>NC_135377.1:94619821-95219821 GCF_049243985.1 Paroedura picta | reverse complement strand
TGGGATGTAGAAATATTTTTTTCACATTTTATTTCCTTGTACAAACAGGTAAATCAATAGGGATTTTCGTACGGATAAGTACCCAGTGAACGGTTCGTTTAGCTTTATATATTGGTCCGGGTGGGCGTTGTATTGGTTTTTCGGAAGTGTCAGCCCTGTAAGAGAAAAATTTAAATGGTTGGGAAAGGCCATGGGATGTAGAAATATTTTTTTCACATTTTATTTCCTTGTAAAAACAGGTAAATCAATAGGGATTTTCGTACATATAAGTACCAAGTGAACGGTTCGTTTAGCTTTATATATTGTTCCGGGTGGGCGTTGTATTGGTTTTTCGGAAGTGTTAGACCTGTAAGAGAAAAATTTAAATGGTTAGGAAAGGCCATGGGATGTAGAAATATTTTTTTCACATTTTATTTCCTTGTAAAAACAGGTAAATCTATAGGGATTTTCGTACGGATAAGTACCCAGTGAACGGTTCGTTTAGCTTTATATATTTATGCGGGTGGGCGTTGTATTTGTTTTTCGGAAGTGTTAGACATGTAAGAGAAAAATTTAAATGGTTGGGAAAGGCCATGGGATGTAGAAATATTGTTTTCACATTTTATTTCCTTGTAAAAACAGGTAAATCAATAGGGATTTTCGTAAATATAAGTACCCAGTGAACGGTTCGTTTAGCTTTATATATTGTTCCGGGTGGGCGTTGTATTGGTTTTTCGGAAGTGTTAGCCCTGTAAGAGAACAATTTAAATGGTTGGGAAAGGCCATGGGATGTAGAAATATTTTTTTCACATTTTATTTCCTTGTAAAAACTGGTAAATCTATAGGGATTTTCGTACGGATAAGTACCCAGTGAACGGTTCGTTTAGCTTTATATATTTTTCCGGGTGGGCATTGTATTGGTTTTTCAGAAGTGTTAGACATGTAAGAGAAAAATTAAAATGGTTGGGAAAGGCCATGGGATGTAGAAATATTTTTTTCACATTTTATTTCCTTGTAAAAACAGGTAAATCAATAGGGATTTTCGTACGGATAAGTACCCAGTGAACGGTTCGTTTAGCTTTATATATTGTTCCGGGTGGGCGTTGTATTGGTTTTTCGGAAGTGTTAGCCCTATAAGAGAAAAATTTAAAAGGTTGGAAAAGGCCATGGGATGTAGAAATATTTTTTTCACATTTTATTTCCTTGTACAAACAGGTAAATCAATAGGGATTTTCGTACGGATAAGTACCCAGTGAACGGTTCGTTTAGCTTTATATATTGGTCCGGGGGGGCGTTGTATTGGTTTTTCAGAAGTGTCAGCCCTGTAAGAGAAAAATTTAAATGGTTGGGAAAGGCCATGGGATGTAGAAATATTTTTTTCACATTTTATTTCCTTGTAAAAACAGGTAAATCAATAGGGATTTTCGTACATATAAGTACCCAGTGAACGGTTCGTTTAGCTTTATATATTTTTCCGGGTGGGCGTTGTATTGGTTTTTCGGAAGTGTTAGACATGTAAGAGAAAAATTTAAATGGTTGGGAAAGGCCATGGGATGTAGAAATATTGTTTTCACATTTTATTTCCTTGTACAAACAGGTAAATCAATAGGGATTTTCGTACGGGTAAGTACCCAGTGAACGGTTCGTTTAGCTTTATATATTGGTCCGGGTGGGCGTTGTATTGGTTTTTCGGAAGTGTTAGACATGTAAGAGAAAAATTTAAATGGTTGGGAAAGGCCATGGGATGTAGAAATATTGTTTTCACATTTTATTTCCTTGTACAAACAGGTAAATCAATAGGGATTTTCGTACGGATAAGTACCCAGTGAACGGTTCGTTTAGCTTTATATATTGGTCCGGGTGGGCGTTGTATTGGTTTTTCGGAAGTGTCAGCCCTGTAAGAGAAAAATTTAAATGGTTGGGAAAGGCCATGGGATGTAGAAATATTTTTTTCACATTTTATTTCCTTGTACAAACAGGTAAATCAATAGGGATTTTCGTACGGATAAGTACCCAGTGAACGGTTCGTTTAGCTTTATATATTGTTCCGGGTGGGCGTTGTGTTGGTTTTTCGGAAGTGTTAGCCCTGTAAGAGAAAAATTTAAAAGGTTGGGAAAGGCCATGGGATGTAGAAATATTTTTTTCACATTTTATTTCCTTGTACAAACAGGTAAATCAATAGGGATTTTCGTACGGATAAGTACCCAGTGAACGGTTCGTTTAGCTTTATATATTGGTCCGGGTGGGCGTTGTATTGGTTTTTCGGAAGTGTCAGCCCTGTAAGAGAAAAATTTAAATGGTTGGGAAAGGCCATGGGATGTAGAAATATTTTTTTCACATTTTATTTCCTTGTAAAAACAGGTAAATCAATAGGGATTTTCGTACATATAAGTACCAAGTGAACGGTTCGTTTAGCTTTATATATTGTTCCGGGTGGGCATTGTATTGGTTTTTCGGAAGTGTTAGACCTGTAAGAGAAAAATTTAAATGGTTAGGAAAGGCCATGGGATGTAGAAATATTTTTTTCACATTTTATTTCCTTGTAAAAACAGGTAAATCTATAGGGATTTTCGTACGGATAAGTACCCAGTGAACGGTTCGTTTAGCTTTATATATTTTTGCGGGTGGGCGTGGTATTTGTTTTTCGGAAGTGTTAGACATGTAAGAGAAAAATTTAAATGGTTGGGAAAGGCCATGGGATGTAGAAATATTGTTTTCACATTCTATTTCCTTGTAAAAACAGGTAAATCAATAGGGATTTTCGTAAATATAAGTACCCAGTGAACGGTTCGTTTAGCTTTATATATTGTTCCGGGTGGGCGTTGTATTGGTTTTTCGGAAGTGTTAGCCCTGTAAGAGAAAAATTTAAATGGGTGGGAAAGGCCATGGGATGTAGAAATATTTTTTTCACATTTTATTTCCTTGTAAAAAAAGGTAAATCAATAGGGATTTTCGTACATATAAGTACCCAGTGAACGGTTCGTTTAGCTTTATATATTGTTCCGGGTGGGCGTTGTATTGGTTTTTCGGAAGTGTTAGACCTGTAAGAGAAAAATTTAAATGGTTAGGAAAGGCCATGGGATGTAGAAATATTTTTTTCACATTTTATTTCCTTGTAAAAACAGGTAAATCTATAGGGATTTTCGTACGGATAAGTACCCAGTGAACGGTTCGTTTAGCTTTATATATTTTTCCGGGTGGGCATTGTATTGGTTTTTCGGAAGTGTTAGACATGTAAGAGAAAAATTTAAATGGTTGGGAAAGGCCATGGGATGTAGAAATATTGTTTTCACATTTTATTTCCTTGTAAAAACAGGTAAATCAACAGGGATTTTCGTACATATAAGTACCCAGTGAACGGTTGGTTTAGCTTTATATATTGGTCCGGGTGGGCGTTGTATTGGTTTTTCGGAAGTGTCAGCCCTGTAAGAGAAAAATTTAAATGGTTGGGAAAGGCCATGGGATGTAGAAATATTTTTTTCACATTTTATTTCCTTGTACAAACAGGTAAATCAATAGGGATTTTCGTACGGATAAGTACCCAGTGAACGGTTCGTTTAGCTTTATATATTGTTCCGGGTGGGCGTTGTGTTGGTTTTTCGGAAGTGTTAGCCCTGTAAGAGAAAAATTTAAAAGGTTGGGAAAGGCCATGGGATGTAGAAATATTTTTTTCACATTTTATTTCCTTGTACAAACAGGTAAATCAATAGGGATTTTCGTACGGATAAGTACCCAGTGAACGGTTCGTTTAGCTTTATATATTGGTCCGGGTGGGTGTTGTATTGGTTTTTCGGAAGTGTCAGCCCTGTAAGAGAAAAATTTAAATGGTTGGGAAAGGCCATGGGATGTAGAAATATTTTTTTCACATTTTATTTCCTTGTAAAAACAGGTAAATCAATAGGGATTTTCGTACATATAAGTACCAAGTGAACGGTTCGTTTAGCTTTATATATTGTTCCGGGTGGGCGTTGTATTGGTTTTTCGGAAGTGTTAGACCTGTAAGAGAAAAATTTAAATGGTTAGGAAAGGCCATGGGATGTAGAAATATTTTTTTCACATTTTATTACCTTGTAAAAACAGGTAAATCTATAGGGATTTTCGTACGGATAAGTACCCAGTGAACGGTTCGTTTAGCTTTATATATTTTTGCGGGTGGGCGTTGTATTTGTTTTTCGGAAGTGTTAGACATGTAAGAGAAAAATTTAAATGGTTGGGAAAGGCCATGGGATGTAGAAATATTGTTTTCACATTTTATTTCCTTGTAAAAACAGGTAAATCAATAGGGATTTTCGTAAATATAAGTACCCAGTGAACGGTTCGTTTAGCTTTATATATTGTTCCGGGTGGGCGTTGTATTGGTTTTTCGGAAGTGTTAGCCCTGTAAGAGAAAAATTTAAATGGGTGGGAAAGGCCATGGGATGTAGAAATATTTTTTTCACATTTTATTTCCTTGTAAAAAAAGGTAAATCAATAGGGATTTTCGTACATATAAGTACCCAGTGAACGGTTCGTTTAGCTTTATATATTGTTCCGGGTGGGCGTTGTGTTGGTTTTTCGGAAGTGTTAGCCCTGTAAGAGAAAAATTTAAAAGGTTGGGAAAGGCCATGGGATGTAGAAATATTGTTTTCACATTCTATTTCCTTGTAAAAACAGGTAAATCAATAGGGATTTTCGTAAATATAAGTACCCAGTGAACGGTTCGTTTAGCTTTATATATTGGTCCGGGTGGGCGTTGTATTGGTTTTTCGGAAGTGTCAGCCCTGTAAGAGAAAAATTTAAATGGTTGGGAAAGGCCATGGGATGTAGAAATATTTTTTTCACATTTTATTTCCTTGTACAAACAGGTAAATCAATAGGGATTTTCGTACGGATAAGTACCCAGTGAACGGTTCGTTTAGCTTTATATATTGTTCCGGGTGGGCGTTGTGTTGGTTTTTCGGAAGTGTTAGCCCTGTAAGAGAAAAATTTAAAAGGTTGGGAAAGGCCATGGGATGTAGAAATATTTTTTTCACATTTTATTTCCTTGTACAAACAGGTAAATCAATAGGGATTTTCGTACGGATAAGTACCCAGTGAACGGTTCGTTTAGCTTTATATATTGGTCCGGGTGGGCGTTGTATTGGTTTTTCGGAAGTGTCAGCCCTGTAAGAGAAAAATTTAAATGGTTGGGAAAGGCCATGTGATGTAGAAATATTTTTTTCACATTTTATTTCCTTGTAAAAACAGGTAAATCAATAGGGATTTTCGTACATATAAGTACCAAGTGAACGGTTCGTTTAGCTTTATATATTGTTCCGGGTGGGCGTTGTATTGGTTTTTCGGAAGTGTTAGACCTGTAAGAGAAAAATTTAAATGGTTAGGAAAGGCCATGGGATGTAGAAATATTTTTTTCACATTTTATTTCCTTGTAAAAACAGGTAAATCTATAGGGATTTTCGTACGGATAAGTACCCAGTGAACGGTTCGTTTAGCTTTATATATTTTTGCGGGTGGGCGTTGTATTTGTTTTTCGGAAGTGTTAGACATGTAAGAGAAAAATTTAAATGGTTGGGAAAGGCCATGGGATGTAGAAATATTGTTTTCACATTCTATTTCCTTGTAAAAACAGGTAAATCAATAGGGATTTTCGTAAATATAAGTACCCAGTGAACGGTTCGTTTAGCTTTATATATTGTTCCGGGTGGGCGTTGTATTGGTTTTTCGGAAGTGTTAGCCCTGTAAGAGAAAAATTTAAATGGGTGGGAAAGGCCATGGGATGTAGAAATATTTTTTTCACATTTTATTTCCTTGTAAAAAAAGGTAAATCAATAGGGATTTTCGTACATATAAGTACCCAGTGAACGGTTCGTTTAGCTTTATATATTGTTCCGGGTGGGCGTTGTATTGGTTTTTCGGAAGTGTTAGACCTGTAAGAGAAAAATTTAAATGGTTAGGAAAGGCCATGGGATGTAGAAATATTTTTTTCACATTTTATTTCCTTGTAAAAACAGGTAAATCTATAGGGATTTTCGTACGGATAAGTACCCAGTGAACGGTTCGTTTAGCTTTATATATTTTTCCGGGTGGGCATTGTATTGGTTTTTCGGAAGTGTTAGACATGTAAGAGAAAAATTTAAATGGTTGGGAAAGGCCATGGGATGTAGAAATATTGTTTTCACATTTTATTTCCTTGTAAAAACAGGTAAATCAACAGGGATTTTCGTACATATAAGTACCCAGTGAACGGTTGGTTTAGCTTTATATATTGGTCCGGGTGGGCGTTGTATTGGTTTTTCGGAAGTGTCAGCCCTGTAAGAGAAAAATTTAAATGGTTGGGAAAGGCCATGGGATGTAGAAATATTTTTTTCACATTTTATTTCCTTGTAAAAAAAGGTAAATCAATAGGGATTTTCGTACATATAAGTACCCAGTGAACGGTTCGTTTAGCTTTATATATTGTTCCGGGTGGGCGTTGTGTTGGTTTTTCGGAAGTGTTAGCCCTGTAAGAGAAAAATTTAAAAGGTTGGGAAAGGCCATGGGATGTAGAAATATTTTTTTCACATTTTATTTCCTTGTACAAACAGGTAAATCAATAGGGATTTTCGTACGGATAAGTACCCAGTGAACGGTTCGTTTAGCTTTATATATTGGTCCGGGTGGGCGTTGTATTGGTTTTTCGGAAGTGTTAGCCCTGTAAGAGAAAAATTTAAATGGGTGGGAAAGGCCATGGGATGTAGAAATATTTTTTTCACATTTTATTTCCTTGTAAAAAAAGGTAAATCAATAGGGATTTTCGTACATATAAGTACCCAGTGAACGGTTCGTTTAGCTTTATATATTGTTCCGGGTGGGCGTTGTATTGGTTTTTCGGAAGTGTTAGACCTGTAAGAGAAAAATTTAAATGGTTAGGAAAGGCCATGGGATGTAGAAATATTTTTTTAACATTTTATTTCCTTGTAAAAAAAGGTAAATCAATAGGGATTTTCGTACATATAAGTACCCAGTGAACGGTTCGTTTAGCTTTATATATTGTTCCGGGTGGGCGTTGTATTGGTTTTTCGGAAGTGTTAGACCTGTAAGAGAAAAATTTAAATGGTTAGGAAAGGCCATGGGATGTAGAAATATTTTTTTCACATTTTATTTCCTTGTAAAAACAGGTAAATCTATAGGGATTTTCGTACGGATAAGTACCCAGTGAACGGTTCGTTTAGCTTTATATATTTTTCCGGGTGGGCATTATATTGGTTTTTCGGAAGTGTTAGACCTGTAAGAGAAAAATTTAAATGGTTGGGAAAGGCCATGGGATGTAGAAATATTTTTTTCACATTTTATTTCCTTGTAAAAACAGGTAAATCAATAGGGATTTTCGTACATATAAGTACCCAGTGAACGGTTCGTTTAGCTTTATATATTGGTCCGGGTGGGCGTTGTATTGGTTTTTCGGAAGTGTCAGCCCTGTAAGAGAAAAATGTAAATGGTTGGGAAAGGCCATGGGATGTAGAAATATTTTTTTCACATTTTATTTCCTTGTAAAAACAGGTAAATCAATAGGGATTTTCGTACGTATATGTACCCAGTGAACGGTTCTTTTAGCTTTATATATTGGTCCGGGTGGGCGTTGTATTGGTTTTTCGGAAGTGTTAGCCCTGTAAGAGAAAAATTTAAATGGTTGGGAAAGGCCATGGGATGTAGAAATATTTTTTTCACATTTTATTTCCTTGTAAAAACAGGTAAATCTATAGGGATTTTCGTACGGATAAGTACCCAGTGAATGGTTCGTTTAGCTTTATATATTTTTCCGGGTGGGCATTGTATTGGTTTCGGAAGTGTTAGACATGTAAGAGAAAAATTAAAATGGTTGGGAAAGGCCATGGGATGTAGAAATATTGTTTTCACATTTTATTTCCTTGTAAAAACACGTAAATCAATAGGGATTTTCGTACATATAAGTACCCAGTGAACGGTTCGTTTAGCTTTATATATTGTTCCGGGTGGGCGTTGTATTGGTTTTTTGGAAGTGTTAGCCCTGTAAGAGAAAAATTTAAATGGGTGGGAAAGGCCATGGGATGTAGAAATATTTTTTTCACATTTTATTTCCTTGTAAAAAAAGGTAAATCAATAGGGATTTTCGTACATATAAGTACCCAGTGAACGGTTCGTTTAGCTTTATATATTGTTCCGGGTGGGCGTTGTGTTGGTTTTTCGGAAGTGTTAGCCCTGTAAGAGAAAAATTTAAAAGGTTGGGAAAGGCCATGGGATGTAGAAATATTGTTTTCACATTCTATTTCCTTGTAAAAACAGGTAAATCAATAGGGATTTTCGTAAATATAAGTACCCAGTGAACGGTTCGTTTAGCTTTATATATTGGTCCGGGTGGGCGTTGTATTGGTTTTTCGGAAGTGTCAGCCCTGTAAGAGAAAAATTTAAATGGTTGGGAAAGGCCATGGGATGTAGAAATATTTTTTTCACATTTTATTTCCTTGTACAAACAGGTAAATCAATAGGGATTTTCGTACGGATAAGTACCCAGTGAACGGTTCGTTTAGCTTTATATATTGTTCCGGGTGGGCGTTGTGTTGGTTTTTCGGAAGTGTTAGCCCTGTAAGAGAAAAATTTAAAAGGTTGGGAAAGGCCATGGGATGTAGAAATATTTTTTTCACATTTTATTTCCTTGTACAAACAGGTAAATCAATAGGGATTTTCGTACGGATAAGTACCCAGTGAACGGTTCGTTTAGCTTTATATATTGGTCCGGGTGGGCGTTGTATTGGTTTTTCGGAAGTGTCAGCCCTGTAAGAGAAAAATTTAAATGGTTGGGAAAGGCCATGTGATGTAGAAATATTTTTTTCACATTTTATTTCCTTGTAAAAACAGGTAAATCAATAGGGATTTTCGTACATATAAGTACCAAGTGAACGGTTCGTTTAGCTTTATATATTGTTCCGGGTGGGCGTTGTATTGGTTTTTCGGAAGTGTTAGACCTGTAAGAGAAAAATTTAAATGGTTAGGAAAGGCCATGGGATGTAGAAATATTTTTTTCACATTTTATTTCCTTGTAAAAACAGGTAAATCTATAGGGATTTTCGTACGGATAAGTACCCAGTGAACGGTTCGTTTAGCTTTATATATTTTTGCGGGTGGGCGTTGTATTTGTTTTTCGGAAGTGTTAGACATGTAAGAGAAAAATTTAAATGGTTGGGAAAGGCCATGGGATGTAGAAATATTGTTTTCACATTCTATTTCCTTGTAAAAACAGGTAAATCAATAGGGATTTTCGTAAATATAAGTACCCAGTGAACGGTTCGTTTAGCTTTATATATTGTTCCGGGTGGGCGTTGTATTGGTTTTTCGGAAGTGTTAGCCCTGTAAGAGAAAAATTTAAATGGGTGGGAAAGGCCATGGGATGTAGAAATATTTTTTTCACATTTTATTTCCTTGTAAAAAAAGGTAAATCAATAGGGATTTTCGTACATATAAGTACCCAGTGAACGGTTCGTTTAGCTTTATATATTGTTCCGGGTGGGCGTTGTATTGGTTTTTCGGAAGTGTTAGACCTGTAAGAGAAAAATTTAAATGGTTAGGAAAGGCCATGGGATGTAGAAATATTTTTTTCACATTTTATTTCCTTGTAAAAACAGGTAAATCTATAGGGATTTTCGTACGGATAAGTACCCAGTGAACGGTTCGTTTAGCTTTATATATTTTTCCGGGTGGGCATTGTATTGGTTTTTCGGAAGTGTTAGACATTTAAGAGAAAAATTTAAATGGTTGGGAAAGGCCATGGGATGTAGAAATATTGTTTTCACATTTTATTTCCTTGTAAAAACAGGTAAATCAACAGGGATTTTCGTACATATAAGTACCCAGTGAACGGTTGGTTTAGCTTTATATATTGGTCCGGGTGGGCGTTGTATTGGTTTTTCGGAAGTGTCAGCCCTGTAAGAGAAAAATTTAAATGGTTGGGAAAGGCCATGGGATGTAGAAATATTTTTTTCACATTTTATTTCCTTGTAAAAAAAGGTAAATCAATAGGGATTTTCGTACATATAAGTACCCAGTGAACGGTTCGTTTAGCTTTATATATTGTTCCGGGTGGGCGTTGTGTTGGTTTTTCGGAAGTGTTAGCCCTGTAAGAGAAAAATTTAAAAGGTTGGGAAAGGCCATGGGATGTAGAAATATTTTTTTCACATTTTATTTCCTTGTACAAACAGGTAAATCAATAGGGATTTTCGTACGGATAAGTACCCAGTGAACGGTTCGTTTAGCTTTATATATTGGTCCGGGTGGGCGTTGTATTGGTTTTTCGGAAGTGTTAGCCCTGTAAGAGAAAAATTTAAATGGGTGGGAAAGGCCATGGGATGTAGAAATATTTTTTTCACATTTTATTTCCTTGTAAAAAAAGGTAAATCAATAGGGATTTTCGTACATATAAGTACCCAGTGAACGGTTCGTTTAGCTTTATATATTGTTCCGGGTGGGCGTTGTATTGGTTTTTCGGAAGTGTTAGACCTGTAAGAGAAAAATTTAAATGGTTAGGAAAGGCCATGGGATGTAGAAATATTTTTTTAACATTTTATTTCCTTGTAAAAAAAGGTAAATCAATAGGGATTTTCGTACATATAAGTACCCAGTGAACGGTTCGTTTAGCTTTATATATTGTTCCGGGTGGGCGTTGTATTGGTTTTTCGGAAGTGTTAGACCTGTAAGAGAAAAATTTAAATGGTTAGGAAAGGCCATGGGATGTAGAAATATTTTTTTCACATTTTATTTCCTTGTAAAAACAGGTAAATCTATAGGGATTTTCGTACGGATAAGTACCCAGTGAACGGTTCGTTTAGCTTTATATATTTTTCCGGGTGGGCATTATATTGGTTTTTCGGAAGTGTTAGACCTGTAAGAGAAAAATTTAAATGGTTGGGAAAGGCCATGGGATGTAGAAATATTTTTTTCACATTTTATTTCCTTGTAAAAACAGGTAAATCAATAGGGATTTTCGTACATATAAGTACCCAGTGAACGGTTCGTTTAGCTTTATATATTGGTCCGGGTGGGCGTTGTATTGGTTTTTCGGAAGTGTCAGCCCTGTAAGAGAAAAATGTAAATGGTTGGGAAAGGCCATGGGATGTAGAAATATTTTTTTCACATTTTATTTCCTTGTAAAAACAGGTAAATCAATAGGGATTTTCGTACGTATATGTACCCAGTGAACGGTTCTTTTAGCTTTATATATTGGTCCGGGTGGGCGTTGTATTGGTTTTTCGGAAGTGTTAGCCCTGTAAGAGAAAAATTTAAATGGTTGGGAAAGGCCATGGGATGTAGAAATATTTTTTTCACATTTTATTTCCTTGTAAAAACAGGTAAATCTATAGGGATTTTCGTACGGATAAGTACCCAGTGAATGGTTCGTTTAGCTTTATATATTTTTCCGGGTGGGCATTGTATTGGTTTCGGAAGTGTTAGACATGTAAGAGAAAAATTAAAATGGTTGGGAAAGGCCATGGGATGTAGAAATATTGTTTTCACATTTTATTTCCTTGTAAAAACACGTAAATCAATAGGGATTTTCGTACATATAAGTACCCAGTGAACGGTTCGTTTAGCTTTATATATTGTTCCGGGTGGGCGTTGTATTGGTTTTTTGGAAGTGTTAGACCTGTAAGAGAAAAATTTAAATGGTTGGGAAAGGCCATGGGATGTAGAAATATTTTTTTCACATTTTATTTCCTTGTAAAAACAGGTAAATCAATAGGGATTTTCGTACGGATAAGTACCCAGTGAACGGTTCGTTTAGCTTTATATATTGTTCCGGGTGGGCGTTGTATTGGTTTTTCGGAAGTGTTAGACCTGTAAGAGAAAAATTTAAATGGTTAGGAAAGGCCATGGGATGTAGAAATATTGTTTTCACATTTTATTTCCTTGTAAAAACAGGTAAATCAATAGGGATTTTCGTACATATAAGTACCCAGTGAACGGTTCGTTTAGCTTTATATATTGTTCCTGGTGGGCGTTGTATTGGTTTTTTGGAAGTGTTAGACCTGTAAGAGAAAAATTTAAATGGTTGGGAAGGGCCATGGGATGTAGAAATATTTTTTTCACATTTTATTTCCTTGTAAAAACAGGTAAATCAATAGGGATTTTCGTACGGATAAGTACCCAGTGAACGGTTCGTTTAGCTTTATATATTGTTCCGGGAGGGCGTTGTATTGGTTTTTCGGAAGTGTTAGACCTGTAAGAGAAAAATTTAAATGGTTAGGAAAGGCGATGGGATGTAGAAATATTTTTTTCACATTTTATTTCATTGTAAAAACAGGTAAATCCATAGGGAATTTCGTACGGATAAGTACCCAGTGAACGGTTCGTTTAGCTTTATAAAATGTTCCGGGTGGGCGTTGTATTGGTTTTTCGGAAGTGTCAGCCCTGTAAGAGAAAAATTTAAATGGTTGGGAAAGGCCATGGGATGTAGAAATATTTTTTTCACATTTTATTTCCTTGTAAAAACAGGTAAATCTATAGGGATTTTCGTACGGATAAGTACCCAGTGAATGGTTCGTTTAGCTTTATATATTTTTCCGGGTGGGCATTGTATTGGTTTTTCGGAAGTGTTAGACATGTAAGAGAAAAATTAAAATGGTTGGGAAAGGCCATGGGATGTAGAAATATTGTTTTCACATTTTATTTCCTTGTAAAAACAGGTAAATCAATAGGGATTTTCGTACATATAAGTACCCAGTGAACGGTTCGTTTAGCTTTATATATTGTTCCGGGTGGGCGTTGTATTGGTTTTTCGGAAGTGTTAGATCTGTAAGAGAAAAATTTAAATGGTTGGGAAAGGCCATGGGATGTAGAAATATTTTTTTCACATTTTATTTCCTTTTAAAAACAGGTAAATCAATAGGGATTTTCGTAAATATAAGTACCCAGTGAACGGTTCGTTTAGCTTTATATATTGTTCCGGGTGGGCGTTGTATTGGTTTTTCCGAAGTGTTAGCCCTGTAAGAGAAAAATTTAAATGGGTGGGAAAGGCCATGGGATGTAGAAATATTTTTTTCACATTTTATTTCCTTGTAAAAAAAGGTAAATCAATAGGGATTTTCGTACATATAAGTACACAGTGAACGGTTCGTAAAGCTTTATATATTGTTACGGGTGGGCGTTGTTTTGGTTTTTCGGAAGTGTTAGCCCTGTAAGAGAAAAATTTAAATGGTTGGGAAAGGCCATGGGATGTAGAAATGTTGTTTTCACATTTTATTTCCTTGTAAAAACAGGTAAATCAATAGGGATTCTCGTACGGATAAGTACCCAGTGAAGGGTTCGTTTAGCTTTATATATTCTTCCGGGTGGGCGTTGTATTGGTTTTTCGGAAGTGTCAGCCCTGTAAGAGAATAATTTAAATGGTTGGGAAAGGCCATGGGATGTAGAAATATTTTTTTCACATTTTATTTCCTTGTAAAAACAGGTAAATCAATAGGGATTTTCGTACATATAAGTACCCAGTGAACGGTTCGTTTTGCTTTATATATTGTTCCGGGTGGGCGTTGTATTGGTTTTTCGGAAGTGTTAGACCTGTAAGAGAAAAATTTAAATGGTTAGGAAAGGCCATGGGATGTAGAAATATTTTTTTCACATTTTATTTCCTTGTAAAAACAGGTAAATCTACAGGGATTTTCATACGGATAAGTACCCAGTGAACGGTTCGTTTAGCTTTATATATTTTTCCGGGTGGGCATTGTATTGGTTTTTCGGAAGTGTTAGACATGTAAGAGAAAAATTTAAATGGTTGGGAAAGGCCATGGGATGTAGAAATATTTTTTTCACATTTTATTTCCTTGTAAAAACAGGTAAATCAATAGGGATTTTCGTACGTATATGTACCCAGAGAACGGTTCTTTTAGCTTTATATATTGGTCCGGGTGGGCGTTGTATTTGTTTTTCGGAAGTGTTAGCCCTGTAAGAGAAAAATTTAAATGGTTGGGAAAGGCCATGGGATGTAGAAATATTTTTTTCACATTTTATTTCCTTGTAAAAACAGGTAAATCTATAGGGATTTTCGTACGGATAAGTACCCAGTGAATGGTTCGTTTAGCTTTATATATTTTTCCGGGTGTGCATTGTATTGGTTTCGGAAGTGTTAGACATGTAAGAGAAAAATTAAAATGGTTGGGAAAGGCCATGGGATGTATAAATATTGTTTTCACATTTTATTTCCTTGTAAAAACAGGTAAATCAATAGGGATTTTCGTACATATAAGTACCCAGTGAACGGTTCGTTTAGCTTTATATATTGTTCCGGGTGGGCGTTGTATTGGTTTTTCGGAAGTGTTAAACCTGTAAGAGAAAAATTTAAATGGTTGGGAAAGGCCATGGGATGTAGAAATATTTTTTTCACATTTTATTTCCTTGTAAAAACAGGTAAATCAATAGGGATTTTCGTACGGATAAGTACCCAGTGAACGGTTCGTTTAGCTTTATATATTGTTCCGGGTGGGCGTTGTATTGGTTTTTCGGAAGTGTCAGCCCTGTAAGAGAAAAATTTAAATGGTTGGGAAAGGCCATGGGATGTAGAAATATTTTTTTCACATTTTATTTCCTTGTAAAAACAGGTAAATCTATAGGGATTTTCGTACGGATAAGTACCCAGTGAACGGTTCGTTTAGCTTTATATATTGTTCCGGGTGGGCGTTGTATTGGTTTTTCGGAAGTGTTAGCCCTGTAAGAGAAAAATTTAAATGGTTGGGAAAGGCCATGGGATGTAGAAATGTTGTTTTCACATTTTATTTCCTTGTAAAAACAGGTAAATCAATAGGGATTCTCGTACGGATAAGTACCCAGTGAAGGGTTCGTTTAGCTTTATATATTCTTCCGGGTGGGCGTTGTATTGGTTTTTCGGAAGTGTCAGCCCTGTAAGAGAATAATTTAAATGGTTGGGAAAGGCCATGGGATGTAGAAATATTTTTTTCACATTTTATTTCCTTGTAAAAACAGGTAAATCAATAGGGATTTTCGTACATATAAGTACCCAGTGAACGGTTCGTTTAGCTTTATATATTGTTCCGGGTGGGCGTTGTATTGGTTTTTCGGAAGTGTTAGACCTGTAAGAGAAAAATTTAAATGGTTAGGAAAGGCCATGGGATGTAGAAATATTTTTTTCACATTTTATTTCCTTGTAAAAACAGGTAAATCTACAGGGATTTTCATACGGATAAGTACCCAGTGAACGGTTCGTTTAGCTTCATATATTTTTCCGGGTGGGCATTGTATTGGTTTTTCGGAAGTGTTAGACATGTAAGAGAAAAATTTAAATGGTTGGGAAAGGCCATGGGATGTAGAAATATTTTTTTCACATTTTATTTCCTTGTAAAAACAGGTAAATCAATAGGGATTTTCGTACGTATATGTACCCAGAGAACGGTTCTTTTAGCTTTATATATTGGTCCGGGTGGGCGTTGTATTTGTTTTTCGGAAGTGTTAGCCCTGTAAGACAAAAATTTAAATGGTTGGGAAAGGCCATGGGATGTAGAAATATTTTTTTCACATTTTATTTCCTTGTAAAAACAGGTAAATCTATAGGGATTTTCGTACGGATAAGTACCCAGTGAATGGTTCGTTTAGCTTTATATATTTTTCCGGGTGGGCATTGTATTGGTTTCGGAAGTGTTAGACATGTAAGAGAAAAATTAAAATGGTTGGGAAAGGCCATGGGATGTAGAAATATTGTTTTCACATTTTATTTCCTTGTAAAAACAGGTAAATCAATAGGGATTTTCGTACATATAAGTACCCAGTGAACGGTTCGTTTAGCTTTATATATTGTTCCGGGTGGGCGTTGTATTGGTTTTTCGGAAGTGTTAGACCTGTAAGAGAAAAATTTAAATGGTTAGGAAAGGCCATGGGATGTAGAAATATTTTTTTCACATTTTATTTCCTTGTAAAAACAGGTAAATCTATAGGGATTTTCGTACGGATAAGTACCCAGTGAACGGTTCGTTTAGCTTTATAAAATGTTCCGGGTGGGCGTTGTATTGGTTTTTCGGAAGTGCTAGACTTGTAAGAGAAAAATTTAAATGGTTGGGAAAGGCCATGGGATGTAGAAATATTTTTTTCACATTTTATTTCCTTGTACAAACAGGTAAATCAATAGGGATTTTCGTACATATAAGTACCCAGTGAACGGTTCGTTTAGCTTTATAAAATGTTCCGGGTGGGCGTTGTATTGGTTTTTCGGAAGTGTCAGCCCTGTAAGAGAAAAATTTAAATGGTTGGGAAAGGCCATGGGATGTAGAAATATTTTTTTCACATTTTATTTCCTTGTAAAAACAGGTAAATCTATAGGGATTTTCGTACGGATAAGTACCCAGTGAACGGTTCGTTTAGCTTTATATATTGTTCCGGGTGGGCGTTGTATTGGTTTTTCGGAAGTGTTAGCCCTGTAAGAGAAAAATTTAAATGGTTGGGAAAGGCCATGGGATGTAGAAATGTTGTTTTCACATTTTATTTCCTTGTAAAAACAGGTAAATCAATAGGGATTCTCGTACGGATAAGTACCCAGTGAAGGGTTCGTTTAGCTTTATATATTCTTCCGGGTGGGCCTTGTATTGGTTTTTCGGAAGTGTCAGCCCTGTAAGAGAATAATTTAAATGGTTGGGAAAGGCCATGGGATGTAGAAATATTTTTTTCACATTTTATTTCCTTGTAAAAACAGGTAAATCAATAGGGATTTTCGTACATATAAGTACCCAGTGAACGGTTCGTTTAGCTTTATATATTGTTCCGGGTGGGCGTTGTATTGGTTTTTCGGAAGTGTTAGACCTGTAAGAGAAAAATTTAAATGGTTAGGAAAGGCCATGGGATGTAGAAATATTTTTTTCACATTTTATTTCCTTGTAAAAACAGGTAAATCTACAGGGATTTTCATACGGATAAGTACCCAGTGAACGGTTCGTTTAGCTTTATATATTTTTCCGGGTGGGCATTGTATTGGTTTTTCGGAAGTGTTAGACATGTAAGAGAAAAATTTAAATGGTTGGGAAAGGCCATGGGATGTAGAAATATTTTTTTCACATTTTATTTCCTTGTAAAAACAGGTAAATCAATAGGGATTTTCGTACGTATATGTACCCAGAGAACGGTTCTTTTAGCTTTATATATTGGTCCGGGTGGGCGTTGTATTTGTTTTTCGGAAGTGTTAGCCCTGTAAGAGAAAAATTTAAATGGTTGGGAAAGGCCATGGGATGTAGAAATATTTTTTTCACATTTTATTTCCTTGTAAAAACAGGTAAATCTATAGGGATTTTCGTACGTATAAGTACCCAGTGAATGGTTCGTTTAGCTTTATATATTTTTCCGGGTGGGCATTGTATTGGTTTCGGAAGTGTTAGACATGTAAGAGAAAAATTAAAATGGTTGGGAAAGGCCATGGGATGTAGAAATATTGTTTTCACATTTTATTTCCTTGTAAAAACAGGTAAATCAATAGGGATTTTCGTACATATAAGTACCCAGTGAACGGTTCGTTTAGCTTTATATATTGTTCCGGGTGGGCGTTGTATTGGTTTTTCGGAAGTGTTAGACCTGTAAGAGAAAAATTTAAATGGTTAGGAAAGGCCATGGGATGTAGAAATATTTTTTTCACATTTTATTTCCTTGTAAAAACAGGTAAATCTATAGGGATTTTCGTACGGATAAGTACCCAGTGAACGGTTCGTTTAGTTTTATAAAATGTTCCGGGTGGGCGTTGTATTGGTTTTTCGGAAGTGCTAGACTTGTAAGAGAAAAATTTAAATGGTTGGGAAAGGCCATGGGATGTAGAAATATTTTTTTCACATTTTATTTCCTTGTACAAACAGGTAAATCAATAGGGATTTTCGTACATATAAGTACCCAGTGAACGGTTCGTTTAGCTTTATAAAATGTTCCGGGTGGGCGTTGTATTGGTTTTTCGGAAGTGTTAGCCCTGTAAGAGAAAAATTTAAATGGTTGGGAAAGGCCATGGGATGTAGAAATATTTTTTTCACATTTTATTTCCTTGTAAAAACAGGTAAATCTATAGGGATTTTCGTATGGATAAGTACCCAGTGAACGGTTCGTTTAGCTTTATATATTTTTCCGGGTGGGCATTGTATTGGTTTCGGAAGTGTTAGACATGTAAGAGAAAAATTAAAATGGTTGGGAAAGGCCATGGGATGTAGAAATATTGTTTTCACATTTTATTTCCTTGTAAAAACAGGTAAATCAATAGGGATTTTCGTACATATAAGTACCCAGTGAACGGTTCGTTTAGCTTTATATATTGTTCCGGGTGGGCGTTGTATTGGTTTTTCGGAAGTGTTAGACCTGTAAGAGAAAAATTTAAATGGTTAGGAAAGGCCATGGGATGTAGAAATATTTTTTTCACATTTTATTTCCTTGTAAAAACAGGTAAATCAATAGGGATTTTCGTAAAGATAAGTACCCAGTGAACGGTTCGTTTAGCTTTATATATTGTTCCGGGTGGGCGTTGTATTGGTTTTTCGGAAGTGTCAGCCCTGTAAGAGAAAAATTTAAATGGTTGGGAAAGGCCATGGGATGTAGAAATATTTTTTTCACATTTTATTTCCTTGTAAAAACAGGTAAATCAATTGGGATTTTCGTACATATAAGTACCCAGTGAACGGTTCGTTTAGCTTTATATATTGTTCCGGGTGGGCGTTGTATTGGTTTTTCGGAAGTGCTAGACTTGTAAGAGAAAAATTTAAATGGTTGGGAAAGGCCATGGGATGTAGAAATATTTTTTTCACATTTTATTTCCTTGTACAAACAGGGAAATCAATAGGGATTTTCGTACGGATAAGTACCCAGTGAACGGTTCGTTTAGCTTTATATATTGGTCCGGGTGGGCGTTGTATTGGTTTTTCGGAAGTGTCAGCCCTGTAAGAGAAAAATTTAAATGGTTGGGAAAGGCCATGGGATGTAGAAATATTTTTTTCACATTTTATTTCCTTGTAAAAACAGGTAAATCAATAGGGATTTTCGTACGGATAAGTACCCAGTGAACGGTTCGTTTAGCTTTATATATTGTTCCGGGTGGGCGTTGTATTGGTTTTTCGGAAGTGTCAGCCCTGTAAGAGAAAAATTTAAATGGTTGGGAAAGGCCATGGGATGTAGAAATATTTTTTTCACATTTTATTTCCTTGTAAAAACAGGTAAATCAATAGGGATTTTCGTACATATAAGTACCCAGTGAACGGTTCGTTTAGCTTTATATATTGTTCCGGGTGGGCGTTGTATTGGTTTTTCGGAAGTGTTAGACCTGTAAGAGAAAAATTTAAATGGTTAGGAAAGGCCATGGGATGTAGAAATATTTATTTTACATTTTATTTCCTTGTAAAAACAGGTAAATCTATAGGGATTTTCGTACGGATAAGTACCCAGTGAACGGTTCGTTTAGCTTTATATATTGTTCCGGGTGGGCGTTGTATTGGTTTTTCGGAAGTGTTAGACCTGTAAGAGAAAAATTTAAATGGTTAGGAAAGGCCATGGGATGTAGAAATATTTTTTTCACATTTTATTTCCTTGTAAAAACAGGTAAATCAATAGGGATTTTCGTACGGATAAGTACCCAGTGAACGGTTCGTTTAGCTTTATATATTGTTCCGGGTGGGCGTTGTATTGGTTTTTCGGAAGTGTCAGCCCTGTAAGAGAAAAATTTAAATGGTTGGGAAAGGCCATGGGATGTAGAAATATTTTTTTCACATTTTATTTCCTTGTAAAAACAGGTAAATCAATAGGGATTTTCGTACATATAAGTACCCAGTGAACGGTTCGTTTAGCTTTATATATTGTTCCGGGTGGGCGTTGTATTGGTTTTTCGGAAGTGCTAGACTTGTAAGAGAAAAATTTAAAAGGTTGGGAAAGGCCATGGGATGTAGAAATATTTTTTTCACATTTTATTTCCTTGTACAAACAGGGAAATCAATAGGGATTTTCGTACGGATAAGTACCCAGTGAACGGTTCGTTTAGCTTTATATATTGGTCCGGGTGGGCGTTGTATTGGTTTTTCAGAAGTGTCAGCCCTGTAAGAGAAAAATTTTAATGGTTGGGAAAGGCCATGGGATGTAGAAATATTTTTTTCACATTTTATTTCCTTGCAAAAACAGGTATATCATTAGGGATTTTCGTACATATAAGTACCCAGTGAACGGTTCGTTTAGCTTTATATATTGGTCCGGGTGGGCGTTGTATTGGTTTTTCGGAAGTGTTAGACCTGTAAGAGAAAAATTTAAATGGTTGGGAAAGGCCATGGGATGTAGAAATATTTTTTTCACATTTTATTTCCTTGTAAAAACAGGTAAATCAATAGGGATTTTCGTACGTATATGTACCCAGTGAACGGTTCTTTTAGCTTTATATATTGGTCCGGGTGGGCATTGTATTGGTTTCGGAAGTGTTAGACATGTAAGAGAAAAATTAAAATGGTTGGGAAAGGCCATGGGATGTAGAAATATTGTTTTCACATTTTATTTCCTTGTAAAAACAGGTAAATCAATAGGGATTTTCGTACATATAAGTACCCAGTGAACGGTTCGTTTAGCTTTATATATTGGTCCGGGTGGGCCATGTATTGGTTTTTCGGAAGTGTCAGCCCTGTAAGAGAAAAATTTAAATGGTTGGGAAAGGCCATGGGATGTAGAAATATTTTTTTCACATTTTATTTCCTTGTAAAAACAGGTAAATCAATAGGGATTTTCGTACGGATAAGTACCCAGTGAACGGTTCGTTTAGCTTTATATATTGGTCCGGGTGGGCGTTGTATTGATTTTTCGGAAGTGTTAGACATGTAAGAGAAAAATTAAAATGGTTGGGAAAGGCCATGGGATGTAGAAATATTTTTTTCACATTTTATTTCCTTGCAAAAACAGGTAAATCATTAGGGATTTTCGTACATATAAGTACCCAGTGAACGGTTCGTTTAGCTTTATATATTGGTCCGGGTGGGCGTTGTATTGGTTTTTCGGAAGTGTTAGACCTGTAAGAGAAAAATTTAAATGGTTGGGAAAGGCCATGGGATGTAGAAATATTTTTTTCACATTTTATTTCCTTGCAAAAACAGGTAAATCAATAGGGATTTTCGTACGTATATGTACCCAGTGAACGGTTCTTTTAGCTTTATATATTGGTCCGGGTGGGCATTGTATTGGTTTTTCGGAAGTGTTAGACATGTAAGAGAAAAATTTAAATGGTTGGGAAAGGCCATGGGATGTAGAAATATTGTTTTCACATTTTATTTCCTTGTAAAAACAGGTAAATCAATAGGGATTTTCGTACATATAAGTACCCAGTGAACGGTTCGTTTAGCTTTATATATTGGTCCGGGTGGGCGTTGTATTGGTTTTTCGGAAGTGTTAGACATGTAAGAGAAAAATTTAAATGGTTGGGAAAGGCCATGGGATGTAGAAATATTGTTTTCACATTGTATTTCCTTGTAAAAACAGGTAAATCAATAGGGATTTTCGTACATATAAGTACCCAGTTAACGGTTCGTTTAGCTTTATATATTGGTCCGGGTAGGCGTTGTATTGGTTTTTCGGAAGTGTCAGCCCTGTAAGAGAAAAATTTAAATGGTTGGGAAAGGCCATGGGATGTAGAAATATTTTTTTCACATTTTATTTCCTTGTAAAAACAGGTAAATCAATAGGGATTTTCGTACGTATATGTACCCAGTGAACGGTTCTTTTAGCTTTATATATTGGTCCGGGTGGGCGTTGTATTGGTTTTTCGGAAGTGTTAGCCCTGTAAGAGAAAAATTTAAACGGTTGGGAAAGGCCATGGGATGTAGAAATATTTTTTTCACATTTTATTTCCTTGTAAAAACAGGTAAATCTATAGGGATTTTCGTACGGATAAGTACCCAGTGAATGGTTCGTTTAGCTTTATATATTTTTCCGGGTGGGCATTGTATTGGTTTCGGAAGTGTTAGACATGTAAGAGAAAAATTAAAATGGTTGGGAAAGGCCATGGGATGTAGAAATATTTTTTTCACATTTTATTTCCTTGTACAAACAGGGAAATCAATAGGGATTTTCGTACGGATAAGTACCCAGTGAACGGTTCGTTTAGCTTTATATATTGGTCCGGGTGGGCGTTGTATTGGTTTTTCGGAAGTGTCAGCCCTGTAAGAGAAAAATTTAAATGGTTGGGAAAGGCCATGGGATGTAGAAATATTTTTTTCACATTTTATTTCCTTGTAAAAACAGGTAAATCAATAGGGATTTTCGTACGGATAAGTACCCAGTGAACGGTTCGTTTAGCTTTATATATTGTTCCGGGTGGGCGTTGTATTGGTTTTTCGGAAGTGTCAGCCCTGTAAGAGAAAAATTTAAATGGTTGGGAAAGGCCATGGGATGTAGAAATATTTTTTTCACATTTTATTTCCTTGTAAAAACAGGTAAATCAATAGGGATTTTCGTACATATAAGTACCCAGTGAACGGTTCGTTTAGCTTTATATATTGTTCCGGGTGGGCGTTGTATTGGTTTTTCGGAAGTGTTAGACCTGTAAGAGAAAAATTTAAATGGTTAGGAAAGGCCATGGGATGTAGAAATATTTATTTCACATTTTATTTCCTTGTAAAAACAGGTAAATCTATAGGGATTTTCGTACGGATAAGTACCCAGTGAACGGTTCGTTTAGCTTTATATATTGTTCCGGGTGGGCGTTGTATTGGTTTTTCGGAAGTGTTAGACCTGTAAGAGAAAAATTTAAATGGTTAGGAAAGGCCATGGGATGTAGAAATATTTTTTTCACATTTTATTTCCTTGTAAAAACAGGTAAATCAATAGGGATTTTCGTACGGATAAGTACCCAGTGAACGGTTCGTTTAGCTTTATATATTGTTCCGGGTGGGCGTTGTATTGGTTTTTCGGAAGTGTCAGCCCTGTAAGAGAAAAATTTAAATGGTTGGGAAAGGCCATGGGATGTAGAAATATTTTTTTCACATTTTATTTCCTTGTAAAAACAGGTAAATCAATAGGGATTTTCGTACATATAAGTACCCAGTGAACGGTTCGTTTAGCTTTATATATTGTTCCGGGTGGGCGTTGTATTGGTTTTTCGGAAGTGCTAGACTTGTAAGAGAAAAATTTAAAAGGTTGGGAAAGGCCATGGGATGTAGAAATATTTTTTTCACATTTTATTTCCTTGTACAAACAGGGAAATCAATAGGGATTTTCGTACGGATAAGTACCCAGTGAACGGTTCGTTTAGCTTTATATATTGGTCCGGGTGGGCGTTGTATTGGTTTTTCAGAAGTGTCAGCCCTGTAAGAGAAAAATTTTAATGGTTGGGAAAGGCCATGGGATGTAGAAATATTTTTTTCACATTTTATTTCCTTGCAAAAACAGGTATATCATTAGGGATTTTCGTACATATAAGTACCCAGTGAACGGTTCGTTTAGCTTTATATATTGGTCCGGGTGGGCGTTGTATTGGTTTTTCGGAAGTGTTAGACCTGTAAGAGAAAAATTTAAATGGTTGGGAAAGGCCATGGGATGTAGAAATATTTTTTTCACATTTTATTTCCTTGTAAAAACAGGTAAATCAATAGGGATTTTCGTACGTATATGTACCCAGTGAACGGTTCTTTTAGCTTTATATATTGGTCCGGGTGGGCATTGTATTGGTTTCGGAAGTGTTAGACATGTAAGAGAAAAATTAAAATGGTTGGGAAAGGCCATGGGATGTAGAAATATTGTTTTCACATTTTATTTCCTTGTAAAAACAGGTAAATCAATAGGGATTTTCGTACATATAAGTACCCAGTGAACGGTTCGTTTAGCTTTATATATTGGTCCGGGTGGGCCATGTATTGGTTTTTCGGAAGTGTCAGCCCTGTAAGAGAAAAATTTAAATGGTTGGGAAAGGCCATGGGATGTAGAAATATTTTTTTCACATTTTATTTCCTTGTAAAAACAGGTAAATCAATAGGGATTTTCGTACGGATAAGTACCCAGTGAACGGTTCGTTTAGCTTTATATATTGGTCCGGGTGGGCGTTGTATTGATTTTTCGGAAGTGTTAGACATGTAAGAGAAAAATTAAAATGGTTGGGAAAGGCCATGGGATGTAGAAATATTTTTTTCACATTTTATTTCCTTGCAAAAACAGGTAAATCATTAGGGATTTTCGTACATATAAGTACCCAGTGAACGGTTCGTTTAGCTTTATATATTGGTCCGGGTGGGCGTTGTATTGGTTTTTCGGAAGTGTTAGACCTGTAAGAGAAAAATTTAAATGGTTGGGAAAGGCCATGGGATGTAGAAATATTTTTTTCACATTTTATTTCCTTGTAAAAACAGGTAAATCAATAGGGATTTTCGTACGTATATGTACCCAGTGAACGGTTCTTTTAGCTTTATATATTGGTCCGGGTGGGCATTGTATTGGTTTTTCGGAAGTGTTAGACATGTAAGAGAAAAATTTAAATGGTTGGGAAAGGCCATGGGATGTAGAAATATTGTTTTCACATTTTATTTCCTTGTAAAAACAGGTAAATCAATAGGGATTTTCGTACATATAAGTACCCAGTGAACGGTTCGTTTAGCTTTATATATTGGTCCGGGTGGGCGTTGTATTGGTTTTTCGGAAGTGTTAGACATGTAAGAGAAAAATTTAAATGGTTGGGAAAGGCCATGGGATGTAGAAATATTGTTTTCACATTGTATTTCCTTGTAAAAACAGGTAAATCAATAGGGATTTTCGTACATATAAGTACCCAGTTAACGGTTCGTTTAGCTTTATATATTGGTCCGGGTAGGCGTTGTATTGGTTTTTCGGAAGTGTCAGCCCTGTAAGAGAAAAATTTAAATGGTTGGGAAAGGCCATGGGATGTAGAAATATTTTTTTCACATTTTATTTCCTTGTAAAAACAGGTAAATCAATAGGGATTTTCGTACGTATATGTACCCAGTGAACGGTTCTTTTAGCTTTATATATTGGTCCGGGTGGGCGTTGTATTGGTTTTTCGGAAGTGTTAGCCCTGTAAGAGAAAAATTTAAACGGTTGGGAAAGGCCATGGGATGTAGAAATATTTTTTTCACATTTTATTTCCTTGTAAAAACAGGTAAATCTATAGGGATTTTCGTACGGATAAGTACCCAGTGAATGGTTCGTTTAGCTTTATATATTTTTCCGGGTGGGCATTGTATTGGTTTCGGAAGTGTTAGACATGTAAGAGAAAAATTAAAATGGTTGGGAAAGGCCATGGGATGTAGAAATATTGTGTTCACATTTTATTTCCTTGTAAAAACAGGTAAATCAATAGGGATTTTCATACATATAAGTACCCAGTGAACGGTTCGTTTAGCTTTATATATTGTTCCGGGTGGGCGTTGTATTGGTTTTTCGGAAGTGTTAGACCTGTAAGAGAAAAATTTAAATGGTTGGGAAAGGCCATGGGATGTAGAAATATTTTTTTCACATTTTATTTCCTTGTAAAAACAGGTAAATCAATAGGGATTTTCGTACGGATAAGTACCCAGTGAACGGTTCGTTTAGCTTTATATATTGGTCCGGGTGGGCGTTGTATTGGTTTTTCGGAAGTGTTAGACCTGTAAGAGAAAAATTTAAATGGTTGGGAAAGGCCATGGGATGTAGAAATATTTTTTTCACATTTTATTTCCTTGTAAAAACAGGTAAATCAATAGGGATTTTCGTACGTATATGTACACAGTGAACGGTTCTTTTAGCTTTATATATTGGTCCGGGTGGGCGTTGTATTGGTTTTTCGGAAGTGTTAGACATGTAAGAGAAAAATTTAAATGGTTGGGAAAGGCCATGGGATGTAGAAATATTGTTTTCACATTTTATTTCCTTGTAAAAACAGGTAAATCAATAGGGATTTTCGTACATATAAGTACCCAGTGAACGGTTCGTTTAGCTTTATATATTGGTCCGGTTGGGCGTTGTATTGGTTTTTCGGAAGTGTCAGCCCTGTAAGAGAAAAATTTAAATGGTTGGGAAAGGCCATGGGATGTAGAAATATATTTTTCACATTTTATTTCCTTGTAAAAACAGGTAAATCAATAGGGATTTTCGTACATATAAGTACCCAGTGAACGGTTCGTTTAGCTTTATATATTGGTCCGGGTAGGCGTTGTATTGGTTTTTCGGAAGTGTCAGCCCTGTAAGAGAAAAATTTAAATGGTTGGGAAAGGCCATGGGATGTAGAAATATTTTTTTCACATTTTATTTCCTTGTAAAAACAGGTAAATCAATAGGGATTTTCGTACGGATAAGTACCCAGTGAACGGTTCGTTTAGCTTTATATATTGGTCCGGGTGGGCGTTGTATTGGTTTTTCGGAAGTGTTAGACCTGTAAGAGAAAAATTTAAATGGTTGGGAAAGGCCATGGGATGTAGAAATATTTTTTTCACATTTTATTTCCTTGTAAAAACAGGTAAATCAATAGGGATTTTCGTACGTATATGTACCCAGTGAACGGTTCTTTTAGCTTTATATATTGGTCCGGGTGGGCGTTGTATTGGTTTTTCGGAAGTGTTAGACATGTAAGAGAAAAATTTAAATGGTTGGGAAAGGCCATGGGATGTAGAAATATTGTTTTCACATTTTATTTCCTTGTAAAAACAGGTAAATCAATAGGGATTTTCGTACATATAAGTACCCAGTGAACGGTTCGTTTAGCTTTATATATTGGTCCGGTTGGGCGTTGTATTGGTTTTTCGGAAGTGTCAGCCCTGTAAGAGAAAAATTTAAATGGTTGGGAAAGGCCATGGGATGTAGAAATATTTTTTTCACATTTTATTTCCTTGTAAAAACAGGTAAATCAATAGGGATTTTCGTACGTATATGTACCCAGTGAACGGTTCTTTTAGCTTTATATATTGGTCCGGGTGGGCGTTGTATTGGTTTTTCGGAAGTGTTAGACATGTAAGAGAAAAATTTAAATGGTTGGGAAAGGCCATGGGATGTAGAAATATTGTTTTCACATTTTATTTCCTTGTAAAAACAGGTAAATCAATAGGGATTTTCGTACATATAAGTACCCAGTGAACGGTTCGTTTAGCTTTATATATTGGTCCGGGTGGGCGTTGTATTGGTTTTTCGGAAGTGTCAGCCCTGTAAGAGAAAAATTTAAATGGTTGGGAAAGGCCATGGGATGTAGAAATATTTTTTTCACATTTTATTTCCTTGTAAAAAGAGGTAAATCAATAGGGATTTTCGTACATATAAGTACCCAGTGAACGGTTCGTTTAGCTTTATATATTGGTCCGGGTAGGCGTTGTATTGGTTTTTCGGAAGTGTCAGCCCTGTAAGAGAAAAATTTAAATGGTTGGGAAAGGCCATGGGATGTAGAAATATTTTTTTCACATTTTATTTCCTTGTAAAAACAGGTAAATCAATAGGGATTTTCGTACATATAAGTACCCAGTGAACGGTTCGTTTAGCTTTATATATTGTTCCGGGTGGGCGTTGTATTGGTTTTTCGGAAGTGTTAGACCTGTAAGAGAAAAATTTAAATGGTTAGGAAAGGCCATGGGATGTAGAAATATTGTTTTCACATTTTATTTCCTTGTAAAAACAGGTAAATCAATAGGGATTTTCGTACATATAAGTACCCAGTGAACGGTTCGTTTAGCTTTATATATTGGTCCGGGTGGGCGTTGTATTGGTTTTTCGGAAGTGTCAGCCCTGTAAGAGAAAAATTTAAATGGTTGGGAAAGGCCATGGGATGTAGAAATATTTTTTTCACATTTTATTTCCTTGTAAAAACAGGTAAATCAATAGGGATTTTCGTACGGATAAGTACCCAGTGAACGGTTCGTTTAGCTTTATATATTTTTCCGGGTGGGAATTGTATTGGTTTTTCGGAAGTGTTAGACATGTAAGAGAAAAATTTAAATGGTTGGGAAAGGCCATGGGATGTAGAAATATTGTTTTCACATTTTATTTCCTTGTAAAAACAGGCAAATTAATAGGGATTTTCGTACATATAAGTACCCAGTGAACGGTTCGTTTAGCTTTATATATTGTTCCGGGTGGGCGTTGTATTGGTTTTTCGGAAGTGTTAGACATGTAAGAGAAAAATTAAAATGGTTGGGAAAGGCCATGGGATGTAGAAATATTGTTTTCACATTTTATTTCCTTGTAAAAACAGGCAAATCAATAGGGATTTTCGTACATATAAGTACCCAGTGAACGGTTCGTTTAGCTTTATATATTTTTCCGGGTGGGCATTGTATTGGTTTTTCGGAAGTGTTAGACATGTAAGAGAAAAATTTAAATGGTTGGGAAAGGCCATGGGATGTAGAAATATTGTTTTCACATTTTATTTCCTTGTAAAAACAGGTAAATCAATAGGGATTTTCGTACATATAAGTACCCAGTGAACGGTTCGTTTAGCTTTATATATTGGTCCGGGTGGGCGTTGTATTGGTTTTTCGGAAGTGTCAGCCCTGTAAGAGAAAAATTTAAATGGTTGGGAAAGGCCATGGGATGTAGAAATATTTTTTTCACATTTTATTTCCTTGTAAAAAGAGGTAAATCAATAGGGATTTTCGTACATATAAGTACCCAGTTAACGGTTCGTTTAGCTTTATATATTGGTCCGGGTAGGCGTTGTATTGGTTTTTCGGAAGTGTCAGCCCTGTAAGAGAAAAATTTAAATGGTTGGGAAAGGCCATGGGATGTAGAAATATTTTTTTCACATTTTATTTCCTTGTAAAAACAGGTAAATCAATAGGGATTTTCGTACGTATATGTACCCAGTGAACGGTTCTTTTAGCTTTATATATTGGTCCGGGTGGGCGTTGTATTGGTTTTTCGGAAGTGTTAGCCCTGTAAGAGAAAAATTTAAATGGTTGGGAAAGGCCATGGGATGTAGAAATATTTTTTTCACATTTTATTTCCTTGTAAAAACAGGTAAATCTATAGGGATTTTCGTACGGATAAGTACCCAGTGAATGGTTCGTTTAGCTTTATATATTTTTCCGGGTGGGCATTGTATTGGTTTCGGAAGTGTTAGACATGTAAGAGAAAAATTTAAATGGTTGGGAAAGGCCATGGGATGTAGAAATATTGTTTTCACATTTTATTTCCTTGTAAAAACAGGTAAATCAATAGGGATTTTCGTACATATAAGTACCCAGTGAACGGTTCGTTTAGCTTTATATATTTTTCCGGGTGGGCGTTGTATTGGTTTTTCGGAAGTGTTAGACCTGTAAGAGAAAAATTTAAATGGTTGGGAAAGGCCATGGGATGTAGAAATATTTTTTTCACATTTTATTTCCTTGTAAAAACAGGTAAATCAATAGGGATTTTCGTACGGATAAGTACCCAGTGAACGGTTCGTTTAGCTTTATATATTGGTCCGGGTGGGCGTTGTATTGGTTTTTCGGAAGTGTTAGACCTGTAAGAGAAAAATTTAAATGGTTGGGAAAGGCCATGGGATGTAGAAATATTTTTTTCACATTTTATTTCCTTGTAAAAACAGGTAAATCAATAGGGATTTTCGTACGTATATGTACCCAGTGAACGGTTCTTTTAGCTTTATATATTGGTCCGGGTGGGCGTTGTATTGGTTTTTCGGAAGTGTTAGACATGTAAGAGAAAAATTTAAATGGTTGGGAAAGGCCATGGGATGTAGAAATATTTTTTTCACATTTTATTTCCTTGTAAAAACAGGTAAATCAATAGGGATTTTCGTACATATAAGTACCCAGTGAACGGTTCGTTTAGCTTTATATATTGGTCCGGGTAGGCGTTGTATTGGTTTTTCGGAAGTGTCAGCCCTGTAAGAGAAAAATTTAAATGGTTGGGAAAGGCCATGGGATGTAGAAATATTTTTTTCACATTTTATTTCCTTGTAAAAACAGGTAAATCAATAGGGATTTTCGTACGTATATGTACCCAGTGAACGGTTCTTTTAGCTTTATATATTGGTCCGGGTGGGCGTTGTATTGGTTTTTCGGAAGTGTTAGACCTGTAAGAGAAAAATTTAAATGGTTAGGAAAGGCCATGGGATGTAGAAATATTTTTTTCACATTTTATTTCCTTGTAAAAACAGGTAAATCAATAGGGATTTTCATACATATAAGTACCCAGTGAACGGTTCGTTTAGCTTTATATATTGGTCCGGGTGGGCGTTGTATTGGTTTTTCGGAACTGTCAGCCCTGTAAGAGAAAAATTTAAATGGTTGGGAAAGGCCATGGGATGTAGAAATATTTTTTTCACATTTTACTTCCTTGTAAAAACAGGTAAATCAATAGGGATTTTCGTACGTATATGTACCCAGTGAACGGTTCTTTTAGCTTTATATATTGGTCCGGGTGGGCGTTGTATTGGTTTTTCGGAAGTGTTAGCCCTGTAAGAGAAAAATTTAAACGGTTGGGAAAGGCCATGGGATGTAGAAATATTTTTTTCACATTTTATTTCCTTGTAAAAACAGGTAAATCTATAGGGATTTTTGTACGGATAAGTACCCAGTGAATGGTTCGTTTAGCTTTATATATTTTTCCGGGTGGGCATTGTATTGGTTTCGGAAGTGTTAGACATGTAAGAGAAAAATTAAAATGGTTGGGAAAGGCCATGGGATGTAGAAATATTGTTTTCACATTTTATTTCCTTGTAAAAACAGGTAAATCAATAGGGATTTTCGTACATATAAGTACCCAGTGAACGGTTCGTTTAGCTTTATATATTGGTCCGGGTGGGCGTTGTATTGGTTTTTCGGAAGTGTTAGACCTGTAAGAGAAAAATTTAAATGGTTGGGAAAGGCCATGGGATGTAGAAATATTTTTTTCACATTTTATTTCCTTGTAAAAACAGGTAAATCAATAGGGATTTTCGTACATATAAGTACCCAGTGAACGGTTCGTTTAGCTTTATATATTGGTCCGGGTGGGCGTTGTATTGGTTTTTCGGAAGTGTTAGACCTGTAAGAGAAAAATTTAAATGGTTGGGAAAGGCCATGGGATGTAGAAATATTTTTTTCACATTTTATTTACTTGTAAAAACAGGTAAATCAATAGGGATTTTCGTACGTATATGTACCCAGTGAACGGTTCTTTTAGCTTTATATATTGGTCCGGGTGGGCATTGTATTGGTTTTTCGGAAGTGTTAGACATGTAAGAGAAAAATTTAAATGGTTGGGAAAGGCCATGGGATGTAGAAATATTGTTTTCACATTTTATTTCCTTGTAAAAACAGGTAAATCAATAGGGATTTTCGTACATATAAGTACCCAGTGAACGGTTCGTTTAGCTTTATATATTGGTCCGGGTGGGCGTTGTATTGGTTTTTCGGAAGTGTTAGACATGTAAGAGAAAAATTTAAATGGTTGGGAAAGGCCATGGGATGTAGAAATATTGTTTTCACATTTTATTTCCTTGTAAAAACAGGTAAATCAATAGGGATTTTCGTACATATAAGTACCCAGTGAACGGTTCGTTTAGCTTTATATATTGGTCCGGGTAGGCGTTGTATTGGTTTTTCGGAAGTGTCAGCCCTGTAAGAGAAAAATTTAAATGGTTGGGAAAGGCCATGGGATGTAGAAATATTTTTTTCACATTTTATTTCCTTGTAAAAACAGGTAAATCAATAGGGATTTTCGTACGTATATGTACCCAGTGAACGGTTCTTTTAGCTTTATATATTGGTCCGGGTGGGCGTTGTATTGGTTTTTCGGAAGTGTTAGCCCTGTAAGAGAAAAATTTAAATGGTTGGGAAAGGCCATGGGATGTAGAAATATTTTTTTCACATTTTATTTCCTTGTAAAAACAGGTAAATCTATAGGGATTTTCGTACGGATAAGTACCCAGTGAACGGTTCGTTTAGCTTTATATATTGGTCCGGGTGGGCGTTGTATTGGTTTTTCGGAAGTGTCAGCCCTGTAAGAGAAAAATTTAAACGGTTGGGAAAGGCCATGGGATGTAGAAATATTTTTTTCACATTTTATTTCCTTGTAAAAACAGGTAAATCAATAGGGATTTTCGTACATATAAGTACCCAGTGAACGGTTCGTTTAGCTTTATATATTGTTCCGGGTGGGTGTTGTATTGGTTTTTCGGAAGTGTTAGACCTGTAAGAGAAAAATTTAAATGGTTGGGAAAGGCCATGGGATGTAGAAATATTTTTTTCACATTTTATTTCCTTGTAAAAACAGGTAAATCAATAGGGATTTTCGTACGTATATGTACCCAGTGAACGGTTCTTTTAGCTTTATATATTGGTCCGGGTGGGCGTTGTATTGGTTTTTCGGAAGTGTTAGACATGTAAGAGAAAAATTTAAATGGTTGGGAAAGGCCATGGGATGTAGAAATATTGTTTTCACATTTTATTTCCTTGTAAAAACAGGTAAATCAATAGGGATTTTCGTACATATAAGTACCCAGTGAACGGTTCGTTTAGCTTTATATATTGGTCCGGGTGGGCGTTGTATTGGTTTTTCGGAAGTGTCAGCCCTGTAAGAGAAAAATTTAAATGGTTGGGAAAGGCCATGGGATGTAGAAATATTTTTTTCACATTTTATTTCCTTGTAAAAAGAGGTAAATCAATAGGGATTTTCGTACATATAAGTACCCAGTGAACGGTTCGTTTAGCTTTATATATTGGTCCGGGTAGGCGTTGTATTGGTTTTTCGGAAGTGTCAGCCCTGTAAGAGAAAAATTTAAATGGTTGGGAAAGGCCATGGGATGTAGAAATATTTTTTTCACATTTTATTTCCTTGTAAAAACAGGTAAATCAATAGGGATTTTCGTACATATAAGTACCCAGTGAACGGTTCGTTTAGCTTTATATATTGTTCCGGGTGGGCGTTGTATTGGTTTTTCGGAAGTGTTAGACCTGTAAGAGAAAAATTTAAATGGTTAGGAAAGGCCATGGGATGTAGAAATATTGTTTTCACATTTTATTTCCTTGTAAAAACAGGTAAATCAATAGGGATTTTCGTACATATAAGTACCCAGTGAACGGTTCGTTTAGCTTTATATATTGGTCCGGGTGGGCGTTGTATTGGTTTTTCGGAAGTGTCAGCCCTGTAAGAGAAAAATTTAAATGGTTGGGAAAGGCCATGGGATGTAGAAATATTGTTTTCACATTTTATTTCCTTGTAAAAACAGGTAAATCAATAGGGATTTTCGTACATATAAGTACCCAGTGAACGGTTCGTTTAGCTTTATATATTGTTCCGGGTGGGCGTTGTATTGGTTTTTTGGAAGTGTTAGACCTGTAAGAGAAAAATTTAAATGGTTGGGAAAGGCCATGGGATGTAGAAATATTTTTTTCACATTTTATTTCCTTGTAAAAACAGGTAAATCAATAGGGATTTTCGTACGGATAAGTACCCAGTGAACGGTTCGTTTAGCTTTATATATTTTTCCGGGTGGGAATTGTATTGGTTTTTCGGAAGTGTTAGACATGTAAGAGAAAAATTTAAATGGTTGGGAAAGGCCATGGGATGTAGAAATATTGTTTTCACATTTTATTTCCTTGTAAAAACAGGCAAATTAATAGGGATTTTCGTACATATAAGTACCCAGTGAACGGTTCGTTTAGCTTTATATATTGTTCCGGGTGGGCGTTGTATTGGTTTTTCGGAAGTGTTAGACATGTAAGAGAAAAATTAAAATGGTTGGGAAAGGCCATGGGATGTAGAAATATTGTTTTCACATTTTATTTCCTTGTAAAAACAGGCAAATCAATAGGGATTTTCGTACATATAAGTACCCAGTGAACGGTTCGTTTAGCTTTATATATTTTTCCGGGTGGGCATTGTATTGGTTTTTCGGAAGTGTTAGACATGTAAGAGAAAAATTTAAATGGTTGGGAAAGGCCATGGGATGTAGAAATATTGTTTTCACATTTTATTTCCTTGTAAAAACAGGTAAATCAATAGGGATTTTCGTACATATAAGTACCCAGTGAACGGTTCGTTTAGCTTTATATATTGGTCCGGGTGGGCGTTGTATTGGTTTTTCGGAAGTGTCAGCCCTGTAAGAGAAAAATTTAAATGGTTGGGAAAGGCCATGGGATGTAGAAATATTTTTTTCACATTTTATTTCCTTGTAAAAAGAGGTAAATCAATAGGGATTTTCGTACATATAAGTACCCAGTGAACGGTTCGTTTAGCTTTATATATTGGTCCGGGTAGGCGTTGTATTGGTTTTTCGGAAGTGTCAGCCCTGTAAGAGAAAAATTTAAATGGTTGGGAAAGGCCATGGGATGTAGAAATATTTTTTTCACATTTTATTTCCTTGTAAAAACAGGTAAATCAATAGGGATTTTCGTACGTATATGTACCCAGTGAACGGTTCTTTTAGCTTTATATATTGGTCCGGGTGGGCGTTGTATTGGTTTTTCGGAAGTGTTAGCCCTGTAAGAGAAAAATTTAAATGGTTGGGAAAGGCCATGGGATGTAGAAATATTTTTTTCACATTTTATTTCCTTGTAAAAACAGGTAAATCTATAGGGATTTTCGTACGGATAAGTACCCAGTGAATGGTTCGTTTAGCTTTATATATTTTTCCGGGTGGGCATTGTATTGGTTTTTCGGAAGTGTTAGACCTGTAAGAGAAAAATTTAAATGGTTGGGAAAGGCCATGGGATGTAGAAATATTTTTTTCACATTTTATTTCCTTGTAAAAACAGGTAAATCAATAGGGATTTTCGTACGGATAAGTACCCAGTGAACGGTTCGTTTAGCTTTATATATTGGTCCGGGTGGGCATTGTATTGGTTTTTCGGAAGTGTTAGACCTGTAAGAGAAAAATTTAAATGGTTGGGAAAGGCCATGGGATGTAGAAATATTTTTTTCACATTTTATTTCCTTGTAAAAACAGGTAAATCAATAGGGATTTTCGTACATATAAGTACCCAGTGAACGGTTCGTTTAGCTTTATATATTGTTCCGGGTGGGCGTTGTATTGGTTTTTCGGAAGTGTTAGACCTGTAAGAGAAAAATTTAAATGGTTAGGAAAGGCCATGGGATGTAGAAATATTGTTTTCACATTTTATTTCCTTGTAAAAACAGGTAAATCAATAGGGATTTTCGTACATATAAGTACCCAGTGAACGGTTCGTTTAGCTTTATATATTGGTCCGGGTGGGCGTTGTATTGGTTTTTCGGAAGTGTCAGCCCTGTAAGAGAAAAATTTAAATGGTTGGGAAAGGCCATGGGATGTAGAAATATTGTTTTCACATTTTATTTCCTTGTAAAAACAGGTAAATCAATAGGGATTTTCGTACATATAAGTACCCAGTGAACGGTTCGTTTAGCTTTATATATTGTTCCGGGTGGGCGTTGTATTGGTTTTTTGGAAGTGTTAGACCTGTAAGAGAAAAATTTAAATGGTTGGGAAAGGCCATGGGATGTAGAAATATTTTTTTCACATTTTATTTCCTTGTAAAAACAGGTAAATCAATAGGGATTTTCGTACGGATAAGTACCCAGTGAACGGTTCGTTTAGCTTTATATATTTTTCCGGGTGGGAATTGTATTGGTTTTTCGGAAGTGTTAGACATGTAAGAGAAAAATTTAAATGGTTGGGAAAGGCCATGGGATGTAGAAATATTGTTTTCACATTTTATTTCCTTGTAAAAACAGGCAAATTAATAGGGATTTTCGTACATATAAGTACCCAGTGAACGGTTCGTTTAGCTTTATATATTGTTCCGGGTGGGCGTTGTATTGGTTTTTCGGAAGTGTTAGACATGTAAGAGAAAAATTAAAATGGTTGGGAAAGGCCATGGGATGTAGAAATATTGTTTTCACATTTTATTTCCTTGTAAAAACAGGCAAATCAATAGGGATTTTCGTACATATAAGTACCCAGTGAACGGTTCGTTTAGCTTTATATATTTTTCCGGGTGGGCATTGTATTGGTTTTTTGGAAGTGTTAGACATGTAAGAGAAAAATTAAAATGGTTGGGAAAGGCCATGGGATGTAGAAATATTTTTTTCACATTTTATTTCCTTGTAAAAACAGGTAAATCAATAGGGATTTTCGTACGGATAAGTACCCAGTGAACGGTTCGTTTAGCTTTATATATTGTTCCGGGTGGGCGTTGTATTGGTTTTTCGGAAGTGTTAGACCTGTAAGAGAAAAATTTAAATGGTTAGGAAAGGCCATGGGATGTAGAAATATTTTTTTCACATTTTATTTCCTTGTAAAAACAGGTAAATCAATAGGGATTTTCGTACGGATAAGTACCCAGTGAACGGTTCGTTTAGCTTTATATATTGTTCCGGGTGGGCATTGTATTGGTTTTTCGGAAGTGTTAAACATGTAAGAGAAAAATTTAAATGGTTGGGAAAGGCCATGGGATGTAGAAATATTGTTTTCACATTTTATTTCCTTGTAAAAACAGGTAAATCAATAGGGATTTTCGTACATATAAGTACCCAGTGAACGGTTCGTTTAGCTTTATATATTGTTCCGGGTGGGCGTTGTATTGGTTTTTCGGAAGTGTTAGCCCTGTAAGAGAAAAATTTAAATGGTTGGGAAAGGCCATGGGATGTAGAAATATTGTTTTCACATTTTATTTCCTTGTAAAAAAAGGTAAATCAATAGGGATTTTCGTACATATAAGTACACAGTGAATGGTTCGTTAAGCTTTATATATTGTTCCGGGTGGGCGTTGTATTGGTTTTTTGGAAGTGTTAAACATGTAAGAGAAAAATTTAAATGGTTGGGAAAGGCCATGGGATGTAGAAATATTTTTTTCACATTTTATTTCCTTGTAAAAACAGGTAAATCAATAGGGATTTTCGTACGTATAAGTACCCAGTGAACGGTTCGTTTAGCTTTATAAAATGTTCCGGGTGGGTGTTGTATTGGTTTTTCGGAAGTGCTAGACTTGTAAGAGAAAAATTTAAATGGTTGGGAAAGGCCATGGGATGTAGAAATATTTTTTTCACATTTTATTTCCTTGTACAAACAGGTAAATCAATAGGGATTTTCGTACGGATAAGTACCCAGTGAACGGTTCGTTTAGCTTTATATATTGGTCCGGGTGGGCGTTGTATTGGTTTTTCGGAAATGTTAGCCCTGTAAGAGAAAAATTTAAATGGTTGGGAAAGGCCATGGGATGTAGAAATATTTTTTTCACATTTTATTTCCTTGTAAAAACAGGTAAATCTATAGGGATTTTCGTACGGATAAGTACCCAGTGAATGGTTCGTTTAGCTTTATATATTGTTCCGGGTGGGCGTTGTATTGGTTTTTCGGAAGTGTTAGACATGTAAGAGAAAAATTAAAATGGTTGGGAAAGGCCATGGGATGTAGAAATATTGTTTTCACATTTTATTTCCTTGTAAAAACAGGCAAATCAATAGGGATTTTCGTACATATAAGTACCCAGTGAACGGTTCGTTTAGCTTTATATATTTTTCCGGGTGGGCATTGTATTGGTTTTTCGGAAGTGTTAGACATGTAAGAGAAAAATTAAAATGGTTGGGAAAGGCCATGGGATGTAGAAATATTGTTTTCACATTTTATTTCCTTGTAAAAACAGGTAAATCAATAGGGATTTTCGTACGGATAAGTACCCAGTGAACGGTTCGTTTAGCTTTATATATTGTTCCGGGTGGGCGTTGTATTGGTTTTTCGGAAGTGTTAGACCTGTAAGAGAAAAATTTAAATGGTTAGGAAAGGCCATGGGATGTAGAAATATTTTTTTCACATTTTATTTCCTTGTAAAAACAGGTAAATCAATAGGGATTTTCGTACGGATAAGTACCCAGTGAACGGTTCGTTTAGCTTTATATATTGTTCCGGGTGGGCATTGTATTGGTTTTTCGGAAGTGTTAAACATGTAAGAGAAAAATTTAAATGGTTGGGAAAGGCCATGGGATGTAGAAATATTGTTTTCACATTTTATTTCCTTGTAAAAACAGGTAAATCAATAGGGATTTTCGTACATATAAGTACCCAGTGAACGGTTCGTTTAGCTTTATATATTGTTCCGGGTGGGCGTTGTATTGGTTTTTCGGAAGTGTTAGCCCTGTAAGAGAAAAATTTAAATGGTTGGGAAAGGCCATGGGATGTAGAAATATTGTTTTCACATTTTATTTCCTTGTAAAAAAAGGTAAATCAATAGGGATTTTCGTACATATAAGTACACAGTGAATGGTTCGTTAAGCTTTATATATTGTTCCGGGTGGGCGTTGTATTGGTTTTTTGGAAGTGTTAAACATGTAAGAGAAAAATTTAAATGGTTGGGAAAGGCCATGGGATGTAGAAATATTTTTTTCACATTTTATTTCCTTGTAAAAACAGGTAAATCAATAGGGATTTTCGTACGTATAAGTACCCAGTGAACGGTTCGTTTAGCTTTATAAAATGTTCCGGGTGGGTGTTGTATTGGTTTTTCGGAAGTGCTAGACTTGTAAGAGAAAAATTTAAATGGTTGGGAAAGGCCATGGGATGTAGAAATATTTTTTTCACATTTTATTTCCTTGTACAAACAGGTAAATCAATAGGGATTTTCGTACGGATAAGTACCCAGTGAACGGTTCGTTTAGCTTTATATATTGGTCCGGGTGGGCGTTGTATTGGTTTTTCGGAAATGTTAGCCCTGTAAGAGAAAAATTTAAATGGTTGGGAAAGGCCATGGGATGTAGAAATATTTTTTTCACATTTTATTTCCTTGTAAAAACAGGTAAATCTATAGGGATTTTCGTACGGATAAGTACCCAGTGAATGGTTCGTTTAGCTTTATATATTTTTCCGGGTGGGCTTTGTATTGGTTTCGGAAGTGTTAGACATGTAAGAGAAAAATTAAAATAGTTGGGAAAGGCCATGGGATGTAGAAATATTGTTTTCACATTTTATTTCCTTGTAAAAACAGGTAAATCAATAGGGATTTTCGTACATATAAGTACCCAGTGAACGGTTCGTTTAGCTTTATATATTGTTCCGCGTGGGCGTTGTATTGGTTTTTCGGAAGTGTTAGACCTGTAAGAGAAAAATTTAAATGGTTGGGAAAGGCCATGGGATTTAGAAATATTTTTTTCCCATTTTATTTCCTTGTAAAAACAGGTAAATCAATAGGGATTTTCGTACGGATAAGTACCCAGTGAACGGTTCGTTTAGCTTTATATATTGGTCCGGGTGGGCGTTGTATTGGTTTTTCGGAAGTGTCAGCCCTGTAAGAGAAAAATTTAAATGGGTGGGAAAGGCCATGGGATGTAGAAATATTTTTTTCACATTTTATTTCCTTGTAAAAACAGGTAAATCAATAGGGATTTTCGTACGTATATGTACCCAGTGAACGGTTCTTTTTGCTTTATATATTGGTCCGGGTGGGCGTTGTATTGGTTTTTCGGAAGTGTTTGCCCTGTAAGAGAAAAATTTAAATGGTTGGGAAAGGCCATGGGATGTAGAAATATTTTTTTCACATTTTATTTCCTTGTAAAAACAGGTAAATCTATAGGGATTTTCGTACGGATAAGTACCCAGTGAATGGTTCGTTTAGCTTTATATATTTTTCCGGGTGGGCATTGTATTGGTTTTTCGGAAGTGTTAGACATGTAAGAGAAAAATTTAAATGGTTGGGAAAGGCCATGGGATGTAGAAATATTGTTTTCACATTTTATTTCCTTGTAAAAACAGGTAAATCAATAGGGATTTTCGTACATATAAGTACCCAGTGAACGGTTCGTTTAGCTTGATATATTGTTCCGGGTGGGCGTTGTATTGGTTTTTCGGAAGTGTTAGACCTGTAAGAGAAAAATTTAAATGGTTGGGAAAGGCCATGGGATTTAGAAATATTTTTTTCACATTTTATTTCCTTGTAAAAACAGGTAAATCAATAGGGATTTTCGTACGGATAAGTACCCAGTGAACGGTTCGTTTAGCTTTATATATTGTTCCGGGTGGGCGTTGTATTGGTTTTTCTGAAGTGTCAGCCCTGTAAGAGAAAAATTTAAATGGTTGGGAAAGGCCATGGGATGTAGAAATATTTTTTTCACATTTTATTTCCTTGTAAAAACAGGTAAATCAATAGGGATTTTCGTACATATAAGTACCCAGTGAACGGTTCGTTTAGCTTTATATATTGTTCCGGGTGGGCGTTGTATTGGTTTTTCGGAAGTGTTAGACCAGTAAGAGAAAAATTTAAATGGTTAGGAAAGGCCATGGGATGTAGAAATATTTTTTTCACATTTTATTTCCTTGTAAAAGCAGGTAAATCTATAGGGATTTTCATACGGATAAGTACCCAGTGAACGGTTCGTTTAGCTTTATATATTTTTCCGGGTGGGCATTGTATTGGTTTTTCGGAAGTGTTAGACATGTACGAGAAAAATTTAAATGGTTGGGAAAGGCCATGGGATGTAGAAATATTGTTTTCACATTTTATTTCCTTGTAAAAACAGGTAAATCAATAGGGATTTTCGTACATATAAGTACCCAGTGAACGGTTCGTTTAGCTTTATATATTGTTCCGGGTGGGCGTTGTATTGGTTTTTCGGAAGTGTTAGCCCTGTAAGAGAAAAATTTAAAAGGTTGGGAAAGGCCATGGGATGTAGAAATATTTTTTTCACATTTTATTTCCTTGTACAAACAGGTAAATCAATAGGGATTTTCGTACGGATAAGTACCCAGTGAACGGTTCGTTTAGCTTTATATATTGGTACGGGTGGGCGTTGTATTGGTTTTTCGGAAGTGTCAGCCCTGTAAGAGAAAAATTTAAATGGTTGGGAAAGGCCATGGGATGTAGAAATATTTTTTTTCACATTTTATTTCCTTGTAAAAACAGGTAAATCAATAGGGATTTTTGTACGTATATGTACCCAGTGAACGGTTCTTTTAGCTTTATATATTGGTCCGGGTGGGCGTTGTATTGGTTTTTCGGAAGTGTTAGCCCTGTAAGAGAAAAATTTAAATGGTTGGGAAAGGCCATGGGATGTAGAAATATTTTTTTCACATTTTATTTCCTTGTCAAAACAGGTAAATCTATAGGGATTTTCGTACGGATAAGTACCCAGTGAATGGTTCGTTTAGCTGTATATATTTTTCTGGGTGGGCATTGTATTGGTTTTTCGGAAGTCTTAGACATGTAAGAGAAATATTAAAATGGTTGGGAAAGGCCATGGGATGTAGAAATATTGTTTTCACATTTTATTTCCTTGTAAAAACAGGTAAATCAATAGGGATTTTCGTACGTATATGTACCCAGTGAACGGTTCTTTTAGCTTTATATATTGGTCCGGGTGGGCGTTGTATTGGTTTTTCGGAAGTGTTAGCCCTGTAAGAGAAAAATTTAAAAGGTTGGGAAAGGCCATGGGATGTAGAAATATTTTTTTCACATTTTATTTCCTTGTAAAAACAGGTAAATCTATAGGGATTTTCGTACGGATAAGTACCCAGTGAATGGTTCGTTTAGCTTTATATATTTTTCCGGGTGGGCATTGTATTGGTTTTTCGGAAGTGTTAGACATGTAAGAGAAAAATTTAAATGGTTGGGAAAGGCCATGGGATGTAGAAATATTGTTTTCACATTTTATTTCCTTGTAAAAACAGGTAAATCAATAGGGATTTTCGTACATATAAGTACCCAGTGAACGGTTCGTTTAGCTTGATATATTGTTCCGGGTGGGCGTTGTATTGGTTTTTCGGAAGTGTTAGACCTGTAAGAGAAAAATTTAAATGGTTGGGAAAGGCCATGGGATTTAGAAATATTTTTTTCACATTTTATTTCCTTGTAAAAACAGGTAAATCAATAGGGATTTTCGTACGGATAAGTACCCAGTGAACGGTTCGTTTAGCTTTATATATTGTTCCGGGTGGGCGTTGTATTGGTTTTTCTGAAGTGTCAGCCCTGTAAGAGAAAAATTTAAATGGTTGGGAAAGGCCATGGGATGTAGAAATATTTTTTTCACATTTTATTTCCTTGTAAAAACAGGTAAATCAATAGGGATTTTCGTACATATAAGTACCCAGTGAACGGTTCGTTTAGCTTTATATATTGTTCCGGGTGGGCGTTGTATTGGTTTTTCGGAAGTGTTAGACCAGTAAGAGAAAAATTTAAATGGTTAGGAAAGGCCATGGGATGTAGAAATATTTTTTTCACATTTTATTTCCTTGTAAAAGCAGGTAAATCTATAGGGATTTTCATACGGATAAGTACCCAGTGAACGGTTCGTTTAGCTTTATATATTTTTCCGGGTGGGCATTGTATTGGTTTTTCGGAAGTGTTAGACATGTACGAGAAAAATTTAAATGGTTGGGAAAGGCCATGGGATGTAGAAATATTGTTTTCACATTTTATTTCCTTGTAAAAACAGGTAAATCAATAGGGATTTTCGTACATATAAGTACCCAGTGAACGGTTCGTTTAGCTTTATATATTGTTCCGGGTGGGCGTTGTATTGGTTTTTCGGAAGTGTTAGCCCTGTAAGAGAAAAATTTAAAAGGTTGGGAAAGGCCATGGGATGTAGAAATATTTTTTTCACATTTTATTTCCTTGTACAAACAGGTAAATCAATAGGGATTTTCGTACGGATAAGTACCCAGTGAACGGTTCGTTTAGCTTTATATATTGGTACGGGTGGGCGTTGTATTGGTTTTTCGGAAGTGTCAGCCCTGTAAGAGAAAAATTTAAATGGTTGGGAAAGGCCATGGGATGTAGAAATATTTTTTTTCACATTTTATTTCCTTGTAAAAACAGGTAAATCAATAGGGATTTTTGTACGTATATGTACCCAGTGAACGGTTCTTTTAGCTTTATATATTGGTCCGGGTGGGCGTTGTATTGGTTTTTCGGAAGTGTTAGCCCTGTAAGAGAAAAATTTAAATGGTTGGGAAAGGCCATGGGATGTAGAAATATTTTTTTCACATTTTATTTCCTTGTCAAAACAGGTAAATCTATAGGGATTTTCGTACGGATAAGTACCCAGTGAATGGTTCGTTTAGCTGTATATATTTTTCTGGGTGGGCATTGTATTGGTTTTTCGGAAGTCTTAGACATGTAAGAGAAATATTAAAATGGTTGGGAAAGGCCATGGGATGTAGAAATATTGTTTTCACATTTTATTTCCTTGTAAAAACAGGTAAATCAATAGGGATTTTCGTACGTATATGTACCCAGTGAACGGTTCTTTTAGCTTTATATATTGGTCCGGGTGGGCGTTGTATTGGTTTTTCGGAAGTGTTAGCCCTGTAAGAGAAAAATTTAAAAGGTTGGGAAAGGCCATGGGATGTAGAAATATTTTTTTCACATTTTATTTCCTTGTAAAAACAGGTAAATCTATAGGGATTTTCATACGGATAAGTACCCAGTGAACGGTTCGTTTAGCTTTATATATTTTTCCGGGTGGGCATTGTATTGGTTTTTCGGAAGTATTAGACATGTACGAGAAAAATTTAAATGGTTGGGAAAGGCCATGGGATGTAGAAATATTGTTTTCACATTTTATTTCCTTGTAAAAACAGGTAAATCAATAGGGATTTTCGTACATATAAGTACCCAGTGAACGGTTCGTTTAGCTTTATATATTGTTCCGGGTGGGCGTTGTATTGGTTTTTCGGAAGTGTTAGCCCTGTAAGAGAAAAATTTAAAAGGTTGGGAAAGGCCATGGGATGTAGAAATATTTTTTTCACATTTTATTTCCTTGTACAAACAGGTAAATCAATAGGGATTTTCGTACGGATAAGTACCCAGTGAACGGTTCGTTTAGCTTTATATATTGGTACGGGTGGGCGTTGTATTGGTTTTTCGGAAGTGTCAGCCCTGTAAGAGAAAAATTTAAATGGTTGGGAAAGGCCATGGGATGTAGAAATATTTTTTTTCACATTTTATTTCCTTGTAAAAACAGGTAAATCAATAGGGATTTTTGTACGTATATGTACCCAGTGAACGGTTCTTTTAGCTTTATATATTGGTCCGGGTGGGCGTTGTATTGGTTTTTCGGAAGTGTTAGCCCTGTAAGAGAAACATTTAAATGGTTGGGAAAGGCCATGGGATGTAGAAATATTTTTTTCACATTTTATTTCCTTGTCAAAACAGGTAAATCTATAGGGATTTTCGTACGGATAAGTACCCAGTGAATGGTTCGTTTAGCTGTATATATTTTTCTGGGTGGGCATTGTATTGGTTTTTCGGAAGTCTTAGACATGTAAGAGAAATATTAAAATGGTTGGGAAAGGCCATGGGATGTAGAAATATTGTTTTCACATTTTATTTCCTTGTAAAAACAGGTAAATCAATAGGGATTTTCGTACGTATATGTACCCAGTGAACGGTTCTTTTAGCTTTATATATTGGTCCGGGTGGGCGTTGTATTGGTTTTTCGGAAGTGTTAGCCCTGTAAGAGAAAAATTTAAAAGGTTGGGAAAGGCCATGGGATGTAGAAATATTTTTTTCACATTTTATTTCCTTGTAAAAACAGGTAAATCTATAGGGATTTTCATACGGATAAGTACCCAGTGAACGGTTCGTTTAGCTTTATATATTTTTCCGGGTGGGCATTGTATTGGTTTTTCGGAAGTATTAGACATGTACGAGAAAAATTTAAATGGTTGGGAAAGGCCATGGGATGTAGAAATATTGTTTTCACATTTTATTTCCTTGTAAAAACAGGTAAATCAATAGGGATTTTCGTACATATAAGTACCCAGTGAACGGTTCGTTTAGCTTTATATATTGTTCCGGATGGGCGTTGTATTGGTTTTTCGGAAGTGTTAGCCCTGTAAGAGAAAAATTTAAAAGGTTGGGAAAGGCCATGGGATGTAGAAATATTTTTTTCACATTTTATTTCCTTGTACAAACAGGTAAATCAATAGGGATTTTCGTACGGATAAGTACCCAGTGAACGGTTCGTTTAGCTTTATATATTGGTCCGGGTGGGCGTTGTATTGGTTTTTCGGAAGTGTCAGCCCTGTAAGAGAAAAATTTAAATGGTTGGGAAAGGCCATGGGATGTAGAAATATTTTTTTTCACATTTTATTTCCTTGTAAAAACAGGTAAATCAATAGGGATTTTCGTACGTATATGTACCCAGTGAACGGTTCTTTTAGCTTTATATATTGGTCCGGGTGGGCGTTGTATTGGTTTTTCGGAAGTGTTAGCCCTGTAAGAGAAAAATTTAAATGGTTGGGAAAGGCCATGGGATGTAGAAATATTTTTTTCACATTTTATTTCCTTGTAAAAACAGGTAAATCTATAGGGATTTTCGTACGGATAAGTACCCAGTGAATGGTTCGTTTAGCTGTATATATTTTTCTGGGTGGGCATTGTATTGGTTTTTCGGAAGTCTTAGACATGTAAGAGAAATATTAAAATGGTTGGGAAAGGCCATGGGATGTAGAAATATTGTTTTCACATTTTATTTCCTTGTAAAAACAGGTAAATCAATAGGGATTTTCGTACATATAAGTACCCAGTGAACGGTTCGTTTAGCTTTATATATTGTTCCGGGTGGGCGTTGTATTGGTTTTTCGGAAGTGTTAGTCCTGTAAGAGAAAAATTTAAAAGGTTGGGAAAGGCCATGGGATGTAGAAATATTTTTTTCACATTTTATTTCCTTGTACAAACAGGTAAATCAATAGGGATTTTCGTACGTATATGTACCCAGTGAACGGTTCTTTTAGCTTTATATATTGGTCCGGGTGGGCGTTGTATTGGTGTTTCGGAAGTGTTAGCCCTGTAAGAGAAAAATTTAAATGGTTGGGAAAGGCCATGGGATGTAGAAATATTGTTTTCACATTTTATTTCCTTGTAAAAACAGGTAAATCAATAGGGATTTTCGTACGTATAAGTACCCAGTGAACGGTTCGTTTAGCTTTATATATTGGTCCGGGTGGGCGTTGTATTGGTTTGTCGGAAGTGTTAGACTTGTAAGAGAAAAATTTAAATGGTTGGGAAAGGCCATGGGATGTTGAAATATTTTTTTCACATTTTATTTCCTTGTAAAAACAGGTAAATCTATAGGGATTTTCGTACGTATAAGTACCCAGTGAACGGTTCGTTTAGCTTTATATATTGGTCCGGGTGTGCGTTGTATTGGTTTTTCGGAAGTGTTAGCCCTGTAAGAGAAAAATTTAAATGGTTGGGAAAGGCCATGGGATGTAGAAATATTTTTTTCACATTTTATTTCCTTGTAAAAACAGGTAAATCTATAGGGATTTTCGTACGGATAAGTACCCAGTGAACGGTTCGTTTAGCTTTATATATTTTTCCGGGTGGGCGTTGTATTGGTTTTTCGGAAGTGTTAGACATGTAAGAGAAAAATTTAAATGGTAGGGAAAGGCCATGGGATGTAGAAATATTGTTTTCACATTTTATTTCCTTGTAAAAGCAGGTAAATCAATAGGGATTTTCGTACGTATAAGTACCCAGTGAACGGTTCGTTTAGCTTTATATATTGGTCCGGGTGGGCGTTGTATTGGTTTGTCGGAAGTGTTAGCCCTGTAAGAGAAAAATTTAAATGGTTGGGAAAGGCCATGGGATGTAGAAATATTGTTTTCACATTTTATTTCCTTGTAAAAACAGGTAAATCAATAGGTATTTTCATACATAAAAGTTCCCAGTGAACGGTTCGTTTAGCTTTATATATTCTTCCGGGTGGGCGTTGTATTGGTTTTTCGGAAATGTTAGACCTGTAAGAGAAAAATTTAAATGGTTGGGAAAGGCCATGGGATGTAGAAATATTTGTTTCACATTTTATTTCCTTGTAAAAACAGGTAAATCAATAGGGATTTTCGTACGTATAAGTACCCAGTGAACGGTTAGTTTAGCTTTATAAAATGTTCCGGGTGGGTGTTGTATTGGTTTTTCGGAAGTGCTACACTTGTAAGAGAAAAATTTAAATGGTTGGGAAAGGCCATGGGATGTAGAAATATTTTTTTCACATTTTATTTCCTTGTACAAACAGGTAAATCAATAGGGATTTTCGTACGGATAAGTACCCAGTGAACGGTTCGTTTAGCTTTATATATTGGTCCGGGTGGGCGTTGTATTGGTTTTTCGGAAGTGTTAGCCCTGTAAGAGAAAAATTTAAATGGTTGGGAAAGGCCATGGGATGTAGAAATATTTTTTTCACATTTTATTTCCTTGTAAAACAGGTAAATCTATAGGGATTTTCGTACGGATAAGTACCCAGTGAACGGTTAGTTTAGCTTTATATAATGTTCCGGGTGGGTGTTGTATTGGTTTTTCGGAAGTGCTACACTTGTAAGAGAAAAATTTAAATGGTTGGGAAAGGCCATGGGATGTAGAAATATATTTTTCACATTTTATTTCCTTGTACAAACAGGTAAATCAATAGGGATTTTCGTACGGATAAGTACCCAGTGAACGGTTCGTTTAGCTTTATATATTGGTCCGGGTTGGCGTTGTATTGGTTTTTCGGAAGTGTTAGCCCTGTAAGAGAAAAATTTAAATGGTTGGGAAAGGCCATGGGATGTAGAAATATTTTTTTCACATTTTATTTCCTTGTAAAACAGGTAAATCTATAGGGATTTTCGTACGGATAAGTACCCAGTGAACGGTTCGTTTAGCTTTATATATTGGTCCGGGTGGGCGTTGTATTTGTTTTTCGGAAGTGTTAGCCCTATAAGAGAAAAATTTAAATGGTTGGGAAAGGCCATGGGATGTTGAAATATTTTTTTCACATTTTATTTCCTTGTAAAAACAGGTAAATCAATAGGGATTTTCGTACATATAAGTACCCAGTGAACGGTCCGTTTAGCTTTTTATATTGTTCCGGGTGGGCGTTGTATTGGTTTGTCGGAAGTGTCAGCCCTGTAAGAGAAAAATTTAAATGGTTGGGAAAGGCCATGGGATGTAGAAATATTTTTTTCACATTTTATTTCCTTGTAAAAACAGGTAAATCAATAGGGATTTTCGTACGTATAAGTACCCAGTGAACGGTTCGTTTAGCTTTATATATTGTTTCGGGTGGGTGTTGTATTGGTTTTTCGGAAGTGTTAGCCCTGTAAGAGAAAAATTTAAATGGTTGGGAAAGGCCATGGGATGTAGAAATATTTTTTTCACATTTTATTTCCTTGTACAAACAGGTAAATCAATAGGGATTTTCGTACGGATAAGTACCCAGTGAACGGTTCGTTTAGCTTTATATATTGGTCCGGGTGGGCGTTGTATTGGTTTTTCGGAAGTGTTAGCCCTGTAAGAGAAAAATTTAAAAGGTTGGGAAAGGCCATGGGATGTAGAAATATTTTTTTCACATTTTATTTTCTTGTACAAACAGGTAAATCAATAGGGATTTTCGTACGGATAAGTACCCAGTGAACGGTTCGTTTAGCTTTATATATTGGTCCGGGTGGGCGTTGTATTGATTTTTCAGAAGTGTCAGCCCCGTAAGAGAAAAATTTAAATGGTTGGGAAAGGCCATGGGATGTAGAAATATTTTTTTCACATTTTATTTCCTTGTACAAACAGGTAAATCAATAGGGATTTTCGTACGTATAAGTACCCAGTGAACGGTTCGTTTAGCTTTATATATTGGTCCGGGTGGGCGTTGTATTGGTTTTTCGGAAGTGTTAGCCCTGTAAGAGAAAAATTTAAAAGGTTGGGAAAGGCCATGGGATGTAGAAATATTGTTTTCACATTTTATTTCCTTGTACAAACAGGTAAATCAATAGGGATTTTCGTACGTATAAGTACCCAGTGAACGGTTCGTTTAGCTTTATATATTGGTCCGGGTGGGCGTTGTATTGGTTTTTCGGAAGTGTTAGCCCTGTAAGAGAAAAATTTAAAAGGTTGGGAAAGGCCATGGGATGTAGAAATATTGTTTTCACATTTTATTTCCTTGTAAAAACAGGTAAATCAATAGGTATTTTCATACATAAAAGTTCCCAGTGAACGGTTCGTTTAGCTTTATATATTCTTCCGGGTGGGCGTTGTATTGGTTTTTCGGAAATGTTAGACCTGTAAGAGAAAAATTTAAATGGTTGGGAAAGGCCATGGGATGTAGAAATATTTGTTTCACATTTTATTTCCTTGTAAAAACAGGTAAATCAATAGGGATTTTCGTACGTATAAGTACCCAGTGAACGGTTAGTTTAGCTTTATAAAATGTTCCGGGTGGGTGTTGTATTGGTTTTTCGGAAGTGCTACACTTGTAAGAGAAAAATTTAAATGGTTGGGAAAGGCCATGGGATGTAGAAATATTTTTTTCACATTTTATTTCCTTGTACAAACAGGTAAATCAATAGGGATTTTCGTACGGATAAGTACCCAGTGAACGGTTCGTTTAGCTTTATATATTGGTCCGGGTGGGCGTTGTATTGGTTTTTCGGAAGTGTTAGCCCTGTAAGAGAAAAATTTAAATGGTTGGGAAAGGCCATGGGATGTAAAAATATTTTTTTCACATTTTATTTCCTTGTAAAACAGGTAAATCTATAGGGATTTTCGTACGGATAAGTACCCAGTGAACGGTTAGTTTAGCTTTATATAATGTTCCGGGTGGGTGTTGTATTGGTTTTTCGGAAGTGCTACACTTGTAAGAGAAAAATTTAAATGGTTGGGAAAGGCCATGGGATGTAGAAATATATTTTTCACATTTTATTTCCTTGTACAAACAGGTAAATCAATAGGGATTTTCGTACGGATAAGTACCCAGTGAACGGTTCGTTTAGCTTTATATATTGGTCCGGGTGGGCGTTGTATTGGTTTTTCGGAAGTGTTAGCCCTGTAAGAGAAAAATTTAAATGGTTGGGAAAGGCCATGGGATGTAGAAATATTTTTTTCACATTTTATTTCCTTGTAAAACAGGTAAATCTATAGGGATTTTCGTACGGATAAGTACCCAGTGAACGGTTCGTTTAGCTTTATATATTGGTCCGGGTGGGCGTTGTATTTGTTTTTCGGAAGTGTTAGCCCTATAAGAGAAAAATTTAAATGGTTGGGAAAGGCCATGGGATGTTGAAATATTTTTTTCACATTTTATTTCCTTGTAAAAACAGGTAAATCAATAGGGATTTTCGTACATATAAGTACCCAGTGAACGGTCCGTTTAGCTTTTTATATTGTTCCGGGTGGGCGTTGTATTGGTTTGTCGGAAGTGTCAGCCCTGTAAGAGAAAAATTTAAATGGTTGGGAAAGGCCATGGGATGTAGAAATATTTTTTTCACATTTTATTTCCTTGTAAAAACAGGTAAATCAATAGGGATTTTCGTACGTATAAGTACCCAGTGAACGGTTCGTTTAGCTTTATATATTGTTTCGGGTGGGTGTTGTATTGGTTTTTCGGAAGTGTTAGCCCTGTAAGAGAAAAATTTAAATGGTTGGGAAAGGCCATGGGATGTAGAAATATTTTTTTCACATTTTATTTCCTTGTACAAACAGGTAAATCAATAGGGATTTTCGTACGGATAAGTACCCAGTGAACGGTTCGTTTAGCTTTATATATTGGTCCGGGTGGGCGTTGTATTGGTTTTTCGGAAGTGTTAGCCCTGTAAGAGAAAAATTTAAAAGGTTGGGAAAGGCCATGGGATGTAGAAATATTTTTTTCACATTTTATTTTCTTGTACAAACAGGTAAATCAATAGGGATTTTCGTACGGATAAGTACCCAGTGAACGGTTCGTTTAGCTTTATATATTGGTCCGGGTGGGCGTTGTATTGATTTTTCAGAAGTGTCAGCCCCGTAAGAGAAAAATTTAAATGGTTGGGAAAGGCCATGGGATGTAGAAATATTTTTTTCACATTTTATTTCCTTGTAAAAACAGGTAAATCAATAGGGATTTTCGTACATATAAGTACCCAGTGAACGGTTCGTTTAGCTTTATATATTGTTCCGGGTGGGCGTTGTATTGGTTTTTCAGAAGTGTCAGCCCTGTAAGAGAAAAATTTAAATGGGTGGGAAAGGCCATGGGATGTAGAAATATTTTTTTCACATTTTATTTCCTTGTACAAACAGGTAAATCAATAGGGATTTTCGTACGTATAAGTACCCAGTGAACGGTTCGTTTAGCTTTATATATTGGTCCGGGTGGGCGTTGTATTGGTTTTTCGGAAGTGTTAGCCCTGTAAGAGAAAAATTTAAAAGGTTGGGAAAGGCCATGGGATGTAGAAATATTGTTTTCACATTTTATTTCCTTGTACAAACAGGTAAATCAATAGGGATTTTCGTACGTATAAGTACCCAGTGAACGGTTCGTTTAGCTTTATATATTGGTCCGGGTGGGCGTTGTATTGGTTTTTCGGAAGTGTTAGCCCTGTAAGAGAAAAATTTAAAAGGTTGGGAAAGGCCATGGGATGTAGAAATATTGTTTTCACATTTTATTTCCTTGTAAAAACAGGTAAATCAATAGGTATTTTCATACATAAAAGTTCCCAGTGAACGGTTCGTTTAGCTTTATATATTCTTCCGGGTGGGCGTTGTATTGGTTTTTCGGAAATGTTAGACCTGTAAGAGAAAAATTTAAATGGTTGGGAAAGGCCATGGGATGTAGAAATATTTGTTTCACATTTTATTTCCTTGTAAAAACAGGTAAATCAATAGGGATTTTCGTACGTATAAGTACCCAGTGAACGGTTAGTTTAGCTTTATAAAATGTTCCGGGTGGGTGTTGTATTGGTTTTTCGGAAGTGCTACACTTGTAAGAGAAAAATTTAAATGGTTGGGAAAGGCCATGGGATGTAGAAATATTTTTTTCACATTTTATTTCCTTGTACAAACAGGTAAATCAATAGGGATTTTCGTACGGATAAGTACCCAGTGAACGGTTCGTTTAGCTTTATATATTGGTCCGGGTGGGCGTTGTATTGGTTTTTCGGAAGTGTTAGCCCTATAAGAGAAAAATTTAAATGGTTGGGAAAGGCCATGGGATGTAGAAATATTTTTTTCACATTTTATTTCCTTGTAAAACAGGTAAATCTATAGGGATTTTCGTACGGATAAGTACCCAGTGAACGGTTAGTTTAGCTTTATATAATGTTCCGGGTGGGTGTTGTATTGGTTTTTCGGAAGTGCTACACTTGTAAGAGAAAAATTTAAATGGTTGGGAAAGGCCATGGGATGTAGAAATATATTTTTCACATTTTATTTCCTTGTACAAACAGGTAAATCAATAGGGATTTTCGTACGGATAAGTACCCAGTGAACGGTTCGTTTAGCTTTATATATTGGTCCGGGTGGGCGTTGTATTGGTTTTTCGGAAGTGTTAGCCCTGTAAGAGAAAAATTTAAATGGTTGGGAAAGGCCATGGGATGTAGAAATATTTTTTTCACATTTTATTTCCTTGTAAAACAGGTAAATCTATAGGGATTTTCGTACGGATAAGTACCCAGTGAACGGTTCGTTTAGCTTTATATATTGGTCCGGGTGGGCGTTGTATTTGTTTTTCGGAAGTGTTAGCCCTATAAGAGAAAAATTTAAATGGTTGGGAAAGGCCATGGGATGTTGAAATATTTTTTTCACATTTTATTTCCTTGTAAAAACAGGTAAATCAATAGGGATTTTCGTACATATAAGTACCCAGTGAACGGTCCGTTTAGCTTTTTATATTGTTCCGGGTGGGCGTTGTATTGGTTTGTCGGAAGTGTCAGCCCTGTAAGAGAAAAATTTAAATGGTTGGGAAAGGCCATGGGATGTAGAAATATTTTTTTCACATTTTATTTCCTTGTAAAAACAGGTAAATCAATAGGGATTTTCGTACGTATAAGTACCCAGTGAACGGTTCGTTTAGCTTTATATATTGTTTCTGGTGGGTGTTGTATTGGTTTTTCGGAAGTGTTAGCCCTGTAAGAGAAAAATTTAAATGGTTGGGAAAGGCCATGGGATGTAGAAATATTTTTTTCACATTTTATTTCCTTGTACAAACAGGTAAATCAATAGGGATTTTCGTACGGATAAGTACCCAGTGAACGGTTCGTTTAGCTTTATATATTGGTCCGGGTGGGCGTTGTATTGGTTTTTCGGAAGTGTTAGCCCTGTAAGAGAAAAATTTAAAAGGTTGGGAAAGGCCATGGGATGTAGAAATATTTTTTTCACATTTTATTTTCTTGTACAAACAGGTAAATCAATAGGGATTTTCGTACGGATAAGTACCCAGTGAACGGTTCGTTTAGCTTTATATATTGGTCCGGGTGGGCGTTGTATTGATTTTTCAGAAGTGTCAGCCCCGTAAGAGAAAAATTTAAATGGTTGGGAAAGGCCATGGGATGTAGAAATATTTTTTTCACATTTTATTTTCTTGTAAAAACAGGTAAATCAATAGGGATTTTCGTACGTATAAGTACCCAGTGAACGGTTCGTTTAGCTTTATATATTGTTCCGGGTGGGCGTTGTATTGGTTTTTCAGAAGTGTCAGCCCTGTAAGAGAAAAATTTAAATGGGTGGGAAAGGCCATGGGATGTAGAAATATTTTTTTCACATTTTATTTCCTTGTACAAACAGGTAAATCAATAGGGATTTTCGTACGTATAAGTACCCAGTGAACGGTTCGTTTAGCTTTATATATTGGTCCGGGTGGGCGTTGTATTGGTTTTTCGGAAGTGTTAGCCCTGTAAGAGAAAAATTTAAAAGGTTGGGAAAGGCCATGGGATGTAGAAATATTGTTTTCACATTTTATTTCCTTGTAAAAACAGGTAAATCAATAGGGATTTTCGTAAATATAAGTACCCAGTGAACGGATCGTTTAGCTTTATATATTGTTCCGGGTGGGCGTTGTATTGGTTTTTCGGAAGTGTTAGACCTGTAAGAGAAAAATTTAAATGGGTGGGAAAGGCCATGGGATGTAGAAATATTTTTTTCACATTTTATTTCCTTGTAAAAAAAGGTAAATCAATAGGGATTTTCGTATATATAAGTACACAGTGAACGGTTCGTTAAGCTTTATATATTGTTCCGGGTGGGCGTTGTATTGGTTTTTCGGAAGTGTTAGCCCTGTAAGAGAAAAATTTATATGGTTGAGAAAGGCCATGGGATGTAGAAATGTTGTTTTCACATTTTATTTCCTTGTAAAAACAGGTAAATCAATAGGGATTTTCGTACGGATAAGTACCCAGTGAACGGTTCGTTTAGCTTTATATATTGTTCCGGGTGGGCGTTGTATTGGTTTTTCGGAAGTGTCAGCCCTGTAAGAGAAAAATTTAAATGGTTGGGAAAGGCCATGGGATGAAGAAATATTTTTTTCACATTTTATTTCCTTGTAAAAAGAAGTAAATCAATAGGGATTTTCGTACATATAAGTACCCAGTGAACGGTTCGTTTAGCTTTATATATTGTTCCGGGTGGGCGTTGTATTGGTTTTTCGGAAGTGTTAGACCTTTAAGAGAAAAATTTAAATGGTTAGGAAAGGCCATGGGATGTAGAAATATTTTTTTCACATTTTATTTCCTTGTAAAAACAGGTAAATCTATACGGATTTTCGTACGGATAAGTACCCAGTGAACGGTTCGTTTAGCTTTATATATTTTTCCGGGTGGGCATTGTATTGGTTTTTCGGAAGTGTTAGACATGTAAGAGAAAAATTTAAATGGTTGGGAAAGGCCATGGGATGTAGAAATATTTTTTTCACATTTTATTTCCTTGTATAAACAGGTAAATCAATAGGGATTTTCGTACGGATAAGTACCGAGTGAACGGTTCGTTTAGCTTTATATATTGTTCCGGGTGGGCGTTGTATTGGTTTTTCGGAAGTGTTAGCCCTGTAAGAGAAAAATTTAAAAGGTTGGGAAAGGCCATGGGATGTAGAAATATTTTTTTCACATTTATTTCCTTGTACAAACAGGTAAATCAATAGGGATTTTCATACGGATAAGTACCCAGTGAACGGTTCGTTTAGCTTTATATATTGGTCCGGGTGGGCGTTGTATTGGTTTTTCGGAAGTGTCAGCCCTGTAAGAGAAAAATTTAAATGGTTGGGAAAGGCCATGGGATGTAGAAATATTTTTTTCACATTTTATTTCCTTGTAAAAACAGGTAAATCAATAGGGATTTTCGTACATATAAGTACCCAGTGAACGGTTCGTTTAGCTTTATATATTGTTCCGGGTGGGCGTTGTATTGGTTTTTCGGAAGTGTTAGACCTGTAAGAGAAAAATTTAAATGGTTAGGAAAGGCCATGGGATGTAGAAATATTTTTTTCACATTTTATTTCCTTGTAAAAACAGGTAAATCTATAGGGATTTTCGTACGGATAAGTACCCATTGAACGGTTCGTTTAGCTTTATATATTTTTCCGGGTGGGCGTTGTATTGGTTTTTCGGAAGTGTTAGACATGTAAGAGAAAAATTTAAATGGTTGGGAAAGGCCATGGGATGTAGAAATCTTGTTTTCACATTTTATTTCCTTGTAAAAACAGGTAAATCAATAGGGATTTTCGTAAATATAAGTACCCAGTGAACGGATCGTTTAGCTTTATATATTGTTCCGGGTGGGCGTTGTATTGGTTTTTCGGAAGTGTTAGACCTGTAAGAGAAAAATTTAAATGGGTGGGAAAGGCCATGGGATGTAGAAATATTTTTTTCACATTTTATTTCCTTGTAAAAAAAGGTAAATCAATAGGGATTTTCGTATATATAAGTACACAGTGAACGGTTCGTTAAGCTTTATATATTGTTCCGGGTGGGCGTTGTATTGGTTTTTCGGAAGTGTTAGCCCTGTAAGAGAAAAATTTAAATGGTTGGGAAAGGCCATGGGATGTAGAAATGTTGTTTTCACATTTTATTTCCTTGTAAAAACAGGTAAATCAATAGGGATTTTCGTACGGATAAGTACCCAGTGAACGGTTCGTTTAGCTTTATATATTCTTCCGGGTGGGCGTTGTATTGGTTTTTCGGAAGTGTCAGCCCTGTAAGAGAAAAATTTAAATGGTTGGGAAAGGCCATGGGATGAAGAAATATTTTTTTCACATTTTATTTCCTTGTAAAAACAGGTAAATCTATAGGGATTTTCGTACGGATAAGTACCCAGTGAACGGTTCGTTTAGCTTTATATATTTTTCCGGGTGGGCATTGTATTGGTTTTTCGGAAGTGTTAGACATGTAAGAGAAAAATTTAAATGGTTGGGAAAGGCCATGGGATGTAGAAATATTGTTTTCACATTTTATTTCCTTGTAAAAACAGGTAAATCAATAGGGATTTTCGTACATATAAGTACCGAGTGAACGGTTCGTTTAGCTTTATATATTGGTCCGGGTGGGCGTTGTATTGGTTTTTCGGAAGTGTCAGCCCTGTAAGAGAAAAATTTAAATGGTTGGGAAAGGCCATGGGATGTAGAAATATTTTTTTCACATTTTATTTCCTTGTAAAAACAGGTAAATCGATAGGGATTTTCGTACGTATATGTACCCAGTGAACGGTTCTTTTAGCTTTATATATTGGTCCGGGTGGGCGTTGTATTGGTTTTTCGGAAGTGTTAGCCCTATAAGAGAAAAATTTAAATGGTTGGGAAAGGCCATGGGATGTAGAAATATTTTTTTCACATTTTATTTCCTTGTAAAAACAAGTAAATCTATAGGGATTTTCGTACGGATAAGTAACCAGTGAATGGTTCGTTTAGCTTTATATATTTTTCCGGGTGGGCATTGTATTGGTTTTTCGGAAGTGTTAGACCTGTAAGAGAAAAATTTAAATGGTTGGGAAAGGCCATGGGATGTAGAAATATTGTTTTCACATTTTATTTCCTTGTAAAAACAGGTAAATCAATAGGGATTTTCGTACGTATATGTACCCAGTGAACGGTTCTTTTTGCTTTATATATTGGTCCGGGTGGGCGTTGTATTGGTTTTTCGGAAGTGTTAGACATGTAAGAGAAAAATTTAAATGGTTAGGAAAGGCCATGGGATGTAGAAATATTTTTTTCACATTTTATTTCCTTGTAAAAACAGGTAAATCTATACGGATTTTCGTACGGATAAGTACCCAGTGAACGGTTCGTTTAGCTTTATATATTGTTCCGGGTGGGCGTTGTATTGGTTTTTCGGAAGTGTTAGACCTTTAAGAGAAAAATTTAAATGGTTAGGAAAGGCCATGGGATGTAGAAATATTTTTTTCACATTTTATTTCCTTGTAAAAACAGGTAAATCTATACGGATTTTCGTACGGATAAGTACCCAGTGAACGGTTCGTTTAGCTTTATATATTTTTCCGGGTGGGCATTGTATTGGTTTTTCGGAAGTGTTAGACATGTAAGAGAAAAATTTAAATGGTTGGGAAAGGCCATGGGATGTAGAAATATTGTTTTCACATTTTATTTCCTTGTAAAAACAGGTAAATCAATAGGGATTTTCGTACATATAAGTACCGAGTGAACGGTTCGTTTAGCTTTATATATTGGTCCGGGTGGGCGTTGTATTGGTTTTTCGGAAGTGTCAGCCCTGTAAGAGAAAAATTTAAATGGTTGGGAAAGGCCATGGGATGTAGAAATATTTTTTTCACATTTTATTTCCTTGTATAAACAGGTAAATCAATAGGGATTTTCGTACGGATAAGTACCGAGTGAACGGTTCGTTTAGCTTTATATATTGTTCCGGGTGGGCGTTGTATTGGTTTTTCGGAAGTGTTAGCCCTGTAAGAGAAAAATTTAAAAGGTTGGGAAAGGCCATGGGATGTAGAAATATTTTTTTCACATTTATTTCCTTGTACAAACAGGTAAATCAATAGGGATTTTCATACGGATAAGTACCCAGTGAACGGTTCGTTTAGCTTTATATATTGGTCCGGGTGGGCGTTGTATTGGTTTTTCGGAAGTGTCAGCCCTGTAAGAGAAAAATTTAAATGGTTGGGAAAGGCCATGGGATGTAGAAATATTTTTTTCACATTTTATTTCCTTGTAAAAACAGGTAAATCAATAGGGATTTTCGTACATATAAGTACCCAGTGAACGGTTCGTTTAGCTTTATATATTGTTCCGGGTGGGCGTTGTATTGGTTTTTCGGAAGTGTTAGACCTGTAAGAGAAAAATTTAAATGGTTAGGAAAGGCCATGGGATGTAGAAATATTTTTTTCACATTTTATTTCCTTGTAAAAACAGGTAAATCTATAGGGATTTTCGTACGGATAAGTACCCATTGAACGGTTCGTTTAGCTTTATATATTTTTCCGGGTGGGCATTGTATTGGTTTTTCGGAAGTGTTAGACATGTAAGAGAAAAATTTAAATGGTTGGGAAAGGCCATGGGATGTAGAAATATTGTTTTCACATTTTATTTCCTTGTAAAAACAGGTAAATCAATAGGGATTTTCGTACATATAAGTACCGAGTGAACGGTTCGTTTAGCTTTATATATTGGTCCGGGTGGGCGTTGTATTGGTTTTTCGGAAGTGTCAGCCCTGTAAGAGAAAAATTTAAATGGTTGGGAAAGGCCATGGGATGTAGAAATATTTTTTTCACATTTTATTTCCTTGTATAAACAGGTAAATCAATAGGGATTTTCGTACGGATAAGTACCGAGTGAACGGTTCGTTTAGCTTTATATATTGTTCCGGGTGGGCGTTGTATTGGTTTTTCAGAAGTGTTAGCCCTGTAAGAGAAAAATTTAAAAGGTTGGGAAAGGCCATGGGATGTAGAAATATTTTTTTCACATTTATTTCCTTATACAAACAGGTAAATCAATAGGGATTTTCATACGGATAAGTACCCAGTGAACGGTTCGTTTAGCTTTATATATTGGTCCGGGTGGGCGTTGTATTGGTTTTTCGGAAGTGTCAGCCCTGTAAGAGAAAAATTTAAATGGTTGGGAAAGGCCATGGGATGTAGAAATATTTTTTTCACATTTTATTTCCTTGTAAAAACAGGTAAATCAATAGGGATTTTCGTACATATAAGTACCCAGTGAACGGTTCGTTTAGCTTTATATATTGTTCCGGGTGGGCGTTGTATTGGTTTTTCGGAAGTGTTAGACCTGTAAGAGAAAAATTTAAATGGTTAGGAAAGGCCATGGGATGTAGAAATATTTTTTTCACATTTTATTTCCTTGTAAAAACAGGTAAATCTATAGGGATTTTCGTACGGATAAGTACCCATTGAACGGTTCGTTTAGCTTTATATATTTTTCCGGGTGGGCGTTGTATTGGTTTTTCGGAAGTGTTAGACATGTAAGAGAAAAATTTAAATGGTTGGGAAAGGCCATGGGATGTAGAAATCTTGTTTTCACATTTTATTTCCTTGTAAAAACAGGTAAATCAATAGGGATTTTCGTAAATATAAGTACCCAGTGAACGGATCGTTTAGCTTTATATATTGTTCCGGGTGGGCGTTGTATTGGTTTTTCGGAAGTGTTAGACCTGTAAGAGAAAAATTTAAATGGGTGGGAAAGGCCATGGGATGTAGAAATATTTTTTTCACATTTTATTTCCTTGTAAAAAAAGGTAAATCAATAGGGATTTTCGTATATATAAGTACACAGTGAACGGTTCGTTAAGCTTTATATATTGTTCCGGGTGGGCGTTGTATTGGTTTTTCGGAAGTGTTAGCCCTGTAAGAGAAAAATTTAAATGGTTGGGAAAGGCCATGGGATGTAGAAATGTTGTTTTCACATTTTATTTCCTTGTAAAAACAGGTAAATCAATAGGGATTTTCGTACGGATAAGTACCCAGTGAACGGTTCGTTTAGCTTTATATATTCTTCCGGGTGGGCGTTGTATTGGTTTTTCGGAAGTGTCAGCCCTGTAAGAGAAAAATTTAAATGGTTGGGAAAGGCCATGGGATGAAGAAATATTTTTTTCACATTTTATTTCCTTGTAAAAACAGGTAAATCTATAGGGATTTTCGTACGGATAAGTACCCAGTGAACGGTTCGTTTAGCTTTATATATTTTTCCGGGTGGGCATTGTATTGGTTTTTCGGAAGTGTTAGACATGTAAGAGAAAAATTTAAATGGTTGGGAAAGGCCATGGGATGTAGAAATATTGTTTTCACATTTTATTTCCTTGTAAAAACAGGTAAATCAATAGGGATTTTCGTACATATAAGTACCGAGTGAACGGTTCGTTTAGCTTTATATATTGGTCCGGGTGGGCGTTGTATTGGTTTTTCGGAAGTGTCAGCCCTGTAAGAGAAAAATTTAAATGGTTGGGAAAGGCCATGGGATGTAGAAATATTTTTTTCACATTTTATTTCCTTGTAAAAACAGGTAAATCGATAGGGATTTTCGTACGGATAAGTACCCAGTGAACGGTTCGTTTAGCTTTATATATTCTTCCGGGTGGGCGTTGTATTGGTTTTTCGGAAGTGTCAGCCCTGTAAGAGAAAAATTTAAATGGTTGGGAAAGGCCATGGGATGAAGAAATATTTTTTTCACATTTTATTTCCTTGTAAAAACAGGTAAATCTATAGGGATTTTCGTACGGATAAGTACCCAGTGAACGGTTCGTTTAGCTTTATATATTTTTCCGGGTGGGCATTGTCTTGGTTTTTCGGAAGTGTTAGACATGTAAGAGAAAAATTTAAATGGTTGGGAAAGGCCATGGGATGTAGAAATATTGTTTTCACATTTTATTTCCTTGTAAAAACAGGTAAATCAATAGGGATTTTCGTACATATAAGTACCGAGTGAACGGTTCGTTTAGCTTTATATATTGGTCCGGGTGGGCGTTGTATTGGTTTTTCGGAAGTGTCAGCCCTGTAAGAGAAAAATTTAAATGGTTGGGAAAGGCCATGGGATGTAGAAATATTTTTTTCACATTTTATTTCCTTGTAAAAACAGGTAAATCGATAGGGATTTTCGTACGTATATGTACCCAGTGAACGGTTCTTTTAGCTTTATATATTGGTCCGGGTGGGCGTTGTATTGGTTTTTCGGAAGTGTTAGCCCTATAAGAGAAAAATTTAAATGGTTGGGAAAGGCCATGGGATGTAGAAATATTTTTTTCACATTTTATTTCCTTGTAAAAACAAGTAAATCTATAGGGATTTTCGTACGGATAAGTAACCAGTGAATGGTTCGTTTAGCTTTATATATTTTTCCGGGTGGGCATTGTATTGGTTTCGGAAGTGTTAGACATGTAAGAGAAAAATTAAAATGGTTGGGAAAGGCCATGGGATGTAGAAATATTGTTTTCACATTTTATTTCCTTGTAAAAACAGGTAAATCAATAGGGATTTTCGTACATATAAGTACCCAGTGAACGGTTCGTTGAGCTTTATATATTGTTCCGGGTGGGCGTTGTATTGGTTTTTCGGAAGTGTTAGACCTGTAAGAGAAAAATTTAAATGGTTGGGAAAGGCCATGGGATGTAGAAATATTTTTTTCACATTTTATTTCCTTGTAAAAACAGGTAAATCAATAGGGATTTTCGTACGGATAAGTACCCAGTGAACGGTTCGTTTAGCTTTATATATTGTTCCACGTGGGCGTTGTATTGGTTTTTCGGAAGTGTCAGCCCTGTAATAGAAAAATTTAAATGGTTGGGAAAGGCCATGGGATGTAGAAATATTTTTTTCACATTTTATTTCCTTGTAAAAACAGGTAAATCAATAGGGATTTTCGTACATATAAGTACCCAGTGAACGGTTCGTTTAGCTTTATATATTGTTCCGGGTGGGCATTGTATTGGTTTTTCGGAAGTGCTAGACTTGTAAGAGAAAAATTTAAATGGTTGGGAAAGGCCATGGGATGTAGAAATATTTTTTTCACATTTTATTTCCTTGTACAAACAGGTAAATCAATAGGGATTTTCGTATGGATAAGTACCCAGTGAACGGTTCGTTTAGCTTTATATATTGTTCCGGGTGGGCGTTGTATTGGTTTTTCGGAAGTGTCAGCCCTGTAAGAGAAAAATTTAAATGGTTGGGAAAGGCCATGGGATGTAGAAATATTTTTTTCACATTTTATTTCCTTGTAAAAACAGGTAAATCAATAGGGATTTTCGTACATATAAGTACCCAGTGAACGGTTCGTTTAGCTTTATATATTGTTCCGGGTGGGCGTTGTATTGGTTTTTCGGAAGTGTTAGACCTGTAAGAGAAAAATTTAAATGGTTAGGAAAGTCCATGGGATGTAGAAATATTTTTTTCACATTTTATTTCCTTGTAAAAACAGGTAAATCTATAGGGATTTTCGTACGGATAAGTACCCAGTGAACGGTACGTTTAGCTTTATAAAATGTTCCGGGTGGGCATTGTATTGGTTTTTCGGAAGTGCTAGACTTGTAAGAGAAAAATTTAAATGGTTGGGAAAGGCCATGGGATGTAGAAATATTTTTTTCACATTTTATTTCCTTGTACAAACAGGGAAATCATTAGGGATTTTCGTACGGATAAGTACCCAGTGAACGGTTCGTTTAGCTTTATATATTGGTCCGGGTGGGCGTTGTATTGGTTTTTCGGAAGTGTTAGCCCTGTAAGAGAAAAATTTAAAAGGTTGGGAAAGGCCATGGGATGTAGAAATATTTTTTTCACATTTTATTTCCTTGTACAAACAGGGAAATCAATAGGGATTTTCGTACGGATAAGTACCCAGTGAACGGTTCGTTTAGCTTTATATATTGGTCCGGGTGGGCGTTGTATTGGTTTTTCGGAAGTGTCAGCCCTGTAAGAGAAAAATTTAAACGGTTGGGAAAGGCCATGGGATGTAGAAATATTTTTTTCACATTTTATTTCCTTGTAAAAACAGGTAAATCAATAGGGATTTTCGTACGTATATGTACCCAGTGAACGGTTCTTTTAGCTTTATATATTGGTCCGGGTGGGCGTTGTATTGGTTTTTCGGAAGTGTTAGCCCTGTAAGAGAACAATTTAAATGGTTGGGAAAGGCCATGGGATGTAGAAATATTTTTTTCACATTTTATTTCCTTGTAAAAACAGGTAAATCTATAGGGATTTTCGTACGGATAAGTACCCAGTGAACGGTTCGTTTAGCTTTATATATTTTTCCGGGTGGGCATTGTATTGGTTTTTCAGAAGTGTTAGACATGTAAGAGAAAAATTAAAATGGTTGGGAAAGGCCATGGGATGTAGAAATATTGTTTTCACATTTTATTTCCTTGTAAAAACAGGTAAATCAATAGGGATTTTCGTACGGATAAGTACCCAGTGAACGGTTCGTTTAGCTTTATATATTGTTCCGGGTGGGCGTTGTATTGGTTTTTCGGAAGTGTTAGCCCTATAAGAGAAAAATTTAAAAGGTTGGGAAAGGCCATGGGATGTAGAAATATTTTTTTCACATTTTATTTCCTTGTACAAACAGGTAAATCAATAGGGATTTTCGTACGGATAAGTACCCAGTGAACGGTTCGTTTAGCTTTATATATTGGTCCGGGTGGGCGTTGTATTGGTTTTTCGGAAGTGTTAGACCTGTAAGAGAAAAATTTAAATGGTTGGGAAAGGCCATGGGATGTAGAAATATTTTTTTCACATTTTATTTCCTTGTAAAAACAGGTAAATCAATAGGGATTTTCGTACGGATAAGTACCCAGTGAACGGTTCGTTTAGCTTTATATATTGTTCCACGTGGGCGTTGTATTGGTTTTTCGGAAGTGTCAGCCCTGTAAGAGAAAAATTTAAATGGTTGGGAAAGGCCATGGGATGTAGAAATATTTTTTTCACATTTTATTTCCTTGTAAAAACAGGTAAATCAATAGGGATTTTCGTACGGATAAGTACCCAGTGAACGGTTCGTTTAGCTTTATATATTGGTCCGGGTGGGCGTTGTATTGGTTTTTCGGAAGTGTCAGCCCCGTAAGAGAAAAATTTAAATGGTTGGGAAAGGCCATGGGATGTAGAAATATTTTTTTCACATTTTATTTCCTTGTAAAAACAGGTAAATCAATAGGGATTTTCGTACGTATATGTACCCAGTGAACGGTTCTTTTAGCTTTATATATTGGTCCGGGTGGGCGTTGTATTGGTTTTTCGGAAGTGTTAGCCCTGTAAGAGAACAATTTAAATGGTTGGGAAAGGCCATGGGATGTAGAAATATTTTTTTCACATTTTATTTCCTTGTAAAAACAGGTAAATCTATAGGGATTTTCGTACGGATAAGTACCCAGTGAACGGTTCGTTTAGCTTTATATATTGTTCCGGGTGGGCGTTGTATTGGTTTTTCGGAAGTGTTAGCCCTATAAGAGAAAAATTTAAAAGGTTGGGAAAGGCCATGGGATGTAGAAATATTTTTTTCACATTTTATTTCCTTCTACAAACAGGTAAATCAATAGGGATTTTCGTACGGATAAGTACCCAGTGAACGGTTCGTTTAGCTTTATATATTGGTCCGAGTGGGCGTTGTATTGGTTTTTCAGAAGTGTCAGCCCTGTAAGAGAAAAATTTAAATGGTTGGGAAAGGCCATGGGATGTAGAAATATTTTTTTCACATTTTATTTCCTTGTAAAAACAGGTAAATCAATAGGGATTTTCGTACATATAAGTACCCAGTGAACGGTTCGTTTAGCTTTATATATTTTTCCGGGTGGGCGTTGTATTGGTTTTTCGGAAGTGTTAGACATGTAAGAGAAAAATTTAAATGGTTGGGAAAGGCCATGGGATGTAGAAATATTTTTTTCACATTTTATTTCCTTGTAAAAACAGGTAAATCAATAGGGATTTTCGTAAATATAAGTACCCAGTGAACGGTTCGTTTAGCTTTATATATTGTTCCGGGTGGGCGTTGTATTGGTTTTTCGGAAGTGTTAGCCCTGTCAGAGAAAAATTTAAATGGGTGGGAAAGGCCATAGGATGTAGAAATATTTTTTTCACATTTTATTTCCTTGTACAAACAGGTAAATCAATAGGGATTTTCGTACGGATAAGTACCCAGTGAACGGTTCGTTTAGCTTTATATATTGTTCCGGGTGGGCGTTGTGTTGGTTTTTCGGAAGTGTTAGCCCTGTAAGAGAAAAATTTAAAAGGTTGGGAAAGGCCATGGGATGTAGAAATATTTTTTTCACATTTTATTTCCTTGTACAAACAGGTAAATCAATAGGGATTTTCGTACGGATAAGTACCCAGTGAACGGTTCGTTTAGCTTTATATATTGGTCCGGGTGGGCGTTGTATTGGTTTTTCGGAAGTGTCAGCCCTGTAAGAGAAAAATTTAAATGGTTGGGAAAGGCCATGGGATGTAGAAATATTTTTTTCACATTTTATTTCCTTGTAAAAACAGGTAAATCAATAGGGATTTTCGTACATATAAGTACCAAGTGAACGGTTCGTTTAGCTTTATATATTGTTCCGGGTGGGCGTTGTATTGGTTTTTCGGAAGTGTTAGCCCTGTAAGAGAAAAATTTAAATGGGTGGGAAAGGCCATGGGATGTAGAAATATTTTTTTCACATTTTATTTCCTTGTAAAAAAAGGTAAATCAATAGGGATTTTCGTACATATAAGTACCCAGTGAACGGTTCGTTTAGCTTTATATATTGTTCTGGGTGGGCGTTGTATTGGTTTTTCGGAAGTGTTAGACCTGTAAGAGAAAAATTTAAATGGTTGGGAAAGGCCATGGGATGTAGAAATATTTTTTTCACATTTTATTTCCTTGTAAAAACAGGTAAATCTATAGGGATTTTCGTACGGATAAGTACCCAGTGAACGGTTCGTTTAGCTTTATATATTTTTCCGGGTGGGCATTGTATTGGTTTTTCGGAAGTGTTAGACATGTAAGAGAAAAATTTAAATGGTTGGGAAAGGCCATGGGATGTAGAAATATTGTTTTCACATTTTATTTCCTTGTAAAAACAGGTAAATCAATAGGGATTTTCGTACATATAAGTACCCAGTGAACGGTTGGTTTAGCTTTATATATTGGTCCGGGTGGGCGTTGTATTGGTTTTTCGGAAGTGTCAGCCCTGTAAGAGAAAAATTTAAATGGTTGGGAAAGGCCATGGGATGTAGAAATATTGTTTTCACATTTTATTTCCTTGTAAAAACAGGTAAATCAATAGGGATTTTCGTACGTATATGTACCCAGTGAACGGTTCTTTTAGCTTTATATATTGGTCCGGGTGGGCGTTGTATTGGTTTTTCGGAAGTGTTAGCCCTGTAAGAGAAAAATTTAAATTGTTGGGAAAGGCCATGGGATGTAGAAATATTTTTTTCACATTTTATTTCCTTGTAAAAACAGGTAAATCTATAGGGATTTTCGTACGGATAAGTACCCAGTGAACGGTTCGTTTAGCTTTATATATTGGTCCGGGTGGGCGTTGTATTGGTTTTTCGGAAGTGTCAGCCCTGTAAGAGAAAAATTTAAATGGATAGGAAAGGCCATGGGATGTAGAAATATTTTTTTCACATTTTATTTCCTTGTAAAAACAGGTAAATCTATAGGGATTTTCGTACGGATAAGTACCCAGTGAACGGTTCGTTTAGCTTTATATATTTTTCCGGGTGGGCGTTGTATTTGTTTTTCGGAAGTGTTAGACATGTAAGAGAAAAATTTAAATGGTTGGGAAAGGCCATGGGATGTAGAAATATTGTTTTCACATTTTATTTCCTTGTAAAAAAAAGGTAAATCAATAGGGATTTTCGTAAATATAAGTACCCAGTGAACGGTTCGTTTAGCTTTATATATTGTTCCGGGTGGGCGTTGTATTGGTTTTTCGGAAGTGTTAGCCCTGTAAGAGAAAAATTTAAATGGGTGGGAAAGGCCATGGGATGTAGAAATATTTTTTTCACATTTTATTTCCTTGTAAAAAAAGGTAAATCAATAGGGATTTTCGTACATATAAGTACCCAGTGAACGGTTCGTTTAGCTTTATATATTGTTCCGGGTGGGCGTTGTATTGGTTTTTCGGAAGTGTCAGCCCTGTAAGAGAAAAATTTAAATGGTTAGGAAAGGCCATGGGATGTAGAAATATTTTTTTCACATTTTATTTCCTTGTAAAAAGAGGTAAATCTATAGGGATTTTCGTACGGATAAGTACCCAGTGAACGGTACGTTTAGCTTTATAAAATGTTCCGGGTGGGCGTTGTATTGGTTTTTCGGAAGTTCTAGACTTGTAAGAGAAAAATTTAAATGGTTGGGAAAGGCCATGGGATGTAGAAATATTTTTTTCACATTTTATTTCCTTGTACAAACAGGGAAATCAATAGGGATTTTCGTACGGATAAGTACCCAGTGAACGGTTCGTTTAGCTTTATATATTGGTCCGGGTGGGCGTTGTATTGGTTTTTCGGAAGTGTTAGCCCTGTAAGAGAAAAATTTAAAAGGTTGGGAAAGGCCATGGGATGTAGAAATATTTTTTTCACATTTTATTTCCTTGTACAAACAGGGAAATCAATAGGGATTTTCGTACGGATAAGTACCCAGTGAACGGTTCGTTTAGCTTTATATATTGGTCCGGGTGGGCGTTGTATTGGTTTTTCGGAAGTGTCAGCCCCGTAAGAGAAAAATTTAAATGGTTGGGAAAGGCCATGGGATGTAGAAATATTTTTTTCACATTTTATTTCCTTGTAAAAACAGGTAAATCAATAGGGATTTTCGTACGTATATGTACCCAGTGAACGGTTCTTTTAGCTTTATATATTGGTCCGGGTGGGCGTTGTATTGGTTTTTCGGAAGTGTTAGCCCTGTAAGAGAACAATTTAAATGGTTGGGAAAGGCCATGGGATGTAGAAATATTTTTTTCACATTTTATTTCCTTGTAAAAACAGGTAAATCTATAGGGATTTTTGTACGGATAAGTACCCAGTGAACGGTTCGTTTAGCTTTATATATTGTTCCGGGTGGGCGTTGTATTGGTTTTTCGGAAGTGTTAGCCCTATAAGAGAAAAATTTAAAAGGTTGGGAAAGGCCATGGGATGTAGAAATATTTTTTTCACATTTTATTTCCTTCTACAAACAGGTAAATCAATAGGGATTTTCGTACGGATAAGTACCCAGTGAACGGTTCGTTTAGCTTTATATATTGGTCCGAGTGGGCGTTGTATTGGTTTTTCAGAAGTGTCAGCCCTGTAAGAGAAAAATTTAAATGGTTGGGAAAGGCCATGGGATGTAGAAATATTTTTTTCACATTTTATTTCCTTGTAAAAACAGGTAAATCAATAGGGATTTTCGTACATATAAGTACCCAGTGAACGGTTCGTTTAGCTTTATATATTTTTCCGGGTGGGCGTTGTATTGGTTTTTCGGAAGTGTTAGACATGTAAGAGAAAAATTTAAATGGTTGGGAAAGGCCATGGGATGTAGAAATATTGTTTTCACATTTTATTTCCTTGTAAAAACAGGTAAATCAATAGGGATTTTCGTAAATATAAGTACCCAGTGAACGGTTCGTTTAGCTTTATATATTGTTCCGGGTGGGCGTTGTATTGGTTTTTCGGAAGTGTTAGCCCTGTCAGAGAAAAATGTAAATGGGTGGGAAAGGCCATAGGATGTAGAAATATTTTTTTCACATTTTATTTCCTTGTACAAACAGGTAAATCAATAGGGATTTTCGTACGGATAAGTACCCAGTGAACGGTTCGTTTAGCTTTATATATTGTTCCGGGTGTGCGTTGTATTGGTTTTTCGGAAGTGTTAGCCCTGTAAGAGAAAAATTTAAAAGGTTGGGAAAGGCCATGGGATGTAGAAATATTTTTTTCACATTTTATTTCCTTGTACAAACAGGTAAATCAATAGGGATTTTCGTACGGATAAGTACCCAGTGAACGGTTCGTTTAGCTTTATATATTGGTCCGGGTGGGCGTTGTATTGGTTTTTCGGAAGTGTCAGCCCTGTAAGAGAAAAATTTAAATGGTTGGGAAAGGCCATGGGATGTAGAAATATTTTTTTCACATTTTATTTCCTTGTACAAAAAGGTAAATCAATAGGGATTTTCGTACGGATAAGTACCCAGTGAACGGTTCGTTTAGCTTTATATATTGTTCCGGGTGGGCGTTGTGTTGGTTTTTCGGAAGTGTTAGCCCTGTAAGAGAAAAATTTAAAAGGTTGGGAAAGGCCATGGGATGTAGAAATATTTTTTTCACATTTTATTTCCTTGTACAAACAGGTAAATCAATAGGGATTTTCGTACGGATAAGTACCCAGTGAACGGTTCGTTTAGCTTTATATATTGGTCCGGGTGGGCGTTGTATTGGTTTTTCGGAAGTGTCAGCCCTGTAAGAGAAAAATTTAAATGGTTGGGAAAGGCCATGGGATGTAGAAATATTTTTTTCACATTTTATTTCCTTGTAAAAACAGGTAAATCAATAGGGATTTTCGTACATATAAGTACCAAGTGAACGGTTCGTTTAGCTTTATATATTGTTCCGGGTGGGCGTTGTATTGGTTTTTCGGAAGTGTTAGCCCTGTAAGAGAAAAATTTAAATGGGTGGGAAAGGCCATGGGATGTAGAAATATTTTTTTCACATTTTATTTCCTTGTAAAAAAAGGTAAATCAATAGGGATTTTCGTACATATAAGTACCCAGTGAACGGTTCGTTTAGCTTTATATATTGTTCTGGGTGGGCGTTGTATTGGTTTTTCGGAAGTGTTAGACCTGTAAGAGAAAAATTTAAATGGTTGGGAAAGGCCATGGGATGTAGAAATATTTTTTTCACATTTTATTTCCTTGTAAAAACAGGTAAATCTATAGGGATTTTCGTACGGATAAGTACCCAGTGAACGGTTCGTTTAGCTTTATATATTTTACCGGGTGGGCATTGTATTGGTTTTTCGGAAGTGTTAGACATGTAAGAGAAAAATTTAAATGGTTGGGAAAGGCCATGGGATGTAGAAATATTGTTTTCACATTTTATTTCCTTGTAAAAACAGGTAAATCAATAGGGATTTTCGTACATATAAGTACCCAGTGAACGGTTGGTTTAGCTTTATATATTGGTCCGGGTGGGCGTTGTATTGGTTTTTCGGAAGTGTCAGCCCTGTAAGAGAAAAATTTAAATGGTTGGGAAAGGCCATGGGATGTAGAAATATTGTTTTCACATTTTATTTCCTTGTAAAAACAGGTAAATCAATAGGGATTTTCGTACGTATATGTACCCAGTGAACGGTTCTTTTAGCTTTATATATTGGTCCGGGTGGGCGTTGTATTGGTTTTTCGGAAGTGTTAGCCCTGTAAGAGAAAAATTTAAATGGTTGGGAAAGGCCATGGGATGTAGAAATATTTTTTTCACATTTTATTTCCTTGTAAAAACAGGTAAATCTATAGGGATTTTCGTACGGATAAGTACCCAGTGAACGGTTCGTTTAGCTTTATATATTGGTCCGGGTGGGCGTTGTATTGGTTTTTCGGAAGTGTCAGCCCTGTAAGAGAAAAATTTAAATGGATAGGAAAGGCCATGGGATGTAGAAATATTTTTTTCACATTTTATTTCCTTGTAAAAACAGGTAAATCTATAGGGATTTTCGTACGGATAAGTACCCAGTGAACGGTTCGTTTAGCTTTATATATTTTTCCGGGTGGGCGTTGTATTTGTTTTTCGGAAGTGTTAGACATGTAAGAGAAAAATTTAAATGGTTGGGAAAGGCCATGGGATGTAGAAATATTGTTTTCACATTTTATTTCCTTGTAAAAACAGGTAAATCAATAGGGATTTTCGTAAATATAAGTACCCAGTGAACGGTTCGTTTAGCTTTATATATTGTTCCGGGTGGGCGTTGTATTGGTTTTTCGGAAGTGTTAGCCCTGTAAGAGAAAAATTTAAATGGGTGGGAAAGGCCATGGGATGTAGAAATATTTTTTTCACATTTTATTTCCTTGTAAAAAAAGGTAAATCAATAGGGATTTTCGTACATATAAGTACCCAGTGAACGGTTCGTTTAGCTTTATATATTGTTCCGGGTGGGCGTTGTATTGGTTTTTCGGAAGTGTTAGACCTGTAAGAGAAAAATTTAAATGGTTAGGAAAGGCCATGGGATGTAGAAATATTTTTTTCACATTTTATTTCCTTGTAAAAACAGGTAAATCTATAGGGATTTTCGTACGGATAAGTACCCAGTGAACGGTTCGTTTAGCTTTATATATTTTTCCGGGTGGGCATTATATTGGTTTTTCGGAAGTGTTAGACATGTAAGAGAAAAATTTAAATGGTTGGGAAAGGCCATGGGATGTAGAAATATTTTTTTCACATTTTATTTCCTTGTAAAAACAGGTAAATCAATAGGGATTTTCGTACATATAAGTACCCAGTGAACGGTTCGTTTAGCTTTATATATTGGTCCGGGTGGGCGTTGTATTGGTTTTTCGGAAGTGTCAGCCCTGTAAGAGAAAAATGTAAATGGTTGGGAAAGGCCATGGGATGTAGAAATATTTTTTTCACATTTTATTTCCTTGTAAAAACAGGTAAATCAATAGGGATTTTCGTACGTATATGTACCCAGTGAACGGTTCTTTTAGCTTTATATATTGGTCCGGGTGGGCGTTGTATTGGTTTTTCGGAAGTGTTAGCCCTGTAAGAGAAAAATTTAAATGGTTGGGAAAGGCATGGGATGTAGAAATATTTTTTCACATTTTATTTCCTTGTAAAAACAGGTAAATCTATAGGGATTTTCGTACGGATAAGTACCCAGTGAATGGTTCGTTTAGCTTTATATATTTTTCCGGGTGGGCATTGTATTGGTTTCGGAAGTGTTAGACATATAAGAGAAAAATTAAAATGGTTGGGAAAGGCCATGGGATGTAGAAATATTGTTTTCACATTTTATTTCCTTGTAAAAACAGGTAAATCAATAGGGATTTTCGTACATATAAGTACCCAGTGAACGGTTCGTTTAGCTTTATATATTGTTCCGGGTGGGCGTTGTATTGGTTTTTTGGAAGTGTTAGACCTGTAAGAGAAAAATTTAAATGGTTGGGAAAGGCCATGGGATGTAGAAATATTTTTTTCACATTTTATTTCCTTGTAAAAACAGGTAAATCAATAGGGATTTTCGTACGGATAAGTACCCAGTGAACGGTTCGTTTAGCTTTATATATTGTTCCGGGTGGGCGTTGTATTGGTTTTTCGGAAGTGTTAGACCTGTAAGAGAAAAATTTAAATGGTTAGGAAAGGCGATGGGATGTAGAAATATTTTTTTCACATTTTATTTCATTGTAAAAACAGGTAAATCTATAGGGATTTTCGTACGGATAAGTACCCAGTGAACGGTTCGTTTAGCTTTATATATTTTTCCGGGTGGGCATTGTATTGGTTTCGGAAGTGTTAGACATGTAAGAGAAAAATTAAAATGGTTGGGAAAGGCCATGGGATGTAGAAATATTGTTTTCACATTTTATTTCCTTGTAAAAACAGGTAAATCAATAGGGATTTTCGTACATATAAGTACCCAGTGAACGGTTCGTTTAGCTTTATATATTGTTCCGGGTGGGCGTTGTATTGGTTTTTTGGAAGTGTTAGACCTGTAAGAGAAAAATTTAAATGGTTGGGAAAGGCCATGGGATGTAGAAATATTTTTTTCACATTTTATTTCCTTGTAAAAACAGGTAAATCAATAGGGATTTTCGTACGGATAAGTACCCAGTGAACGGTTCGTTTAGCTTTATATATTGTTCCGGGTGGGCGTTGTATTGGTTTTTCGGAAGTGTTAGACCTGTAAGAGAAAAATTTAAATGGTTAGGAAAGGCGATGGGATGTAGAAATATTTTTTTCACATTTTATTTCATTGTAAAAACAGGTAAATCTATAGGGATTTTCGTACGGATAAGTACCCAGTGAACGGTTCGTTTAACTTTATAAAATGTTCCGGGTGGGCGTTGTATTGGTTTTTCGGAAGTGTCAGCCCTGTAAGAGAAAAATTTAAATGGTTGGGAAAGGCCATGGGATGTAGAAATATTTTTTTCACATTTTATTTCCTTGTAAAAACAGGTAAATCTATAGGGATTTTCGTACGGATAAGTACCCAGTGAATGGTTCGTTTAGCTTTATATATTTTTCCGGGTGGGCATTGTATTGGTTTTTCGGAAGTGTTAGACATGTAAGAGAAAAATTAAAATGGTTGGGAAAGGCCATGGGATGTAGAAATATTGTTTTCACATTTTATTTCCTTGTAAAAACAGGTAGATCAATAGGGATTTTCGTACATGTAAGTACCCAGTGAACGGTTCGTTTAGCTTTATATATTGTTCCGGGTGGGCGTTGTATTGGTTTTTCGGAAGTGTTAGACCTGTAAGAGAAAAATTTAAATGGTTGGGAAAGGCCATGGGATGTAGAAATATTTTTTTCACATTTTATTTCCTTTTAAAAACAGGTAAATCAATAGGGATTTTCGTAAATATAAGTACCCAGTGAACGGTTCGTTTAGCTTTATATATTGTTCCGGGTGGGCGTTGTATTGGTTTTTCGGAAGTGTTAGCCCTGTAAGAGAAAAATTTAAATGGGTGGGAAAGGCCATGGGATGTAGAAATATTTTTTTCACATTTTATTTCCTTGTAAAAAAAGGTAAATCAATAGGGATTTTCGTACATATAAGTACACAGTGAACGGTTCGTTAAGCTTTATATATTGTTCCGGGTGGGCGTTGTATTGGTTTTTCGGAAGTGTTAGCCCTGTAAGAGAAAAATTTAAATGGTTGGGAAAGGCCATGGGATGTAGAAATGTTGTTTTCACATTTTATTTCCTTGTAAAAACAGGTAAATCAATAGGGATTCTCGTACGGATAAGTACCCAGTGAAGGGTTCGTTTAGCTTTATATATTCTTCCGGGTGGGCGTTGTATTGGTTTTTCAGAAGTGTCAGCCCTGTAAGAGAATAATTTAAATGGTTGGGAAAGGCCATGGGATGTAGAAATATTTTTTTCACATTTTATTTCCTTGTAAAAACAGGTAAATCAATAGGGATTTTCGTACATATAAGTACCCAGTGAACGGTTCGTTTAGCTTTATATATTGTTCCGGGTGGGCGTTGTATTGGTTTTTCGGAAGTGTTAGACCTGTAAGAGAAAAATTTAAATGGTTAGGAAAGGCCATGGGATGTAGAAATATTTTTTTCACATTTTATTTCCTTGTAAAAACAGGTAAATCTACAGGGATTTTCATACGGATAAGTACCCAGTGAACGGTTCGTTTAGCTTTATATATTTTTCCGGGTGGGCATTGTATTGGTTTTTCGGAAGTGTTAGACATGTAAGAGAAAAATTTAAATGGTTGGGAAAGGCCATGGGATGTAGAAATATTTTTTTCACATTTTATTTCCTTGTAAAAACAGGTAAATCAATAGGGATTTTTGTACGTATATGTACCCAGAGAACGGTTCTTTTAGCTTTATATATTGGTCCGGGTGGGCGTTGTATTGGTTTTTCGGAAGTGTTAGCCCTGTAAGAGAAAAATTTAAATGGTTGGGAAAGGCCATGGGATGTAGAAATATTTTTTTCACATTTTATTTCCTTGTAAAAACAGGTAAATCTATAGGGATTTTCGTACGGATAAGTACCCAGTGAATGGTTCGTTTAGCTTTATATATTTTTCCGGGTGGGCATTGTATTGGTTTCGGAAGTGTTAGACATGTAAGAGAAAAATTAAAATGGTTGGGAAAGGCCATGGGATGTAGAAATATTGTTTTCACATTTTATTTCCTTGTAAAAACAGGTAAATCAATAGGGATTTTCGTACATATAAGTACCCAGTGAACGGTTCGTTTAGCTTTATATATTGTTCCGGGTGGGCGTTGTATTGGTTTTTCGGAAGTGTTAGACCTGTAAGAGAAAAATTTAAATGTTTGGGAAAGGCCATGGGATGTAGAAATATTTTTTTCACATTTTATTTCCTTGTAAAAACAGGTAAATCAATAGGGATTTTCGTACGGATAAGTACCCAGTGAACGGTTCGTTTAGCTATATATATTGTTCCGGGTGGGCGTTGTATTGGTTTTTCGGAAGTGTTAGACCTGTAAGAGAAAAATTTAAATGGTTAGGAAAGGCCATGGGATGTAGAAATATTTTTTTCACATTTTATTTCCTTGTAAAAACACGTAAATCTATAGGGATTTTCGTACGGATAAGTACCCAGTGAACGGTTCGTTTAGCTTTATAAAATGTTCCGGGTGGGCGTTGTATTGGTTTTTCGGAAGTGCTAGACTTGTAAGAGAAAAATTTAAATGGTTGGGAAAGGCCATGGGATGTAGAAATATTTTTTTCACATTTTATTTCCTTGTACAAACAGGTAAATCAATAGGGATTTTCGTACATATAAGTACCCAGTGAACGGTTCGTTTAGCTTTATATATTGGTCCGGGTGGGCGTTGTATTGGTTTTTCGGAAGTGTTAGCCCTGTAAGAGAAAAATTTAAATGGTTGGGAAAGGCCATGGGATGTAGAAATATTTTTTTCACATTTTATTTCCTTGTAAAAACAGGTAAATCTATAGGGATTTTCGTATGGATAAGTACCCAGTGAATGGTTCGTTTAGCTTTATATATTTTTCCGGGTGGGCATTGTATTGGTTTCGGAAGTGTTAGACATGTAAGAGAAAAATTAAAATGGTTGGGAAAGGCCATGGGATGTAGAAATATTGTTTTCACATTTTATTTCCTTGTAAAAACAGGTAAATCAATAGGGATTTTCGTACATATAAGTACCCAGTGAACGGTTCGTTTAGCTTTATATATTGTTCCGGGTGGGCGTTGTATTGGTTTTTCGGAAGTGTTAGACCTGTAAGAGAAAAATTTAAATGGTTAGGAAAGGCCATGGGATGTAGAAATATTTTTTTCACATTTTATTTCCTTGTAAAAACAGGTAAATCAATAGGGATTTTCGTACGGATAAGTACCCAGTGAATGGTTCGTTTAGCTTTATATATTGTTCCGGGTGGGCGTTGTATTAGTTTTTCGGAAGTGTCAGCCCTGTAAGAGAAAAATTTAAATGGTTGGGAAAGGCCATGGGATGTAGAAATATTTTTTTAACATTTTATTTCCTTGTAAAAACAGGTAAATCAATAGGGATTTTCGTACATATAAGTACCCAGTGAACGGTTCGTTTAGCTTTATATATTGTTCCGGGTGGGCGTTGTATTGGTTTTTCGGAAGTGCTAGACTTGTAAGAGAAAAATTTAAATGGTTGGGAAAGGCCATGGGATGTAGAAATATTTTTTTCACATTTTATTTCCTTGTACAAACAGGGAAATCAATAGGGATTTTCGTACGGATAAGTACCCAGTGAACGGTTCGTTTAGCTTTATATATTGGTCCGGGTGGGCGTTGTATTGGTTTTTCGGAAGTGTCAGCCCTGTAAGAGAAAAATTTAAATGGTTGGGAAAGGCCATGGGATGTAGAAATATTTTTTTCACATTTTATTTCCTTGTAAAAACAGGTAAATCAATAGGGATTTTCGTACGGATAAGTACCCAGTGAACGGTTCGTTTAGCTTTATATATTGTTCCGGGTGGGCGTTGTATTGGTTTTTCGGAAGTGTCAGCCCTGTAAGAGAAAAATTTAAATGGTTGGGAAAGGCCATGGGATGTAGAAATATTTTTTTCACATTTTATTTCCTTGTAAAAACAGGTAAATCAATAGGGATTTTCGTACATATAAGTACCCAGTGAACGGTTCGTTTAGCTTTATATATTGTTCCGGGTGGGCGTTGTATTGGTTTTTCGGAAGTGTTAGACCTGTAAGAGAAAAATTTAAATGGTTAGGAAAGGCCATGGGATGTAGAAATATTTATTTCACATTTTATTTCCTTGTAAAAACAGGTAAATCTATAGGGATTTTCGTACGGATAAGTAACCAGTGAACGGTTCGTTTAGCTTTATATATTGGTCCGGGTGGGCGTTGTATTGGTTTTTCGGAAGTGTTAGCCCTGTAAGAGAAAAATTTAAATGGTTGGGAAAGGCCATGGGATGCAGAAATATTTTTTTCACATTTTATTTCCTTGTAAAAACAGGTAAATCAATAGGGATTTTCGTACGTATAAGTACCCAGTGAACGGCTCGTTTAGCTTTATATATTGGTCCGGGTGGGCGTTGTATTGGTTTTTCGGAAGTTTTAGACCTGTAAGAGAAAAATTTAAATGGTTGGGAAAGGCCATGGGATGTAGAAATATTTTTTTCACATTTTATTTCCTTGTAAAAACAGGTAAATCAATAGGGATTTTCGTACGGATAAGTACCCAGTGAACGGTTCGTTTAGCTTTATATATTGGTCCGGGTGGGCGTTGTATTGGTTTTTCGGAAGTGTTAGCCCTGTAAGAGAAAAATTTAAATGGTTGGGAAAGGCCATGGGATGTAGAAATATTTTTTTCACATTTTATTTCCTTGTAAAAACAGGTAAATCAATAGGGATTTTCGTACGTATAAGTACCCAGTGAACGGCTCGTTTAGCTTTATATATTGTTCCGGGTGGGCGTTGTATTGGTTTCTCGGAAGTGTTAGCCCTGTAAGAGAAAAATTTAAATGGTTGGGAAAGGCCATGGGATGTAGAAATATTTTTTTCACATTTTATTTCCTTGTAAAATCAGGTAAATCAATAGGGATTTTCGTACGTATAAGTACACAGTGAACGGCTCGTTTAGCTTTATATATTGTTCCGGGAGGGCGTTGTATTGGTTTGTCGGAAGTGTTAGCCCTGTAAGAGAAAAATTTAAATGGTTGGGAAAGGCCATGGGATGTAGAAATATTTTTTTCACATTTTATTTCCCTGTAAAAACAGGTAAATCAATAGGGATTTTCGTACGGATAAGTACCCAGTGAACGGTTCGTTTAGCTTTATATATTGATCCGGGTGGGCGTTGTATTGGTTTGTCGGAAGTGTTAGCCCTTTAAGAGAAAAATTTAAACGGTTGGGAAAGGCCATGGGATGTAGAAATATTTTTTTCACATTTTATTTCCCTGTAAAAACAGGTAAATCAATAGGGATTTTCGTACGGATAAGTACCCAGTGAACGGTTCGTTTAGCTTTATATATTGATCCGGGTGGGCGTTGTATTGGTTTTTCGGAAGTGTTAGCCCTGTAAGAGAAAAATTTAAATGGTTGGGAAAGGCCATGGGATGTAGAAATATTTTTTTCACATTTTATTTCCCTGTAAAAACAGGTAAATCAATAGGGATTTTCGTACGGATAAGTACCCAGTGAACGGTTCGTTTAGCTTTATATATTGATCCGGGTGGGCGTTGTATTGGTTTTTCGGAAGTGTTAGACCTGTAAGAGAAAAATTTAAATGGTTGGGAAAGGCCATGGGATGTAGAAATATTTTTTTCACATTTTATTTCCCTGTAAAAACAGGTAAATCAATAGGGATTTTCGTACGGATAAGTACCCAGTGAACGGTTCGTTTAGCTTTATATATTGATCCGGGTGGGCGTTGTATTGGTTTTTCGGAAGTGTTAGACCTGTAAGAGAAAAATTTAAATGGTTGGGAAAGGCCATGGGATGTAGAAATATTTTTTTCACATTTTATTTCCTTGTAAAAACAGGTAAATCTATAGGGATTTTCGTACATATAAGTACCCAGTGAACGGTTCGTTTAGCTTTATATATTGGTCCGGGTGGGCGTTGTATTGGTTTTTCGGAAGTGTTAGCCCTGTAAGAGAAAAATTTAAATGGTTGGGAAAGGCCATGGGATGTAGAAATATTTTTTTCACATTTTATTTCCTTGTAAAAACAGGTAAATCAATAGGGATTTTCGTACGTATAAGTACCCAGTGAACGGCTCGTTTAGCTTTATATGTTGTTTTGGGTGGGCGTTGTATTGGTTTTTCGGAAGTGATAGACCTGTAAGAGAAAAATTTAAATGGTTGGGAAAGGCCATGGGATGCAGAAATATTTTTTTCACATTTTATTTCCTTGTAAAAACAGGTAAATCAATAGGGATTTTAGTACGTATAAGTACCCAGTGAACGGCTCGTTTAGCTTTATATATTGTTCCGGGTGGGCGTTGTATTGGTTTCTCGGAAGTGTTAGCCCTGTAAGAGAAAAATTTAAATGGTTGGGAAAGGCCGTGGGCTGTAGAAATATTGTTTTCACATTTTATTTCCTTGTAAAATCAGGTAAATCTATAGGGATTTTCGTACGTATATGTACCCAGTGAACGGCTCGTTTAGCTTTATATATTGTTCCGGGTGGGCGTTGTATTGGTTTGTCGGAAGTGTTAGCCCTGTAAGAGAAAAATTTAAATGGTTGGGAAAGGCCATGGGATGTAGAAATATTTTTTTCACATTTTATTTCCCTGTAAAAACAGGTAAATCAATAGGGATTTTCGTACGGATAAGTACCCAGTGAACGGTTCGTTTAGCTTTATATATTGATCCGGGTGGGCGTTGTATTGGTTTTTCGGAAGTGTTAGACCTGTAAGAGAAAAATTTAAATGGTTGGGAAAGGCCATGGGATGTAGAAATATTTTTTTCACATTTTATTTCCTTGTAAAAACAGGTAAATCTATAGGGATTTTCGTACATATAAGTACCCAGTGAACGGTTCGTTTAGCTTTATATATTGGTCCGGGTGGGCGTTGTATTGGTTTTTCGGAAGTGTTAGCCCTGTAAGAGAAAAATTTAAATGGTTGGGAAAGGCCATGGGATGTAGAAATATTTTTTTCACATTTTATTTCCTTGTAAAAACAGGTAAATCAATAGGGATTTTCGTACGTATAAGTACCCAGTGAACGGCTCGTTTAGCTTTATATATTGGTCCGGGTGGGCGTTGTATTGGTTTTTCAGAAGTGTTAGCCCTGTAAGAGAAAAATTTAAAAGGTTGGGAAAGGCCATGGGATGTAGAAATTTTTTTTTCACATATTATTTCCTTGTAAAAACAGGTAAATCAATAGGGATTTTCGTACGTATAAGTACCCAGTGAACGGCTCGTTTAGCTTTATATGTTGTTCCGGGTGGGCGTTGTATTGGTTTTTCGGAAGTGATAGACCTGTAAGAGAAAAATTTAAATGGTTGGGAAAGGCCATGGGATGCAGAAATATTTTTTTCACATTTTATTTCCTTGTAAAAACAGGTAAATCAATAGGGATTTTCGTACGTATAAGTACCCAGTGAACGGCTCGTTTAGCTTTATATATTGTTCCGGGTGGGCGTTGTATTGGTTTCTCGGAAGTGTTAGCCCTGTAAGAGAAAAATTTAAATGGTTGGGAAAGGCCATGGGATGTAGAAATATTTTTTTCACATTTTACTTCCCTGTAAAAACAGGTAAATCAATAGGGATTTTCGTACGGATAAGTACCCAGTGAACGGTTCGTTTAGCTTTATATATTGATCCGGGTGGGCGTTGTATTGGTTTGTCGGAAGTGTTAGCCCTTTAAGAGAAAAATTTAAACGGTTGGGAAAGGCCATGGGATGTAGAAATATTTTTTTCACATTTTATTTCCCTGTAAAAACAGGTAAATCAATAGGGATTTTCGTACGGATAAGTACCCAGTGAACGGTTCGTTTAGCTTTATATATTGATCCGGGTGGGCGTTGTATTGGTTTTTCGGAAGTGTTAGCCCTGTAAGAGAAAAATTTAAATGGTTGGGAAAGGCCATGGGATGTAGAAATATTTTTTTCACATTTTATTTCCCTGTAAAAACAGGTATATCAATAGGGATTTTCGTACGGATAAGTACCCAGTGAACGGTTCGTTTAGCTTTATATATTGATCCGGGTGGGCGTTGTATTGGTTTTTCGGAAGTGTTAGACCTGTAAGAGAAAAATTTAAATGGTTGGGAAAGGCCATGGGATGTAGAAATATTTTTTTCACATTTTATTTCCCTGTAAAAACAGGTAAATCAATAGGGATTTTCGTACGGATAAGTACCCAGTGAACGGTTCGTTTAGCTTTATATATTGATCCGGGTGGGCGTTGTATTGGTTTTTCAGAAGTGTTAGACCTGTAAGAGAAAAATTTAAATGGTTGGGAAAGGCCATGGGATGTAGAAATATTTTTTTCACATTTTATTTCCTTGTAAAAACAGGTAAATCTATAGGGATTTTCGTACATATAAGTACCCAGTGAACGGTTCGTTTAGCTTTATATATTGGTCCGGGTGGGCGTTGTATTGGTTTTTCGGAAGTGTTAGCCCTGTAAGAGAAAAATTTAAATGGTTGGGAAAGGCCATGGGATGTAGAAATATTTTTTTCACATTTTATTTCCTTGTAAAAACAGGTAAATCAATAGGGATTTTCGTACGTATAAGTACCCAGTGAACGGCTCGTTTAGCTTTATATGTTGTTCCGGGTGGGCGTTGTATTGGTTTTTCGGAAGTGATAGACCTGTAAGAGAAAAATTTAAATGGTTGGGAAAGGCCATGGGATGCAGAAATATTTTTTTCACATTTTATTTCCTTGTAAAAACAGGTAAATCAATAGGGATTTTAGTACGTATAAGTACCCAGTGAACGGCTCGTTTAGCTTTATATATTGTTCCGGGTGGGCGTTGTATTGGTTTCTCGGAAGTGTTAGCCCTGTAAGAGAAAAATTTAAATGGTTGGGAAAGGCCGTGGGCTGTAGAAATATTGGGAAAGGCCATGGGATGTAGAAATATTTTTTTCACATTTTATTTCCTTGTAAAAACAGGTAAATCAATAGGGATTTTCGTACGGATAAGTACCCAGTGAACGGCTCGTTTAGCTTTATATATTGTTCCGGGTGGGCGTTGTATTGGTTTTTCAGAAGTGATAGACCTGTAAGAGAAAAATTTAAATGGTTGGGAAAGGCCATGGGATGCAGAAATATTTTTTTCACATTTTATTTCCTAGTAAAAACAGGTAAATCAATAGGGATTTTCGTACGGATAAGTACCCAGTGAACGGCTCGTTTAGCTTTATATATTGGTCCGGGTGGGCGTTGTATTGGTTTTTCGGAAGTGTTAGCCCTGTAAGAGAAAAATTTAAATGGTTGGGAAAGGCCATGGGATGTAGAAATATTTTTTTCACATTTTATTTCCTTGTAAAAACAGGTAAATCAATAGGGATTTTCGTACGGATAAGTACCCAGTGAACGGCTCGTTTAGCTTTATATATTGTTCCGGGTGGGCATTGTATTGGTTTTTCGGAAGTGATAGACCTGTAAGAGAAAAATTTAAATGGTTGGGAAAGGCCATGGGATGCAAAAATATTTTTTTCACATTTTATTTCCTTGTAAAAACAGGTAAATCAATAGGGATTTTCGTACGGATAAGTACCCAGTGAACGGCTCGTTTAGCTTTATATATTGTTCCGGGTGGGCGTTGTATTGGTTTTTCGGAAGTGATAGACCTGTAAGAGAAAAATTTAAATGGTTGGGAAAGGCCATGGGATGTAGAAATATTTTTTTCACATTTTATTTCCTTGTAAAAACAGGTAAATCAATAGGGATTTTCGTACGGATAAGTACCCAGTGAACGGCTCGTTTAGCTTTATATATTGTTCCGGGTGGGCGTTGTATTGGTTTTTTGGAAATGATAGACCTGTAAGAGAAAAATTTGAATGGTTGGGAAAGGCCATGGGATGCAGAAATATTTTTTTCACATTTTATTTCCTTGTAAAAACAGGTAAATCAATAGGGATTTTCGTACGTATAAGTACCCAGTGAACGGCTCGTTTAGCTTTATATATTGGTCCGGGTGGGCGTTGTATTGGTTTTTCGGAAGTGTTAGCCCTGTAGGAGAAAAATTTAAACGGTTGGGAAAGGCCATGGGATGTAGAAATATTTTTTTCACATTTTATTTCCTTGTAAAAACAGGTAAATCAATAGGGATTTTCGTACGGATAAGTACCCAGTGAACGGTTCGTTTAGCTTTATATATTGATCCGGGTGGGCGTTGTATTGGTTTTTCGGAAGTGTTAGACCTGTAAGAGAAAAATTTAAATGGTTGGGAAAGGCCATGGGATGTAGAAATATTTTTTTCACATTTTATTTCCTTGTAAAAACAGGTAAATCAATAGGGATTTTCGTACGGATAAGTACCCAGTGAACGGCTCGTTTAGCTTTATATATTGTTCCGGGTGGGCGTTGTATTGGTTTTTCGGAAGTGATAGACCTGTAAGAGAAAAATTTAAATGGTTGGGAAAGGCCATGGGATGCAGAAATATTTTTTTCACATTTTATTTCCTTGTAAAAACAGGTAAATCAATAGGGATTTTCATACGGATAAGTACCCAGTGAACGGTTCGTTTAGCTTTATATATAGATCCGGGTGGGCGTTGTATTGGTTTTTCGGAAGTGTCAGCCCTGTAAGAGAAAAATTTAAATGGTTGGGAAAGGCCATGGGATGTAGAAATATTTTTTTCACATTTTATTTCCTTGTAAAAACAGGTAAATCAATAGGGATTTTCGTACGGATAAGTACCCAGTGAACGGCTCGTTTAGCTTTATATATTGTTCCGGGTGGGCGTTGTATTGGTTTTTCAGAAGTGATAGACCTGTAAGAGAAAAATTTAAATGGTTGGGAAAGGCCATGGGATGCAGAAATATTTTTTTCACATTTTATTTCCTAGTAAAAACAGGTAAATCAATAGGGATTTTCGTACGGATATGTACCCAGTGAACGGTTCGTTTAGCTTTATATATTGATCCGGGTGGGCGTTGTATTGGTTTTTCGGAAGTGTTAGCCCTGTAAGAGAAAAATTTAAATGGTTGGGAAAGGCCATGGGATGTAGAAATATTTTTTTCACATTTTATTTCCTTGTAAAAACAGGTAAATCAATAGGGATTTTCGTACGGATAAGTACCCAGTGAACGGCTCGTTTAGCTTTATATATTGTTCCGGGTGGGCGTTGTATTGGTTTTTCAGAAGTGATAGACCTGTAAGAGAAAAATTTAAATGGTTGGGAAAGGCCATGGGATGCAGAAATATTTTTTTCACATTTTATTTCCTAGTAAAAACAGGTAAATCAATAGGGATTTTCGTACGGATAAGTACCCCGTGAACGGCTCGTTTAGCTTTATATATTGTTCCGGGTGGGCGTTGTATTGGTTTTTCGGAAGTGATAGACCTGTAAGAGAAAAATTTAAATGGTTGGGAAAGGCCATGGGATGCAGAAATATTTTTTTCACATTTTATTTCCATGTAAAAACAGGTAAATCAATAGGGATTTTCGTACGTATAAGTACCCAGTGAACGGCTCGTTTAGCTTTATATATTGGTCCGGGTGGGCGTTGTATTGGTTTTTCGGAAGTGTTAGCCCTGTAAGAGAAAAATTTAAATGGTTGGGAAAGGCCATGGGATGTAGAAATATTTTTTTCACATTTTATTTCCTTGTAAAAACAGGTAAATCTATAGGGATTTTCGTACGGATAAGTACCCAGTGAACGGCTCGTTTAGCTTTATATATTGTTCCGGGTGGGCGTTGTATTGGTTTTTCAGAAGTGATAGACCTGTAAGAGAAAAATTTAAATGGTTGGGAAAGGCCATGGGATGCAGAAATATTTTTTTCACATTTTATTTCCTAGTAAAAACAGGTAAATCAATAGGGATTTTCGTACGGATAAGTACCCAGTGAACGGTTCGTTTAGCTTTATATATTGATCCGGGTGGGCGTTGTATTGGTTTTTCGGAAGTGTTAGCCCTGTAAGAGAAAAATTTAAATGGTTGGGAAAGGCCATGGGATGTAGAAATATTTTTTTCACATTTTATTTCCTTGTAAAAACAGGTAAATCAATAGGGATTTTCGTACGGATAAGTACCCAGTGAACGGCTCGTTTAGTTTTATATATTGTTCCGGGTGGGCGTTGTATTGGTTTTTCAGAAGTGATAGACCTGTAAGAGAAAAATTTAAATGGTTGGGAAAGGCCATGGGATGCAGAAATATTTTTTTCACATTTTATTTCCTAGTAAAAACAGGTAAATCAATAGGGATTTTCGTACGGATAAGTACCCCGTGAACGGCTCGTTTAGCTTTATATATTGTTCCGGGTGGGCGTTGTATTGGTTTTTCGGAAGTGATAGACCTGTAAGAGAAAAATTTAAATGGTTGGGAAAGGCCATGGGATGCAGAAATATTTTTTTCACATTTTATTTCCATGTAAAAACAGGTAAATCAATAGGGATTTTCGTACGTATAAGTACCCAGTGAACGGCTCGTTTAGCTTTATATATTGGTCCGGGTGGGCGTTGTATTGGTTTTTCGGAAGTGTTAGCCCTGTAAGAGAAAAATTTAAATGGTTGGGAAAGGCCATGGGATGTAGAAATATTTTTTTCACATTTTATTTCCTTGTAAAAACAGGTAAATCTATAGGGATTTTCGTACGGATAAGTACCCAGTGAACGGTTCGTTTAGCTTTATATATTGATCCGGGTGGGCGTTGTATTGGTTTTTCGGAAGTGTTAGACCTGTAAGAGAAAAATTTAAATGGTTGGGAAAGGCCATGGGATGTAGAAATATTTTTTTCACATTTTATTTCCTTGTGAAAACAGGTAAATCAATAGGGATTTTCGTACGGAAAAGTACCCAGTGAACGGTTCGTTTAGCTTTATATATTGTTCCGGGTGGGCATTGTATTGGTTTTTCGGAAGTGTTAGGCCGGTAAGAGAAAAATTTAAATGGTTGGGAAAGGCCATGGGATGTAGAAATATTTTTTTCACATTTTATTTCCTTGTAAAAACAGGTATATCAATAGGGATTTTCGTACATATAAGTACCCAGTGAACGGTTCGTTTAGCTTTATATATTGTTCCGGGTGGGCGTTGTATTGGTTTTTCGGAAGTGTTAGCCCTGTAAGAGAAAAATTTAAATGGTTGGGAAAGGCCATGGGATGTAGAAATATTTTTTTCACATTTTATTTCCTTGTAAAAACAGGTAAATCAATAGGGATTTTCATACGGATAAGTACCCAGTGAACGGTTCGTTTAGCTTTATATATAGATCCGGGTGGGCGTTGTATTGGTTTTTCGGAAGTGTTAGCCCTGTAAGAGAAAAATTTAAATGGTTGGGAAAGGCCATGGGATGTAGAAATATTTTTTTCACATTTTATTTCCTTGTAAAAACAGATAAATCAATAGGGATTTTCGTACGGATAAGTACCCAGTGAACGGCTCGTTTAGCTTTATATATTTTTCCGGGTGGGCGTTGTATTGGTTTTTCAGAAGTGATAGACCTGTAAGAGAAAAATTTAAATGGTTGGGAAAGGCCATGGGATGCAGAAATATTTTTTTCACATTTTATTTCCTTGTAAAAACAGGTAAATCAATAGGGATTTTCATACGGATAAGTACCCAGTGAACGGTTCGTTTAGCTTTATATATAGATCCGGGTGGGCGTTGTATTGGTTTTTCGGAAGTGTTAGCCCTGTAAGAGAAAAATTTAAATGGTTGGGAAAGGCCATGGGATGTAGAAATATTTTTTTCACATTTTATTTCCTTGTAAAAACAGGTAAATCAATAGGGATTTTCGTACGGATAAGTACCCAGTGAACGGCTCGTTTAGCTTTATATATTGTTCCGGGTGGGCGTTGTATTGGTTTTTCAGAAGTGATAGACCTGTAAGAGAAAAATTTAAATGGTTGGGAAAGGCCATGGGATGCAGAAATATTTTTTTCACATTTTATTTCCTAGTAAAAACAGGTAAATCAATAGGGATTTTCGTACGGATAAGTACCCAGTGAACGGTTCGTTTAGCTTTATATATAGATCCGGGTGGGCGTTGTATTGGTTTTTCGGAAGTGTCAGCCCTGTAAGAGAAAAATTTAAATGGTTATGAAAGGCCATGGGATGTAGAAATATTTTTTTCACATTTTATTTCCTTGTAAAAACAGGTAAATCAATAGGGATTTTCGTACGGATAAGTACCCAGTGAACGGCTCGTTTAGCTTTATATATTGTTCCGGGTGGGCGTTGTATTGGTTTTTCAGAAGTGATAGACCTGTAAGAGAAAAATTTAAATGGTTGGGAAAGGCCATGGGATGCAGAAATATTTTTTTCACATTTTATTTCCTAGTAAAAACAGGTAAATCAATAGGGATTTTCGTACGGATAAGTACCCAGTGAACGGTTCGTTTAGCTTTATATATTGATCCGGGTGGGCGTTGTATTGGTTTTTCGGAAGTGTTAGCCCTGTAAGAGAAAAATTTAAATGGTTGGGAAAGGCCATGGGATGTAGAAATATTTTTTTCACATTTTATTTCCTTGTAAAAACAGGTAAATCAATAGGGATTTTCGTACGGATAAGTACCCAGTGAACGGCTCGTTTAGCTTTATATATTGTTCCGGGTGGGCGTTGTATTGGTTTTTCAGAAGTGATAGACCTGTAAGAGAAAAATTTAAATGGTTGGGAAAGGCCATGGGATGCAGAAATATTTTTTTCACATTTTATTTCCTAGTAAAAACAGGTAAATCAATAGGGATTTTCGTACGGATAAGTACCCAGTGAACGGCTCGTTTAGCTTTATATATTGTTCCGGGTGGGCGTTGTATTGGTTTTTCGGAAGTGATAGACCTGTAAGAGAAAAATTTAAATGGTTGGGAAAGGCCATGGGATGCAGAAATATTTTTTTCACATTTTATTTCCATGTAAAAACAGGTAAATCAATAGGGATTTTCGTACGTATAAGTACCCAGTGAACGGCTCGTTTAGCTTTATATATTGGTCCGGGTGGGCGTTGTATTGGTTTTTCGGAAGTGTTAGCCCTGTAAGAGAAAAATTTAAATGGTTGGGAAAGGCCATGGGATGCAGAAATATTTTTTCCACATTTTATTTCCTTGTAAAAACAGGTATATCAATAGGGATTTTCGTACATATAAGTACCCAGTGAACGGTTCGTTTAGCTTTATATATTGTTCCGGGTGGGCGTTGTATTGGTTTTTCGGAAGTGTTAGCCCTGTAAGAGAAAAATTTAAATGGTTGGGAAAGGCCATGGGATGTAGAAATATTTTTTTCACATTTTATTTCCTTGTAAAAACAGGTAAATCAATAGGGATTTTCATACGGATAAGTACCCAGTGAACGGTTCGTTTAGCTTTATATATAGATCCGGGTGGGCGTTGTATTGGTTTTTCGGAAGTGTTAGCACTGTAAGAGAAAAATTTAAATGGTTGGGAAAGGCCATGGGATGTAGAAATATTTTTTTCACATTTTATTTCCTTGTAAAAACAGGTAAATCAATAGGGATTTTCGTACGGATAAGTACCCAGTGAACGGCTGGTTTAGCTTTATATATTGTTCCGGGTGGGCGTTGTATTGGTTTTTCAGAAGTGATAGACCTGTAAGAGAAAAATTTAAATGGTTGGGAAGGCCATGGGATGCAGAAATATTTTTTTCACATTTTATTTCCTTGTAAAAACAGGTAAATCAATAGGGATTTTCGTACGGATAAGTACCCAGTGAACGGTTCGTTTAGCTTTATATATAGATCCGGGTGGGCGTTGTATTGGTTTTTCAGAAGTGTTAGCCCTGTAAGAGAAAAATTTAAATGGTTGGGAAAGGCCATGGGATGTAGAAATATTTTTTTCACATTTTATTTCCTTGTAAAAACAGGTAAATCTATAGGGATTTTCGTACGGATAAGTACCCAGTGAACGGTTCGTTTAGCTTTATATATTGATCGAGGTGGGCGTTGTATTGGTTTTTCGGAAGTGTTAGACCTGTAAGAGAAAAATTTAAATGGTTGGGAAAGGCCATGGGATGTAGAAATATTTTTTTCACATTTTATTTCCTTGTGAAAACAGGTAAATCAATAGGGATTTTCGTACGGAAAAGTACCCAGTGAACGGTTCGTTTAGCTTTATATATTGTTCCGGGTGGGCATTGTATTGGTTTTTCGGAAGTGTTAGGCCGGTAAGAGAAAATTTTAAATGGTTGGGAAAGGCCATGGGATGTAGAAATATTTTTTTCACATTTTATTTCCTTGTAAAAACAGGTATATCAATAGGGATTTTCGTACATATAAGTACCCAGTGAACGGTTCGTTTAGCTTTATATATTGTTCCGGGTGGGCGTTGTATTGGTTTTTCGGAAGTGTTAGCCCTGTAAGAGAAAAATTTAAATGGTTGGGAAAGGCCATGGGATGTAGAAATATTTTTTTCACATTTTATTTCCTTGTAAAAACAGGTAAATCAATAGGGATTTTCATACGGATAAGTACCCAGTGAACGGTTCGTTTAGCTTTATATATAGATCCGGGTGGGCGTTGTATTGGTTTTTCGGAAGTGTTAGCCCTGTAAGAGAAAAATTTAAATGGTTGGGAAAGGCCATGGGATGTAGAAATATTTTTTTCACATTTTATTTCCTTGTAAAAACAGATAAATCAATAGGGATTTTCGTACGGATAAGTACCCAGTGAACGGCTCGTTTAGCTTTATATATTTTTCCGGGTGGGCGTTGTATTGGTTTTTCAGAAGTGATAGACCTGTAAGAGAAAAATTTAAATGGTTGGGAAAGGCCATGGGATGCAGAAATATTTTTTTCACATTTTATTTCCTTGTAAAAACAGGTAAATCAATAGGGATTTTCATACGGATAAGTACCCAGTGAACGGTTCGTTTAGCTTTATATATAGATCCGGGTGGGCGTTGTATTGGTTTTTCGGAAGTGTTAGCCCTGTAAGAGAAAAATTTAAATGGTTGGGAAAGGCCATGGGATGTAGAAATATTTTTTTCACATTTTATTTCCTTGTAAAAACAGGTAAATCAATAGGGATTTTCGTACGGATAAGTACCCAGTGAACGGCTCGTTTAGCTTTATATATTGTTCCGGGTGGGCGTTGTATTGGTTTTTCAGAAGTGATAGACCTGTAAGAGAAAAATTTAAATGGTTGGGAAAGGCCATGGGATGCAGAAATATTTTTTTCACATTTTATTTCCTAGTAAAAACAGGTAAATCAATAGGGATTTTCGTACGGATAAGTACCCAGTGAACGGTTCGTTTAGCTTTATATATTGATCCGGGTGGGCGTTGTATTGGTTTTTCGGAAGTGTTAGCCCTGTAAGAGAAAAATTTAAATGGTTGGGAAAGGCCATGGGATGTAGAAATATTTTTTTCACATTTTATTTCCTTGTAAAAACAGGTAAATCAATAGGGATTTTCGTACGGATAAGTACCCAGTGAACGGCTCGTTTAGCTTTATATATTGTTCCGGGTGGGCGTTGTATTGGTTTTTCGGAAGTGATAGACCTGTAAGAGAAAAATTTAAATGGTTGGGAAAGGCCATGGGATGCAGAAATATTTTTTTCACATTTTATTTCCTTGTAAAAACAGGTATATCAATAGGGATTTTCGTACATATAAGTACCCAGTGAACGGTTCGTTTAGCTTTATATATTGTTCCGGGTGGGCGTTGTATTGGTTTTTCGGAAGTGTTAGCCCTGTAAGAGAAAAATTTAAATGGTTGGGAAAGGCCATGGGATGTAGAAATATTTTTTTCACATTTTATTTCCTTGTAAAAACAGGTAAATCAATAGGGATTTTCATACGGATAAGTACCCAGTGAACGGTTCGTTTAGCTTTATATATAGATCCGGGTGGGCGTTGTATTGGTTTTTCGGAAGTGTTAGCACTGTAAGAGAAAAATTTAAATGGTTGGGAAAGGCCATGGGATGTAGAAATATTTTTTTCACATTTTATTTCCTTGTAAAAACAGGTAAATCAATAGGGATTTTCGTACGGATAAGTACCCAGTGAACGGCTGGTTTAGCTTTATATATTGTTCCGGGTGGGCGTTGTATTGGTTTTTCAGAAGTGATAGACCTGTAAGAGAAAAATTTAAATGGTTGGGAAGGCCATGGGATGCAGAAATATTTTTTTCACATTTTATTTCCTTGTAAAAACAGGTAAATCAATAGGGATTTTCATACGGATAAGTACCCAGTGAACGGTTCGTTTAGCTTTATATATAGATCCGGGTGGGCGTTGTATTGGTTTTTCAGAAGTGTTAGCCCTGTAAGAGAAAAATTTAAATGGTTGGGAAAGGCCATGGGATGTAGAAATATTTTTTTCACATTTTATTTCCTTGTAAAAACAGGTAAATCTATAGGGATTTTCGTACGGATAAGTACCCAGTGAACGGTTCGTTTAGCTTTATATATTGATCCGGGTGGGCGTTGTATTGGTTTTTCGGAAGTGTTAGACCTGTAAGAGAAAAATTTAAATGGTTGGGAAAGGCCATGGGATGTAGAAATATTTTTTTCACATTTTATTTCCTTGTGAAAACAGGTAAATCAATAGGGATTTTCGTACGGAAAAGTACCCAGTGAACGGTTCGTTTAGCTTTATATATTGTTCCGGGTGGGCATTGTATTGGTTTTTCGGAAGTGTTAGGCCGGTAAGAGAAAAATTTAAATGGTTGGGAAAGGCCATGGGATGTAGAAATATTTTTTTCACATTTTATTTCCTTGTAAAAACAGGTATATCAATAGGGATTTTCGTACATATAAGTACCCAGTGAACGGTTCGTTTAGCTTTATATATTGTTCCGGGTGGGCGTTGTATTGGTTTTTCGGAAGTGTTAGCCCTGTAAGAGAAAAATTTAAATGGTTGGGAAAGGCCATGGGATGTAGAAATATTTTTTTCACATTTTATTTCCTTGTAAAAACAGGTAAATCAATAGGGATTTTCATACGGATAAGTACCCAGTGAACGGTTCGTTTAGCTTTATATATAGATCCGGGTGGGCGTTGTATTGGTTTTTCGGAAGTGTTAGCCCTGTAAGAGAAAAATTTAAATGGTTGGGAAAGGCCATGGGATGTAGAAATATTTTTTTCACATTTTATTTCCTTGTAAAAACAGATAAATCAATAGGGATTTTCGTACGGATAAGTACCCAGTGAACGGCTCGTTTAGCTTTATATATTTTTCCGGGTGGGCGTTGTATTGGTTTTTCAGAAGTGATAGACCTGTAAGAGAAAAATTTAAATGGTTGGGAAAGGCCATGGGATGCAGAAATATTTTTTTCACATTTTATTTCCTTGTAAAAACAGGTAAATCAATAGGGATTTTCATACGGATAAGTACCCAGTGAACGGTTCGTTTAGCTTTATATATAGATCCGGGTGGGCGTTGTATTGGTTTTTCGGAAGTGTTAGCCCTGTAAGAGAAAAATTTAAATGGTTGGGAAAGGCCATGGGATGTAGAAATATTTTTTTCACATTTTATTTCCTTGTAAAAACAGGTAAATCAATAGGGATTTTCGTACGGATAAGTACCCAGTGAACGGCTCGTTTAGCTTTATATATTGTTCCGGGTGGGCGTTGTATTGGTTTTTCAGAAGTGATAGACCTGTAAGAGAAAAATTTAAATGGTTGGGAAAGGCCATGGGATGCAGAAATATTTTTTTCACATTTTATTTCCTAGTAAAAACAGGTAAATCAATAGGGATTTTCGTACGGATAAGTACCCAGTGAACGGTTCGTTTAGCTTTATATATTGATCCGGGTGGGCGTTGTATTGGTTTTTCGGAAGTGTTAGCCCTGTAAGAGAAAAATTTAAATGGTTGGGAAAGGCCATGGGATGTAGAAATATTTTTTTCACATTTTATTTCCTTGTAAAAACAGGTAAATCAATAGGGATTTTCGTACGGATAAGTACCCAGTGAACGGCTCGTTTAGCTTTATATATTGTTCCGGGTGGGCGTTGTATTGGTTTTTCGGAAGTGATAGACCTGTAAGAGAAAAATTTAAATGGTTGGGAAAGGCCATGGGATGCAGAAATATTTTTTTCACATTTTATTTCCTTGTAAAAACAGGTATATCAATAGGGATTTTCGTACATATAAGTACCCAGTGAACGGTTCGTTTAGCTTTATATATTGTTCCGGGTGGGCGTTGTATTGGTTTTTCGGAAGTGTTAGCCCTGTAAGAGAAAAATTTAAATGGTTGGGAAAGGCCATGGGATGTAGAAATATTTTTTTCACATTTTATTTCCTTGTAAAAACAGGTAAATCAATAGGGATTTTCATACGGATAAGTACCCAGTGAACGGTTCGTTTAGCTTTATATATAGATCCGGGTGGGCGTTGTATTGGTTTTTCGGAAGTGTTAGCACTGTAAGAGAAAAATTTAAATGGTTGGGAAAGGCCATGGGATGTAGAAATATTTTTTTCACATTTTATTTCCTTGTAAAAACAGGTAAATCAATAGGGATTTTCGTACGGATAAGTACCCAGTGAACGGCTGGTTTAGCTTTATATATTGTTCCGGGTGGGCGTTGTATTGGTTTTTCAGAAGTGATAGACCTGTAAGAGAAAAATTTAAATGGTTGGGAAGGCCATGGGATGCAGAAATATTTTTTTCACATTTTATTTCCTTGTAAAAACAGGTAAATCAATAGGGATTTTCATACGGATAAGTACCCAGTGAACGGTTCGTTTAGCTTTATATATAGATCCGGGTGGGCGTTGTATTGGTTTTTCAGAAGTGTTAGCCCTGTAAGAGAAAAATTTAAATGGTTGGGAAAGGCCATGGGATGTAGAAATATTTTTTTCACATTTTATTTCCTTGTAAAAACAGGTAAATCAATAGGGATTTTCGTACGGATAAGTACCCAGTGAACGGCTCGTTTAGCTTTATATATTGTTCCGGGTGGGCGTTGTATTGGTTTTTCAGAAGTGATAGACCTGTAAGAGAAAAATTTAAATGGTTGGGAAAGGCCATGGGATGCAGAAATATTTTTTTCACATTTTATTTCCTTGTAAAAACAGGTAAATCAATAGGGATTTTCGTACGGATAAGTACCCAGTGAACGGTTCGTTTAGCTTTATATATTGATCCGGGTGGGCGTTGTATTGGTTTTTCGGAAGTGTTAGCCCTGTAAGAGAAAAATTTAAATGGTTGGGAAAGGCCATGGGATGTAGAAATATTTTTTTCACATTTTATTTCCTTGTAAAAACAGGTAAATCAATAGGGATTTTCGTACGGATAAGTACCCAGTGAACGGCTCGTTTAGCTTTATATATTGTTCCGGGTGGGCGTTGTATTGGTTTTTCGGAAGTGATAGACCTGTAAGAGAAAAATTTAAATGGTTGGGAAAGGCCATGGGATGCAGAAATATTTTTTTCACATTTTATTTCCTAGTAAAAACAGGTAAATCAATAGGGATTTTCGTACGGATAAGTACCCAGTGAACGGCTCGTTTAGCTTTATATATTGTTCCGGGTGGGCGTTGTATTGGTTTTTTGGAAGTGATAGACCTGTAAGAGAAAAATTTAAATGGTTGGGAAAGGCCATGGGATGCAGAAATATTTTTTTCACATTTTATTTCCATGTAAAAACAGGTAAATCAATAGGGATTTTCGTACGTATAAGTACCCAGTGAACGGCTCGTTTAGCTTTATATATTGGTCCGGGTGGGCGTTGTATTGGTTTTTCGGAAGTGTTAGCCCTGTAAGAGAAAAATTTAAATGGTTGGGAAAGGCCATGGGATGTAGAAATATTTTTTTCACATTTTATTTCCTTGTAAAAACAGGTAAATCTATAGGGATTTTCGTACGGATAAGTACCCAGTGAACGGTTCGTTTAGCTTTATATATTGATCCGGGTGGGCGTTGTATTGGTTTTTCGGAAGTGTTAGACCTGTAAGAGAAAAATTTAAATGGTTGGGAAAGGCCATGGGATGTAGAAATATTTTTTTCACATTTTATTTCCTTGTGAAAACAGGTAAATCAATAGGGATTTTCGTACGGATAAGTACCCAGTGAACGGTTCGTTTAGCTTTATATATTGTTCCGGGAGGGCATTGTATTGGTTTTTCGGAAGTGTTAGGCCTGTAAGAGAAAAATTTAAATGGTTGGGAAAGGCCATGGGATGTAGAAATATTTTTTTCACATTTTATTTCCTTGTAAAAACAGGTATATCAATAGGGATTTTCGTACATATAAGTACCCAGTGAACGGTTCGTTTAGCTTTATATATTGGTCCGGGTAGGCGTTGTATTGGTTTTTCGGAAGTGTTAGCCCAGTAAGAGAAAAATTTAAATGGTTGGGAAAGGCCATGGGATGTAGAAATATTTTTTTCACATTTTATTTCCTTGTAAAAACAGGTAAATCAATAGGGATTTTCAATAGGATAAGTACCCAGTGAACGGTTCGTTTAGCTTTATATATTGATCCGGGTGGACGTTGTATTGGTTTTTCGGAAGTGTTAGCCCTGTAAGAGAAAAATTTAAATGGTTGGTAAAGGCCATGGGACGCAGAAATATTTTTTTCACATTTTATATCCTTGTAAAAACAGGTAAATCAATAGGGATTTTCATACGGATAAGTACCCAGTGAACGGTTCGTTTAGCTTTATATATTGATCCGGGTGGGCGTTGTATTGGTTTTTCGCAAGTGTTAGCCCTGTAAGAGAAAAATTTAAATGGTTGGGAAAGGCCATGGGATGTAGAAATATTTTTTTCACATTTTATTTCCTTGTAAAAACAGGTAAATCAATAGGGATTTTCGTACGGATAAGTACCCAGTGAACGGCTCGTTTAGCATTATATATTGTTCCGGGTGGGCGTTGTATTGGTTTTTCAGAAGTGATAGACCTGTAAGAGAAAAATTTAAATGGTTGGGAAAGGCCATGGGATGCAGAAATATTTTTTTCACATTTTATTTCCTAGTAAAAACAGGTAAATCAATAGGGATTTTCGTACGGATAAGTACCCAGTGAACGGTTCGTTTAGCTTTATATATTGGTCCGGGTGGGCGTTGTATTGGTTTTTCGGAAGTGTTAGCCCTGTAAGAGAAAAATTTAAATGGTTGGGAAAGGCCATGGGATGTAGAAATATTTTTTTCACATTTTATTTCCTTGTAAAAACAGGTTAATCAATAGGGATTTTCGTACGGATAAGTACCCAGTGAACGGCTCGTTTAGCTTTATATATTGTTCCGGGTGGGCGTTGTATTGGTTTTTCGGAAGTGTTAGCCCTGTAAGAGAAAAATTTAAATGGTTGGGAAAGGACATGGGATGTAGAAATATTTTTTTCACATTTAATTTCCTTGTAAAAACAGGTAAATCAATAGGGATTTTGGTACGGATAAGTACCCAATGAACGGTTCGTTTAGCTTTATATATTGGTCTGGGTGGGCGTTGTATTGGTTTTTCGGAAGTGTTAGCCCTGTAAGAGAAAAATTTAAATGGTTGGGAAAGGCCATGGGATGTAGAAATATTTTTTTCACATTTTATTTCCTTGTAAAAACAGGTAAATCAATAGGGATTTTCGTACGTTTAAGTACCCAGTGAACGGTTCGTTTAGCTTTATATATTGTTCCGGGTGGGCGTTGTATTGGTTTTTCGGAAGTGTTAGCCCTGTAAGAGAAAAATTTAAATGGTTGGGAAAGGCCATGGGATGTAGAAATATTTTTTTCACATTTTATTTCCTTGTAAAAACAGGTAAATCAATAGGGATTTTCGTACGGATAAGTACCCAATGAACAGTTCGTTTAGCTTTATATATTGGTCCGGGTAGGCGTTGTATTGGTTTTTCGGAAGTGTTAGCCGTGTAAGAGAAAAATTTAAATGGTTGGGAAAGGCCATGGGATGTAGAAATATTTTTTTCACATTTTATTTCCTTGTAAAAACAGGTAAATCAATAGGGATTTTCGTACGTATAAGTAACCAGTGAACGGCTCGTTTAGCTTTATATATTGTTCCGGGTGGGCGTTGTATTGGTTTTTCGGAAGTGATAGACCTGTAAGAGAAAAATTTAAATGGTTGGGAAAGGCCATGGGATGCAGAAATATTTTTTTCACATTTTATTTCCTTGTAAAAACAGGTAAATCAATAGGGATTTTCATACGGATAAGTACCCAGTGAACGGTTCGTTTAGCTTTATATATTGATCCGGGTGGGCGTTGTATTGGTTTTTCGGAAGTGTTAGCCCTGTAAGAGAAAAATTTAAATGGTTGGGAAAGGCCATGGGATGCAGAAATATTTTTTTCACATTTTATTTCCTTGTAAAAACAGGTAAATCAATAGGGATTTTCATACGGATAAGTACCCAGTGAACGGTTCGTTTAGCTTTATATATTGATCCGGGTGGGCGTTGTATTTGTTTTTCGGAATTGTTAGCCCTGTAAGAGAAAAATTTAAATGGTTGGGAAAGGCCATGGGATGTAGAAATATTTTTTTCACATTTTATTTCCTTGTAAAAACAGGTAAATCAATAGGGATTTTCGTACGGATAAGTACCCAGTGAACGGCTCGTTTAGCTTTATATATTGTTCCGGGTGGGCGTTGTATTGGTTTTTCAGAAGTGATAGACCTGTAAGAGAAAAATTTAAATGGTTGGGAAAGGCCATGGGATGCAGAAATATTTTTTTCACATTTTATTTCCTAGTAAAAACAGGTAAATCAATAGGGATTTTCGTACGGATAAGTACCCCGTGAACGGCTCGTTTAGCTTTATATATTGTTCCGGGTGGGCGTTGTATTGGTTTTTCGGAAGTGATAGACCTGTAAGAGAAAAATTTAAATGGTTGGGAAAGGCCATGGGATGCAGAAATATTTTTTTCACATTTTATTTCCATGTAAAAACAAGTAAATCAATAGGGATTTTCGTACGTATAAGTACCCAGTGAACGGCTCGTTTAGCTTTATATATTGTTCCGGGTGGGCGTTGTATTGGTTTTTCGGAAGTGTTAGCCCTGTAAGAGAAAAATTTAAATGGTTGGGAAAGGCCATGGGACGTAGAAATATTTTTTTCACATTTTATTTCCTTGTAAAAACAGGTAAATCTATAGGGATTTTCGTACGGATAAGTACCCAGTGAACGGTTCGTTTAGCTTTATATATTGATCCGGGTGGGCGTTGTATTGGTTTTTCGGAAGTGTTAGACCTGTAAGAGAAAAATTTAAATGGTTGGGAAAGGCCATGGGATGTAGAAATATTTTTTTCACATTTTATTTCCTTGTGAAAACAGGTAAATCAATAGGGATTTTCGTACGGATAAGTACCCAGTGAACGGTTCGTTTAGCTTTATATATTGTTCCGGGTGGGCATTGTATTGGTTTTTCGGAAGTGTTAGGCCTGTAAGAGAAAAATTTAAATGGTTGGGAAAGGCCATGGGATGTAGAAATATTTTTTTCACATTTTATTTCCTTGTAAAAACAGGTATATCAATAGGGATTTTCGTACATATAAGTACCCAGTGAACGGTTCGTTTAGCTTTATATATTGTTCCGGGTGGGCGTTGTATTGGTTTTTCGGAAGTGTTAGCCCTGTAAGAGAAAAATTTAAATGGTTGGGAAAGGCCATGGGATGTATAAATATTTTTTTCACATTTTATTTCCTTGTAAAAACAGGTAAATCAATAGGGATTTTCATACGGATAAGTACCCAGTGAACGGTTCGTTTAGCTTTATATATAGATCCGGGTGGGCGTTGTATTGGTTTTTCGGAAGTGTTAGCCCTGTAAGAGAAAAATTTAAATGGTTGGGAAAGGCCATGGGATGTAGAAATATTTTTTTCACATTTTATTTCCTTGTAAAAACAGGTAAATCAATAGGGATTTTCGTACGGATAAGTACCCAGTGAACGGCTCGTTTAGCTTTATATATTGTTCCGGGTGGGCGTTGTAATGGTTTTTCAGAAGTGATAGACCTGTAAGAGAAAAATTTAAATGGTTGGGAAAGGCCATGGGATGCAGAAATATTTTTTTCACATTTTATTTCCTAGTAAAAACAGGTAAATCAATAGGGATTTTCGTACGGATAAGTACCCAGTGAACGGTTCGTTTAGCTTTATATATTGATCCGGGTGGGCGTTGTATTGGTTTTTCGGAAGTGTTAGCCCTGTAAGAGAAAAATTTAAATGGTTGGGAAAGGCCATGGGATGTAGAAATATTTTTTTCACATTTTATTTCCTTGTAAAAACAGGTAAATCAATAGGGATTTTCGTACGGATAAGTACCCAGTGAACGGCTCGTTTAGCTTTATATATTGTTCCGGGTGGGCGTTGTATTGGTTTTTCAGAAGTGATAGACCTGTAAGAGAAAAATTTAAATGGTTGGGAAAGGCCATGGGATGCAGAAATATTTTTTTCACATTTTATTTCCTAGTAAAAACAGGTAAATCAATAGGTATTTTCGTACGGATAAGTACCCAGTGAACGGCTCGTTTAGCTTTATATATTGTTCCGGGTGGGCGTTGTATTGGTTTTTCGGAAGTGATAGACCTGTAAGAGAAAAATTTAAATGGTTGGGAAAGGCCATGGGATGCAGAAATATTTTTTTCACATTTTATTTCCATGTAAAAACAGGTAAATCAATAGGGATTTTCGTACGTATAAGTACCCAGTGAACGGCTCGTTTAGCTTTATATATTGGTCCGGGTGGGCGTTGTATTGGTTTTTCGCAAGTGTTAGCCCTGTAAGAGAAAAATTTAAATGGTTGGGAAAGGCCATGGGATGTAGAAATATTTTTTTCACATTTTATTTCCTTGTAAAAACAGGTAAATCTATAGGGATTTTCGTACGGATAAGTACCCAGTGAACGGTTCGTTTAGCTTTATATATTGATCCGGGTGGGCGTTGTATTGGTTTTTCGGAAGTGTTAGACCTGTAAGAGAAAAATTTAAATGGTTGGGAAAGGCCATGGGATGTAGAAATATTTTTTTCACATTTTATTTCCTTGTGAAAACAGGTAAATCAATAGGGATTTTCGTACGGATAAGTACCCAGTGAACGGTTCGTTTAGCTTTATATATTGTTCCGGGTGGGCATTGTATTGGTTTTTCGGAAGTGTTAGGCCTGGAAGAGAAAAATTTAAATGGTTGGGAAAGGCCATGGGATGTAGAAATATTTTTTTCACATTTTATTTCCTTGTAAAAACAGGTAAATCAATAGGGATTTTCGTACGTATAAGTACCCAGTGAACGGCTCGTTTAGCTTTATATATTGTTCCGGGTGTGCGTTGTATTGGTTTTTCGGAAGTGATAGACCTGTAAGAGAAATATTTATATGGTTGGGAAAGGCAATGGGATGCAGAAATATTTTTTTCACATTTTATTTCCTTGTAAAAACAGGTAAATCAATAGGGATTTTCGTACGGATAAGTACCCAGTGAACGGCTCGTTTAGCTTTATATATTGTTCCGGGTGGGCGTTGTATTGGTTTTTCGGAAGTGATAGACCTGTAAGAGAAAAATTTAAATGGTTGGGAAAGGCCATGGGATGCAGAAATATTTTTTTCACATTTTATTTCCTAGTAAAAACAGGTAAATCAATAGGGATTTTCGTACGGATAAGTACCCAGTGAACGGCTCGTTTAGCTTTATATATTGTTCCGGGTGGGCGTTGTATTGGTTTTTTGGAAGTGATAGACCTGTAAGAGAAAAATTTAAATGGTTGGGAAAGGCCATGGGATGCAGAAATATTTTTTTCACATTTTATTTCCATGTAAAAACAGGTAAATCAATAGGGATTTTCGTACGTATAAGTACCCAGTGAACGGCTCGTTTAGCTTTATATATTGGTCCGGGTGGGCGTTGTATTGGTTTTTCGGAAGTGTTAGCCCTGTAAGAGAAAAATTTAAATGGTTGGGAAAGGCCATGGGATGCAGAAATATTTTTTTCACATTTTATTTCCTTGTAAAAACAGGTAAATCAATAGGGATTTTCGTACGGATAAGTACCCAGTGAACGGCTCGTTTAGCTTTATATATTGTTCCGGGTGGGCATTGTATTGGTTTTTCGGAAGTGATAGACCTGTAAGAGAAAAATTTAAATGGTTGGGAAAGGCCATGGGATGCAGAAATATTTTTTTCACATTTTATTTCCTTGTAAAAACAGGTAAATCAATAGGGATTTTCGTACGGATAAGTACCCAGTGAACGGCTCGTTTAGCTTTATATATTGTTCCGGGTGGGCGTTGTATTGGTTTTTCAGAAGTGATAGACCTGTAAGAGAAAAATTTAAATGGTTGGGAAAGGCCATGGGATGCAGAAATATTTTTTTCACATTTTATTTCCTAGTAAAAACAGGTAAATCAATAGGGATTTTCGTACGGATAAGTACCCAGTGAACGGCTCGTTTAGCTTTATATATTGTTCCGGGTGGGCGTTGTATTGGTTTTTCGGAAGTGATAGACCTGTAAGAGAAAAATTTAAATGGTTGGGAAAGGCCATGGGATGCAGAAATATTTTTTTCACATTTTATTTCCATGTAAAAACAGGTAAATCAATAGGGATTTTCGTACGTATAAGTACCCAGTGAACGGCTCGTTTAGCTTTATATATTGGTCCGGGTTGGGCGTTGTATTGGTTTTTCGGAAGTGTTAGCCCTGTAAGAGAAAAATTTAAATGGTTGGGAAAGGCCATGGGATGTAGAAATATTTTTTTCACATTTTATTTCCTTGTAAAAACAGGTAAATCAATAGGGATTTTCGTACGGATAAGTACCCAGTGAACGGTTCGTTTAGCTTTATATATTGTTCCGGGTGGGCATTGTATTGGTTTTTCGGAAGTGTTAGGCCTGTAAGAGAAAAATTTAAATGGTTTGGAAAGGCCATGGGATGTAGAAATATTTTTTTCACATTTTATTTCCTTGTAAAAACAGGTAAATCAATAGGGATTTTCGTACATATAAGTACCCAGTGAACGGTTCGTTTAGCTTTATATATTGTTCCGGGTGGGCGTTGTATTGGTTTTTCGGAAGTGTTAGCCCTGTAAGAGAAAAATTTAAATGGTTGGGAAAGGCCATGGGATGTAGAAATATTTTTTTCACATTTTATTTCCTTGTAAAAACAGGTAAATCAATAGGGATTTTCGTACGGATAAGTACCCAATGAACGGTTCGTTTAGCTTTATATATTGGTCCGGGTAGGCGTTGTATTGGTTTTTCGGAAGTGTTAGCCCTGTAAGAGAAAAATTTAAATGGTTGGGAAAGGCCATGGGATGTAGAAATATTTTTTTCACATTTTATTTCCTTGTAAAAACAGGTAAATCAATAGGGATTTTCGTACGTATAAGTACCCAGTGAACGGCTCGTTTAGCTTTATATATTGTTCCGGGTGGGCGTTGTATTGGTTTTTCGGAAGTGATAGACCTGTAAGAGAAAAATTTAAATGGTTGGGAAAGGCCATGGGATGCAGAAATATTTTTTTCACATTTTATTTCCTTGTAAAAACAGGTAAATCAATAGGGATTTTCATACGGATAAGTACCCAGTGAACGGTTCGTTTAGCTTTATATATTGATCCGGGTGGGCGTTGTATTGGTTTTTCGGAAGTGATAGACCTGTAAGAGAAAAATTTAAATGGTTGGGAAAGGCCATGGGATGCAGAAATATTTTTTTCACATTTTATTTCCATGTAAAAACAGGTAAATCAATAGGGATTTTCGTACGTATAAGTACCCAGTGAACGGCTCGTTTAGCTTTATATATTGGTCCGGGTGGGCGTTGTATTGGTTTTTCGGAAGTGTTAGCCCTGTAAGAGAAAAATTTAAATGGTTGGGAAAGGCCATGGGATGTAGAAATATTTTTTTTACATTTTATTTCCTTGTAAAAACAGGTAAATCTATAGGGATTTTCGTACGGATAAGTACCCAGTGAACGGTTCGTTTAGCTTTATATATTGATCCGGGTGGGCGTTGTATTGGTTTTTCGGAAGTGTTAGACCTGTAAGAGAAAAATTTAAATGGTTGGGAAAGGCCATGGGATGTAGAAATATTTTTTTCACATTTTATTTCCTTGTAAAAACAGGTAAATCAATAGGGATTTTCGTACGGATAAGTACCCAGTGAACGGTTCGTTTAGCTTTATATATTGTTCCGGGTGGGCATTGTATTGGTTTTTCGGAAGTGTTAGGCCTGTAAGAGAAAAATTTAAATGGTTTGGAAAGGCCATGGGATGTAGAAATATTTTTTTCACATTTTATTTCCTTGTAAAAACAGGTAAATCAATAGGGATTTTCGTACATATAAGTACCCAGTGAACGGTTCGTTTAGCTTTATATATTGTTCCGGGTGGGCGTTGTATTGGTTTTTCGGAAGTGTTAGCCCTGTAAGAGAAAAATTTAAATGGTTGGGAAAGGCCATGGGATGTAGAAATATTTTTTTCACATTTTATTTCCTTGTAAAAACAGGTAAATCAATAGGGATTTTCGTACGGATAAGTACCCAATGAACGGTTCGTTTAGCTTTATATATTGGTCCGGGTAGGCGTTGTATTGGTTTTTCGGAAGTGTTAGCCCTGTAAGAGAAAAATTTAAATGGTTGGGAAAGGCCATGGGATGTAGAAATATTTTTTTCACATTTTATTTCCTTGTAAAAACAGGTAAATCAATAGGGATTTTCGTACGTATAAGTACCCAGTGAACGGCTCGTTTAGCTTTATATATTGTTCCGGGTGGGCGTTGTATTGGTTTTTCGGAAGTGATAGACCTGTAAGAGAAAAATTTAAATGGTTGGGAAAGGCCATGGGATGCAGAAATATTTTTTTCACATTTTATTTCCTTGTAAAAACAGGTAAATCAATAGGCATTTTCATACGGATAAGTACCCAGTGAACGGTTCGTTTAGCTTTATATATTGATCCGGGTGGGCGTTGTATTGGTTTTTCGGAAGTGTTAGCCCTGTAAGAGAAAAATTTAAATGATTGGGAAAGGCCATGGGATGTAGAAATATTTTTTTCACATTTTATTTCCTTGTAAAAACAGGTAAATCAATAGGGATTTTCGTACGGATAAGTACCCAGTGAACGGCTCGTTTAGCTTTATATATTGTTCCGGGTGGGCGTTGTATTGGTTTTTGAGAAGTGATAGACCTGTAAGAGAAAAATTTAAATGGTTGGGAAAGGCCATGGGATGCAGAAATATTTTTTTCACATTTTATTTCCTAGTAAAAACAGGTAAATCAATAGGGATTTTCGTACGGATAAGTACCCAGTGAACGGCTCGTTTAGCTTTATATATTGGTCCGGGTGGGCGTTGTATTGGTTTTTCGGAAGTGTTAGCCCTGTAAGAGAAAAATTTAAAAGGTTGGGAAAGGCCATGGGATGTAGAAATATTTTTTTCACATTTTATTTCCTTGTAAAAACAGGTAAATCAATAGGGATTTTCGTACGGATAAGTACCCAGTGGACGGCTCGTTTAGCTTTATATATTGGTCCGGGTGGGCGTTGTATTGGTTTTTCGGAAGTGTTAGCCCTGTAAGAGAAAAATTTAAATGGTTGGGAAAGGCCATGGGATGTAGAAATATTTTTTTCACATTTTATTTCCTTGTAAAAACAGGTAAATCAATAGGGATTTTCGTACGGATAAGTACCCAGTGAACGGCTCGTTTAGCTTTATATATTGGTCCGGGTGGGCGTTGTATTGGTTTTTCGGAAGTGTTAGCCCTGTAAGAGAAAAATTTAAATGGTTGGGAAAGGCCATGGGATGTAGAAATATTTTTTTCACATTTTATTTCCTTGTAAAAACAGGTAAATCAATAGGGATTTTCGTACGGATAAGTACCCAGTGAACGGTTCGTTTAGCTTTATATATTGATCCGGGTGGGCGTTGTATTGGTTTTTCGGAAGTGTTAGCCCTGTAAGAGAAAAATTTAAATGGTTGGGAAAGGCCATGGGATGTAGAAATATTTTTTTCACATTTTATTTCCTTGTAAAAACAGGTAAATCAATAGGGATTTTCGTACGTATAAGTACCCAGTGAACGGCTCGTTTAGCTTTATATATTGTTCCGGGTGGGCGTTGTATTGGTTTTTCGGAAGTGATAGACTTGTAAGAGAAAAATTTAAATGGTTGGGAAAGGCCATGGGATGCAGAAATATTTTTTTCACATTTTATTTCCTTGTAAAAACAGGTAAATCAATAGGGATTTTCGTACGTATAAGTACCCAGTGAACGGCTCGTTTAGCTTTATATATTGGTCCGGGTGGGCGTTGTATTGGTTTTTCGGAAGTGTTAGCCCTGTAAGAGAAAAATTTAAATGGTTGGGAAAGGCCATGGGATGTAGAAATATTTTTTTCACATTTTATTTCCTTGTAAAAACAGGTAAATCAATAGGGATTTTTGTACGGATAAGTACCCAGTGAACGGTTCGTTTAGCTTTATATATTGTTCCGGGTGGGCATTGTATTGGTTTTTCGGAAGTGTTAGCCCTGTAAGAGAAAAATTTAAATGGTTGGGAAAGTCCATGGGATGTAGAAATATTTTTTTCACATTTTATTTCCTTGTAAAAACAGGTAAATCAATAGGGATTTTCGTACATATAAGTACCCAGTGAACGGCTCGTTTAGCTTTATATATTGGTCCGGGTGGGCGTTGTATTGGTTTTTCGGAAGTGTTAGCCCTGTAAGAGAAAAATTTAAATTGTTGGGAAAGGACATGGGATGTAGAAATATTTTTTTCACATTTAATTTCCTTGTAAAAACAGGTAAATCAATAGGGATTTTCGTACGGATAAGTACCCAGTGAACGGTTCGTTTAGCTTTATATATTGTTCCGGGTGGGCATTGTATTGGTTTTTCGGAAGTGTTAGCCCTCTAAGAGAAAAATTTAAATGGTTGGGAAAGGCCATGGGATGTAGAAATATTTTTTTCACATTTTATTTCCTTGTAAAAACAGGTAAATCAATAGGGATTTTCGTACATATAACTACCCAGTGAACGGTTCGTTTAGCTTTATATATTGTTCCGGGTGGGCGTTGTATTGGTTTTTCGCAAGTGTTAGCCCTGTAAGAGAAAAATTTAAATGGTTGGGAAAGCCATGGGATGTAGAAATATTTTTTTCACATTTTATTTCCTTGTAAAAACAGGTAAATCAATAGGGATTTTTGTACGGATAAGTACCCAGTGAACGGTTCGTTTAGCTTTATATATTGTTCCGGGTGGGCATTGTATTGGTTTTTCGGAAGTGTTAGCCCTGTAAGAGAAAAATTTAAATGGTTGGGAAAGTCCATGGGATGTTGAAATATTTTTTTCACATTTTATTTCCTTGTAAAAACAGGTAAATCAATAGGGATTTTCGTACATATAAGTACCCAGTGAACGGCTCGTTTAGCTTTATATATTGGTCCGGGTGGGCGTTGTATTGGTTTTTCGGAAGTGTTAGCCCTGTAAGAGAAAAATTTAAATTGTTGGGAAAGGACATGGGATGTAGAAATATTTTTTTCACATTTAATTTCCTTGTAAAAACAGGTAAATCAATAGGGATTTTCGTACGGATAAGTACCCAGTGAACGGTTCGTTTAGCTTTATATATTGGTCCGGTTAGGCGTTGTATTGGTTTTTCAGAAGTGTTAGACGTGTAAGAGAAAAATTTAAATGGTTGGGAAAGGCCATGGGATGTAGAAATATTTTTTTCACATTTTATTTCCTTGTAAAAACAGGTAAATCAATAGGGATTTTCGTACGGATAAGTACCCAGTGAACGGCTCGTTTAGCTTTATATATTGTTCCGGGTGGGCGTTGTATTGGTTTTTGAGAAGTGATAGACCTGTAAGAGAAAAATTTAAATGGTTGGGAAAGGCCATGGGATGCAGAAATATTTTTTTCACATTTTATTTCCTAGTAAAAACAGGTAAATCAATAGGGATTTTCGTACGGATAAGTACCCAGTGAACGGTTCGTTTAGCTTTATATATTGATCCGGGTGGGCGTTGTATTGGTTTTTCGGAAGTGTTAGACCTGTAAGAGAAAAATTTAAATGGTTGGAAAAGGCCATGGGATGTAGAAATTTTTTTTCACATTTTATTTCCTTGTAAAAACAGGTAAATCAATAGGGATTTTCGTACGGATAAGTACCCAGTGAACGGTTCGTTTAGCTTTATATATTGATCCGGGTGGGCGTTGTATTGGTTTTTCGGAAGTGTTAGCCCTGTAAGAGAAAAATTTAAATGGTTGGGAAAGGCCATGGGATGTAGAAATATTTTTTTCACATTTTATTTCCTTGTAAAAACAGGTAAATCAATAGGGATTTTCGTACGGATAAGTACCCAGTGAACGGTTCGTTTAGCTTTATATATTGGTCCGGGTGGGCGTTGTATAGGTTTTTCGGAAGTGTTAGCCCTGTAAGAGAAAAATTTAAATGGTTGGGAAAGCCATGGGATGTAGAAATATTTTTTTCACATTTTATTTCCTTGTAAAAACAGGTAAATCAATAGGGAATTTCGTACGGATAAGTACCCAGTGAACGGCTCGTTTAGCTTTATATATTGTTCCGGGTGGGCGTTGTATTGGTTTTTCAGAAGTGATAAACCTGTAAGACAAAAATTTAAATGGTTGGGAAAGGCCATGGGATGCAGAAATATTTTTTTCACATTTTATTTCCTAGTAAAAACAGGTAAATCAATAGGGATTTTCGTACGGATAAGTACCCAGTGAACGGCTCGTTTAGCTTTATATATTGGTCCGGGTGGGCGTTGTATTGGTTTTTCGGAAGTGTTAGACCTGTAAGAGAAAAATTTAAATGGTTGGGAAAGGCCATGGGATGTAGAAATATTTTTTTCACATTTTATTTCCTTGTAAAAACAGGTAAATCAATAGGGATTTTCGTACGGATAAGTACCCAGTGAACGGTTCGTTTAGCTTTATATATTGTTCCGGGTGGGCGTTGTATTGGTTTTTCAGAAGTGTTAGACCTGTAAGAGAAAAATTTAAATCGTTGGGAAAGGCCATGGGATGTAGAAATATTTTTTTCACATTTTATTTCCTTGTAAAAACAGGTAAATCAATAGGGATTTTCGTACGGATAAGTACCCAGTGAACGGTTCGTTTAGCTTTATATATTGGTCCGGGTGGGCGTTGTATTGGTTTTTCGGAAGTGTTAGCCCTGTAAGAAAAAAATTTAAATGGTTGGGAAAGGCCATGGGATGTAGAAATATTTTTTTCACATTTTATTTCCTTGTAAAAACAGGTAAATCAATAGGGATTTTCGTACGTATAAGTACCCAGTGAACGGCTCGTTTAGCTTTATATATTGTTCCGGGTGGGCGTTGTATTGGTTTTTCGGAAGTGATAGACCTGTAAGAGAAAAATTTAAAGGGTTGGGAAAGGCCATGGGATGCAGTAATATTTTTTTCACATTTTATTTCCTTGTAAAAACAGGTAAATCAATAGGGATTTTCGTACGTATAAGTACCCAGTGAACGGCTCGTTTACCTTTATATATTGTTCCGGGTGGGCGTTGTATTGGTTTTTCAGAAGTGATAGACCTGTAAGAGAAAAATTTAAATGGTTGGGAAAGGCCATGGGATGCAGAAATATTTTTTTCACATTTTATTTCCTAGTAAAAACAGGTAAATCAATAGGGATTTTGGTACGGATAAGTACCCAGTGAACGGCTCGTTTAGCTATATATATTGGTCCGGGTGGGCGTTGTATTGGTTTTTCGGAAGTGTTAGCCCTGTAAGAGAAAAATTTAAATGGTTGGGAAAGGCCATGGGATGTAGAAATATTTTTTTCACATTTTATTTCCTTGTAAAAACAGGTAAATCAATAGGGATTTTCGTACGGATAAGTACCTAGTGAACGGTTCGTTTAGCTTTATATATTGATCCGGGTGGGCGTTGTATTGGTTTTTCGGAAGTGTTAGACCTGTAAGAGAAATATTTAAATGGTTGGGAAAGGCCATGGGATGTAGAAATTTTTTTTTCACATTTTATTTCCTTGTAAAAACAGGTAAATCAATAGGGATTTTCGTACGGATAAGTACCCAGTGAACGGTTCGTTTAGCTTTATATATTGTTCCGGGTGGGCGTTGTATTGGTTTTTCAGAAGTGTTAGACCTGTAAGAGAAAAATTTAAATCGTTGGGAAAGGCCATGGGATGTAGAAATATTTTTTTCACATTTTATTTCCTTGTAAAAACAGGTAAATCAATAGGGATTTTCGTACGTATAAGTACCCAGTGAACGGCTCGTTTAGCTTTATATATTGTTCCGGGTGGGCGTTGTATTGGTTTTTCGGAAGTGATAGACCTGTAAGAGAAAAATTTAAATGGTTGGGAAAGGCCATGGGATGCAGAAATATTTTTTTCACATTTTATTTCCTTGTAAAAACAGGTAAATCAATAGGGATTTTCGTACGTATAAGTACCCAGTGAACGGCTCGTTTAGCTTTATATATTGGTCCGGGTGGGCGTTGTATTGGTTTTTCAGAAGTGTTAGCCCTGTAAGAGAAAAATTTAAATGGTTGGGAAAGGCCATGGGATGTAGAAATATTTTTTTCACATTTTATTTCCTTGTAAAAACAGGTAAATGAATAGGGATTTTCGTACGGATAAGTACCCTGTGAACGGCTCGTTTAGCTTTATATATTGTTCCGGGTGGGCGTTGTATTGGTTTTTCGGAAGTGATAGACCTGTAAGAGAAAAATTTAAATGGTTGGGAAAGGACATGGGATGCAGAAATATTTTTTTCACATTTTATTTCCTTATAAAAACAGGTAAATCAATAAGGATTTTCGTACGTATAAGTACCCAGTGAACGGCTTGTTTAGCTTTATATATTGGTCCGGGTGGGCGTTGTATTGGTTTTTCGGAAGTGTTAGCACTGTAAGACAAAAATTTAAATGGTTGGGAAAGGCCATGGGATGTAGAAATATTTTTTTCACATTTTGTTTCCTTGTAAAAACAGGTAAATCAATAGGGATTTTTGTACGGATAACTACCCAGTGAACGGTTCGTTTAGCTTTATATATTGATCCGGGTGGGCGTTGTATTGGTTTTTCGGAAGTGTTAGCCCTGTAAGAGAAAAATTTAAATGGTTGGGAAAGGCCATGGGATGTAGAAATATTTTTTTCACATTTTATTTCCTTGTAAAAACAGGTAAATCAATAGGGATTTTCGTACGGATAAGTACCCAATGAACGGCTCGTTTAGCTTTATATATTGTTCTGGGTGGGCGTTGTATTGGTTTTTCGGAAGTGATAGACCTGTAAGAGAAAAATTTAAATGGTTGGGAAAGGCCATGGGATGCAGAAATATATTTTTCACATTTTATTTCCTTGTAAAAACAGGTAAATCAATAGGGATTTTCGTACGTATAAGTACCCAGTGAACGGCTTGTTTAGCTTTATATATTGGTCTGGGTGGGCGTTGTATTGGTTTTTCGGAAGTGTTAGCCCTGTAAGAGAAAAATTTAAATTGTTGGGAAAGGCCATGGGATGTAGAAATATTTTTTTCACATTTTATTTCCTTGTAAAAACAGGTAAATCAATAGGGATTTTCGTACGGATAAGTACCCAGTGAACGGTTCGTTTAGCTTTATATATTGATCCGGGTGGGCGTTGTATTGGTTTTTCGGAAGTGTTAGACCTGTAAGAGAAATATTTAAATGGTTGGGAAAGGCCATGGGATGTAGAAATTTTTTTTTCACATTTTATTTCCTTGTAAAAACAGGTAAATCAATAGGGATTTTCGTACGGATAAGTACCCAGTGAACGGTTCGTTTAGCTTTATATATTGTTCCGGGTGGGCGTTGTATTGGTTTTTCAGAAGTGTTAGACCTGTAAGAGAAAAATTTAAATTGTTGGGAAAGGCCATGGGATGTAGAAATATTTTTTTCACATTTTATTTCCTTGTAAAAACAGGTAAATCAATAGGGATTTTCGTACGGATAAGTACCCAGTGAACGGCTCGTTTAGCTTTATATATTGTTCCGGGTGGGCGTTGTATTGGTTTTTCGGAAGTGATAGACCTGTAAGAGAAAAATTTAAATGGTTGGGAAAGGCCATGGGATGCAGAAATATTTTTTTCACATTTTATTTCCTTGTAAAAACAGGTAAATCAATAGGGATTTTCGTACGTATAAGTACCCAGTGAACGGCTCGTTTAGCTTTATATATTGGTCCGGGTGGGCGTTGTATTGGTTTTTCAGAAGTGTTAGCCCTGTAAGAGAAAAATTTAAATGGTTGGGAAAGGCCATGGGATGTAGAAATATTTTTTTCACATTTTATTTCCTTGTAAAAACAGGTAAATGAATAGGGATTTTCGTACGGATAAGTACCCAGTGAACGGCTCGTTTAGCTTTATATATTGTTCCGGGTGGGCGTTGTATTGGTTTTTCGGAAGTGATAGACCTGTAAGAGAAAAATTTAAATGGTTGGGAAAGGCCATGGGATGCAGAAATATTTTTTTCACATTTTATTTCCTTGTAAAAACAGGTAAATCAATAGGGATTTTCGTACGTATAAGTACCCAGTGAACGGCTTGTTTAGCTTTATATATTGGTCCGGGTGGGCGTTGTATTGGTTTTTCGGAAGTGTTAGCCCTGTAAGAGATAAATTTAAATGGTTGGGAAAGGCCATGGGATGTAGAAATATTTTTTTCACATTTTGTTTCCTTGTAAAAACAGGTAAATCAATAGGGATTTTTGTACGGATAAGTACCCAGTGAACGGTTCGTTTAGCTTTATATATTGATCCGGGTGGGCGTTGTATTGGTTTTTCGGAAGTGTTAGCCCTGTAAGAGAAAAATTTAAATGGTTGGGAAAGGCCATGGGATGTAGAAATATTTTTTTCACATTTTATTTCCTTGTAAAAACAGGTAAATCAATAGGGATTTTCGTAAAGATAAGTACCCAATGAACGGCTCGTTTAGCTTTATATATTGTTCTGGGTGGGCGTTGTATTGGTTTTTCGGAAGTGATAGACCTGTAAGAGAAAAATTTAAATGGTTGGGAAAGGCCATGGGATGCAGAAATATTTTTTTCACATTTTATTTCCTTGTAAAAACAGGTAAATCAATAGGGATTTTCGTACGTATAAGTACCCAGTGAACGGCTTGTTTAGCTTTATATATTGGTCCGGGTGGGCGTTGTATTGGTTTTTCGGAAGTGTTAGCCATGTAAGAGAAAAATTTAAATGGTTGGGAAAGGCCATGGGATGTAGAAATATTTTTTTCACATTTTGTTTCCTTGTAAAAACAGGTAAATCAATAGGGATTTTTGTACGGATAAGTACCCAGTGAACGGTTCGTTTAGCTTTATATATTGATCCGGGTGGGCGTTGTATTGGTTTTTCGGAAGTGTTAGCCCTGTAAGAGAAAAATTTAAATGGTTGGGAAAGGCCATGGGATGTAGAAATATTTTTTTCACATTTTATTTCCTTGTAAAAACAGGTAAATCAATCGGGATTTTCGTACGGATAAGTACCCAATGAACGGCTCGTTTAGCTTTATATATTGTTCTGGGTGGGCGTTGTATTGGTTTTTCGGAAGTGATAGACCTGTAAGAGAAAAATTTAAATGGTTGGGAAAGGCCATGGGATGCAGAAATATTTTTTTCACATTTTATTTCCTTGTAAAAACAGGTAAATCAATATGGATTTTCGTACGTATAAGTACCCAGTGAACGGCTCGTTTAGCTTTATATATTGGTCCGGGTGGGCGTTGTATTGGTTTTTCGGAAGTGTTAGCGCTGTAAGAGAAAAATTTAAATGGTTGGGAAAGGCCATGGGATGTAGAAATATTTTTTTCACATTTTATTTCCTTGTAAAAACAGGTAAATCAATAGGGATTTTCGTACGGATAAGTACCCAGTGAACGGTTCGTTTAGCTTTATATATTGATCCGGGTGGGCGTTGTATTGGTTTTTCGGAAGTGTTAGCCCTGTAAGAGAAAAATTTAAATGGTTGGGAAAGGCCATGGGATGTAGAAATATTTTTTTCACATTTTATTTCCTTGTAAAAACAGGTAAATCAATAGGGATTTTGGTACGGATAAGTACCCAGTGAACGGTTCGTTTAGCTTTATATATTGGTCCGGGTGGGCGTTGTATTGGTTTTTCGGAAGTGTTAGCCCTGTAAGAGAAAAATTTAAATGGTTGGGAAAGGCCATGGGATGTAGAAATATTTTTTTCACATTTTATTTCCTTGTAAAAACAGGTAAATCAATAGGGATTTTCGTACGGATAAGTACCCAGTGAACGGTTCGTTTAGCTTTATATATTGATCCGGGTGGGCGTTGTATTGGTTTTTCGGAAGTGTTAGCCCTGTAAGAGAAAAATTTAAATGGTTGGGAAAGGCCATGGGATGTAGAAATATTTTTTTCACATTTTATTTCCTTGTAAAAACAGGTAAATCAATAGGGATTTTCGTACGGATAAGTACCCAATGAACGGCTCGTTTAGCTTTATATATTGTTCTGGGTGGGCGTTGTATTGGTTTTTCGGAAGTGATAGACCTGTAAGAGAAAAATTTAAATGGTTGGGAAAGGCCATGGGATGCAGAAATATTTTTTTCACATTTTATTTCCTTGTAAAAACAGGTAAATCAATAGGGATTTTCGTACGTATAAGTACCCAGTGAACGGCTCGTTTAGCTTTATATATTGGTCCGGGTGGGCGTTGTATTGGTTTTTCGGAAGTGTTAGCGCTGTAAGAGAAAAATTTAAATGGTTGGGAAAGGCCATGGGATGTAGAAATATTTTTTTCACATTTTATTTCCTTGTAAAAACAGGTAAATCAATAGGGATTTTGGTACGGATAAGTACCCAGTGAACGGTTCATTTAGCTTTATATATTGGTCCGGGTGGGCGTTGTATTGGTTTTTCGGAAGTGTTAGCCCTGTAAGAGAAAAATTTAAATGGTTGGGAAAGGCCATGGGATGTAGAAATATTTTTTTCACATTTTATTTCCTTGTAAAAACAGGTAAATCAATAGGGATTTTCGTACGGATAAGTACCCAGTGAACGGTTCGTTTAGCTTTATATATTGATCCGGGTGGGCGTTGTATTGGTTTTCGGAAGTGTTAGCCCTGTAAGAGAAAAATTTAAATGGTTGGGAAAGGCCATGGGATGTAGAAATATTTTTTTCACATTTTATTTCCTTGTAAAAACAGGTAAATCAATAGGGATTTTCGTACGTATAAGTACCCAGTGAACGGCTTGTTTAGCTTTATATATTGGTCCGGGTGGGCGTTGTATTGGTTTTTCGGAAGTGTTAGCCCTGTAAGAGAAAAATTTAAATGGTTGGGAAAGGCCATGGGATGTAGAAATATTTTTTTCACATTTTGTTTCCTTGTAAATACAGGTAAATCAATAGGGATTTTTGTACGGATAAGTACCCAGTGAACGGTTCGTTTAGCTTTATATATTGATCCGGGTGGGCGTTGTATTGGTTTTTCGGAAGTGTTAGCCCTGTAAGAGAAAAATTTAAATGGTTGGGAAAGGCCATGGGATGTAGAAATATTTTTTTCACATTTTATTTCCTTGTAAAAACAGGTAAATCAATAGGGATTTTCGTACGTATAAGTACCCAATGAACGGCTCGTTTAGCTTTATATATTGGTCCGGGTGGGCGTTGTATTGGTTTTTCGGAAGTGTTAGCGCTGTAAGAGAAAAATTTAAATGGTTGGGAAAGGCCATGGGATGTAGAAATATTTTTTTCACATTTTATTTCCTTGTAAAAACAGGTAAATCAATAGGGATTTTCGTACGGATAAGTACCCAGTGAACGGTTCGTTTAGCTTTATATATTGATCCGGGTGGGCGTTGTATTGGTTTTTCGGAAGTGTTAGCCCTGTAAGAGAAAAATTTAAATGGTTGGGAAAGGCCATGGGATGTAGAAATATTTTTTTCACATTTTATTTCCTTGTAAAAACAGGTAAATCAATAGGGATTTTGGTACGGATAAGTACCCAGTGAACGGTTCGTTTAGCATTATATATTGGTCCGGGTGGGCGTTGTATTGGTTTTTCGGAAGTGTTAGCCCTGTAAGAGAAAAATTTAAATGGTTGGGAAAGGCCATGGGATGTAGAAATATTTTTTTCACATTTTATTTCCTTGTAAAAACAGGTAAATCAATAGGGATTTTTGTACGGATAAGTACCCAGTGAACGGTTCGTTTAGCTTTATATATTGATCCGGGTAGGCGTTGTATTGGTTTTTCGGAAGTGTTAGCCCTGTAAGAGAAAAATTTAAATGGTTGGGAAAGGCCATGGGATGTAGAAATATTTTTTTCACATTTTATTTCCTTGTAAAAACAGGTAAATCAATAGGGATTTTCGTACGGATAAGTACCCAATGAACGGCTCGTTTAGCTTTATATATTGTTCTGGGTGGGCGTTGTATTGGTTTTTCGGAAGTGATAGACCTGTAAGAGAAAAATTTAAATGTTTGGGAAAGGCCATGGGATGCAGAAATATTTTTTTCACATTTTATTTCCTTGTAAAAACAGGTAAATCAATAGGGATTTTCGTACGTATAAGTACCCAGTGAACGGCTCGTTTAGCTTTATATATTGGTCCGGGTGGGCGTTGTATTGGTTTTTCGGAAGTGTTAGCGCTGTAAGAGAAAAATTTAAATGGTTGGGAAAGGCCATGGGATGTAGAAATATTTTTTTCACATTTTATTTCCTTGTAAAAACAGGTAAATCAATAGGGATTTTGGTACGGATAAGTACCCAGTGAACGGTTCATTTAGCTTTATATATTGGTCCGGGTGGGCGTTGTATTGGTTTTTCGGAAGTGTTAGCCCTGTAAGAGAAAAATTTAAAAGGTTGGGAAAGGCCATGGGATGTAGAAATATTTTTTTCACATTTTATTTCCTTGTAAAAACAGGTAAATCAATAGGGATTTTCGTACGGATAAGTACCCAGTGAACGGTTCGTTTAGCTTTATATATTGATCCGGGTGGGCGTTGTATTGGTTTTTCGGAAGTGTTAGCCCTGTAAGAGAAAAATTTAAATGGTTGGGAAAGGCCATGGGATGTAGAAATATTTTTTTCACATTTTATTTCCTTGTGAAAACAGGTAAATCAATAGGGATTTTCGTACGTATAAGTACCCAGTGAACGGATCGTTTAGCTTTATATATTGGTCCGGGTGGGCGTTGTATTGGTTTTTCGGAAGTGATAGACTTGTAAGAGAAAAATTTAAATGGTTGGGAAAAACCATGGGATGTAGAAATATTTTTTTCACATTTTATTTCCTTGTAAAAACAGGAAAATCAATAGGGATTTTCGTACGTATAAATACCCAGTGAACGGCTCGTTTAGCTTTATATATTGTTCTGGGTGGGCGTTGTATTGGTTTTTCGGAAGTGATAGACTTGTAAGAGAAAAATTTGGTTGGGAAAGGCCATGGGATGCAGAAATATTTTTTTCACATTTTATTTCCTTGTAAAAACCGGTAATTCAATAGGGATTTTCGTACGTATAAGTACCCAGTGAACGGCTCGTTTAGCTTTATATATTGGTCCGGGTGGGCGTTGTATTGGTTTTTCGGAAGTGTTAGCCCTGTAAGAGCAAAATTTAAATGGTTGGGAAAGGCCATGGGATGTAGAAATATTTTTTTCACATTTTATTTCCTTGTAAAAACAGGTAAATCAATAGGGATTTTCGTACGGATAAGTACCCAGTGAACGGTTCGTTTAGCTTTATATATTGGTCCGGGTGGGCGTTGTATTGGTTTTTCGGAAGTGTTAGCCATGTAAGAGAAAAATTTAAATGGTTGGGAAAGGCCATGGGATGTAGAAATATTTTTTTCACATTTTATTTCCTTGTAAAAACAGGTAAATCAATAGGGATTTTCGTACGTATAAGTACCCAGTGAACGGCTCGTTTAGCTTTATATATTGTTCCGGGTGGGCGTTGTATTGGTTTTTCGGAAGTGATAGACTTGTAAGAGAAAAATTTAAATGGTTGGGAAAGGCCATGGGATGCAAAAATATTTTTTTCACATTTTATTTCCTTGTAAAAACAGGTAAATCAATAGGGATTTTCGTACGAATAAGTACCCAGTGAACGGCTCGTTTAGCTTTATATATTGTTCCGGGTGGGCGTTGTATTGGTTTTTCGGAAGTGATAGACTTGTAAGAGAAAAATTTAAATGGTTCGGAAAGGCCATGGGATGTAGAAATATTTTTTTCACATTTTATTTCCTTGTAAAAACAGGTAAATCAATAGGGATTTTCGTACGTATAAGTACCCATGGAACGGCTCGTTTAGCTTTATATATTGTTCCGGGTGGGCGTTGTATTGGTTTTTCGGAAGTGATAGACTTGTAAGAGAAAAATTTAAATGGTTGGGAAAGGCCATGGGATGCAGAAATATTTTTTTCACATTTTATTTCCTTGTAAAAACAGGTAATTCAATAGGGATTTTCGTACGTATAAGTACCCAGTGAACGGCTCGTTTAGCTTTATATATTGTTCCGGGTGGGCGTTGTATTGGTTTTTCGGAAGTGATAGACTTGTAAGAGAAAAATTTAAATGGTTGGGAAAGGCCATGGGATGTAGAAATATTTTTTTCACATTTTATTTCCTTGTAAAAACAGGTAAATCAATAGGGATTTTCGTACGGATAAGTACCCAGTGAACGGTTCGTTTAGCTTTATATATTGATCCGGGTGGGCGTTGTATTGGTTTTTCGGAAGTGTTAGCCCTGTAAGAGAAAAATTTAAATGGTTGGGAAAGGCCATGGGATGTAGAAATATTTTTTTCACATTTTATTTCCTTGTAAAAACAGGTAAATCAATAGGGATTTTGGTACGGATAAGTACCCAGTGAACGGTTCGTTTAGCTTTATATATTGGTCCAGGTGGGCGTTGTATTGGTTTTTCGGATGTGTTAGCCCTGTAAGAGAAAAATTTAAATGGTTGGGAAAGGCCATGGGATGTAGAAATATTTTTTTCACATTTTATTTCCTTGTAAAAACAGGTAAATCAATAGGGATTTTCGTACGTATAAGTACCCAGTGAACGGCTCGTTTAGCTTTATATATTGGTCCGGGTGGGCGTTGTATTGGTTTTTCAGAAGTGATAGACTTGTAAGAGAAAAATTTAAATGGTTGGGAAAGGCCATGGGATGTAGAAATATTTTTTTCACATTTTATTTCCTTGTAAAAACAGGTAAATCAATAGGGATTTTCGTACGTATAAGTACCCAGTGAACGGCTCGTTTAGCTTTATATATTGTTCCGGGTGGGCGTTGTATTGGTTTTTCGGAAGTGTTAGACCTGTAAGAGAAAAATTTAAATGGTTGGGAAAGGCCATGGGATGTAGAAATATTTTTTTCACATTTTATTTCCTTGTAAAAACAGGTAAATCAATAGGGATTTTCGTACGGATAAGTACCCAGTGAACGGTTCGTTTAGCTTTATATATTGATCCGGGTGGGCGTTGTATTGGTTTTTCGGAAGTGTTAGCCCTGTAAGAGAAAAATTTAAATGGTTGGGAAAGGCCATGGGATGTAGAAATATTTTTTTCACATTTTATTTCCTTGTAAAAACAGGTAAATCAATAGGGATTTTCGTACGTATAAGTACCCAGTGAACGGCTCGTTTAGCTTTATATATTGGTCCGGGTGGGCGTTGTATTGGTTTTTCGGAAGTGTTAGCCCTGTAAGAGAAAAATTTAAATGGTTGGGAAAGGCCATGGGATGTAGAAATATTTTTTTCACATTTTATTTCCTTGTAAAAACAGGTAAATCAATAGGGATTTTCGTACATATAAGTACCCAGTGAACGGCTTGTTTAGCTTTATATATTGGTCCGGGTGGGCGTTGTATTGGTTTTTCGGAAGTGTTAGCCCTGTAAGGGAAAAATTTAAATGGTTTTGAAAGGCCATGGGATGTAGAAATATTTTTTTCACATTTTATTTCCTTGTAAAAACAGGTAAATCAATAGGGATTTTCGTACGGATAAGTACCCAGTGAACGGTTCGTTTAGCTTTATATATTGATCCGGGTGGGCGTTGTATTGGTTTTTCGGAAGTGTTAGCCCTGTAAGAGAAAAATTTAAATGGTTGGGAAAGGCCATGGGATGTAGAAATATTTTTTTCACATTTTATTTCCTTGTAAAAACAGGTAAATCAATAGGGATTTTCGTACGTATAAGTACCCAGTGAACGGCTCGTTTAGCGTTATATATTGTTCCGGGTGGGCGTTGTGTTGGTTTTTCTGAAGTGTTAGCGCTGTAAGAGAAAAATTTAAATGGTTGGGAAAGGCCATGGGATGTAGAAATATTTTTTTCACATTTTATTTCCTTGTAAAAACAGGTAAATCAATAGGGATTTTCGTACGTATAAGTACCCAGTGAACGGTTCGTTTAGCTTTATATATTGGTCCGGGTGGGCGTTGTATTGGTTTTTCGGAAGTGTTAGACCTGTAAGAGAAAAATTTAAATGGTTGGGAAAGGCCATGGGAGGTAGAAATATTTTTTTCATATTTTATTTCCTTGTAAAAACAGGTAAATCAATAGGGATTTTCGTACGTATAAGTACCCAGTGAACGGCTCGTTTAGCGTTATATATTGTTCCGGGTGGGCGTTGTGTTGGTTTTTCAGAAGTGATAGACCTGTAAGAGAAAAATTTAAATGGTTGGGAAAGGCCATGGGATGCAGAAATATTTTTTTCACATTTTATTTCCTTGTAAAAACAGGTAAATCAATAGGGATTTTCGTACGTATAAGTACCCAGTGAACGGCTCGTTTAGCTTTATATATTGGTCCGGGTGGGCGTTGTATTGGTTTTTCGGAAGTGTTAGCCCTGTAAGAGAAAAATTTAAATGGTTGGGAAAGGCCATGGGATGTAGAAATATTTTTTTCACATTTTATTTCCTTGTAAAAACAGGTAAATCAATAGGGATTTTCGTACGGATAAGTACCCAGTGAACGGTTCGTTTAGCTTTATATATTGATCCGGGTGGGCGTTGTATTGGTTTTTCGGAAGTGTTAGCCCTGTAAGAGAAAAATTTAAATGGTTGGGAAAGGCCATGGGATGTAGAAATATTTTTTTCACATTTTATTTCCTTGTAAAAACAGGTAAATCAATAGGGATTTTCGTACGTATAAGTACCCAGAGAACGGCTCGTTTAGCTTTATATATTGTTCCGGGTGGGCGTTGTATTGGTTTTTCGGAAGTGATAGACCTGTAAGAGAAAAATTTTAATGGTTGGGAAAGACCATGGGATGCAGAAATATTTTTTCACATTTTATTTCCTTGTAAAAACAGGTAAATCAATAGGGATTTTCGTACGTATAAGTACCCAGTGAACGGCTCGTTTAGCTTTATATATTGTTCCAGGTGGGCGTTGTATTGGTTTTTCGGAAGTGATAGACCTGTAAGAGAAAAATTTAAATGGTTGGGAAAGGCCATGGGATGTAGAAATATTTTTTCACATTTTATTTCCTTGTAAAAACAGGTAAATCAACAGGGATTTTCGTACGGATAAGAACCCTGTGAACGGTTCGTTTAGCTTTATATATTGATCTGGGTGGGCGTTGTATTGGTTTTTCGGAAGTGTTAGACCTGTAAGAGAAAAATTTAAATGGTTGGGAAAGGCCATGGGATGTAGAAATATTTTTTTCACATTTTGTTTCCTAGTAAAAACAGGTAAATCAATAGGGATTTTCGTACGGATAAGTACCCAGTGAACAGTTCGTTTAGCTTTATATATTGTTCCTGGTGGGCGTTGTATTGGTTTTTCGGAAGTGATAGACTTGTAAGAGAAAAATTTAAATGGTTGGGAAAGGCCATCGGATGTAGAAATATTTTTTTCACATTTTATTTCCTTGTAAAAACAGGTAAATCAATAGGGATTTTCGTACGTATAAGTACCCAGTGAACGGCTCGTTTAGCTTTATATATTGTTCCGGGTGGGCGTTGTATTGGTTTTTCGGAAGTGATAGACCTGTAAGAGAAAAATTTAAATGGTTGGGAAAGGCCATGGGATGTAGAAATATGTTTTCACATTTTATTTCCTTGTAAAAACAGGTAAATCAATAGGGATTTTCGTACGTATAAGTACCCTGTGAACGGCTCGTTTAGCTTTATATATTGATCCGGGTGGGCGTTGTATTGGTTTTTCGGAAGTGTTAGACCTGTAAGAGAAAAATTTAAATGGTTGGGAAAGGCCATGGGATGTAGAAATATTTTTTTCACATTTTATTTCCTTGTAAAAACAGGTAAATCAATAGGGATTTTCGTACGGATAAGTACCCAGTGAACGGTTCGTTTAGCTTTATATATTGATCCGGGTGGGCGTTGTATTGGTTTTTCGGAAGTGTTAGCCCTGTAAGAGAAAAATTTAAATGGTTGGGAAAGGCCATGGGATGTAGAAATATTTTTTTCACATTTTATTTCCTTGTAAAAACAGGTAAATCAATAGGGATTTTCGTACGTATAAGTACCCAGAGAACGGCTCGTTTAGCTTTATATATTGTTCCGGGTGGGCGTTGTATTGGTTTTTCGGAAGTGATAGACCTGTAAGAGAAAAATTTTAATGGTTGGGAAAGACCATGGGATGCAGAAATATTTTTTCACATTTTATTTCCTTGTAAAAACAGGTAAATCAATAGGGATTTTCGTACGTATAAGTACCCAGTGAACGGCTCGTTTAGCTTTATATATTGTTCCAGGTGGGCGTTGTATTGGTTTTTCGGAAGTGATAGACCTGTAAGAGAAAAATTTAAATGGTTGGGAAAGGCCATGGGATGTAGAAATATTTTTTCACATTTTATTTCCTTGTAAAAACAGGTAAATCAACAGGGATTTTCGTACGGATAAGAACCCTGTGAACAGTTCGTTTAGCTTTATATATTGATCTGGGTGGGCGTTGTATTGGTTTTTCGGAAGTGTTAGACCTGTAAGAGAAAAATTTAAATGGTTGGGAAAGGCCATGGGATGTAGAAATATTTTTTTCACATTTTGTTTCCTAGTAAAAACAGGTAAATCAATAGGGATTTTCGTACGGATAAGTACCCAGTGAACAGTTCATTTAGCTTTATATATTGTTCCGGGTGGGCGTTGTATTGGTTTTTCGGAAGTGTTAGACCTGTAAGCGAAAAATTTAAATCTTTGGGAAAGGCCATGGGATGTAGAAATATTTTTTTCACATTTTATTTCCTTGTAAAAACAGGTAAATCAATAGGGATTTTCGTACATATAAGTACCCAGTGAACGGTTCGTTTAGCTTTATATATTGGTCCGGGTGGGCGTTGTATTGGTTTTTCGGAAGTGTTAGCCCTGTAAGAGAAAAATTTAAATGGTTGGGAAAGGCCATGAGATGTAGAAATTTTTTTTTCACATTTTATTTCCTTGTAAAAACAGGTAAATCAATAGGGATTTTCGTACATATAAGTACCCAGTGAACGGTTCATTTAGCTTTATATATTGTTCTGGGTGGGCGTTGTATTGGTTTTTCGGAAGTGTTAGACCTGTAAGAGAAAAATTTAAATGGTTGGGAAAGGCCATGGGATGTAGAAATATTTTTTTCACTTTTTATTTCCTTGTAAAAACAGGTAAATCAATAGGGTTTTTCGTACGTATAAGTACCCAGTGAACGGTTCGTTTAGCTTTATATATTGGTCCGGGTGGGCGTTGTATTGGTTTTTCTGAAGTGTTAGCCCTGTAAGAGAAAAATTTAAATGGTTGGGAAAGGCCATGGGAGGTAGAAATATTTTTTTCATATTTTATTTCCTTGTAAAAACAGGTAAATCAATAGGGATTTTCGTACGGATAAGTACCCAGTGAACGGCTCGTTTAGCTTTATATATTGTTCCGGGTGGGCGTTGTATTGGTTTTTCGGAAGTGATAGACCTGTAAGAGAAAAATTTAAATGGTTGGGAAAGGCCATGGGATGTAGAAATATTTTTTTCACATTTTATTTCCTTGTAAAAACAGGTAAATCAATAGGGATTTTCGTACGTATAAGTACCCAGTGAACGGCTCGTTTAGCTTTATATATTGGTCCGGGTGGACGTTGTATTGGTTTTTCGGAAGTGGTAGCCCTGTAAGAGAAAAATTTAAATGGTTGGGAAAGGCCATGGGATGTAGAAATATTTTTTTCACATTTTATTTCCTTGTAAAAACAGGTAAATCAATAGGGATTTTCGTACGGATAAGTACCCAGTGAACGGTTCGTTTAGCTTTATATATTGATCCGGGTGGGCGTTGTATTGGTTTTTCGGAAGTGTTAGCCCTGTAAGAGAAAAATTTAAATGGTTGGGAAAGGCCATGGGATGTAGAAATATTTTTTTCACATTTTATTTCCTTGTAAAAACAGATAAATCAATAGGGATTTTCGTACGTATAAGTACCCAGTGAACAGCTCGTTTAGCTTTATATATTGTTCCGGGTGGGCGTTGTATTGGTTTTTCGGAAGTGATAGACTTGTAAGAGAAAAATTTAAATGGTTGGGAAAGGCCATGGGATGCAGAAATATTTTTTTCACATTTTATTTCCTTGTAAAAACAGGTAAATCAATAGGGATTTTCGTACGTATAAGTACCCAGCGAACGGCTCGTTTAGCTTTATATATTTTTCCGGGTGGGCGTTGTATTGGTTTTTCGGAAGTGTTAGCCCTGTAAGAGAAAAATTTAAATGGTTGGGAAAGGCCATGGGATGTAGAAATATTTTTTTCACATTTTATTTCCTTGTAAAAACAGGTAAATCAATAGGGATTTTCGTACGTATAAGTACCCAGTGAACGGCTTGTTTAGCTTTATATATTGGTCCGGGTGGGCGTTGTATTGGTTTTTCGGAAGTGTTAGCCCTGTAAGGGAAAAATTTAAATGGTTGGGAAAGGCCATGGGATGTAGAAATATTTTTTTCACATTTTATTTCCTTGTAAAAAAAGGTAAATCAATAGGGATTTTCGTACGTATAAGTACCCAGTGAACGGCTTGTTTAGCTTTATATATTGGTCCGGGTGGGCGTTGTATTGGTTTTTCGGAAGTGATAAACCTGTAAGAGAAAAATTTAAATGGTTGGGAAAGGCCATGGGATGCAGAAATATTTTTTTCACATTTTATTTCCTTGTAAAAACAGGTAGATCAATAGGGATTTTCGTACGTATAAGTACCCAGTGAACGGCTCGTTTAGCTTTATATATTGTTCCGGGTGGGCGTTGTATTGGTTTTTTGGAAGTGATAGACCTGTAAGAGAAAAATTTAAATGGTTGGGAAAGGCCATGGGATGTAGAAATATTTTTTCACATTTTATTTCCTTGTAAAAACAGGTAAATCAATAGGGATTTTCGTACGTATAAGTACCCTGTGAACGGCTCGTTTAGCTTTATATATTGATCCGGGTGGGCGTTGTATTGGTTTTTCGGAAGTGTTAGACCTGTAAGAGAAAAATTTAAATGGTTGGGAAAGGCCATGGGATGTAGAAATATTTTTTTCACATTTTGTTTCCTAGTAAAAACAGGTAAATCAATAGGGATTTTCGTACGTATAAGTACCCAGTGAACGGCTCGTTTAGCTTTATATATTGTTCCGGGTGGGCGTTGTATTGGTTTTTTGGAAGTGATAGACCTGTAAGAGAAAAATTTAAATGGTTGGGAAAGGCCATGGGATGTAGAAATATTTTTTCACATTTTATTTCCTTGTAAAAACAGGTAAATCAATAGGGATTTTCGTACGTATAAGTACCCTGTGAACGGCTCGTTTAGCTTTATATATTGATCCGGGTGGGCGTTGTATTGGTTTTTCGGAAGTGTTAGACCTGTAAGAGAAAAATTTAAATGGTTGGGAAAGGCCATGGGATGTAGAAATATTTTTTTCACATTTTGTTTCCTAGTAAAAACAGGTAAATCAATAGGGATTTTCGTACGTATAAGTACCCAGTGAACGGCTTGTTTAGCTTTATATATTGTTCCGGGTGGGCGTTGTATTGGTTTTTCGAAAGTGATAGACCTGTAAGAGAAAAATTTAAATGGTTGGGAAAGGCCATGGGATGCAGAAATATTTTTTTCACATTTTATTTCCTTGTAAAAACAGGTAAATCAATAGGGATTTTCGTACGTATAAGTACCCAGTGAACGGCTCGTTTAGCTTTATATATTGGTCCGGGTGGGCGTTGTATTGGTTTTTCGGAAGTGTTAGCCCTGTAAGAGAAAAATTTAAATGGTTGGGAAAGGCCATGGGATGTAGAAATATTTTTTTCACATTTTATTTCCTTGTAAAAACAGGTAAATCAATAGGGATTTTCGTACGGATAAGTACCCAGTGAACGGTTCGTTTAGCTTTATATATTGATCCGGGTGGGCGTTGTATTGGTTTTTCGGAAGTGTTAGCCCTGTAAGAGAAATATTTAAATGGTTGGGAAAGGCCATGGGATGTAGAAATATTTTTTTCACATTTTATTTCCTTGTAAAAACAGGTAAATCAATAGGGATTTTCGTACGTATAAGTACCCAGTGAACGGCTCGTTTAGCTTTATATATTGTTCCGGGTGGGCGTTGTATTGGTTTTTCGGAAGTGTTAGCCCTGTAAGAGAAAAATTTAAATGGTTGGGAAAGGCCATGGGATGTAGAAATATTTTTTTCACATTTTATTTCCTTGTAAAAACAGGTAAATCAATAGGGTTTTTCGTACGTATAAGTACCCAGTGAACGGTTCGTTTAGCTTTATATATTGGTCCGGGTGGGCGTTGTATTGGTTTTTCTGAAGTGTTAGCCCTGTAAGAGAAAAATTTAAATGGTTGGGAAAGGCCATGGGAGGTAGAAATATTTTTTTCATATTTTATTTCCTTGTAAAAACAGGTAAATCAATAGGGATTTTCGTACGTATAAGTACCCAGTCAACGGCTCGTTTAGCTTTATATATTGTTCCGGGTGGGCGTTGTGTTGGTTTTTCGGAAGTGATAGACCTGTAAGAGAAAAATTTAAATGGTTGGGAAAGGCCATGGGATGCAGAAATATTTTTTTCACATTTTATTTCCTTGTAAAAACAGGTAAATCAATAGGGATTTTCGTACGTATAAGTACCCAGTAAACGGCTCGTTTAGCTTTATATATTGGTCCGGGTGGGCGTTGTATTGGTTTTTCGGAAGTGTTAGCCCTGTAAGAGAAAAATTTAAATGGTTGGGAAAGGCCATGGGATGTAGAAATATTTTTTTAACATTTTATTTCCTTGTAAAAACAGGTAAATCAATAGGGATTTTCGTACGGATAAGTACCCAGTGAACGGCTCGTTTAGCTTTATATATTGTTCCGGGTGGGCGTTGTATTGGTTTTTCGGAAGTGATAGACCTGTAAGAGAAAAATTTAAATGGTTGGGAAAGGCCATGGGATGCAGAAATATTTTTTTCACTTTTTATTTCCTTGTAAAAACAGGTAAATCAATAGGGATTATCGTACATATAAGTACCCAGTGAACGGCTCGTTTAGCTTTATATATTGGTCCGGGTGGGCGTTGTATTGGTTTTTCGGAAGTGTTAGCCCTGTAAGAGAAAAATTTAAATGGTTGGGAAAGGCCATGGGATGTAGAAATATTTTTTTCACATTTTATTTCCTTGTAAAAACAGGTAAATCAATAGGGATTTTCGTACGGATAAGTACCCAGTGAACGGTTCGTTTAGCTTTATATATTGATCCGGGTGGGCGTTGTATTGGTTTTTCGGAAGTGTTAGCCCTGTAAGAGAAAAATTTAAATGGTTGGGAAAGGCCATGGGATGTAGAAATATTTTTTTCACATTTTATTTCCTTGTAAAAACAGGTAAATCAATAGGGATTTTCGTACGTATAAGTACCCAGTGAACGGCTCGTTTAGCATTATATATTGTTCCGGGTGGGCGTTGTATTGGTTTTTCGGAAGTGATAGACTGGTAAGAGAAAAATTTAAATGGTTGGGAAATGCCATGGGATGCAGAAATATTTTTTTCACATTTTATTTCCTTGTAAAAACAGGTAAATCAATAGGGATTTTCGTACGGATAAGTACCCAGTGAACGGCTCGTTTAGCTTTATATATTGGTCCGGGTGGGCGTTGTATTGGTTTTTCGGAAGTGTTAGCCCTGTAAGGGAAAAATTTAAATTGTTGGGAAAGGCCATGGGATGTAGAAATATTTTTTTCACATTTTATTTCCTTGTAAAAACAGGTAAATCAATAGGGATTTTCGTACGTATAAGTACCCAGTGAACGGCTCGTTTAGCTTTATATATTGGTCCGGGTGGGCGTTGTATTGGTTTTTCGGAAGTGTTAGCCCTGTAAGAGAAAAATTTAAATGCTTGGGAAAGGCCATGGGATGTAGAAATATTTTTTTCACATTTTATTTCCTTGTAAAAACAGGTAAATCAATAGGGATTTTCGTACGTATAAGTACCCAGTGAACGGCTCGTTTTGCTTTATATATTCTTCCGGGTGGGCGTTGTATTGGTTTTTCGGAAGTGTTAGCCCTGTAAGAGAAAAATTTAAATGGTTGGGAAAGGCCATGGGATGCAGAAATATTTTTTTCACTTTTTATTTCCTTGTAAAAACAGGTAAATCAATAGGGATTATCGTACATATAAGTACCCAGTGAACGGCTCGTTTAGCTTTATATATTGGTCCGGGTGGGCGTTGTATTGGTTTTTCGGAAGTGTTAGCCCTGTAAGAGAAAAATTTAAATGGTTGGGAAAGGCCATGGGATGTAGAAATATTTTTTTCACATTTTATTTCCTTGTAAAAACAGGTAAATCAATAGGGATTTTCGTACGGATAAGTACCCAGTGAACGGTTCGTTTAGCTTTATATATTGATCCGGGTGGGCGTTGTATTGGTTTTTCGGAAGTGTTAGCCCTGTAAGAGAAAAAATTAAATGGTTGGGAAAGGCCATGGGATGTAGAAATATTTTTTTCACATTTTATTTCCTTGTAAAAACAGGTAAATCAATAGGGATTTTCGTACGTATAAGTACCCAGTGAACGGCTCGTTTAGCATTATATATTGTTCCGGGTGGGCGTTGTATTGGTTTTTCGGAAGTGATAGACTTGTAAGAGAAAAATTTAAATGGTTGGGAAATGCCATGGGATGCAGAAATATTTTTTTCACATTTTATTTCCTTGTAAAAACAGGTAAATCAATAGGGATTTTCGTACGGATAAGTACCCAGTGAACGGCTCGTTTAGCTTTATATATTGGTCCGGGTGGGCGTTGTATTGGTTTTTCGGAAGTGTTAGCCCTGTAAGGGAAAAATTTAAATTGTTGGGAAAGGCCATGGGATGTAGAAATATTTTTTTCACATTTTATTTCCTTGTAAAAACAGGTAAATCAATAGGGATTTTCGTACGTATAAGTACCCAGTGAACGGCTCGTTTAGCTTTATATATTGGTCCGGGTGGGCGTTGTATTGGTTTTTCGGAAGTGTTAGCCCTGTAAGAGAAAAATTTAAATGGTTGGGAAAGGCCATGGGATGTAGAAATATTTTTTTCACATTTTATTTCCTTGTAAAAACAGGTAAATCAATAGGGATTTTCGTACGTATAAGTACCCAGTGAACGGCTCGTTTTGCTTTATATATTCTTCCGGGTGGGCGTTGTATTGGTTTTTCGGAAGTGTTAGCCCTGTAAGAGAAAAATTTAAATGGTTGGGAAAGGCCATGGGATGTAGAAATATTTTTTTCACATTTTATTTCCTTGTAAAAACAGGTAGATCAATAGGGATTTTCGTACGTATAAGTACCCAGTGAACGGCTCGTTTAGCTTTATATATTGTTCCGGGTGGGCGTTGTATTGGTTTTTTGGAAGTGATAGACCTGTAAGAGAAAAATTTAAATGGTTGGGAAAGGCCATGGGATGTAGAAATATTTTTTCACATTTTATTTCCTTGTAAAAACAGGTAAATCAATAGGGATTTTCGTACGTATAAGTACCCTGTGAACGGCTCGTTTAGCTTTATATATTGATCCGGGTGGGCGTTGTATTGGTTTTTCGGAAGTGTTAGACCTGTAAGAGAAAAATTTAAATGGTTGGGAAAGGCCATGGGATGTAGAAATATTTTTTTCACATTTTGTTTCCTAGTAAAAACAGGTAAATCAATAGGGATTTTCGTACGTATAAGTACCCAGTGAACGGCTTGTTTAGCTTTATATATTGTTCCGGGTGGGCGTTGTATTGGTTTTTCGAAAGTGATAGACCTGTAAGAGAAAAATTTAAATGGTTGGGAAAGGCCATGGGATGCAGAAATATTTTTTTCACATTTTATTTCCTTGTAAAAACAGGTAAATCAATAGGGATTTTCGTACGTATAAGTACCCAGTGAACGGCTCGTTTAGCTTTATATATTGGTCCGGGTGGGCGTTGTATTGGTTTTTCGGAAGTGTTAGCCCTGTAAGAGAAAAATTTAAATGGTTGGGAAAGGCCATGGGATGTAGAAATATTTTTTTCACATTTTATTTCCTTGTAAAAACAGGTAAATCAATAGGGATTTTCGTACGGATAAGTACCCAGTGAACGGTTCGTTTAGCTTTATATATTGATCCGGGTGGGCGTTGTATTGGTTATTCGGAAGTGTTAGCCCTGAAAGAGAAAAATTTAAATGGTTGGGAAAGGCCATGGGATGTAGAAATATTTTTTTCACATTTTATTTCCTTGTAAAAACAGGTAAATCAATAGGGATTTTCGTACGTATAAGTACCCAGTGAACGGCTCGTTTAGCTTTATATATTGTTCTGGGTGGGTGTTGTATTGGTTTTTCGGAAGTGTTAGCCGTGTAAGAGAAAAATTTAAATGGTTGGGAAAGGCCATGGGATGTAGAAATATTTTTTTCACATTTTATTTCCTTGTAAAAACAGGTAAATCAATAGGGTTTTTCGTACGTATAAGTACCCAGTGAACGGTTCGTTTAGCTTTATATATTGGTCCGGGTGGGCGTTGTATTGGTTTTTCTGAAGTGTTAGCCCTGTAAGAGAAAAATTTAAATGGTTGGGAAAGGCCATGGGATGTAGAAATATTTTTTTCACATTTTGTTTCCTAGTAAAAACAGGTAAATCAATAGGGATTTTCGTACGTATAAGTACCCAGTGAACTGCTCGTTTAGCTTTATATATGGTTCCGGGTGGGCGTTGTATTGGTTTTTCGGAAGTGATAGACCTGTAAGAGAAAAATTTAAATGGTTGGGAAAGGCCATGGGATGCAGAAATATTTTTTTCACATTTTATTTCCTTGTAAAAACAGGTAAATCAATAGGGATTTTCGTACGTATAAGTACCCAGTAAACGGCTCGTTTAGCTTTATATATTGGTCCGGGTGGGCGTTGTATTGGTTTTTCGGAAGTGTTAGCCCTGTAAGAGAAAAATTTAAATGGTTGGGAAAGGCCATGGGATGTAGAAATATTTTTTTAACATTTTATTTCCTTGTAAAAACAGGTAAATCAATAGGGATTTTCGTACGGATAAGTACCCAGTGAACGGCTCGTTTAGCTTTATATATTGTTCCGGGTGGGCGTTGTATTGGTTTTTCGGAAGTGATAGACCTGTAAGAGAAAAATTTAAATGGTTGGGAAAGGCCATGGGATGCAGAAATATTTTTTTCACTTTTTATTTCCTTGTAAAAACAGGTAAATCAATAGGGATTATCGTACATATAAGTACCCAGTGAACGGCTCGTTTAGCTTTATATATTGGTCCGGGTGGGCGTTGTATTGGTTTTTCGGAAGTGTTAGCCCTGTAAGAGAAAAATTTAAATGGTTGGGAAAGGCCATGGGATGTAGAAATATTTTTTTCACATTTTATTTCCTTGTAAAAACAGGTAAATCAATAGGGATTTTCGTACGGATAAGTACCCAGTGAACGGTTCGTTTAGCTTTATATATTGATCCGGGTGGGCGTTGTATTGGTTTTTCGGAAGTGTTAGCCCTGTAAGAGAAAAATTTAAATGGTTGGGAAAGGCCATGGGATGTAGAAATATTTTTTTCACATTTTATTTCCTTGTAAAAACAGGTAAATCAATAGGGATTTTCGTACGTATAAGTACCCAGTGAACGGCTCGTTTAGCTTTATATATTGTTCCGGGTGGGCGTTGTATTGGTTTTTCAGAAGTGATAGACTTGTAAGAGAAAAATTTAAATGGTTGGGAAAGGCCATGGGATGCAGAAATATTTTTTTCACATTTTATTTCCTTGTAAAAACAGGTAAATCAATAGGGATTTTCGTACGTATAAGTACCCAGTGAACGGCTCGTTTAGCTTTATATATTGGTCCGGGTGGGCGTTGTATTGGTTTTTCGGAAGTGTTAGCCCTGTAAGGGAAAAATTTAAATTGTTGGGAAAGGCCATGGGATGTAGAAATATTTTTTTCACATTTTATTTCCTTGTAAAAATAGGTAAATCAATAGGGATTTTCGTACGTATAAGTACCCAGTGAACGGCTCGTTTAGCTTTATATATTGTTCCGGGTGGGCGTTGTATTGGTTTTTCGGAAGTGATAGACCTGTAAGAGAAAAATTTAAATGGTTGGGAAAGGCCATGGGATGTAGAAATATTTTTTCACATTTTATTTCCTTGTAAAAACAGGTAAATCAATAGGGATTTTCGTACGTATAAGTACCCTGTGAACGGCTCGTTTAGCTTTATATATTGATCCGGGTGGGCGTTGTGTTGGTTTTTCGGAAGTGTTATACCTGTAAGAGAAAAATTTAAATGGTTGGGAAAGGCCATGGGATGTAGAAATATTTTTTTCACATTTTGTTTCCTAGTAAAAACAGGTAAATCAATAGGGATTTTCGTACGTATAAGTACCCAGTGAACGGCTCGTTTAGCTTTATATATGGTTCCGGGTGGGCGTTGTATTGGTTTTTCGGAAGTGATAGACCTGTAAGAGAAAAATTTAAATGGTTGGGAAAGGCCATGGGATGCAGAAATATTTTTTTCACATTTTATTTCCTTGTAAAAACAGGTAAATCAATAGGGATTTTCGTACGTATAAGTACCCAGTGAACGGCTCGTTTAGCTTTATATATTGGTCCGGGTGGGCGTTGTATTGGTTTTTCGGAAGTGTTAGCCCTGTAAGAGAAAAATTTAAATGGTAGGGAAAGGCCATGGGATGTAGAAATATTTTTTTCACATTTTATTTCCTTGTAAAAACAGGTAAATCAATAGGGATTTTCGTACGGATAAGTACCCAGTGAACGGTTCGTTTAGCTTTATATATTGATCCGGGTGGGCGTTGTATTGGTTTTTCGGAAGTGTTAGCCCTGTAAGAGAAAAATTTAAATGGTTGGGAAAGGCCATGGGATGTAGAAATATTTTTTTCACATTTTATTTCCTTGTAAAAACAGGTAAATCAATAGGGATTTTCGTACGTATAAGTACCCAGTGAACGGCTCGTTTAGCTTTATATATTGTTCCGGGTGGGCGTTGTATTGGTTTTTCGGAAGTGTTAGCCCTGTAAGAGAAAAATTTAAATGGTTGGGAAAGGCCATGGGATGTAGAAATATTTTTTTCACATTTTATTTCCTTGTAAAAACAGGTAAATCAATAGGGTTTTTCGTACGTATAAGTACCCAGTGAACGGTTCGTTTAGCTTTATATATTGGTCCGGGTGGGCGTTGTATTGGTTTTTCTGAAGTGTTAGCCCTGTAAGAGAAAAATTTAAATGGTTGGGAAAGGCCATGGGAGGTAGAAATATTTTTTTCATATTTTATTTCCTTGTAAAAACAGGTAAATCAATAGGGATTTTCGTACGTATAAGTACCCAGTGAACGGCTCGTTTAGCTTTATATATTGTTCCGGGTGGGCGTTGTATGGGTTTTTCGGAAGTGATAGACCTGTAAGAGAAAAATTTAAATGGTTGGGAAAGGCCATGGGATGTAGAAATATTTTTTTCACATTTTATTTCCTTGTAAAAACAGGTAAATCAATAGGGTTTTTCGTACGTATAAGTACCCAGTGAACGGTTCGTTTAGCTTTATATATTGGTCCGGGTGGGCGTTGTATTGGTTTTTCTGAAGTGTTAGCCCTGTAAGAGAAAAATTTAAATGGTTGGGAAAGGCCATGGGATGTAGAAATATTTTTTTCACATTTTACTTCCTTGTAAAAACAGGTAAATCAATAGGGATTTTCGTACGTATAAGTACCCAGTGAACGGCTCGTTTAGCTTTATATATTGTTCCGGGTGGGCGTTGTATTGGTTTTTCGGAAGTGATAGACCTGTAAGAGAAAAATTTTAATGGTTGGGAAAGGCCATGGGATGCAGAAATATTTTTTTCACATTTTATTTCCTTGTAAAAACAGGTAAATCAATAGGGATTTTCGTACGTATAAGTACCCAGTGAACGGCTCGTTTAGCTTTATATATTGGTCCGGGTGGGCGTTGTATTGGTTTTTCGGAAGTGTTAGCCCTGTAAGAGAAAAATTTAAATGGTTGGGAAAGGCCATGGGATGTAGAAATATTTTTTTCACATTTTATTTCCTTGTAAAAACAGGTAAATCAATAGGGATTTTCGTACGGATAAGTACCCAGTGAACGGTTCGTTTAGCTTTATATATTGATCCGGGTGGGCGTTGTATTGGTTTTTCGGAAGTGTTAGCCCTGTAAGAGAAAAATTTAAATGGTTGGGAAAGGCCATGGGATGTAGAAATATTTTTTTCACATTTTATTTCCTTGTAAAAACAGGTAAATCAATAGGGATTTTCGTACGTATAAGTACCCAGTGAACGGCTCGTTTAGCTTTATATATTGTTCCGGGTGGGCATTGTATTGGTTTTTCGGAAGTGATAGACTTGTAAGAGAAAAATTTAAATGGTTGGGAAAGGCCATGGGATGCAGAAATATTTTTTTCACATTTTATTTCCTTGTAAAAACAGGTAAATCAATAGGGATTTTCGTACGTATAAGTACCCAGTGAACGGCTCGTTTAGCTTTATATATTGGTCCGGGTGGGCGTTGTATTGGTTTTTCGGAAGTGTTAGCCCTGTAAGGGAAAAATTTAAATTGTTGGGAAAGGCCATGGGATGTAGAAATATTTTTTTCACATTTTATTTCCTTGTAAAAACAGGTAAATCAATAGGGATTTTCGTACGTATAAGTACCCAGTGAACGACTCGTTTAGCTTTATATATTGTTCCGGGTGGGCGTTGTATTGGTTTTTCGGAAGTGATAGACATGTAAGAGAAAAATTTAAATGGTTGGGAAAGGCCATGGGATGTAGAAATATTTTTTCACATTTTATTTCCTTGTAAAAACAGGTAAATCAATAGGGATTTTCGTACGTATAAGTACCCTGTGAACGGCTCGTTTAGCTTTATATATTGATCCGGGTGGGCTTTGTATTGGTTTTTCGGAAGTGTTAGACCTGTAAGAGAAAAATTTAAATGGTTGGGAAAGGCCATGGGATGTAGAAATATTTTTTTCACATTTTGTTTCCGAGTAAAAACAGGTAAATCAATAGGGATTTTCGTACGTATAAGTACCCAGTGAACGGCTCGTTTAGCTTTATATATTGTTCCGGGTGGGCGTTGTATTGGTTTTTCGGAAGTGATAGACCTGTAAGAGAAAAATTTAAATGGTTGGGAAAGGCCATGGGATGCAGAAATATTTTTTTCACATTTTATTTCCTTGTAAAAACAGGTAAATCAATAGGGATTTTCGTACGTATAAGTACCCAGTGAACGGCTCGTTTAGCTTTATATATTGGTCCGGGTGGGCGTTGTATTGGTTTTTCGGAAGTGTTAGCCCTGTAAGAGAAAAATTTAAATGGTTGGGAAAGGCCATGGGATGTAGAAATATTTTTTTCACATTTTATTTCCTTGTAAAAACAGGTAAATCAATAGGGATTTTCGTACGGATAAGTACCCAGTGAACGGTTCGTTTAGCTTTATATATTGATCCGGGTTGGCGTTGTATTGGTTTTTCGGAATGGTTAGCCCTGTAAGAGAAAAATTTTAATGGTTGGGAAAGGCCATGGGATGTAGAAATATTTTTTTCACATTTTATTTCCTTGTAAAAACAGGTAAATCAATAGGGATTTTCGTACGTATAAGTACCCAGTGAACGGCTCGTTTAGCTTTATATATTGTTCCGGGTGGGCGTTGTATTGGTTTTTCGGAAGTGTTAGCCCTGTAAGAGAAAAATTTAAATGGTTGGGAAAGGCCATGGGAGGTAGAAATATTTTTTTCACATTTTATTTCCTTGTAAAAACAGGTAAATCAATAGGGATTTTCGTACGGATAAGTACCCAGTGAACGGTTCGTTTAGCTTTATATATTGATCCGGGTGGGCGTTGTATTGGTTTTTCGGAAGTGTTAGCCCTGTAAGAGAAAAATTTAAATGGTTGGGAAAGGCCATGGGATGTAGAAATATTTTTTTCACATTTTATTTCCTTGTAAAAACAGGTAAATCAATAGGGATTTTCGTACGTATAAGTACCCAGTGAACGGCTCGTTTAGCTTTATATATTGTTCCGGGTGGGCATTGTATTGGTTTTTCGGAAGTGATAGACTTGTAAGAGAAAAATTTAAATGGTTGGGAAAGGCCATGGGATGCAGAAATATTTTTTTCACATTTTATTTCCTTGTAAAAACAGGTAAATCAATAGGGATTTTCGTACGTATAAGTACCCAGTGAACGGCTCGTTTAGCTTTATATATTGGTCCGGGTGGGCGTTGTATTGGTTTTTCGGAAGTGTTAGCCCTGTAAGGGAAAAATTTAAATTGTTGGGAAAGGCCATGGGATGTAGAAATATTTTTTTCACATTTTATTTCCTTGTAAAAACAGGTAAATCAATAGGGATTTTCGTACGTATAAGTACCCAGTGAACGACTCGTTTAGCTTTATATATTGTTCCGGGTGGGCGTTGTATTGGTTTTTCGGAAGTGATAGACATGTAAGAGAAAAATTTAAATGGTTGGGAAAGGCCATGGGATGTAGAAATATTTTTTCACATTTTATTTCCTTGTAAAAACAGGTAAATCAATAGGGATTTTCGTACGTATAAGTACCCTGTGAACGGCTCGTTTAGCTTTATATATTGATCCGGGTGGGCTTTGTATTGGTTTTTCGGAAGTGTTAGACCTGTAAGAGAAAAATTTAAATGGTTGGGAAAGGCCATGGGATGTAGAAATATTTTTTTCACATTTTGTTTCCGAGTAAAAACAGGTAAATCAATAGGGATTTTCGTACGTATAAGTACCCAGTGAACGGCTCGTTTAGCTTTATATATTGTTCCGGGTGGGCGTTGTATTGGTTTTTCGGAAGTGATAGACCTGTAAGAGAAAAATTTAAATGGTTGGGAAAGGCCATGGGATGCAGAAATATTTTTTTCACATTTTATTTCCTTGTAAAAACAGGTAAATCAATAGGGATTTTCGTACGTATAAGTACCCAGTGAACGGCTCGTTTAGCTTTATATATTGGTCCGGGTGGGCGTTGTATTGGTTTTTCGGAAGTGTTAGCCCTGTAAGAGAAAAATTTAAATGGTTGGGAAAGGCCATGGGATGTAGAAATATTTTTTTCACATTTTATTTCCTTGTAAAAACAGGTAAATCAATAGGGATTTTCGTACGGATAAGTACCCAGTGAACGGTTCGTTTAGCTTTATATATTGATCCGGGTTGGCGTTGTATTGGTTTTTCGGAATGGTTAGCCCTGTAAGAGAAAAATTTTAATGGTTGGGAAAGGCCATGGGATGTAGAAATATTTTTTTCACATTTTATTTCCTTGTAAAAACAGGTAAATCAATAGGGATTTTCGTACGTATAAGTACCCAGTGAACGGCTCGTTTAGCTTTATATATTGTTCCGGGTGGGCGTTGTATTGGTTTTTCGGAAGTGTTAGCCCTGTAAGAGAAAAATTTAAATGGTTGGGAAAGGCCATGGGAGGTAGAAATATTTTTTTCACATTTTATTTCCTTGTAAAAACAGGTAAATCAATAGGGTTTTTCGTACGTATAAGTACCCAGTTAACGGTTCGTTTAGCTTTATATATTGGTCCGGGTGGGCGTTGTATTGGTTTTTCTGAAGTGTTAGCCCTGTAAGAGAAAAATTTAAATGGTTGGGAAAGGCCATGGGAGGTAGAAATATTTTTTTCATATTTTATTTCCTTGTAAAAACAGGTAAATCAATAGGGATTTTCGTACGTATAAGTACCCAGTGAACGGCTCGTTTAGCTTTATATATTGTTCCGGGTGGGCGTTGTATGGGTTTTTCGGAAGTGATAGACCTGTAAGAGAAAAATTTAAATGGTTGGGAAAGGCCATGGGATGCAGAAATATTTTTTTCACATTTTATTTCCTTGTAAAAACAGGTAAATCAATAGGGATTTTCGTACGTATAAGTACCCAGTGAACGGCTCGTTTAGCTTTATATATTGGTCCGGGTGGGCGTTGTATTGGTTTTTCGGAAGTGTTAGCCCTGTAAGAGAAAAATTTAAATGGTTGGGAAAGGCCATGGGATGTAGAAATATTTTTTTCACATTTTATTTCCTTGTAAAAAAAGGTAAATCAATAGGGATTTTCGTACGTATAAGTACCCAGTGAACGGCTCGTTTAGCTTTATATATTGTTCCGGGTGGGCGTTGTATTGGTTTTTTGGAAGTGTTAGACCTGTAAGAGAAAATTTTAAATCATTGGGAAAGGCCATGGGATGTAGAAATATTTTTTCACATTTTATTTCCTTGTAAAAACAGGTAAATCAATAGGGATTTTCGTACGTATAAGTACCCAGAGAACGGCTCGTTTAGCTTTATATATTGTTCCGGGTGGGCGTTGTATTGGTTTTTCGGAAGTGATAGACCTGTAAGAGAAAAATTTTAATGGTTGGGAAAGACCATGGGATGCAGAAATATTTTTTCACATTTTATTTCCTTGTAAAAACAGGTAAATCAATAGGGATTTTCGTACGTATAAGTACCCAGTGAACGGCTCGTTTAGCTTTATATATTGTTCCAGGTGGGCGTTGTATTGGTTTTTCGGAAGTGATAGACTTGTAAGAGAAAAATTTAAATGGTTGGGAAAGGCCATGGGATGTAGAAATATTTTTTCACATTTTATTTCCTTGTAAAAACAGGTAAATCAACAGGGATTTTCGTACGGATAAGTACCCTGTGAACGGTTCGTTTAGCTTTATATATTGATCTGGGTGGGCGTTGTATTGGTTTTTCGGAAGTGTTAGACCTGTAAGAGAAAAATTTAAATGGTTGGGAAAGGCCATGGGATGTAGAAATATTTTTTTCACAATTTGTTTCCTAGTAAAAACAGGTAAATCAATAGGGATTTTCGTACGGATAAGTACCCAGTGAACAGTTCGTTTAGCTTTATATATTGTTCCTGGTGGGCGTTGTATTGGTTTTTCGGAAGTGATAGACTTGTAAGAGAAAAATTTAAATGGTTGGGAAAGGCCATCGGATGTAGAAATATTTTTTTCACATTTTATTTCCTTGTAAAAACAGGTAAATCAATAGGGATTTTCGTACGTATAAGTACCCAGTGAACGGCTCGTTTAGCTTTATATATTGTTCCGGGTGGGCGTTGTATTGGTTTTTCGGAAGTGATAAACCTGTAAGAGAAAAATTTAAATGGTTGGGAAAGGCCATGGGATGCAGAAATATTTTTTTCACATTTTATTTCCTTGTAAAAACAGGTAGATCAATAGGGATTTTCGTACGTATAAGTACCCAGTGAACGGCTCGTTTAGCTTTATATATTGTTCCGGGTGGGCGTTGTATTGGTTTTTCGGAAGTGATAGACCTGTAAGAGAAAAATTTAAATGGTTGGGAAAGGCCATGGGATGTAGAAATATGTTTTCACATTTTATTTCCTTGTAAAAACAGGTAAATCAATAGGGATTTTCGTACGTATAAGTACCCTGTGAACGGCTCGTTTAGCTTTATATATTGATCCGGGTGGGCGTTGTATTGGTTTTTCGGAAGTGATAGACCTGTAAGAGAAAAATTTAAATGGTTGGGAAAGGCCATGGGATGTAGAAATATTTTTTCACATTTTATTTCCTTGTAAAAACAGGTAAATCAACAGGGATTTTCGTACGGATATGTACCCTGTGAACGGTTCCTTTAGCTTTATATATTGATCTGGGTGGGCGTTGTATTGGTTTTTCGGAAGTGTTAGACCTGTAAGAGAAAAATTTAAATGGTTGGGAAAGGCCATGGGATGTAGAAATATTTTTTTCACATTTTATTTCCTTGTAAAAACAGGTAAATCAATAGGGATTTTCGTACGTATAAGTACCCAGTGAACGGCTCGTTTAGCTTTATATATTGGTCCGGGTGGGCGTTGTATTGGTTTTTCAGAAGTGTTAGCCCTGTAAGAGAAAAATTTAAATGGTTGGGAAAGGCCATGGGATGTAGAAATATTTTTTTCACATTTCATTTCCTTGTAAAAACAGGTAAATCAATAGGGTTTTTCGTACGTATAAGTACCCAGTGAACGGTTCGTTTAGCTTTATATATTGGTCCGGGTGGGCGTTGTATTGGTTTTTCTGAAGTGTTAGCCCTGTAAGAGAAAAATTTAAATGGTTGGGAAAGGCCATGGGATGTAGAAATATTTTTTTCACATTCTACTTCCTTGTAAAAACAGGTAAATCAATAGGGATTTTCGTACGTATAAGTACCCAGTGAACGGCTCGTTTAGCTTTATATATTGTTCCGGGTGGGCGTTGTATGGGTTTTTCGGAAGTGATAGACCTGTAAGAGAAAAATTTTAATGGTTGGGAAAGGCCATGGGATGCAGAAATATTTTTTTCACATTTTATTTCCTTGTAAAAACAGGTAAATCAATAGGGATTTTCGTACGTATAAGTACCCAGTGAACGGCTCGTTTAGCTTTATATATTGGTCCGGGTGGGCGTTGTATTGGTTTTTCGGAAGTTTTAGCCCTGTAAGAGAAAAATTTAAATGGTTGGGAAAGGCCATGGGATGTAAAAATATTTTTTTCACATTTTATTTCCTTGTAAAAACAGGTAAATCAATAGGGATTTTCGTACGGATAAGTACCCAGTGAACGGTTCGTTTAGCTTTATATATTGATCCGGGTGGGCGTTGTATTGGTTTTTCGGAAGTGTTAGCCCTGTAAGAGAAAAATTTAAATGGTTGGGAAAGGCCATCGGATGTAGAAATATTTTTTTCACATTTTATTTCCTTGTAAAAACAGGTAAATCAATAGGGATTTTCGTACGTATAAGTACCCAGTGAACGGCTCGTTTAGCTTTATATATTGTTCCGGGTGGGCGTTGTATTGGATTTTCGGAAGTGATAAACCTGTAAGAGAAAAATTTAAATGGTTGGGAAAGGCCATGGGATGCAGAAATATTTTTTTCACATTTTATTTCCTTGTAAAAACAGGTAGATCAATAGGGATTTTCGTACGTATAAGTACCCAGTGAACGGCTCGTTTAGCTTTATATATTGTTCCGGGTGGGCGTTGTATTGGTTTTTCGGAAGTGATAGACCTGTAAGAGAAAAATTTAAATGGTTGGGAAAGGCCATGGGATGTAGAAATATTTTTTTCACATTTTATTTCCTTGTAAAAACAGGTAAATCAATAGGGATTTTCGTACGTATAAGTACCCAGTGAACGGCTCGTTTAGCTTTATATATTGTTCCGGGTGGGCGTTGTATTGGTTTTTCGGAAGTGTTAGCCCTGTAAGAGAAAAATTTAAATGGTTGGGAAAGGCCATGGGATGTAGAAATATTTTTTTCACATTTTATTTCCTTGTAAAAACAGGTAAATCAATAGGGTTTTTCGTACGTATAAGTACCCAGTGAACGGTTCGTTTAGCTTTATATATTGGTCCGGGTGGGCGTTGTATTGGTTTTTCTGAAGTGTTAGCCCTGTAAGAGAAAAATTTAAATGGTTGGGAAAGGCCATGGGATGTAGAAATATTTTTTTCACATTTTACTTCCTTGTAAAAACAGGTAAATCAATAGGGATTTTCGTACGTATAAGTACCCAGTGAACGGCTCGTTTAGCTTTATATATTGTTCCGGGTGGGCGTTGTATGGGTTTTTCGGAAGTGATAGACCTGTAAGAGAAAAATTTTAATGGTTGGGAAAGGCCATGGGATGCAGAAATATTTTTTTCACATTTTATTTCCTTGTAAAAACAGGTAAATCAATAGGGATTTTCGTACGTATAAGTACCCAGTGAACGGCTCGTTTAGCTTTATATATTGGTCCGGGTGGGCGTTGTATTGGTTTTTCGGAAGTTTTAGCCCTGTAAGAGAAAAATTTAAATGGTTGGGAAAGGCCATGGGATGTAGAAATATTTTTTTCACATTTTATTTCCTTGTAAAAACAGGTAGATCAATAGGGATTTTCGTACGTATAAGTACCCAGTGAACGGCTCGTTTAGCTTTATATATTGTTCCGGGTGGGCGTTGTATTGGTTTTTCGGAAGTGATAGACCTGTAAGAGAAAAATTTAAATGGTTGGGAAAGGCCATGGGATGTAGAAATATGTTTTCACATTTTATTTCCTTGTAAAAACAGGTAAATCAATAGGGATTTTCGTACGTATAAGTACCCTGTGAACGGCTCGTTTAGCTTTATATATTGATCCGGGTGGGCGTTGTATTGGTTTTTCGGAAGTGATAGACCTGTAAGAGAAAAATTTAAATGGTTGGGAAAGGCCATGGGATGTAGAAATATTTTTTCACATTTTATTTCCTTGTAAAAACAGGTAAATCAACAGGGATTTTCGTACGGATAAGTACCCTGTGAACGGTTCGTTTAGCTTTATATATTGATCTGGGTGGGCGTTGTATTGGTTTTTCGGAAGTGTTAGACCTGTAAGAGAAAAATTTAAATGGTTGGGAAAGGCCATGGGATGTAGAAATATTTTTTTCACATTTTATTTCCTTGTAAAAACAGGTAAATCAATAGGGATTTTCGTACGTATAAGTACCCAGTGAACGGCTCGTTTAGCTTTATATATTGTTCCGGGTGGGCGTTGTATTGGTTTTTCGGAAGTGTTAGCCCTGTAAGAGAAAAATTTAAATGGTTGGGAAAGGCCATGGGATGTAGAAATATTTTTTTCACATTTTATTTCCTTGTAAAAACAGGTAAATCAATAGGGTTTTTCGTACGTATAAGTACCCAGTGAACGGTTCGTTTAGCTTTATATATTGGTCCGGGTGGGCGTTGTATTGGTTTTTCTGAAGTGTTAGCCCTGTAAGAGAAAAATTTAAATGGTTGGGAAAGGCCATGGGATGTAGAAATATTTTTTTCACATTTTACTTCCTTGTAAAAACAGGTAAATCAATAGGGATTTTCGTACGTATAAGTACCCAGTGAACGGCTCGTTTAGCTTTATATATTGTTCCGGGTGGGCGTTGTATGGGTTTTTCGGAAGTGATAGACCTGTAAGAGAAAAATTTTAATGGTTGGGAAAGGCCATGGGATGCAGAAATATTTTTTTCACATTTTATTTCCTTGTAAAAACAGGTAAATCAATAGGGATTTTCGTACGTATAAGTACCCAGTGAACGGCTCGTTTAGCTTTATATATTGGTCCGGGTGGGCGTTGTATTGGTTTTTCGGAAGTTTTAGCCCTGTAAGAGAAAAATTTAAATGGTTGGGAAAGGCCATGGGATGTAGAAATATTTTTTTCACATTTTATTTCCTTGTAAAAACAGGTAAATCAATAGGGATTTTCGTACGGATAAGTACCCAGTGAACGGTTCGTTTAGCTTTATATATTGATCCGGGTGGGCGTTGTATTGGTTTTTCGGAAGTGTTAGCCCTGTAAGAGAAAAATTTAAATGGTTGGGAAAGGCCATGGGATGTAGAAATATTTTTTTCACATTTTATTTCCTTGTAAAAACAGGTAAATCAATAGGGATTTTCGTACGTATAAGTACCCAGTGAACGGCTCGTTTAGCTTTATATATTGTTCCCGGTGGGCGTTGTATTGGTTTTTTGGAAGTGTTAGACCTGTAAGAGAAAATTTTAAATCGTTGGGAAAGGCCATGGGATGTAGAAATATTTTTTCACATTTTATTTCCTTGTAAAAACAGGTAAATCAATAGGGATTTTCGTACGTATAAGTACCCAGAGAACGGCTCGTTTAGCTTTATATATTGTTCCGGGTGGGCGTTCTATTGGTTTTTCGGAAGTGATAGACCTGTAAGAGAAAAATTTTAATGGTTGGGAAAGACCATGGGATGCAGAAATATTTTTTCACATTTTATTTCCTTGTAAAAACAGGTAAATCAACAGGGATTTTCGTACGGATAAGTACCCTGTGAACGGTTCGTTTAGCTTTATATATTGATCTGGGTGGGCGTTGTATTGGTTTTTCGGAAGTGTTAGACCTGTAAGAGAAAAATTTAAATGGTTGGGAAAGGCCATGGGATGTAGAAATATTTTTTTCACATTTTGTTTCCTAGTAAAAACAGGTAAATCAATAGGGATTTTCGTACGGATAAGTACCCAGTGAACAGTTCGTTTAGCTTTATATATTGTTCCTGGTGGGCGTTGTATTGGTTTTTCGGAAGTGATAGACTTGTAAGAGAAAAATTTAAATGGTTGGGAAAGGCCATCGGATGTAGAAATATTTTTTTCACATTTTATTTCCTTGTAAAAACAGGTAAATCAATAGGGATTTTCGTACGTATAAGTACCCAGTGAACGGCTCGTTTAGCTTTATATATTGTTCCGGGTGGGCGTTGTATTGGTTTTTCGGAAGTGATAAACCTGTAAGAGAAAAATTTAAATGGTTGGGAAAGGCCATGGGATGCAGAAATATTTTTTTCACATTTTATTTCCTTGTAAAAACAGGTAGATCAATAGGGATTTTTGTACGGATAAGTACCCAGTGAACAGTTCATTTAGCTTTATATATTGTTCCGGGTGGGCGTTGTATTGGTTTTTCGGAAGTGTTAGACCTGTAAGTGAAAAATTTAAATCTTTGGGAAAGGCCATGGGATGTAGAAATATTTTTTTCACATTTTATTTCCTTGTAAAAACAGGTAAATCAATAGGGATTTTCGTACATATAAGTACCCAGTGAACGGTTCGTTTAGCTTTATATATTGGTCCGGGTGGGCGTTGTATTGGTTTTTCGGAAGTGTTAGCCCTGTAAGAGAAAAATTTAAATGGTTGGGAAAGGCCATGAGATGTAGAAATTTTTTTTCCACATTTTATTTCCTTGTAAAAACAGGTAAATCAATAGGGATTTTCGTACATATAAGTACCCAGTGAACGGTTCGTTTAGCTTTATATATTGTTCTGGGTGGGCGTTGTATTGGTTTTTCGGAAGTGTTAGACCTGTAAGAGAAAAATTTAAATGGTTGGGAAAGGCCATGGGATGTAGAAATATTTTTTTCACATTTTATTTCCTTGTAAAAACAGGTAAATCAATAGGGTTTTTCGTACGTATAAGTACCCAGTGAACGGTTCCTTTAGCTTTATATATTGGTCCGGGTGGGCGTTGTATTGGTTTTTCTGAAGTGTTAGCCCTGTAAGAGAAAAATTTAAATGGTTGGGAAAGGCCATGGGAGGTAGAAATATTTTTTTCATATTTTATTTCCTTGTAAAAACAGGTAAATCAATAGGGATTTTCGTACGTATAAGTACCCAGTGAACGGCTCGTTTAGCTTTATATATTGTTCCGGGTGGGCGTTGTGTTGGTTTTTCGGAAGTGATAGACCTGTAAGAGAAAAATTTAAATGGTTGGGAAAGGCCATGGGATGCAGAAATATTTTTTTCACATTTTATTTCCTTGTAAAAACAGGTAAATCAATAGGGATTTTCGTACGTATAAGTACCCAGTGAACGGCTCGTTTAGCTTTATATATTGGTCCGGCTGGGCGTTGTATTGGTTTTTCGGAAGTGTTAGCCCTGTAAGAGAAAAATTTAAATGGTTGGGAAAGGCCATGGGATGTAGAAATATTTTTTTAACATTTTATTTCCTTGTAAAAACAGGTAAATCAATAGGGATTTTCGTACGGATAAGTACCCAGTGAACGGCTCGTTTAGCTTTATATATTGTTCCGGGTGGGCGTTGTATTGGTTTTTCGGAAGTGATAGACCTGTAAGAGAAAAATTTAAATGGTTGGGAAAGGCCATGGGATGCAGAAATATTTTTTTCACATTTTATTTCCTTGTAAAAACAGGTAAATCAATAGGGATTTTCGTACGTATAAGTACCCAGTGAACGGCTCGTTTAGCTTTATATATTGGTCCGGGTGGGCGTTGTATTGGTTTTTCGGAAGTGATAGACTTGTAAGAGAAAAATTTAAATGGTTGGGAAAGGCCATGGGATGCAGAAATATTTTTTTCACATTTTATTTCCTTGTAAAAACAGGTAAATCAATAGGGATTTTCGTACGTATAAGTACCCAGTGAACGGCTCGTTTAGCTTTATATATTTTTCCGGGTGGGCGTTGTATAGGTTTTTCGGAAGTGTTAGCCCTGTAAGAGAAAAATTTAAATGGTTGGGAAAGGCCATGGGGTGTAGAAATATTTTTTTCACATTTTATTTCCTTGTAAAAACAGGTAAATCAATAGGGATTTTCGTACGTATAAGTACCCAGTGAAGGGCTTGTTTAGCTTTATATATTGGTCCGGGTGGGCGTTGTATTGGTTTTTCGGAAGTGTTAGCCCTGTAAGGGAAAAATTTAAATGGTTGGGAAAGGCCATGGGATGCAGAAATATTTTTTTCACATTTTATTTCCTTGTAAAAACAGGTAAATCAATAGGGATTTTCGTACGTATAAGTACCCAGTGAACGGCTCGTTTAGCTTTATATATTTTTCCGGGTGGGCGTTGTATTGGTTTTTCGGAAGTGTTAGCCCTGTAAGAGAAAAATTTAAATGGTTGGGAAAGGCCATGGGATGTAGAAATATTTTTTTCACATTTTATTTCCTTGTAAAAACAGGTAAATCAATAGGGATTTTCGTACGTATAAGTACCCAGTGAACGGCTCGTTTAGCTTTATATATTGGTCCGGGTGGGCGTTGTATTGGTTTTTCGGAAGTGTTAGCCCTGTAAGGGAAAAATTTAAATGGTTGGGAAAGGCCATGGGATGTAGAAATATTTTTTTCACATTTTATTTCCTTGTAAAAACAGGTAAATCAATAGGGATTTTCGTACGTATAAGTACCCAGTGAACGGCTCGTTTAGCTTTATATATTGGTCCGGGTGGGCGTTGTATAGGTTTTTCGGAAGTGATAAACCTGTAAGAGAAAAATTTAAATGGTTGGGAAAGGCCATGGGATGCAGAAATATTTTTTTCACATTTTATTTCCTTGTAAAAACAGGTAGATCAATAGGGATTTTCGTACGTATAAGTACCCAGTGAACGGCTCGTTTAGCTTTATATATTGATCCGGGTGGGCGTTGTATTGGTTTTTCGGAAGTGTTAGACCTGTAAGAGAAAAATTTAAATGGTTGGGAAAGGCCATGGGATGTAGAAATATTTTTTTCACATTTTGTTTCCTAGTAAAAACAGGTAAATCAATAGGGATTTTCGTACGTATAAGTACCCAGTGAACGGCTCGTTTAGCTTTATATATTGTTCCGGGTGGGCGTTGTATTGGATTTTCGGAAGTGATAGACCTGTAAGAGAAAAATTTAAATGGTTGGGAAAGGCCATGGGATGCAGAAATATTTTTTTCACATTTTATTTCCTTGTAAAAACAGGTAAATCAATAGGGATTTTCGTACGTATAAGTACCCAGTGAACGGCTCGTTTAGCTTTATATATTGGTCCGGGTGGGCGTTGTATTGGTTTTTCGGAAGTGTTAGCCCTGTAATAGAAAAATTTAAATGGTTGCGAAATGCCATGGGATGTAGAAATATTTTTTTCACATTTTATTTCCTTGTAAAAACAGGTAAATCAATAGGGATTTTCGTACGTATAAGTACCCAGTGAACGGCTCGTTTAGCTTTATATATTGGTCCGGGTGGGCGTTGTATTGGTTTTTCGGAAGTGTTAGCCCTGTAAGAGAAAAATTTAAATGGTTGGGAAAGGCCATGGGATGTAGAAATATTTTTTTCACATTTTATTTCCTTGTAAAAACAGGTAAATCAATAGGGATTTTCGTACGGATAAGTACCCAGTGAACGGTTCGTTTAGCTTTATATATTGATCCGGGTGGGCGTTGTATTGGTTTTTCGGAAGTGTTAGCCCTGTAAGAGAAAAATTTAAATGGTTGGGAAAGGCCATGGGATGTAGAAATATTTTTTTCACATTTTATTTCCTTGTAAAAACAGGTAAATCAATAGGGATTTTCGTACGTATAAGTACCCAGTGAACGGCTCGTTTAGCTTTATATATTGTTCCAGGTGGGCGTTGTATTGGTTTTTCGGAAGTGTTAGCCCTGTAAGAGAAAAATTTAAATGGTTGGGAAAGGCCATGGGATGTAGAAATATTTTTTTCACATTTTATTTCCTTGTAAAAACAGGTAAATCAATAGGGTTTTTCGTACGTATAAGTACCCAGTGAACGGTTCGTTTAGCTTTATATATTGGTCCGGGTGGGCGTTGTATTGGTTTTTCTGAAGTGTTAGCCCTGTAAGAGAAAAATTTAAATGGTTGGGAAAGGCCATGGGAGGTAGAAATATTTTTTTCATATTTTATTTCCTTGTAAAAACAGGTAAATCAATAGGGATTTTCGTACGTATAAGTACCCAGTGAACGGCTCGTTTAGCTTTATATATTGTTCCGGGTGGGCGTTGTGTTGGTTTTTCAGAAGTGATAGACCTGTAAGAGAAAAATTTAAATGGTTGGGAAAGGCCATGGGATGCAGAAATATTTTTTTCACATTTTATTTCCTTGTAAAAACAGGTAAATCAATAGGGATTTTCGTACGTATAAGTACCCAGTAAACGGCTCGTTTAGCTTTATATATTGGTCCGGGTGGGCGTTGTATTGGTTTTTCGGAAGTGTTAGCCCTGTAAGAGAAAAATTTAAATGGTTGGGAAAGGCCATGGGATGTAGAAATATTTTTTTAACATTTTATTTCCTTGTAAAAACAGGTAAATCAATAGGGATTTTCGTACGGATAAGTACCCAGTGAACGGCTCGTTTAGCTTTATATATTGTTCCGGGTGGGCGTTGTATTGGTTTTTCGGAAGTGATAGACCTGTAAGAGAAAAATTTAAATGGTTGGGAAAGGCCATGGGATGCAGAAATATTTTTTTCACATTTTATTTCCTTGTAAAAACAGGTAAATCAATAGGGATTATCGTACATATAAGTACCCAGTGAACGGCTCGTTTAGCTTTATATATTGGTCCGGGTGGACGTTGTATTGGTTTTTCGGAAGTGTTAGCCCTGTAAGAGAAAAATTTAAATGGTTGGGAAAGGCCATGGGATGTAGAAATATTTTTTTCACATTTTATTTCCTTGTAAAAACTGGTAAATCAATAGGGATTTTCGTACGGATAAGTACCCAGTGAACGGTTCGTTTAGCTTTATATATTGATCCGGGTGGGCGTTGTATTGGTTTTTCGGAAGTGTTAGCCCTGTAAGAGAAAAATTTAAATGGTTGGGAAAGGCCATGGGATGTAGAAATATTTTTTTCACATTTTATTTCCTTGTAAAAACAGGTAAATCAATAGGGATTTTCGTACGTATAAGTACCCAGTGAACGGCTCGTTTAGCTTTATATATTGTTCCGGGTGGGCGTTGTATTGGTTTTTCGGAAGTGATACACTTGTAAGAGAAAAATTTAAATGCTTGGGAAAGGCCATGGGATGCAGAAATATTTTTTTCACATTTTATTTCCTTGTAAAAACAGGTAAATCAATAGGGATTTTCGTACGTATAAGTACCCAGTGAACGGCTCGTTTAGCTTTATATATTGGTCCGGGTGGGCGTTGTATTGGTTTTTCGGAAGTGTTAGCCCTGTAAGGGAAAAATTTAAATTGTTGGGAAAGGCCATGGGATGTAGAAATATTTTTTTCACATTTTATTTCCTTGTAAAAACAGATAAATCAATAGGGATTTTTGTACGTATAAGTACCCAGTGAACGGCTCGTTTAGCTTTATATATTGTTCCGGGTGGGCGTTGTATTGGTTTTTCGGAAGTGATAGACCTGTAAGAGAAAAATTTAAATGGTTGGGAAAGGCCATGGGATGTAGAAATATTTTTTCACATTTTATTTCCTTGTAAAAACAGGTAAATCAATAGGGATTTTCGTACGTATGAGTACCCTGTGAACGGCTCGTTTAGCTTTATATATTGATCCGGGTGGGCGTTGTATTGGTTTTTCGGAAGTGTTAGACCTGTAAGAGAAAAATTTAAATGGTTGGGAAAGGCCATGGGATGTAGAAATATTTTTTTCACATTTTGTTTCCTAGTAAAAAACAGGTAAATCAATAGGGATTTTCGTACGTATAAGTACCCAGTGAACGGCTCGTTTAGCTTTATATATTGTTCCGGGTGGGCGTTGTATTGGTTTTTCGGAAGTGATAGACCTGTAAGAGAAAAATTTAAATGGTTGGGAAAGGCCATGGGATGCAGAAATATTTTTTCACATTTTATTTCCTTGTAAAAACAGGTAAATCAATAGGGATTTTCGTACGTATAAGTACCCAGTGAACGGCTCGTTTAGCTTTATATATTGGTCCGGGTGGGCGTTGTATTGGTTTTTCGGAAGTGTTAGCCCTGTAAGAGAAAAATTTAAATGGTTGGGAAAGGCCATGGGATGTAGAAATATTTTTTTCACATTTTATTTCCTTGTAAAAACAGGTAAATCAATAGGGATTTTCGTACGGATAAGTACCCAGTGAACGGTTCGTTTAGCTTTATATATTGATCCGGGTGGGCGTTGTATTGGTTTTTCGGAAGTGTTAGCCCTGTAAGAGAAAAATTTAAATGGTTGGGAAAGGCCATGGGATGTAGAAATATTTTTTTCACATTTTATTTCCTTGTAAAAACAGGTAAATCAATAGGGATTTTCGTACGTATAAGTACCCAGTGAACGGCTCGTTTAGCTTTATATATTGGTCCGGGTGGGCGTTGTATTGGTTTTTCGGAAGTGGTAGCCCTGTAAGAGAAAAATTTAAATGGTTGGGAAAGGCCATGGGATGTAGAAATATTTTTTTCACATTTTATTTCCTTGTAAAAACAGGTAAATCAATAGGGTTTTTCGTACGTATAAGTACCCAGTGAACGGTTCGTTTAGCTTTATATATTGGTCCGGGTGGGCGTTGTATTGGTTTTTCTGAAGTGTTAGCCCTGTAAGAGAAAAATTTAAATGGTTGGGAAAGGCCATGGGAGGTAGAAATATTTTTTTCATATTTTATTTCCTTGTAAAAACAGGTAAATCAATAGGGATTTTCGTACGTATAAGTACCCAGTGAACGGCTCGTTTAGCTTTATATATTGTTCCGGGTGGGCGTTGTGTTGGTTTTTCGGAAGTGATAGACCTGTAAGAGAAAAATTTAAATGGTTGGGAAAGGCCATGGGATGCAGAAATATTTTTTTCACATTTTATTTCCTTGTAAAAACAGGTAAATCAATAGGGATTATCGTACATATAAGTACCCAGTGAACGGCTCGTTTAGCTTTATATATTGGTCCGGGTGGACGTTGTATTGGTTTTTCGGAAGTGTTAGCCCTGTAAGAGAAAAATTTAAATGGTTGGGAAAGGCCATGGGATGTAGAAATATTTTTTTCACATTTTATTTCCTTGTAAAAACAGGTAAATCAATAGGGATTTTCGTACGGATAAGTACCCAGTGAACGGTTCGTTTAGCTTTATATATTGATCCGGGTGGGCGTTGTATTGGTTTTTCGGAAGTGTTAGCCCTGTAAGAGAAAAATTTAAATGGTTGGGAAAGGCCATGGGATGTAGAAATATTTTTTTCACATTTTATTTCCTTGTAAAAACAGGTAAATCAATAGGGATTTTCGTACGTATAAGTACCCAGTGAACGGCTCGTTTAGCTTTATATATTGTTCCGGGTGGGCGTTGTATTGGTTTTTCGGAAGTGATAGACTTGTAAGAGAAAAATTTAAATGGTTGGGAAAGGCCATGGGATGCAGAAATTTTTTTTTCACATTTTATTTCCTTGTAAAAACAGGTAAATCAATAGGGATTTTCGTACGTATAAGTACCCAGTGAACGGCTCGTTTAGCTTTATATATTGGTCCGGGTGGGCGTTGTATTGGTTTTTCGGAAGTGTTAGCCCTGTAAGGGAAAAATTTAAATTGTTGGGAAAGGCCATGGGATGTAGAAATATTTTTTTCACATTTTATTTCCTTGTAAAAACAGGTAAATCAATAGGGATTTTCGTACGTATAAGTACCCAGTGAACGGCTCGTTTAACTTTATATATTGTTCCGGGTGGGCGTTGTATTGGTTTTTCGGAAGTGATAGACCTGTAAGAGAAAAATTTAAATGGTTGGGAAAGGCCATGGGATGTAGAAATATTTTTTCACATTTTATTTCCTTGTAAAAACAGGTAAATCAATAGGGATTTTCGTACGTATAAGTACCCTGTGAACGGCTCGTTTAGCTTTATATATTGATCCGGGTGGGCGTTGTGTTGGTTTTTCAGAAGTGATAGACCTGTAAGAGAAAAATTTAAATGGTTGGGAAAGGCCATGGGATGCAGAAATATTTTTTTCACATTTTATTTCCTTGTAAAAACAGGTAAATCAATAGGGATTTTCGTACGTATAAGTACCCAGTAAACGGCTCGTTTAGCTTTATATATTGGTCCGGGTGGGCGTTGTATTGGTTTTTCGGAAGTGTTAGCCCTCTAAGAGAAAAATTTAAATGGTTGGGAAAGGCCATGGGATGTAGAAATATTTTTTTAACATTTTATTTCCTTGTAAAAACAGGTAAATCAATAGGGATTTTCGTACGGATAAGTACCCAGTGAACGGCTCGTTTAGCTTTATATATTGTTCCGGGTGGGCGTTGTATTGGTTTTTCGGAAGTGATAGACCTGTAAGAGAAAAATTTAAATGGTTGGGAAAGGCCATGGGATGCAGAAATATTTTTTTCACATTTTATTTCCTTGTAAAAACAGGTAAATCAATAGGGATTATCGTACATATAAGTACCCAGTGAACGGCTCGTTTAGCTTTATATATTGGTCCGGGTGGACGTTGTATTGGTTTTTCGGAAGTGTTAGCCCTGTAAGAGAAAAATTTAAATGGTTGGGAAAGGCCATGGGATGTAGAAATATTTTTTTCACATTTTATTTCCTTGTAAAAACTGGTAAATCAATAGGGATTTTCGTACGGATAAGTACCCAGTGAACGGTTCGTTTAGCTTTATATATTGATCCGGGTGGGCGTTGTATTGGTTTTTCGGAAGTGTTAGCCCTGTAAGAGAAAAATTTAAATGGTTGGGAAAGGCCATGGGATGTAGAAATATTTTTTTCACATTTTATTTCCTTGTAAAAACAGGTAAATCAATAGGGATTTTCGTACGTATAAGTACCCAGTGAACGGCTCGTTTAGCTTTATATATTGTTCCGGGTGGGCGTTGTATTGGTTTTTCGGAAGTGATACACTTGTAAGAGAAAAATTTAAATGGTTGGGAAAGGCCATGGGATGCAGAAATATTTTTTTCACATTTTATTTCCTTGTAAAAACAGGTAAATCAATAGGGATTTTCGTACGTATAAGTACCCAGTGAACGGCTCGTTTAGCTTTATATATTGGTCCGGGTGGGCGTTGTATTGGTTTTTCGGAAGTGTTAGCCCTGTAAGGGAAAAATTTAAATTGTTGGGAAAGGCCATGGGATGTAGAAATATTTTTTTCACATTTTATTTCCTTGTAAAAACAGATAAATCAATAGGGATTTTTGTACGTATAAGTACCCAGTGAACGGCTCGTTTAGCTTTATATATTGTTCCGGGTGGGCGTTGTATTGGTTTTTCGGAAGTGATAGACCTGTAAGAGAAAAATTTAAATGGTTGGGAAAGGCCATGGGATGTAGAAATATTTTTTCACATTTTATTTCCTTGTAAAAACAGGTAAATCAATAGGGATTTTCGTACGTATGAGTACCCTGTGAACGGCTCGTTTAGCTTTATATATTGATCCGGGTGGGCGTTGTATTGGTTTTTCGGAAGTGTTAGACCTGTAAGAGAAAAATTTAAATGGTTGGGAAAGGCCATGGGATGTAGAAATATTTTTTTCACATTTTGTTTCCTAGTAAAAAACAGGTAAATCAATAGGGATTTTCGTACGTATAAGTACCCAGTGAACGGCTCGTTTAGCTTTATATATTGTTCCGGGTGGGCGTTGTATTGGTTTTTCGGAAGTGATAGACCTGTAAGAGAAAAATTTAAATGGTTGGGAAAGGCCATGGGATGCAGAAATATTTTTTTCACATTTTATTTCCTTGTAAAAACAGGTAAATCAATAGGGATTTTCGTACGTATAAGTACCCAGTGAACGGTTCGTTTAGCTTTATATATTGGTCCGGGTGGGCGTTGTATTGGTTTTTCGGAAGTGTTAGCCCTGTAAGAGAAAAATTTAAATGGTTGGGAAAGGCCATGGGATGTAGAAATATTTTTTTCACATTTTATTTCCTTGTAAAAACAGGTAAATCAATAGGGATTTTCGTACGGATAAGTACCCAGTGAACGGTTCGTTTAGCTTTATATATTGATCCGGGTGGGCGTTGTATTGGTTTTTCGGAAGTGTTAGCCCTGTAAGAGAAAAATTTAAATGGTTGGGAAAGGCCATGGGATGTAGAAATATTTTTTTCACATTTTATTTCCTTGTAAAAACAGGTAAATCAATAGGGATTTTCGTACGTATAAGTACCCAGTGAACGGCTCGTTTAGCTTTATATATTGGTCCGGGTGGGCGTTGTATTGGTTTTTCGGAAGTGTTAGCCCTGTAAGAGAAAAATTTAAATGGTTGGGAAAGGCCATGGGATGTAGAAATATTTTTTTCACATTTTATTTCCTTGTAAAAACAGGTAAATCAATAGGGTTTTTCGTACGTATAAGTACCCAGTGAACGGTTCGTTTAGCTTTATATATTGGTCCGGGTGGGCGTTGTATTGGTTTTTCTGAAGTGTTAGCCCTGTAAGAGAAAAATTTGAATGGTTGGGAAAGGCCATGGGAGGTAGAAATATTTTTTTCATATTTTATTTCCTTGTAAAAACAGGTAAATCAATAGGGATTTTCGTACGTATAAGTACCCAGTGAACGGCTCGTTTAGCTTTATATATTGTTCCGGGTGGGCGTTGTGTTGGTTTTTCGGAAGTGATAGACCTGTAAGAGAAAAATTTAAATGGTTGGGAAAGGCCATGGGATGCAGAAATATTTTTTTCACATTTTATTTCCTTGTAAAAACAGGTAAATCAATAGGGATTATCGTACATATAAGTACCCAGTGAACGGCTCGTTTAGCTTTATATATTGGTCCGGGTGGACGTTGTATTGGTTTTTCGGAAGTGTTAGCCCTGTAAGAGAAAAATTTAAATGGTTGGGAAAGGCCATGGGATGTAGAAATATTTTTTTCACATTTTATTTCCTTGTAAAAACAGGTAAATCAATAGGGATTTTCGTACGGATAAGTACCCAGTGAACGGTTCGTTTAGCTTTATATATTGATCCGGGTGGGCGTTGTATTGGTTTTTCGGAAGTGTTAGCCCTGTAAGAGAAAAATTTAAATGGTTGGGAAAGGCCATGGGATGTAGAAATATTTTTTTCACATTTTATTTCCTTGTAAAAACAGGTAAATCAATAGGGATTTTCGTACGTATAAGTACCCAGTGAACGGCTCGTTTAGCTTTATATATTGTTCCGGGTGGGCGTTGTATTGGTTTTTCGGAAGTGATAGACTTGTAAGAGAAAAATTTAAATGGTTGGGAAAGGCCATGGGATGCAGAAATTTTTTTTTCACATTTTATTTCCTTGTAAAAACAGGTAAATCAATAGGGATTTTCGTACGTATAAGTACCCAGTGAACGGCTCGTTTAGCTTTATATATTGGTCCGGGTGGGCGTTGTATTGGTTTTTCGGAAGTGTTAGCCCTGTAAGGGAAAAATTTAAATTGTTGGGAAAGGCCATGGGATGTAGAAATATTTTTTTCACATTTTATTTCCTTGTAAAAACAGGTAAATCAATAGGGATTTTCGTACGTATAAGTACCCAGTGAACGGCTCGTTTAACTTTATATATTGTTCCGGGTGGGCGTTGTATTGGTTTTTCGGAAGTGATAGACCTGTAAGAGAAAAATTTAAATGGTTGGGAAAGGCCATGGGATGTAGAAATATTTTTTCACATTTTATTTCCTTGTAAAAACAGGTAAATCAATAGGGATTTTCGTACGTATAAGTACCCTGTGAACGGCTCGTTTAGCTTTATATATTGATCCGGGTGGGCGTTGTATTGGTTTTTCGGAAGTGTTAGACCTGTAAGAGAAAAATTTAAATGGTTGGGAAAGGCCATGGGATGTAGAAATATTTTTTTAACATTTTATTTCCTTGTAAAAACAGGTAAATCAATAGGGATTTTCGTACGGATAAGTACCCAGTGAACGGCTCGTTTAGCTTTATATATTGTTCCGGGTGGGCGTTGTATTGGTTTTTCGGAAGTGATAGACCTGTAAGAGAAAAATTTAAACGGTTGGGAAAGGCCATGGGATGCAGAAATATTTTTTTCACATTTTATTTCCTTGTAAAAACAGGTAAATCAATAGGGATTTTCGTACGTATAAGTACCCAGTGAACGGCTCGTTTAGCTTTATATATTGGTCCGGGTGGGCGTTGTATTGGTTTTTCGGAAGTGTTAGCCCTGTAAGAGAAAAATTTAAATGGTTGGGAAAGGCCATGGGATGTAGAAATATTTTTTTCACATTTTATTTCCTTGTAAAAACAGGTAGATCAATAGGGATTTTCGTACGGATAAGTACCCAGTGAACGGTTCGTTTAGCTTTATATATTGATCCGGGTGGGCGTTGTATTGGTTTGTCGGAAGTGTTAGCCCTGTAAGAGAAAAATTTAAATGGTTGGGAAAGGCCATGGGATGTAGAAATATTTTTTTCACATTTTATTTCCTTGTAAAAACAGGTAAATCAATAGGGATTTTCGTACGTATAAGTACCCAGTGAACGGCTTGTTTAGCTTTATATATTGGTCCGGGTGGGCGTTGTATTGGTTTTTCGGAAGTGTTAGCCCTGTAAGGGAAAAATTTAAATGGTTGGGAAAGGCCATGGGATGTAGAAATATTTTTTTCACATTTTATTTCCTTGTAAAAACAGGTAAATCAATAGGGATTTTCGTACGTATAAGTACCCAGTGAACGGCTTGTTTAGCTTTATATATTGGTCCGGGTGGGCGTTGTATTGGTTTTTCGGAAGTGATAGACCTGTAAGAGAAAAATTTAAACGGTTGGGAAAGGCCATGGGATGCAGAAATATTTTTTTCACATTTTATTTCCTTGTAAAAACAGGTAGATCAATAGGGATTTTCGTACGTATAAGTACCCAGTGAACGGCTCGTTTAGCTTTATATATTGTTCCGGGTGGGCGTTGTATTGGTTTTTCGGAAGTGATAGACCTGTAAGAGAAAAATTTAAATGGTTGGGAAAGGCCATGGGATGTATTAATATTTTTTTCACATTTTATTTCCTTGTAAAAACAGGTCAATCAATAGGGATTTTCGTACGTATAAGTACCCTGTGAACGGCTCGTTTAGCTTTATATATTGATCCGGGTGGGCGTTGTATTGGTTTTTCGGAAGTGTTAGACCTGTAAGAGAAAAATTTAAATGGTTGGGAAAGGCCATGGGATGTAGAAATATTTTTTTCACATTTTGTTTCCTAGTAAAAACAGGTAAATCAATAGGGATTTTCGTACGTATAAGTACCCAGTGAACGGCTCGTTTAGCTTTATATATTGGTCCGGGTGGGCGTTGTATTGGTTTTTCGGAAGTGTTAGCCCTGTAAGGGAAAAATTTAAATGGTTGGGAAAGGCCATGGGATGTAGAAATATTTTTTTCACATTTTATTTCCTTGTAAAAACAGGTAAATCAATAGGGATTTTCGTACGTATAAGTACCCAGTGAACGGCTTGTTTAGCTTTATATATTGGTCCGGGTGGGCGTTGTATTGGTTTTTCGGAAGTGATAGACCTGTAAGAGAAAAATTTAAACGGTTGGGAAAGGCCATGGGATGCAGAAATATTTTTTTCACATTTTATTTCCTTGTAAAAACAGGTAGATCAATAGGGATTTTCGTACGTATAAGTACCCAGTGAACGGCTCGTTTAGCTTTATATATTGTTCCGGGTGGGCGTTGTATTGGTTTTTCGGAAGTGATAGACCTGTAAGAGAAAAATTTAAATGGTTGGGAAAGGCCATGGGATGTATTAATATTTTTTCACATTTTATTTCCTTGTAAAAACAGGTAAATCAATAGGGATTTTCGTACGGATAAGTACCCAGTGAACGGTTCGTTTAGCTTTATATATTGATCCGGGTGGGCGTTGTATTGGTTTTTCGGAAGTGTTAGCCCTGTAAGAGAAAAATTTAAATGGTTGGGAAAGGCCATGGGATGTAGAAATATTTTTTTCACATTTTATTTCCTTGTAAAAACAGGTAAATCAATAGGGATTTTCGTACGTATAAGTACCCAGTGAACGGCTCGTTTAGCTTTATATATTGTTCCGGGTGGGCGTTGTATTGGTTTTTCGGAAGTGATAGACCTGTAAGAGAAAAATTTAAATGGTTGGGAAAGGCCATGGGATGCAGAAATATTTTTTTCACATTTTATTTCCTTGTAAAAACAGGTAAATCAATAGGGATTTTCGTACGTATAAGTACCCAGTGAACGGCTCGTTTAGCTTTATATATTGGTCCGGGTGGGCGTTGTATTGGTTTTTCGGAAGTGTTAGCCCTGTAAGAGAAAAATTTAAATGGTTGGGAAAGGCCATGGGATGTAGAAATATTTTTTTCACATTTTATTTCCTTGTAAAAACAGGTAAATCAATAGGGATTTTCGTACGGATAAGTACCCAGTGAACGGTTCGTTTAGCTTTATATATTGATCCGGGTGGGCGTTGTATTGGTTTTTCGGAAGTGTTAGCCCTGTAAGAGAAAAATTTAAATGGTTGGGAAAGGCCATGGGATGTAGAAATATTTTTTTCACATTTTATTTCCTTGTAAAAACAGGTAAATCAATAGGGATTTTCGTACGTATAAGTACCCAGTGAACGGCTCGTTTAGCTTTATATATTGATCCGGGTGGGCGTTGTATTGGTTTTTCGGAAGTGTTAGCCCTGTAAGAGAAAAATTTAAATGGTTGGGAAAGGCCATGGGATGTAGAAATATTTTTTTCACATTTTATTTCCTTGTAAAAACAGGTAAATCAATAGGGTTTTTCGTACGTATAAGTACCCAGTGAACGGTTCGTTTAGCTTTATATATTGGTCCGGGTGGGCGTTGTATTGGTTTTTCTGAAGTGTTAGCCCTGTAAGAGAAAAATTTAAATGGTTGGGAAAGGCCATGGGAGGTAGAAATATTTTTTTCATATTTTATTTCCTTGTAAAAACAGGTAAATCAATAGGGATTTTCGTACGTATAAGTACCCAGTGAACGGCTCGTTTAGCTTTATATATTGTTCCGGGTGGGCGTTGTGTTGGTTTTTCGGAAGTGATAGACCTGTAAGAGAAAAATTTAAATGGTTGGGAAAGGCCATGGGATGCAGAAATATTTTTTTCACATTTTATTTCCTTGTAAAAACAGGTAAATCAATAGGGATTATCGTACATATAAGTACCCAGTGAACGGCTCGTTTAGCTTTATATATTGGTCCGGGTGGACGTTGTATTGGTTTTTCGGAAGTGTTAGCCCTGTAAGAGAAAAATTTAAATGGTTGGGAAAGGCCATGGGATGTAGAAATATTTTTTTCACATTTTATTTCCTTGTAAAAACAGGTAAATCAATAGGGATTTTCGTACGGATAAGTACCCAGTGAACGGTTCGTTTAGCTTTATATATTGATCCGGGTGGGCGTTGTATTGGTTTTTCGGAAGTGTTAGCCCTATAAGAGAAAAATTTAAATGGTTGGGAAAGGCCATGGGATGTAGAAATATTTTTTTCACATTTTATTTCCTTGTAAAAACAGGTAAATCAATAGGGATTTTCGTACGTATAAGTACCCAGTGAACGGCTCGTTTAGCTTTATATATTGTTCCGGGTGGGCGTTGTATTGGTTTTTCGGAAGTGATAGACTTGTAAGAGAAAAATTTAAATGGTTGGGAAAGGCCATGGGATGCAGAAATTTTTTTTTCACATTTTATTTCCTTGTAAAAACAGGTAAATCAATAGGGATTTTCGTACGTATAAGTACCCAGTGAACGGCTCGTTTAGCTTTATATATTGGTCCGGGTGGGCGTTGTATTGGTTTTTCGGAAGTGTTAGCCCTGTAAGGGAAAAATTTAAATTGTTGGGAAAGGCCATGGGATGTAGAAATATTTTTTTCACATTTTATTTCCTTGTAAAAACAGGTAAATCAATAGGGATTTTCGTACGTATAAGTACCCAGTGAACGGCTCGTTTAGCTTTATATATTGTTCCGGGTGGGCGTTGTATTGGTTTTTCGGAAGTGATAGACCTGTAAGAGAAAAATTTAAATGGTTGGGAAAGGCCATGGGATGTAGAAATATTTTTTCACATTTCCTTGTAAAAACAGGTAAATCAATAGGGATTTTCGTACGGATAAGTACCCTGTGAACGGCTCGTTTAGCTTTATATATTGATCCGGGTGGGCGTTGTATTGGTTTTTCGGAAGTGTTAGACCTGTAAGAGAAAAATTTAAATGGTTGGGAAAGGCCATGGGATGTAGAAATATTTTTTTAACATTTTATTTCCTTGTAAAAACAGGTAAATCAATAGGGATTTTCGTACGGATAAGTACCCAGTGAACGGCTCGTTTAGCTTTATATATTGTTCCGGGTGGGCGTTGTATTGGTTTTTCGGAAGTGATAGACCTGTAAGAGAAAAATTTAAACGGTTGGGAAAGGCCATGGGATGCAGAAATATTTTTTTCACATTTTATTTCCTTGTAAAAACAGGTAAATCAATAGGGATTTTCGTACGTATAAGAACCCAGTGAACGGCTCGTTTAGCTTTATATATTGGTCCGGGTGGGCGTTGTATTGGTTTTTCGGAAGTGTTAGCCCTGTAAGAGAAAAATTTAAATGGTTGGGAAAGGCCATGGGATGTAGAAATATTTTTTTCACATTTTATTTCCTTGTAAAAACAGGTAAATCAATAGGGATTTTCGTACGGATAAGTACCCAGTGAACGGTTCGTTTAGCTTTATATATTGATCCGGGTGGGCGTTGTATTGGTTTGTCGGAAGTGTTAGCCCTGTAAGAGAAAAATTTAAATGGTTGGGAAAGGCCATGGGATGTAGAAATATTTTTTTCACATTTTATTTCCTTGTAAAAACAGGTAAATCAATAGGGATTTTCGTACGTATAAGTACCCAGTGAACGGCTTGTTTAGCTTTATATATTGGTCCGGGTGGGCGTTGTATTGGTTTTTCGGAAGTGTTAGCCCTGTAAGGGAAAAATTTAAATGGTTGGGAAAGGCCATGGGATGTAGAAATATTTTTTTCACATTTTATTTCCTTGTAAAAACAGGTAAATCAATAGGGATTTTCGTACGTATAAGTACCCAGTGAACGGCTTGTTTAGCTTTATATATTGGTCCGGGTGGGCGTTGTATTGGTTTTTCGGAAGTGATAGACCTGTAAGAGAAAAATTTAAACGGTTGGGAAAGGCCATGGGATGCAGAAATATTTTTTTCACATTTTATTTCCTTGTAAAAACAGGTAGATCAATAGGGATTTTCGTACGTATAAGTACCCAGTGAACGGCTCGTTTAGCTTTATATATTGTTCCGGGTGGGCGTTGTATTGGTTTTTCGGAAGTGATAGACCTGTAAGAGAAAAATTTAAATGGTTGGGAAAGGCCATGGGATGTATTAATATTTTTTCACATTTTATTTCCTTGTAAAAACAGGTCAATCAATAGGGATTTTCGTACGTATAAGTACCCTGTGAACGGCTCGTTTAGCTTTATATATTGATCCGGGTGGGCGTTGTATTGGTTTTTCGGAAGTGTTAGACCTGTAAGAGAAAAATTTAAATGGTTGGGAAAGGCCATGGGATGTAGAAATATTTTTTTCACATTTTGTTTCCTAGTAAAAACAGGTAAATCAATAGGGATTTTCGTACGTATAAGTACCCAGTGAACGGCTCGTTTAGCTTTATATATTGTTCCGGGTGGGCGTTGTATTGGTTTTTCGGAAGTGATAGACCTGTAAGAGAAAAATTTAAATGGTTGGGAAAGGCCATGGGATGCAGAAATATTTTTTTCACATTTTATTTCCTTGTAAAAACAGGTAAATCAATAGGGATTTTCGTACGTATAAGTACCCAGTGAACGGCTCGTTTAGCTTTATATATTGGTCCGGGTGGGCGTTGTATTGGTTTTTCGGAAGTGTTAGCCCTGTAAGAGAAAAATTTAAATGGTTGGGAAAGGCCATGGGATGTAGAAATATTTTTTTCACATTTTATTTCCTTGTAAAAACAGGTAAATCAATAGGGATTTTCGTACGTATAAGTACCCAGTGAACGGCTCGTTTAGCTTTATATATTGTTCCGGGTGGGCGTTGTGTTGGTTTTTCGGAAGTGATAGACCTGTAAGAGAAAAATTTAAATGGTTGGGAAAGGCCATGGGATGTAGAAATATTTTTTCACATTTTATTTCCTTGTAAAAACAGGTAAATCAATAGGGATTTTCGTACGTATAAGTACCCTGTGAACGGCTCGTTTAGCTTTATATATTGATCCGGGTGGGCGTTGTATTGGTTTTTCGGAAGTGTTAGACCTGTAAGAGAAAAATTTAAATGGTTGGGAAAGGCCATGGGATGTAGAAATATTTTTTTCACATTTTGTTTCCTAGTAAAAAACAGGTAAATCAATAGGGATTTTCGTACGTATAAGTACCCAGTGAACGGCTCGTTTAGCTTTATATATTGTTCCGGGTGGGCGTTGTATTGGTTTTTCGGAAGTGATAGACCTGTAAGAGAAAAATTTAAATGGTTGGGAAAGGCCATGGGATGCAGAAATATTTTTTTCACATTTTATTTCCTTGTAAAAACAGGTAAATCAATAGGGATTTTCGTACGTATAAGTACCCAGTGAACGGCTCGTTTAGCTTTATATATTGGTCCGGGTGGGCGTTGTATTGGTTTTTCGGAAGTGTTAGCCCTGTAAGAGAAAAATTTAAATGGTTGGGAAAGGCCATGGGATGTAGAAATATTTTTTTCACATTTTATTTCCTTGTAAAAACAGGTAAATCAATAGGGATTTTCGTACGGATAAGTACCCAGTGAACGGTTCGTTTAGCTTTATATATTGATCCGGGTGGGCGTTGTATTGGTTTTTCGGAAGTGTTAGCCCTGTAAGAGAAAAATTTAAATGGTTGGGAAAGGCCATGGGATGTAGAAATATTTTTTTCACATTTTATTTCCTTGTAAAAACAGGTAAATCAATAGGGATTTTCGTACGTATAAGTACCCAGTGAACGGCTCGTTTAGCTTTATATATTGTTCCGGGTGGGCGTTGTATTGGTTTTTCGGAAGTGTTAGCCCTGTAAGAGAAAAATTTAAATGGTTGGGAAAGGCCATGGGATGTAGAAATATTTTTTTCACATTTTATTTCCTTGTAAAAACAGGTAAATCAATAGGGTATTTCGTACGTATAAGTACCCAGTGAACGGTTCGTTTAGCTTTATATATTGGTCCGGGTGGGCGTTGTATTGGTTTGTCGGAAGTGTTAGCCCTGTAAGAGAAAAATTTAAATGGTTGGGAAAGGCCATGGGAGGTAGAAATGTTTTTTTCACTTTTTATTTCCTTGTAAAAACAGGTAAATCAATAGGGATTTTCGTACGGATAAGTACCCAGTGAACGGCTCGTTTAGCTTTATATATTGTTCCGGGTGGGCGTTGTATTGGTTTTTCGGAAGTGATAGACCTGTAAGAGAAAAATTTAAACGGTTGGGAAAGGCCATGGGATGCAGAAATATTTTTTTCACATTTTATTTCCTTGTAAAAACAGGTAAATCAATAGGGATTTTCGTACGTATAAGTACCCAGTGAACGGCTCGTTTAGCTTTATATATTGGTCCGGGTGGGCGTTGTATTGGTTTTTCGGAAGTGTTAGCCCTGTAAGAGAAAAATTTAAATGGTTGGGAAAGGCCATGGGATGTAGAAATATTTTTTTCACATTTTATTTCCTTGTAAAAACAGGTAAATCAATAGGGATTTTCGTACGGATAAGTACCCAGTGAACGGTTCGTTTAGCTTTATATATTGATCCGGGTGGGCGTTGTATTGGTTTTTCGGAAGTGTTAGCCCTGTAAGAGAAAAATTTAAATGGTTGGGAAAGGCCATGGGATGTAGAAATATTTTTTTCACATTTTATTTCCTTGTAAAAACAGGTAAATCAATAGGGATTTTCGTACGTATAAGTACCCAGTGAACGGCTTGTTTAGCTTTATATATTGGTCCGGGTGGGCGTTGTATTGGTTTTTCGGAAGTGTTAGCCCTGTAAGGGAAAAATTTAAATTGTTGGGAAAGGCCATGGGATGTAGAAATATTTTTTTCACATTTTATTTCCTTGTAAAAACAGGTAAATCAATAGGGATTTTCGTACGTATAAGTACCCAGTGAACGGCTCGTTTAGCTTTATATATTGGTCCGGGTGGGCGTTGTATTGGTTTTTCGGAAGTGATAAACCTGTAAGAGAAAAATTTAAATGGTTGGGAAAGGCCATGGGATGCAGAAATATTTTTTTCACATTTTATTTCCTTGTAAAAACAGGTCAATCAATAGGGATTTTCGTACGTATAAGTACCCTGTGAACGGCTCGTTTAGCTTTATATATTGATCCGGGTGGGCGTTGTATTGGTTTTTCGGAAGTGTTAGACATGTAAGAGAAAAATTTAAATGGTTGGGAAAGGCCATGGGATGTAGAAATATTTTTTTCACATTTTGTTTCCTAGTAAAAACAGGTAAATCAATAGGGATTTTCGTACGTATAAGTACCCAGTGAACGGCTCGTTTAGCTTTATATATTGTTCCGGGTGGGCGTTGTATTGGTTTTTCGGAAGTGATAGACCTGTAAGAGAAAAATTTAAATGGTTGGGAAAGGCCATGGGATGCAGAAATATTTTTTTCACATTTTATTTCCTTGTAAAAACAGGTAAATCAATAGGGATTTTCGTACGTATAAGTACCCAGTGAACGGCTCGTTTAGCTTTATATATTGGTCCGGGTGGGCGTTGTATTGGTTTTTCGGAAGTGTTAGCCCTGTAAGAGAAAAATTTAAATGGTTGGGAAAGGCCATGGGATGTAGAAATATTTTTTTCACATTTTATTTCCTTGTAAAAACAGGTAAATCAATAGGGATTTTCGTACGTATAAGTACCCAGTGAACGGCTCGTTTAGCTTTATATATTGTTCCGGGTGGGCGTTGTATTGGTTTTTCGGAAGTGATAGACCTGTAAGAGAAAAATTTAAATGGTTGGGAAAGGCCATGGGATGTAGAAATATTTTTTCACATTTCCTTGTAAAAACAGGTAAATCAATAGGGATTTTCGTACGGATAAGTACCCTGTGAACGGCTCGTTTAGCTTTATATATTGATCCGGGTGGGCGTTGTATTGGTTTTTCGGAAGTGTTAGACCTGTAAGAGAAAAATTTAAATGGTTGGGAAAGGCCATGGGATGTAGAAATATTTTTTTCACATTTTGTTTCCTAGTAAAAAACAGGTAAATCAATAGGGATTTTCGTACGTATAAGTACCCAGTGAACGGCTCGTTTAGCTTTATATATTGTTCCGGGTGGGCGTTGTATTGGTTTTTCGGAAGTGATAGACCTGTAAGAGAAAAATTTAAATGGTTGGGAAAGGCCATGGGATGCAGAAATATTTTTTTCACATTTTATTTCCTTGTAAAAACAGGTAAATCAATAGGGATTTTCGTACGTATAAGTACCCAGTGAACGGCTCGTTTAGCTTTATATATTGGTCCGGGTGGGCGTTGTATTGGTTTTTCGGAAGTGTTAGCCCTGTAAGAGAAAAATTTAAATGGTTGGGAAAGGCCATGGGAGGTAGAAATATTTTTTTCACATTTTATTTCCTTGTAAAAACAGGTAAATCAATAGGGATTTTCGTACGGATAAGTACCCAGTGAACGGTTCGTTTAGCTTTATATATTGATCCGGGTGGGCGTTGTATTGGTTTTTCGGAAGTGTTAGCCCTGTAAGAGAAAAATTTAAATGGTTGGGAAAGGCCATGGGATGTAGAAATATTTTTTTCACATTTTATTTCCTTGTAAAAACAGGTAAATCAATAGGGATTTTCGTACGTATAAGTACCCAGTGAACGGCTCGTTTAGCTTTATATATTGTTCCGGGTGGGCGTTGTATTGGTTTTTCGGAAGTGTTAGCCCTGTAAGAGAAAAATTTAAATGGTTGGGAAAGGCCATGGGATGTAGAAATATTTTTTTCACATTTTATTTCCTTGTAAAAACAGGTAAATCAATAGGGTATTTCGTACGTATAAGTACCCAGTGAACGGTTCGTTTAGCTTTATATATTGGTCCGGGTGGGCGTTGTATTGGTTTTTCTGAAGTGTTAGCCCTGTAAGAGAAAAATTTAAATGGTTGGGAAAGGCCATGGGAGGTAGAAATATTTTTTTCATATTTTATTTCCTTGTAAAAACAGGTAAATCAATAGGGATTTTCGTACGGATAAGTACCCAGTGAACGGCTCGTTTAGCTTTATATATTGTTCCGGGTGGGCGTTGTATTGGTTTTTCGGAAGTGATAGACCTGTAAGAGAAAAATTTAAACGGTTGGGAAAGGCCATGGGATGCAGAAATATTTTTTTCACTTTTTATTTCCTTGTAAAAACAGGTAAATCAATAGGGATTTTCGTACGTATAAGTACCCAGTGAACGGCTCGTTTAGCTTTATATATTGGTCCGGGTGGGCGTTGTATTGGTTTTTCGGAAGTGTTAGCCCTGTAAGAGAAAAATTTAAATGGTTGGGAAAGGCCATGGGATGTAGAAATATTTTTTTCACATTTTATTTCCTTGTAAAAACAGGTAAATCAATAGGGATTTTCGTACGGATAAGTACCCAGTGAACGGTTCGTTTAGCTTTATATATTGATCCGGGTGGGCGTTGTATTGGTTTTTCGGAAGTGTTAGCCCTGTAAGAGAAAAATTTAAATGGTTGGGAAAGGCCATGGGATGTAGAAATATTTTTTTCACATTTTATTTCCTTGTAAAAACAGGTAAATCAATAGGGATTTTCGTACGTATAAGTACCCAGTGAACGGCTTGTTTAGCTTTATATATTGGTCCGGGTGGGCGTTGTATTGGTTTTTCGGAAGTGTTAGCCCTGTAAGGGAAAAATTTAAATTGTTGGGAAAGGCCATGGGATGTAGAAAAATTTTTTTCACATTTTATTTCCTTGTAAAAACAGGTAAATCAATAGGGATTTTCGTACGTATAAGTACCCAGTGAACGGCTCGTTTAGCTTTATATATTGGTCCGGGTGGGCGTTGTATTGGTTTTTCGGAAGTGATAAACCTGTAAGAGAAAAATTTAAATGGTTGGGAAAGGCCATGGGATGCAGAAATATTTTTTTCACATTTTATTTCCTTGTAAAAACAGGTAGATCAATAGGGATTTTCGTACGTATAAGTACCCAGTGAACGGCTCGTTTAGCTTTATATATTGTTCCGGGTGGGCGTTGTATTGGTTTTTCGGAAGTGATAGACCTGTAAGAGAAAAATTTAAATGGTTGGGAAAGGCCATGGGATGTAGAAATATTTTTTCACATTTTATTTCCTTGTAAAAACAGGTAAATCAATAGGGATTTTCGTACGTATAAGTACCCTGTGAACGGCTCGTTTAGCTTTATATATTGATCCGGGTGGGCGTTGTATTGGTTTTTCGGAAGTGTTAGCCCTGTAAGAGAAAAATTTTAATGGTTGGGAAAGGCCATGGGATGTAGAAATATTTTTTTCACATTTTATTTCCTTGTAAAAACAGGTAAATCAATAGGGATTTTCGTACGGATAAGTACCCAGTGAACGGTTCGTTTAGCTTTATATATTGATCCGGGTGGGCGTTGTATTGGTTTTTCGGAAGTGTTAGCCCTGTAAGAGAAAAATTTAAATGGTTGGGAAAGGCCATGGGATGTAGAAATATTTTTTTCACATTTTATTTCCTTGTAAAAACAGGTAAATCAATAGGGATTTTCGTACGTATAAGTACCCAGTGAACGGCTTGTTTAGCTTTATATATTGGTCCGGGTGGGCGTTGTATTGGTTTTTCGGAAGTGTTAGCCCTGTAAGGGAAAAATTTAAATTGTTGGGAAAGGCCATGGGATGTAGAAATATTTTTTTCACATTTTATTTCCTTGTAAAAACAGGTAAATCAATAGGGATTTTCGTACGTATAAGTACCCAGTGAACGGCTTGTTTAGCTTTATATATTGGTCCGGGTGGGCGTTGTATTGGTTTTTCGGAAGTGATAAACCTGTAAGAGAAAAATTTAAATGGTTGGGAAAGGCCATGGGATGTAGAAATATTTTTTTCACATTTTATTTCCTTGTAAAAACAGGTAAATCAATAGGGATTTTCGTACGGATAAGTACCCAGTGAACGGTTCGTTTAGCTTTATATATTGATCCGGGTGGGCGTTGTATTGGTTTTTCGGAAGTGTTAGCCCTGTAAGAGAAAAATTTAAATGGTTGGGAAAGGCCATGGGATGTAGAAATATTTTTTTCACATTTTATTTCCTTGTAAAAACAGGTAAATCAATAGGGATTTTCGTACGTATAAGTACCCAGTGAACGGCTCGTTTAGCTTTATATATTGTTCCGGGTGGGCGTTGTATTGGTTTTTCGGAAGTGTTAGCCCTGTAAGAGAAAAATTTAAATGGTTGGGAAAGGCCATGGGATGTAGAAATATTTTTTTCACATTTTGTTTCCTAGTAAAAACAGGTAAATCAATAGGGATTTTCGTACGTATAAGTACCCAGTGAACAGCTCGTTTAGCTTTATAAATTGTTCCGGGTGGGCGTTGTATTGGTTTTTCGGAAGTGATAGACCTGTAAGTGAAAAATTTAAATGGTTGGGAAAGGCCATGGGATGCAGAAATATTTTTTTCACATTTTATTTCCTTGTAAAAAGAGGTAAATCAATAGGGATTTTCGTACGTATAAGTACCCAGTGAACGGCTCGTTTAGCTTTATATATTGGTCCGGGTGGGCGTCGTATTGGTTTTTCGGAAGTGTTAACCCTGTAAGAGAAAAATTTAAATGGTTGGGAAAGGCCATGGGATGTAGAAATATTTTTTTCACATTTTATTTCCTTGTAAAAACAGGTAAATCAATAGGGATTTTCGTACGGATAAGTACCCAGTGAACGGTTCGTTTAGCTTTATATATTGACCCGGGTGGGCGTTGTATTGGTTTTTCGGAAGTGTTAGCCCTGTAAGAGAAAAATTTAAATGGTTGGGAAAGGCCATGGGAGGTAGAAATATTTTTTTCACATTTTATTTCCTTGTAAAAACAGGTAAATCAATAGCGATTTTCGTACATATAAGTACCCAATGAACGGTTCATTTAGCTTTATATATTGTTCCGGGTGCGCGTTGTATTGGTTTTTCGGAAGTGTTAGACTTGTAAGAGAAAAATTTAAATGGTTGGGAAAGGCCATGGGATGTAGAAATATTTTTTTCACATTTTATTTCCTTGTAAAAACAGGTAGATCAATAGGGATTTTCGTACGTATAAGTACCCAGTGAACGGCTCGTTTAGCTTTATATATTGTTCCGGGTGGGCGTTGTATTGGTTTTTCGGAAGTGATAGACCTGTAAGAGAAAAATTTTAATGGTTGGGAAAGGCCATGGGATGCAGAAATATTTTTTTCACATTTTATTTCCTTGTAAAAACAGGTAAATCAATAGGGATTTTCGTACGTATAAGTACCCAGTGAACGGCTCGTTTAGCTTTATATATTGTTCCGGGTGGGCGTTGTATTGGTTTTTCGGAAGTGATAGACCTGTAAGAGAAAAATTTAAATGGTTGGGAAAGGCCATGGGATGTAGAAATATTGTTTTCACATTTTATTTCCTTGTAAAAACAGGTAAATCAATAGGGATTTTCGTACGGATAAGTACCCTGTGAACGGTTCGTTTAGCTTTATATATTGATCTGGGTGGGCGTTGTATTGGTTTTTCGGAAGTGTTAGACATGTAAGAGAAAAATTTAAATGGTTGGGAAAGGCCATGGGATGTAGAAATATTTTTTTCACATTTTGTTTCCTAGTAAAAACAGGTAAATCAATAGGGATTTTCGTATGGATAAGTACCCAGTGAACAGTTCGTTTAGCTTTATATATTGTTCCTGGTGGGCGTTGTATTGGTTTTTCGGAAGTGATAGACTTGTAAGAGAAAAATTTAAATGGTTGGGAAAGGCCATGGGATGCAGAAATATTTTTTTCACATTTTATTTCCTTGTAAAAACAGGTAAATCAATAGGGATTTTCGTACGTATAAGTACCCAATGAACGGCTCGTTTAGCTTTATATATTGGTCCGGGTGGGCGTTGTATTGGTTTTTCGGAAGTGTTAGCCCTGTAAGAGAAAAATTTAAATGGTTGGGAAAGGCCATGGGATGTAGAAATATTTTTTTTACATTTTATTTCCTTGTAAAAACAGGTAAATCAATAGGGATTTTCGTACGTATAAGTACCCAGTGAACGGCTCGATTAGCTTTATATATTGTTCCGGGTGGGCGTTGTATTGGTTTTTCGGAAGTGATAGACCTGTAAGAGAAAAATTTAAATCGTTGGGAAAGGCCATGGGATGTAGAAATATTTTTTTTACATTTTATTTCCTTGTAAAAACAGGTAAATCAATAGGGATTTTCGTACATATATGTACCCAGTGAACCTTTCGTTTAGCTTTATATATTGGTCCGGGTAGGCGTTGTATTGGTTTTTCGGAAGTGTTAGCCCTGTAAGAGAAAAATTTAAATGGTTGGGAAAGGCCATGGGATGTAGAAATATTTTTTTCACATTTTATTTCCTTGTAAAAACAGGTAAATCAATAGCGATTTTCGTACATATAAGTACCCAGTGAACGGTTCATTTAGCTTTATATATTGTTCCGGGTGGGCGTTGTATTGGTTTTTCGGAAGTGTTAGACTTGTAAGAGAAAAATTTAAATGGTTGGGAAAGGCCATGGGATGTAGAAATATTTTTTTCACATTTTATTTCCTTGTAAAAACAGGTAGATCAATAGGGATTTTCGTACGTATAAGTACCCAGTGAACGGCTCGTTTAGCTTTATATATTGTTCCGGGTGGGCGTTGTATTGGTTTTTCGGAAGTGATAGACCTGTAAGAGAAAAATTTTAATGGTTGGGAAAGGCCATGGGATGCAGAAATATTTTTTTCACATTTTATTTCCTTGTAAAAACAGGTAAATCAATAGGGATTTTCGTACGTATAAGTACCCAGTGAACGGCTCGTTTAGCTTTATATATTGTTCCGGGTGGGCGTTGTATTGGTTTTTCGGAAGTGATAGACCTGTAAGAGAAAAATTTAAATGGTTGGGAAAGGCCATGGGATGTAGAAATATTGTTTTCACATTTTATTTCCTTGTAAAAACAGGTAAATCAATAGGGATTTTCGTACGGATAAGTACCCTGTGAACGGTTCGTTTAGCTTTATATATTGATCTGGGTGGGCGTTGTATTGGTTTTTCGGAAGTGTTAGACATGTAAGAGAAAAATTTAAATGGTTGGGAAAGGCCATGGGATGTAGAAATATTTTTTTCACATTTTGTTTCCTAGTAAAAACAGGTAAATCAATAGGGATTTTCGTATGGATAAGTACCCAGTGAACAGTTCGTTTAGCTTTATATATTGTTCCTGGTGGGCGTTGTATTGGTTTTTCGGAAGTGATAGACTTGTAAGAGAAAAATTTAAATGGTTGGGAAAGGCCATGGGATGCAGAAATATTTTTTTCACATTTTATTTCCTTGTAAAAACAGGTAAATCAATAGGGATTTTCGTACGTATAAGTACCCAATGAACGGCTCGTTTAGCTTTATATATTGGTCCGGGTGGGCGTTGTATTGGTTTTTCGGAAGTGTTAGCCCTGTAAGAGAAAAATTTAAATGGTTGGGAAAGGCCATGGGATGTAGAAATATTTTTTTTTCACATTTTATTTCCTTGTAAAAACAGGTAAATCAATAGGGATTTTCGTACGTATAAGTACCCAGTGAACGGCTCGATTAGCTTTATATATTGTTCCGGGTGGGCGTTGTATTGGTTTTTCGGAAGTGATAGACCTGTAAGAGAAAAATTTAAATCGTTGGGAAAGGCCATGGGATGTAGAAATATTTTTTTTACATTTTATTTCCTTGTAAAAACAGGTAAATCAATAGGGATTTTCGTACATATATGTACCCAGTGAACCTTTCGTTTAGCTTTATATATTGGTCCGGGTAGGCGTTGTATTGGTTTTTCGGAAGTGTTAGCCCTGTAAGAGAAAAATTTAAATGGTTGGGAAAGGCCATGGGATGTAGAAATATTTTTTTCACATTTTATTTCCTTGTAAAAACAGGTAAATCAATAGCGATTTTCGTACATATAAGTACCCAGTGAACGGTTCATTTAGCTTTATATATTGTTCCGGGTGCGCGTTGTATTGGTTTTTCGGAAGTGTTAGACTTGTAAGAGAAAAATTTAAATGGTTGGGAAAGGCCATGGGATGTAGAAATATTTTTTTCACATTTTATTTCCTTCTAAAAACAGGTAGATCAATAGGGATTTTCGTACGTATAAGTACCCAGTGAACGGCTCGTTTAGCTTTATATATTGTTCCGGGTGGGCGTTGTATTGGTTTATCAGAAGTGATAGACCTGTAAGAGAAAAATTTTAATGGTTGGGAAATGCCATGGGATGCAGAAATATTTTTTTCACATTTTATTTCCTTGTAAAAACAGGTAAATCAATAGGGATTTTCGTACGTATAAGTACCCAGTGAACGGCTCGTTTAGCTTTATATATTGTTCCGGGTGGGCGTTGTATTGGTTTTTCGGAAGTGATAGACCTGTAAGAGAAAAATTTAAATGGTTGGGAAAGGCCATGGGATGTAGAAATATTGTTTTCACATTTTATTTCCTTGTAAAAACAGGTAAATCAATAGGGATTTTCGTACGGATAAGTACCCTGTGAACGGTTCGTTTAGCTTTATATATTGATCTGGGTGGGCGTTGTATTGGTTTTTCGGAAGTGTTAGACATGTAAGAGAAAAATTTAAATGGTTGGGAAAGGCCATGGGATGTAGAAATATTTTTTTCACATTTTGTTTCCTTGTAAAAACAGGTAAATCAATAGGGATTTTCGTACGGATAAGTACCCAGTGAACAGTTCGTTTAGCTTTATATATTGTTCCTGGTGGGCGTTGTATTGGTTTTTCGGAAGTGTTAGACCTGTAAGATAAAAATTTAAATCTTTGGGAAAGGCCATGGGATGTAGAAATTTTTTTTTCACATTTTATTTCCTTGTAAAAACAGGTAAATCAATAGGGATTTTCGTACGTATAAGTACCCAGTGAACGGCTCGTTTAGCTTTATATATTGTTCCGGGTGGGCGTTGTATTGGTTTTTCGGAAGTGATAGACTTGTAAGAGAAAAATTTAAATGGTTGGGAAAGGCCATGGGATGTAGAAATATTTTTTTCACATTTTATTTCCTTGTAAAAACAGGTAGATCAATAGGGATTTTCGTACGTATAAGTACCCAGTGAACGGCTCGTTTAGCTTTATATATTGTTCCGGGTGGGCGTTGTATTGGTTTTTCGGAAGTGATAGACCTGTAAGAGAAAAATTTTAATGGTTGGGAAAGGCCATGGGATGCAGAAATATTTTTTTCACATTTTATTTCCTTGTAAAAACAGGTAAATCAATAGGGATTTTCGTACGTATAAGTACCCAGTGAACGGCTCGTTTAGCTTTATATATTGTTCCGGGTGGGCGTTGTATTGGTTTTTCGGAAGTGATAGACCTGTAAGAGAAAAATTTAAATGGTTGGGAAAGGCCATGGGATGTAGAAATATTGTTTTCACATTTTATTTCCTTGTAAAAACAGGTAAATCAATAGGGATTTTCGTACGGATAAGTACCCTGTGAACGGTTCGTTTAGATTTATATATTGATCTGGGTGGGCGTTGTATTGGTTTTTCGGAAGTGTTAGACCTGTAAGAGAAAAATTTAAATGGTTGGGAAAGGCCATGGGATGTAGAAATATTTTTTTCACATTTTGTTTCCTAGTAAAAACAGGTAAATCAATAGGGATTTTCGTACGGATAAGTACCCAGTGAACAGTTCGTTTAGCTTTATATATTGTTCCTGGTGGGCGTTGTATTGGTTTTTCGGAAGTGTTAGACCTGGGCCATGGGATGTAGAAATTTTTTTTTCACATTTTATTTCCTTGTAAAAACAGGTAAATCAATAGGGATTTTCGTACATATAAGTACCCAGTGAACGGTTCGTTTAGCTTTATATATTGGTCCGGGTGGGCGTTGTATTGATTTTTTGGAAGTGTTAGCCCTGTAAGAGAAAAATTTAAATGGTTGGGAAAGGCCATGGGATGTAGAAATTTTTTTTTCACATTTTATTTCCTTGTAAAAAGAGGTAAATCAATAGGGATTTTCGTACATATAAGTACCCAGTGAACGGTTTGTTTAGCTTTATATATTGTTCCGGGTGGGCGTTGTATTGGTTTTTCGGAAGTGTTAGACTTGTAAGAGAAAAATTTTAATGGTTGGGAAAGGCCATGAGATGCAGAAATATTTTTTTCACATTTTATTTCCTTGTAAAAACAGGTAAATCAATAGGGATTTTCGTACGTATAAGTACCCAGTGAACGGCTCGTTTAGCTTTATATATTGTTCCGGGTGGGCGTTGTATTGGTTTTTCGGAAGTGATAGACCTGTAAGAGAAAAATTTAAATGGTTGGGAAAGGCCATGGGATGTAGAAATATTTTTTCACATTTTATTTCCTTGTAAAAACAGGTAAATCAATAGGGATTTTCGTACGGATAAGTACCATGTGAACGGTTCGTTTAGCTTTATATATTGATCCGGGTGGGCGTTGTATTGGTTTTTCGGAAGTGTTAGACCTGTAAGAGAAAAATTTAAATGGTTGGGAAAGGCCATGGGATGTAGAAATATTTTTTTCACATTTTGTTTCCTAGTAAAAACAGGTAAATCAATAGGGATTTTCGTACGGATAAGTACCCAGTGAACGGTTTGTTTAGCTTTATATATTGTTCCGGGTGGGCGTTGTATTGGTTTTTTGGAAGTGTTAGACTTGTAAGAGAAATATTTAAATGGTTGGGAAAGGCCATGGGATGTAGAAATATTTTTTTCACATTTTATTTCCTTGTAAAAACAGGTAGATCAATAGGGATTTTCGTACGTATAAGTACCCAGTGAACGGCTCGTTTAGCTTTATATATTGTTCCGGGTGGGCGTTGTATTGGTTTTTCGGAAGTGATAGACCTGTAAGAGAAAAATTTAAATGGTTGGGAAAGGCCATGGGATGTAGAAATATTTTTTCACATTTTATTTCCTTGTAAAAACAGGTAAATCAATAGGGATTTTCGTACGGATAAGTACCATGTGAACGGTTCGTTTAGCTTTATATATTGATCCGGGTGGGCGTTGTATTGGTTTTTCGGAAGTGTTAGACCTGTAAGAGAAAAATTTAAATGGTTGGGAAAGGCCATGGGATGTAGAAATATTTTTTTCACATTTTGTTTCCTAGTAAAAACAGGTAAATCAATAGGGATTTTCGTACGGATAAGTACCCAGTGAACGGTTTGTTTAGCTTTATATATTGTTCCGGGTGGGCGTTGTATTGGTTTTTCGGAAGTGTTAGACTTGTAAGAGAAATATTTAAATGGTTGGGAAAGGCCATGGGATGTAGAAATATTTTTTTCACATTTTATTTCCTTGTAAAAACAGGTAGATCAATAGGGATTTTCGTACGTATAAGTACCCAGTGAACGGCTCGTTTAGCTTTATATATTGTTCCGGGTGGGCGTTGTATTGGTTTTTCGGAAGTGATAGACCTGTAAGAGAAAGATTTTAATGGTTGGGAAAGGCCATGGGATGTAGAAATATTTTTTCACATTTTATTTCCTTGTAAAAACAGGTAAATCAATAGGGATTTTCGTACGGATAAGTACCATGTGAACGGTTCGTTTAGCTTTATATATTGATCCGGGTGGGCGTTGTATTGGTTTTTCGGAAGTGTTAGACCTGTAAGAGAAAAATTTAAATGGTTGGGAAAGGCCATGGGATGTAGAAATATTTTTTTCACATTTTGTTTCCTAGTAAAAACAGGTAAATCAATAGGGATTTTCGTACGGATAAGTACCCAGTGAACGGTTTGTTTAGCTTTATATATTGTTCCGGGTGGGCGTTGTATTGGTTTTTCGGAAGTGTTAGACTTGTAAGAGAAATATTTAAATGGTTGGGAAAGGCCATGGGATGTAGAAATATTTTTTTCACATTTTATTTCCTTGTAAAAACAGGTAGATCAATAGGGATTTTCGTACGTATAAGTACCCAGTGAACGGCTCGTTTAGCTTTATATATTGTTCCGGGTGGGCGTTGTATTGGTTTTTCGGAAGTGATAGACCTGTAAGAGAAAGATTTTAATGGTTGGGAAAGGCCATGGGATGCAGAAATATTTTTTTCACATTTTATTTCCTTGTAAAAACAGGTAAATCAATAGGGATTTTCGTACGTATAAGTACCCAGTGAACGGCTCGTTTAGCTTTATATATTGTTCCGGGTGGGCGTTGTATTGGTTTTTCGGAAGTGATAGACCTGTAAGAGAAAAATTTAAATGGTTGGGAAAGGCCATGGGATGTAGAAATATTTTTTCACATTTTATTTCCTTGTAAAAACAGGTAAATCAATAGGGATTTTCGTACGGATATGTACCATGTGAACGGTTCGTTTAGCTTTATATATTGATCCGGGTGGGCGTTGTATTGGTTTTTCGGAAGTGTTAGACCTGTAAGAGAAAAATTTAAATGGTTGGGAAAGGCCATGGGATGTAGAAATATTTTTTTCACATTTTGTTTCCTAGTAAAAACAGGTAAATCAATAGGGATTTTCGTACGGATAAGTACCCAGTGAACAGTTCGTTTAGCTTTATATATTGTTCCTGGTGGGCGTTGTATTGGTTTTTCGGAAGTGATAGACTTGTAAGAGAAAAATTTAAATGGTTGGGAAAGGCCATGGGATGTAGAAATATTTTTTTCACATTTTATTTCCTTGTAAAAACAGGTAAATCAATAGGGATTTTCGTACGGATAAGTACCCAGTGAACGGTTCGTTTAGCTTTATATATTTGTCTGGGTGGGCGTTGTATTGGTTTTTCGGAAGTGTTAGCCCTGTAAGAGAAAAATTTAAATGGTTGGGAAAGGCCATGGGATATAGAAATATTTTTTTCACATTTTATTTCCTTGTAAAAACAGGTAAATCAATAGGGATTTTCGTACGGATAAGTACCCAGTGAACGGTTCGTTTAGCTTTATATATTGATCCGGGTGGGCGTTGTATTGGTTTTTCGGAAGTGTTAGCCCTGTAAGAGGAAAATTTAAATGGTTGGGAAAGGCCATGGGATGTAGAAATATTTTTTTCACATTTTATTTCCTTGTAAAAACAAGTAAATCAATAGGGATTTTCGTACGTATAAGTACCCAGTGAACGGCTCGTTTAGCTTTATATATTGTTCTGGGTGGGCGTTGTATTGGTTTTTCGGAAGTGTTAGCCCTGTAAGAGAAAAATTTAAATGGTTGGGAAAGGCCATGGGATGTAGAAATATTTTTTTCACATTTTATTTCCTTGTAAAAACAGGTAGATCAATAGGGATTTTCGTACGTATAAGTACCCAGTGAACGGCTCGTTTAGCTTTATATATTGTTCCGGGTGGGCGTTGTATTGGTTTTTCGGAAGTGATAGACCTGTAAGAGAAAAATTTTAATGGTTGGGAAAGGCCATGGGATGCAGAAATATTTTTTTCACATTTTATTTCCTTGTAAAAACAGGTAAATCAATAGGGATTTTCGTACGGATAAGTACCCAGTGAACGGTTCGTTTAGCTTTATATATTGGTCCGGGTGGGCGTTGTATTGGTTTTTCGGAAGTGTTAGCCCTGTAAGAGAAAAATTTAAATGGTTGGGAAAGGCCATGGGATGTAGAAATATTTTTTTCACATTTTATTTCCTTGTAAAAACAGATAAATCAATAGGGATTTTCGTACGGATAAGTACCCAGTGAACGGTTCGTTTAGCTTTATATATTGTTCCGGGTGGGAGTTGTATTGGTTTTTCGGAAGTGTTAGACTTGTAAGAGAAATATTTAAATGGTTGGGAAAGGCCATGGGATGTAGAAATATTTTTTTCACATTTTATTTCCTTGTAAAAACAGGTAGATCAATAGGGATTTTCGTACGTATAAGTACCCAGTGAACGGCTCGTTTAGCTTTATATATTGTTCCGGGTGGGCGTTGTATTGGTTTTTCGGAAGTGATAGACCTGTAAGAGAAAAATTTTAATGGTTGGGAAAGGCCATGGGATGCAGAAATATTTTTTTCACATTTTATTTCCTTGTAAAAACAGGTAAATCAATAGGGATTTTCGTACGTATAAGTACCCAGTGAACGGCTCGTTTAGCTTTATATATTGTTCCGGGTGGGCGTTGTATTGGTTTTTCGGAAGTGATAGACCTGTAAGAGAAAAATTTAAATGGTTGGGAAAGGCCATGGGATGTAGAAATATTTTTTCACATTTTATTTCCTTGTAAAAACAGGTAAATCAATAGGGATTTTCGTACGGATATGTACCATGTGAACGGTTCGTTTAGCTTTATATATTGATCCGGGTGGGCGTTGTATTGGTTTTTCGGAAGTGTTAGACCTGTAAGAGAAAAATTTAAATGGTTGGGAAAGGCCATGGGATGTAGAAATATTTTTTTCACATTTTGTTTCCTAGTAAAAACAGGTAAATCAATAGGGATTTTCGTACGGATAAGTACCCAGTGAACAGTTCGTTTAGCTTTATATATTGTTCCTGGTGGGCGTTGTATTGGTTTTTCGGAAGTGATAGACTTGTAAGAGAAAAATTTAAATGGTTGGGAAAGGCCATGGGATGTAGAAATATTTTTTTCACATTTTATTTCCTTGTAAAAACAGGTAAATCAATAGGGATTTTCGTACGGATAATTACCCAGTGAACGGTTCGTTTAGCTTTATATATTGGTCTGGGTGGGCGTTGTATTGGTTTTTCGGAAGTGTTAGCCCTGTAAGAGAAAAATTTAAATGGTTGGGAAAGGCCATGGGATGTAGAAATATTTTTTTCACATTTTATTTCCTTGTAAAAACAGGTAAATCAATAGGGATTTTCGTACGGATAAGTACCCAGTGAACGGTTCGTTTAGCTTTATATATTGATCCGGGTGGGCGTTGTATTGGTTTTTCGGAAGTGTTAGCCCTGTAAGAGAAAAATTTAAATGGTTGGGAAAGGCCATGGGATGTAGAAATATTTTTTTCACATTTTATTTCCTTGTAAAAACAAGTAAATCAATAGGGATTTTCGTACGTATAAGTACCCAGTGAACGGCTCGTTTAGCTTTATATATTGTTCCGGGTGGGCGTTGTATTGGTTTTTCGGAAGTGTTAGCCCTGTAAGAGAAAAATTTAAATGGTTGGGAAAGGCCATGGGATGTAGAAATATTTTTTTCACATTTTATTTCCTTGTAAAAACAGGTAGATCAATAGGGATTTTCGTACGTATAAGTACCCAGTGAACGGCTCGTTTAGCTTTATATATTGTTCCGGGTGCGCGTTGTATTGGTTTTTCGGAAGTGTTAGACTTGTAAGAGAAAAATTTAAATGGTTGGGAAAGGCCATGGGATGTAGAAATATTTTTTTCACATTTTATTTCCTTGTAAAAACAGGTAGATCAATATGGATTTTCGTACGTATAAGTACCCAGTGAACGGCTCGTTTAGCTTTATATATTGTTCCGGGTGGGCGTTGTATTGGTTTTTCGGAAGTGATAGACCTGTAAGAGAAAAATTTGAATGGTTGGGAAAGGCCATGGGATGCAGAAATATTTTTTTCACATTTTATTTCCTTGTAAAAACAGGTAAATCAATAGGGATTTTCGTACGTATAAGTACCCAGTGAACGGCTCGTTTAGCTTTATATATTGTTCCGGGTGGGCGTTGTATTGGTTTTTCGGAAGTGATAGACCTGTAAGAGAAAAATTTAAATGGTTGGGAAAGGCCATGGGATGTAGAAATATTGTTTTCACATTTTATTTCCTTGTAAAAACAGGTAAATCAATAGGGATTTTCGTACGGATAAGTACCCTGTGAACGGTTCGTTTAGATTTATATATTGATCTGGGTGGGCGTTGTATTGGTTTTTCGGAAGTGTTAGACCTGTAAGAGAAAAATTTAAATGGTTGGGAATGGCCATGGGATGTAGAAATATTTTTTTCACATTTTGTTTCCTAGTAAAAACAGGTAAATCAATAGGGATTTTCGTACGGATAAGTACCCAGTGAACAGTTCGTTTAGCTTTATATATTGTTCCTGGTGGGCGTTGTATTGGTTTTTCGGAAGTGTTAGACCTGTAAGAGAAAAATTTAAATCTTTGGGAAAGGCCATGGGATGTAGAAATTTTTTTTTCACATTTTATTTCCTTGTAAAAACAGGTAAATCAATAGGGATTTTCGTACATATAAGTACCCAGTGAACGGTTCGTTTAGCTTTATATATTGGTCCGGGTGGGCGTTGTATTGGTTTTTTGGAAGTGTTAGCCCTGTAAGAGAAAAATTTAAATGGTTGGGAAAGGCCATGGGATGTAGAAAATTTTTTTTTCACATTTTATTTCCTTGTAAAAACAGGTAAATCAATAGGGATTTTCGTACATATAAGTACCCAGTGAACGGTTTGTTTAGCTTTATATATTGTTCCGGGTGGGCGTTGTATTGGTTTTTCGGAAGTGTTAGACCTGTAAGAGAAAAATTTAAATGGTTGGGAAAGGCCATGGGATGTAGAAATATTTTTTTCACATTTTATTTCCTTGTAAAAACAGATAAATCAATAGGGATTTTCGTACGGATATGTACCATGTGAACGGTTCGTTTAGCTTTATATATTGATCCGGGTGGGCGTTGTATTGGTTTTTCGGAAGTGTTAGACCTGTAAGAGAAAAATTTAAATGGTTGGGAAAGGCCATGGGATGTAGAAATATTTTTTTCACATTTTGTTTCCTAGTAAAAACAGGTAAATCAATAGGGATTTTCGTACGGATAAGTACCCAGTGAACAGTTCGTTTAGCTTTATATATTGTTCCTGGTGGGCGTTGTATTGATTTTTCGGAAGTGATAGACTTGTAAGAGAAAAATTTAAATGGTTGGGAAAGGCCATGGGATGTAGAAATATTTTTTTCACATTTTATTTCCTTGTAAAAACAGGTAAATCAATAGGGATTTTCGTACGGATAAGTACCCAGTGAACGGTTCGTTTAGCTTTATATATTGGTCCGGGTGGGCGTTGTATTGGTTTTTCGGAGTGTTAGCCCTGTAAGAGAAAAATTTAAATGGTTGGGAAAGGCCATGGGATGTAGAAATATTTTTTTCACATTTTATTTCCTTGTAAAAACAGGTAAATCAATAGGGATTTTCGTACGGATAAGTACCCAGTGAACGGTTCGTTTAGCTTTATATATTGTTCCGGGTGGGAGTTGTATTGGTTTTTCGGAAGTGTTAGACTTGTAAGAGAAATATTTAAATGGTTGGGAAAGGCCATGGGATGTAGAAATATTTTTTTCACATTTTATTTCCTTGTAAAAACAGGTAGATCAATAGGGATTTTCGTACGTATAAGTACCCAGTGAACGGCTCGTTTAGCTTTATATATTGTTCCGGGTGGGCGTTGTATTGGTTTTTCGGAAGTGATAGACCTGTAAGAGAAAAATTTTAATGGTTGGGAAAGGCCATGGGATGCAGAAATATTTTTTTCACATTTTATTTCCTTGTAAAAACAGGTAAATCAATAGGGATTTTCGTACGTATAAGTACCCAGTGAACGGCTCGTTTAGCTTTATATATTGTTCCGGGTGGGCGTTGTATTGGTTTTTCGGAAGTGATAGACCTGTAAGAGAAAAATTTAAATGGTTGGGAAAGGCCATGGGATGTAGAAATATTTTTTCACATTTTATTTCCTTGTAAAAACAGGTAAATCAATAGGGATTTTCGTACGGATATGTACCATGTGAACGGTTCGTTTAGCTTTATATATTGATCCGGGTGGGCGTTGTATTGGTTTTTCGGAAGTGTTAGACCTGTAAGAGAAAAATTTAAATGGTTGGGAAAGGCCATGGGATGTAGAAATATTTTTTTCACATTTTGTTTCCTAGTAAAAACAGGTAAATCAATAGGGATTTTCGTACGGATAAGTACCCAGTGAACAGTTCGTTTAGCTTTATATATTGTTCCTGGTGGGCGTTGTATTGGTTTTTCGGAAGTGATAGACTTGTAAGAGAAAAATTTAAATGGTTGGGAAAGGCCATGGGATGTAGAAATATTTTTTTCACATTTTATTTCCTTGTAAAAACAGGTAAATCAATAGGGATTTTCGTACGGATAAGTACCCAGTGAACGGTTCGTTTAGCTTTATATATTGGTCCGGGTGGGCGTTGTATTGGTTTTTCGGAAGTGTTAGCCCTGTAAGAGAAAAATTTAAATGGTTGGGAACGGCCATGGGATGTAGAAATATTTTTTTCACATTTTATTTCCTTGTAAAAACAGGTAAATCAATAGGGATTTTCGTACGGATAAGTACCCAGTGAACGGTTCGTTTAGCTTTATATATTGATCCGGGTGGGCGTTGTATTGGTTTTTCGGAAGTGTTAGCCCTGTAAGAGAAAAATTTAAATGGTTGGGAAAGGCCATGGGATGTAGAAATATTTTTTTCACATTTTATTTCCTTGTAAAAACAAGTAAATCAATAGGGATTTTCGTACGTATAAGTACCCAGTGAACGGCTCGTTTAGCTTTATATATTGTTCCGGGTGGGCGTTGTATTGGTTTTTCGGAAGTGTTAGCCCTGTAAGAGAAAAATTTAAATGGTTGGGAAAGGCCATGGGATGTAGAAATATTTTTTTCACATTTTATTTCCTTGTAAAAACAGGTAGATCAATAGGGATTTTCGTACGTATAAGTACCCAGTGAACGGCTCGTTTAGCTTTATATATTGTTCCGGGTGGGCGTTGTATTGGTTTTTCGGAAGTGATAGACCTGTAAGAGAAAAATTTTAATGGTTGGGAAAGGCCATGGGATGCAGAAATATTTTTTTCACATTTTATTTCCTTGTAAAAACAGGTAAATCAATAGGGATTTTCGTACGTATAAGTACCCAGTGAACGGCTCGTTTAGCTTTATATATTGTTCCGGGTGGGCGTTGTATTGGTTTTTCGGAAGTGATAGACCTGTAAGAGAAAAATTTAAATGGTTGGGAAAGGCCATGGGATGTAGAAATATTTTTTCACATTTTATTTCCTTGTAAAAACAGGTAAATCAATAGGGATTTTCGTACGGATAAGTACCATGTGAACGGTTCGTTTAGCTTTATATATTGATCCGGGTGGGCGTTGTATTGGTTTTTCGGAAGTGTTAGCCCTGTAAGAGAAAAATTTAAATGGTTGGGAAAGGCCATGGGATGCAGAAATATTTTTTTCACATTTTATTTCCTTGTAAAAACAGGTAAATCAATAGGGATTTTCGTACGTATAAGTACCCAGTGAACGGCTCGTTTAGCTTTATATATTGTTCCGGGTGGGCGTTGTATTGGTTTTTCAGAAGTGATAGACCTGTAAGAGAAAAATTTAAATGGTTGGGAAAGGCCATGGGATGCAGAAATATTTTTTTCACATTTTATTTCCTTGTAAAAACTGGTAAATCAATAGGGATTTTCATACGTATAAGTACCCAGTGAACGGCTCGTTTAGATTTATATATTGGTCCGGGTGGGCGTTGTATTGGTTTTTCGGAAGTGTTAGCCCTGTAAGAGAAAAATTTAAATGGTTGGGAAAGGCCATGGGATGCAGAAATATTTTTTTCACATTTTATTTCCTTGTAAAAACAGGTAAATCAATAGGGATTTTCGTACGTATAAGTACCCAGTGAACGGCTCGTTTAGGTTTATATATTGTTCCGGGTGGGCGTTGTATTGGTTTTTCAGAAGTGATAGACCTGTAAGAGAAAAATTTAAATGGTTGGGAAAGGCCATGGGATGCAGAAATATTTTTTTCACATTTTATTTCCTTGTAAAAACAGGTAGATCAATAGGGATTTTCGTACGTATAAGTACCCAGTGAACGGCTCGTTTAGCTTTATATATTGTTCCGGGTGGGCGTTGTATTGGTTTTTCGGAAGTGATAGACCTGTAAGAGAAAAATTTTAATGGTTGGGAAAGGCCATGGGATGTAGAAATATTTTTTCACATTTTATTTCCTTGTAAAAACAGGTAAATCAATAGGGATTTTCGTACGGATAAGTACCATGTGAACGGTTCGTTTAGCTTTATATATTGATCCGGGTGGGCGTTGTATTGGTTTTTCGGAAGTGTTAGCCCTGTAAGAGAAAAATTTAAATGGTTGGGAAAGGCCATGGGATGCAGAAATATTTTTTTCACATTTTATTTCCTTGTAAAAACAGGTAAATCAATAGGGATTTTCGTACGTATAAGTACCCAGTGAACGGCTCGTTTAGCTTTATATATTGTTCCGGGTGGGCGTTGTATTGGTTTTTCAGAAGTGATAGACCTGTAAGAGAAAAATTTAAATGGTTGGGAAAGGCCATGGGATGCAGAAATATTTTTTTCACATTTTATTTCCTTGTAAAAACTGGTAAATCAATAGGGATTTTCATACGTATAAGTACCCAGTGAACGGCTCGTTTAGCTTTATATATTGGTCCGGGTGGGCGTTGTATTGGTTTTTCGGAAGTGTTAGCCCTGTAAGAGAAAAATTTAAATGGTTGGGAAAGGCCATGGGATGCAGAAATATTTTTTTCACATTTTATTTCCTTGTAAAAACAGGTAAATCAATAGGGATTTTCGTACGTATAAGTACCCAGTGAACGGCTCGTTTAGCTTTATATATTGTTCCGGGTGGGCGTTGTATTGGTTTTTCAGAAGTGATAGACCTGTAAGAGAAAAATTTAAATGGTTGGGAAAGGCCATGGGATGCAGAAATATTTTTTTCACATTTTATTTCCTTGTAAAAACTGGTAAATCAATAGGGATTTTCATACGTATAAGTACCCAGTGAACGGCTTGTTTAGCTTTATATATTGGTCCGGGTGAGCGTTGTATTGGTTTTTCGGAAGTGTTAGCCCTGTAAGGGAAAAATTTAAATGGTTGGGAAAGGCCATGGGTTGTAGAAATATTTTTTTCACATTTTATTTCCTTGTAAAAACAGGTAAATCAATAGGGATTTTCGTACGGATAAGTACCCAGTGAACGGTTCGTTTAGCTTTATATATTGGTCCGGGTGGGCGTTGTATTGGTTTTTCGGAAGTGTTAGCCCTGTAAGAGAAAAATTTAAATGGTTGGGAAAGGCCATGGGATGTAGAAATATTTTTTTTCACATTTTATTTCCTTGTAAAAACAGGTAAATCAATAGGGATTTTCGTACGTATAAGTACCCAGTGAACGGCTTGTTTAGCTTTATATATTGGTCTGGGTGAGCGTTGTATTGGTTTTTCGGAAGTGTTAGCCCTGTAAGGGAAAAATTTAAATGGTTGGGAAAGGCCATGGGTTGTAGAAATATTTTTTTCACATTTTATTTCCTTGTAAAAACAGGTAAATCAATAGGGATTTTCGTACGTATAAGTACCCAGTGAACGGCTTGTTTAGCTTTATATATTGGTCCGGGTGGGCGTTGTATTGGTTTTTCGGAAGTATTAGCCCTGTAAGAGAAAAATTTAAATGGTTGGGAAAGGCCATGGGATGTAGAAATATTTTTTTCACATTTTATTTCCTTGTAAAAACAGGTAAATCAATAGGGATTTTCGTACGTATAAGTACCCAGTGAACGGCTCGTTTAGCTTTATATATTGTTCCGAGTGGGCGTTGTATTGGTTTTTCGGAAGTGATAGACCTGTAAGAGAAAAATTTAAATGGTTGGGAAAGGCCATGGGATATAGAAATATTTTTTTCACATTTTGTTTCCTAGTAAAAACAGGTAAATCAATAGGGATTTTCGTACGGATAAGTACCCAGTGAACAGTTCTTTTAGCTTTATATATTGTTCCTGGTGGGCGTTGTATTGGTTTTTCGGAAGTGATAGACTTGTAAGAGAAAAATTTAAATGGTTGGGAAAGGCCATGGGATGTAGAAATATTTTTTTCACATTTTATTTCCTTGTAAAAACAGGTAAATCAATAGGGATTTTCGTACGGATAAGTACCCAGTGAACGGTTCGTTTAGCTTTATATATTGGTCCGGGTGGGCGTTGTATTGGTTTTTCGGAAGTGTTAGCCCTGTAAGAGAAAAATTTAAATGGTTGGGAAAGGCCATGGGATGTAGAAATATTTTTTTCACATTTTATTTCCTTGTAAAAACAGGTAAATCAATAGGGATTTTCGTACGGATAAGTACCCAGTGAACGGTTCGTTTAGCTTTATATATTGATCCGGGTGGGCGTTGTATTGGTTTTTCGGAAGTGTTAGCCCTGTAAGAGAAAAATTTAAATGGTTGGGAAAGGCCATGGGATGTAGAAATATTTTTTTCACATTTTATTTCCTTGTAAAAACAGGTAAATCAATAGGGATTTTCGTACGTATAAGTACCCAGTGAACGGCTCGTTTAGCTTTATATATTGTTCCGGGTGGGCGTTGTATTGGTTTTTCGGAAGTGTTAGCCCTGTAAGAGAAAAATTTAAATGGTTGGGAAAGGCCATGGGATGTAGAAATATTTTTTTCACATTTTATTTCCTTGTAAAAACAGGTAAATCAATAGGGATTTTCGTACATATAAGTACCCAGTGAACGGTTCGTTTAGCTTTATATATTGTTCCGGGTGGGCGTTGTATTGGTTTTTCGGAAGTGTTAGACTTGTAAGAGAAATATTTAAATGGTTGGGAAAGGCCATGGGATGTAGAAATATTTTTTTCACATTTTATTTCCTTGTAAAAACAGGTAGATCAATAGGGATTTTCGTACGTATAAGTACCCAGTGAACGGCTCGTTTAGCTTTATATATTGTTCCGGGTGGGCGTTGTATTGGTTTTTCGGAAGTGATAGACCTGTAAGAGAAAAATTTTAATGGTTGGGAAAGGCCATGGGATGCAGAAATATTTTTTTCACATTTTATTTCCTTGTAAAAACAGGTATATCAACAGGGATTTTCGTACGTATAAGTACCCAGTGAACGGCTCGTTTAGCTTTATATATTGTTCCGGGTGGGCGTTGTATTGGTTTTTCGGATATGATAGACCTGTAAGAGAAAAATTTAAATGGTTGGGAAAGGCCATGGGATGTAGAAATATTTTTTCACATTTTATTTCCTTGTAAAAACAGGTAAATCAATAGGGATTTTCGTACATATAAGTACCCAGTGAACGGCTCGTTTAGCTTTATATATTGTTCCGGGTGGGCGTTGTATTGGTTTTTCAGAAGTGATAGACCTGTAAGAGAAAAATTTAAATGGTTGGGAAAGGCCATGGGATGCAGAAATATTTTTTTCACATTTTATTTCCTTGTAAAAACTGGTAAATCAATAGGGATTTTCGTACGTATAAGTACCCAGTGAACGGCTCGTTTAGCTTTATATATTGGTCCGGGTGGGCGTTGTATTGGTTTTTCGGAAGTGTTAGCCCTGTAAGAGAAAAATTTAAATGGTTGGGAAAGGCCATGGGATGCAGAAATATTTTTTTCACATTTTATTTCCTTGTAAAAACAGGTAAATCAATAGGGATTTTCGTACGTATAAGTACCCAGTGAACGGCTCATTTAGCTTTATATATTGTTCCGGGTGGGCGTTGTATTGGTTTTTCAGAAGTGATAGACCTGTAAGAGAAAGATTTAAATGGTTGGGAAAGGCCATGGGATGCAGAAATATTTTTTTCACATTTTATTTCCTTGTAAAAACAGGTAAATCAATAGGGATTTTCGTACGTATAAGTACCCAGTGAACGGCTCGTTTAGCTTTATATATTGTTCTTGGTTGGCGTTGTATTGGTTTTTCGGAAGTGATAGACCTGTAAGAGAAAAATTTAAATGGTTGGGAAAGGCCATGGGATGCAGAAATATTTTTTTCACATTTTATTTCCTTGTAAAAACAGGTAGATCAATAGGGATTTTCGTACGTATAAGTACCCAGTGAACGGCTCGTTTAGCTTTATATATTGTTCCGGGTGGGCGTTGTATTGGTTTTTCGGAAGTGATAGACCTGTAAGAGAAAAATTTAAATGGTTGGGAAAGGCCATGGGATGTAGAAATATTTTTTTCACATTTTATTTCCTTGTAAAAACAGGTAAATCAATAGGGATTTTCGTACGTATAAGTACCCAGTGAACGGCTCGTTTAGCTTTATATATTGTTCTTGGTTGGCGTTGTATTGGTTTTTCGGAAGTGATAGACCTGTAAGAGAAAAATTTAAATGGTTGGGAAAGGCCATGGGATGCAGAAATATTTTTTTCACATTTTATTTCCTTGTAAAAACAGGTAGATCAATAGGGATTTTCGTACGTATAAGTACCCAGTGAACGGCTCGTTTAGCTTTATATATTGTTCCGGGTGGGCGTTGTATTGGTTTTTCGGAAGTGATAGACCTGTAAGAGAAAAATTTAAATGGTTGGGAAAGGCCATGGGATGTAGAAATATTTTTTTCACATTTTATTTCCTTGTAAAAACAGGTAAATCAATAGGGATTTTCGTACGGATAAGTACCCAGTGAACGGTTCTTTTAGCTTTATATATTGGTCCGGGTGGGCGTTGTATTGGTTTTTCGGAAGTGTTAGCCCTGTAAGAGAAAAATTTAAATGGTTGGGAAAGGCCATGGGATGTAGAAATATTTTTTTCACATTTTATTTCCTTGTAAAAACAGGTAAATCAATAGGGATTTTCGTACGTATAAGTACCCAGTGAACGGCTTGTTTAGCTTTATATATTGGTCCGGGTGAGCGTTGTATTGGTTTTTCGGAAGTGTTAGCCCTGTAAGGGAAAAATTTAAATGGTTGGGAAAGGCCATGGGTTGTAGAAATATTTTTTTCACATTTTATTTCCTTGTAAAAACAGGTAAATCAATAGGGATTTTCGTACGTATAAGTACCCAGTGAACGGCTTGTTTAGCTTTATATATTGGTCCGGGTGGGCGTTGTATTGGTTTTTCGGAAGTGTTAGCCCTGTAAGAGAAAAATTTAAATGGTTGGGAAAGGCCATGGGATATAGAAATATTTTTTTCACATTTTATTTCCTTGTAAAAACAGGTAAATCAATAGGGATTTTCTTACATATAAGTACCCAGTGAACGGCTCGTTTAGCTTTATATATTGTTCCGGGTGGGCGTTGTATTGGTTTTTCGGAAGTGATAGACCTGTAAGAGAAAAATTTAAATGGTTGGGAAAGGCCATGGGATATAGAAATATTTTTTTCACATTTTGTTTCCTAGTAAAAACAGGTAAATCAATAGGGATATTCGTACGGATAAGTACCCAGTGAACAGTTCGTTTAGCTTTATATATTGATCTGGGTGGGCGTTGTATTGGTTTTTCGGAAGTGATAGACTTGTAAGAGAAAAATTTAAATGGTTGGGAAAGGCCATGGGATGTAGAAATATTTTTTTCACATTTTATTTCCTTGTAAAAACAGGTAAATCAATAGGGATTTTCGTACGGATAAGTACCCAGTGAACGGTTCGTTTAGCTTTATATATTGGTCCGGGTGGGCGTTGTATTGGTTTTTCGGAAGTGTTAGCCCTGTAAGAGAAAAATTTAAATGGTTGGGAAAGGCCATGGGATGTAGAAATATTTTTTTCACATTTTATTTCCTTGTAAAAACAGGTAAATCAATAGGGATTTTCGTACGGATAAGTACCCAGTGAACGGTTCGTTTAGCTTTATATATTGATCCGGGTGGGCGTTGTATTGGTTTTTCGGAAGTGTTAGCCCTGTAAGAGAAAAATTTAAATGGTTGGGAAAGGCCATGGGATGTAGAAATATTTTTTTCACATTTTATTTCCTTGTAAAAACAGGTAAATCAATAGGGATTTTCGTACGTATAAGTACCCAGTGAACGGTTCTTTTAGCTTTATATATTGGTCCGGGTGGGCGTTGTATTGGTTTTTCGGAAGTTTTAGCCCTGTAAGAGAAAAATTTAAATGGTTGGGAAAGGCCATGGGATGTAGAAATATTTTTTTCACATTTTATTTCCTTGTAAAAACAGGTAAATCAATAGGGATTTTCGTACGGATAAGTACCCAGTGAACGGTTCGTTTAGCTTTATATATTGATCCGGGTGGGCGTTGTATTGGTTTTTCGGAAGTGTTAGCCCTGTAAGAGAAAAATTTAAATGGTTGGGAAAGGCCATGGGATGTAGAAATATTTTTTTCACATTTTATTTCCTTGTAAAAACAGGTAAATCAATAGGGATTTTCGTACGGATAAGTACCCAGTGAACGGTTCTTTTAGCTTTATATATTGGTCCGGGTAGGCGTTGTATTGGTTTTTCGGAAGTGTTAGCCCTGTAAGAGAAAAATTTAAATGGTTGGGAAAGGCCATGGGATGTAGAAATATTTTTTTCACATTTTATTTCCTTGTAAAAACAGGTAAATCAATAGGGATTTTCGTACGTATAAGTACCCAGTGAACGGCTTGTTTAGCTTTATATATTGGTCCGGGTGAGCGTTGTATTGGTTTTTCGGAAGTGTTAGCCCTGTAAGGGAAAAATTTAAATGGTTGGGAAAGGCCATGGGTTGTAGAAATATTTTTTTCACATTTTATTTCCTTGTAAAAACAGGTAAATCAATAGGGATTTTCATACGTATAAGTACCCAGTGAACGGCTTGTTTAGCTTTATATATTGGTCCGGGTGGGCGTTGTATTGGTTTTTCGGAAGTGTTAGCCCTGTAAGAGAAAAATTTAAATGGTTGGGAAAGGCCATGGGATGTAGAAATATTTTTTTCACATTTTATTTCCTTGTAAAAACAGGTAAATCAATAGGGATTTTCGTACATATAAGTACCCAGTGAACGGCTCGTTTAGCTTTATATATTGTTCCGGGTGGGCGTTGTATTGGTTTTTCGGAAGTGATAGACCTGTAAGAGAAAAATTTAAATGGTTGGGAAAGGCCATGGGATATAGAAATATTTTTTTCACATTTTGTTTCCTAGTAAAAACAGGTAAATCAATAGGGATTTTCGTACGGATAAGTACCCAGTGAACAGTTCGTTTAGCTTTATATATTGTTCCTGGTGGGCGTTGTATTGGTTTTTCGGAAGTGATAGACTTGTAAGAGAAAAATTTAAATGGTTGGGAAATGCCATGGGATGTAGAAATATTTTTTTCACATTTTATTTCCTTGTAAAAACAGGTAAATCAATAGGGATTTTCGTACGGATAAGTACCCAGTGAACGGTTCGTTTAGCTTTATATATTGGTCCGGGTGGGCGTTGTATTGGTTTTTCGGAAGTGTTAGCCCTGTAAGAGAAAAATTTAAATGGTTGGGAAAGGCCATGGGATGTAGAAATATTTTTTTCACATTTTATTTCCTTGTAAAAACAGGTAAATCAATAGGGATTTTCGTACGGATAAGTACCCAGTGAACGGTTCGTTTAGCTTTATATATTGATCCGGGTGGGCGTTGTATTGGTTTTTCGGAAGTGTTAGCCCTGTAAGAGAAAGATTTAAATGGTTGGGAAAGGCCATGGGATTTAGAAATATTTTTTTCACATTTTATTTCCTTGTAAAAACAGGTAAATCAATAGGGATTTTCGTACGTATAAGTACCCAGTGAACGGCTCGTTTAGCTTTATATATTGTTCCGGGTGGGCGTTGTATTGGTTTTTCGGAAGTGTTAGCCCTGTAAGAGAAAAATTTAAATGGTTGGGAAAGGCCATGGGATGTAGAAATATTTTTTTCACATTTTATTTCCTTGTAAAAACAGGTAAATCAATAGGGATTTTCGTACGTATAAGTACCCAGTGAACGGCTTGTTTAGCTTTATATATTGGTCCGGGTGAGCGTTGTATTGGTTTTTCGGAAGTGTTAGCCCTGTAAGGGAAAAATTTAAATGGTTGGGAAAGGCCATGGGATGTAGAAATATTTTTTTCACATTTTATTTCCTTGTAAAAACAGGTAAATCAATAGGGATTTTCGTACGTATAAGTACCCAGTGAACGGCTCGTTTAGCTTTATATATTGTTCCGGGTGGGCGTTGTATTGGTTTTTCGGAAGTGATAGACCTGTAAGAGAAAAATTTAAATGGTTGGGAAAGGCCATGGGATATAGAAATATTTTTTTCACATTTTGTTTCCTAGTAAAAACAGGTAAATCAATAGGGATTTTCGTACGGGTAAGTACCCAGTGAACAGTTCGTTTAGCTTTATATATTGTTCCTGGTGGGCGTTGTATTGGTTTTTCGGAAGTGATAGACTTGTAAGAGAAAAATTTAAATGGTTGGGAAATGCCATGGGATGTAGAAATATTTTTTTCACATTTTATTTCCTTGTAAAAACAGGTAAATCAATAGGGATTTTCGTACGGATAAGTACCCAGTGAACGGTTCGTTTAGCTTTATATATTGGTCCGGGTGGGCGTTGTATTGGTTTTTCGGAAGTGTTAGCCCTGTAAGAGAAAAATTTAAATGGTTGGGAAAGGCCATGGGATGTAGAAATATTTTTTTCACATTTTATTTCCTTGTAAAAACAGGTAAATCAATAGGGATTTTCGTACGGATAAGTACCCAGTGAACGGTTCGTTTAGCTTTATATATTGATCCGGGTGGGCGTTGTATTGGTTTTTCGGAAGTGTTAGCCCTGTAAGAGAAAAATTTAAATGGTTGGGAAAGGCCATGGGATGTAGAAATATTTTTTTCACATTTTATTTCCTTGTAAAAACAGGTAAATCAATAGGGATTTTCGTACGTATAAGTACCCAGTGAACGGCTCGTTTAGCTTTATATATTGTTCCGGGTGGGCGTTGTATTGGTTTTTCGGAAGTGTTAGCCCTGTAAGAGAAAAATTTAAATGGTTGGGAAAGGCCATGGGATGTAGAAATATTTTTTTCACATTTTATTTCCTTGTAAAAACAGGTAAATCAATAGGGATTTTCGTACATATAAGTACCCAGTGAACGGTTCGTTTAGCTTTATATATTGTTCCGGGTGGGCGTTGTATTGGTTTTTCGGAAGTGATAGACCTGTAAGAGAAAAATTTTAATGGTTGGGAAAGGCCATGGGATGCAGAAATATTTTTTTCACATTTTATTTCCTTGTAAAAACAGGTAAATCAATAGGGATTTTCGTATGTATAAGTACCCAGTGAACGGCTCGTTTAGCTTTATATATTGTTCCGGGTGGGCGTTGTATTGGTTTTTCGGAAGTGTTAGCCCTGTAAGAGAAAAATTTAAATGGTTGGGAAAGGCCATGGGATGTAGAAATATTTTTTTCACATTTTATTTCCTTGTAAAAACAGGTAGATCAATAGGGATTTTCGTACGTATAAGTACCCAGTGAACGGCTCGTTTAGCTTTATATATTGTTCCGGGTGGGCGTTGTATTGGTTTTTCGGAAGTGATAGACCTGTAAGAGAAAAATTTTAATGGTTGGGAAAGGCCATGGGATGCAGAAATATTTTTTTCACATTTTATTTCCTTGTAAAAACAGGTAAATCAATAGGGATTTTCGTACGGATAAGTACCCAGTGAACGGTTCGTTTAGCTTTATATATTGGTCCGGGTGGGCGTTGTATTGGTTTTTCGGAAGTGTTAGCCCTGTAAGAGAAAAATTTAAATGGTTGGGAAAGGCCATGGGATGTAGAAATATTTTTTTCACATTTTATTTCCTTGTAAAAACAGGTAAATCAATAGGGATTTTCGTACGGATAAGTACCCAGTGAACGGTTCGTTTAGCTTTATATATTGATCCGGGTGGGCGTTGTATTGGTTTTTCGGAAGTGTTAGCCCTGTAAGAGAAAAATTTAAATGGTTGGGAAAGGCCATGGGATGTAGAAATATTTTTTTTACATTTTATTTCCTTGTAAAAACAGGTAAATCTATAGGGATTTACATACGGATAAGTGCCCAGTGAACGGTTCGTTTAGCTTTATATATTGTTCCGGGTGGGCGTTGTATTGGTTTTTCGGAAGTGATAGACCTGTAAGAGAACAATTTAAATGGTTGGGAAAGGCCATGGGATGCAGAAATATTTTTTTCACATTTTATTTCCTTGTAAAAAGAGGTAAATCAATAGGGATTTTCGTACGGATAAGTACCCAGTGAACGGTTCGTTTAGCTTTATATATTGGTCCGGGTGGGCGTTGTATTGGTTTTTCGGAAGTGTTAGACCTGTAAGAGAAAAATTTAAATCGTTGGGAAAGGCCATGGGATGTAGAAATATTTTTTTCACATTTTATTTCCTTGTAAAAACAGGTAAATCAATAGGGATTTTCGTACATATAAGTACCCAGTGAACGGTTCGTTTAGCTTTATATATTGGTCCGGGTGGGCGTTGTATTGGTTTTTCGGAAGTGTTAGACCTGTAAGAGAAAAATTTAAATGGTTGGGAAAGGCCATGGGATGCAGAAATATTTTTTTCACATTTTATTTCCTTGTAAAAACAGGTAAATCAATAGGGATTTTCGTACGTATAAGTACCCAGTGAACGGCTCGTTTAGCTTTATATATTGTTCCGGGTGGGCGTTGTATTGGTTTTTCGGAAATGATAGACCTGTAAGAGAAAAATTTAAATGGTTGGGAAAGGCCATGGGATGTAGAAATATTTTTTCAGATTTTATTTCCTTGTAAAAACAGGTAAATCAATAGGGATTTTCGTACGTATAAGTACCCAGTGAACGGCTCATTTAGCTTTATATATTGTTCCGGCTGGGCGTTGTATTGGTTTTTCAGAAGTGATAGACCTGTAAGAGAAAAATTTAAATGGTTGGGAAAGGCCATGGGATGCAGAAATATTTTTTTCACATTTTATTTCCTTGTAAAAACAGGTAAATCAATAGGGATTTTCGTACGTATAAGTACCCAGTGAACGGCTCGTTTAGCTTTATATATTGTTCTTGGTTGGCGTTGTATTGGTTTTTCGGAAGTGATAGACCTGTAAGAGAAAAATTTAAATGGTTGGGAAAGGCCATGGGATGCAGAAATATTTTTTTCACATTTTATTTCCTTGTAAAAACAGGTAGATCAATAGGGATTTTCGTACGTATAAGTACCCAGTGAACGGCTCGTTTAGCTTTATATATTGTTCCGGGTGGGCGTTGTATTGGTTTTTCGGAAGTGATAGACCTGTAAGAGAAAAATTTAAATGGTTGGGAAAGGCCATGGGATGTAGAAATATTTTTTTCACATTTTATTTCCTTGTAAAAACAGGTAAATCAATAGGGATTTTCGTACGTATAAGTACCCAGTGAACGGCTCGTTTAGCTTTATATATTGTTCCGGGTGGGCGTTGTATTGGTTTTTCGGAAGTGTTAGCCCTGTAAGAGAAAAATTTAAATGGTTGGGAAAGGCCATGGGATGTAGAAATATTTTTTTCACATTTTATTTCCTAGTAAAAACAGGTAAATCAATAGGGATTTTCGTACATATAAGTACCCAGTGAACGGTACGTTTAGCTTTATATATTGTTCCGGGTGGGCGTTGTATTGGTTTTTCGGAAGTGTTAGACTTGTAAGAGAAATATTTAAATGGTTGGGAAAGGCCATGGGATGTAGAAATATTTTTTTCACATTTTATTTCCTTGTAAAAACAGGTAAATCAATAGGGATTTTCGTACGTATAAGTACCCAGTGAACGGCTCGTTTAGCTTTATATATTGTTCCGGGTGGCGTTGTATTGGTTTTTCAGAAGTGATAGCCCTGTAAGAGAAAAATTTTAATGGTTGGGAAAGGTCATGGGATGCAGAAATATTTTTTTCACATTTTATTTCCTTGTAAAAACAGTTAAATCAATAGGGATTTTCGTACGTATAAGTACCCAGTGAACGGCTCGTTTAGCTTTATATAAAGTTCCGGGTGGGCGTTGTATTGGTTTTTCGGAAGTGATAGACCTGTAAGAGAAAAATTTAAATGGTTGGGAAAGGCCATGGGATGCAGAAATATTTTTTTCACATTTTATTTCCTTGTAAAAACTCGTAAATCAATAGGTGTTTTCATACGTATAAGTACCCAGTGAACGGCTCGTTTAGCTTTATATATTGGTGGGGGTGGGCGTTGTATTGGTTTTTCGGAAGTGTTAGCCCTGTAAGAGAAAAATTTAAATGGTTGGGAAAGGCCATGGGATGCAGAAATATTTTTTTCACATTTTATTTCCTTGTAAAAACAGGTAAATCAATAGGGATTTTCGTACGGATAAGTACCATGTGAACGGTTCGTTTAGCTTTATATATTGATCCGGGTGGGCGTTGTATTGGTTTTTCGGAAGTGTTAGACTTGTAAAAGAAAAATTTAAATGGTTGGGAAAGGCCATGGGATGTAGAAATATTTTTTTCACATTTTGTTTCCTAGTAAAAACAGGTAAATCAATAGGGATTTTCGTACGGATAAGTACCCAGTGAACAGTTCGTTTAGCTTTATATATTGTTCCTGGTGGGCGTTGTATTGGTTTTTCGGAAGTGATAGACTTGTAAGAGAAAAATTTAAATGGTTGGGAAAGGCCATGGGATGTAGAAATATTTTTTTCACATTTTATTTCCTTGTAAAAACAGGTAAATCAATAGGGATTTTCGTACGGATAAGTACCCAGTGAACGGTTCGTTTAGCTTTATATATTGGTCCGGGTGGGCGTTGTATTGGTTTTTCGGAAGTGTTAGCCCTGTAAGAGAAAAATTTAAATGGTTGGGAAAGGCCATGGGATGTAGAAATATTTTTTTCACATTTTATTTCCTTGTAAAAACAGGTAAATCAATAGGGATTTTCGTACGGATAAGTACCTAGTGAACGGTTCGTTTAGCTTTATATATTGATCCGGGTGGGCGTTGTATTGGTTTTTCGGAAGTGTTAGCCCTGTAAGAGAAAAATTTAAATGGTTGGGAAAGGCCATGGGATGTAGAAATATTTTTTTCACATTTTATTTCCTTGTAAAAACAGGTAACTCAATAGGGATTTTCGTACGTATAAGTACCCAGTGAACGGCTTGTTTAGCTTTATATATTGGTCCGGGTGGGCGTTGTATTGGTTTTTCGGAAGTGTTAGCCCTGTAAGGGAAAAATTTAAATGGTTGGGAAAGGCCATGGGATGTAGAAATATTTTTTTCACATTTTATTTCCTTGTAAAAACAGGTAAATCAATAGGGATTTTCGTACGTATAAGTACCCAGTGAACGGCTTGTTTAGCTTTATATATTGGTCCGGGTGGGCGTTGTATTGGTTTTTCGGAAGTGTTAGCCCTGTAAGAGAAAAATTTAAATGGTTGGGAAAGGCCATGGGATGTAGAAATATTTTTTTCACATTTTATTTCCTTGTAAAAACAGGTAAATCAATAGGGATTTTCGTACGTATAAGTACCCAGTCAACGGCTCGTTTAGCTTTATATATTGTTCCGGGTGGGTGTTGTATTGGTTTTTCGGAAGTGATAGACCTGTAAGAGAAAAATTTAAATGGTTGGGAAAGGCCATGGGATGCAGAAATATTTTTTTCACATTTTATTTCCTTGTAAAAACAGGTAGATCAATAGGGATTTTCGTACGTATAAGTACCCAGTGAACGGCTCGTTTAGCTTTATATATTGTTCCGGGTGGGCGTTGTATTGGTTTTTCGGAAGTGATAGACCTGTAAGAGAAAAATTTAAAGGGTTGGGAAAGGCCATAGGATGTAGAAATATTTTTTCACATTTTATTTCCTTGTAAAAACAGGTAAATCAATAGGGATTTTCGTACGTATAAGTACCCTGTGAACGGCTCGTTTAGCTTTATATATTGATCCGGGTGGGGATTGTATTGGTTTTTCGGAAGTGTTAGACCTGTGAGAGAAAAATTTAAATGGTTGGGAAAGGCCATGGGATGTAGAAATATTTTTTTCACATTTTGTTTCCTAGTAAAAACAGGTAAATCAATAGGCATTTTCGTACGGATAAGTACCCTGTGAACGGCTCGTTTAGCTTTATATATTGTTCCGGGTGGGAGTTGTATTGGTTTTTCGGAAGTGTTAGACCTGTAAGCGAAAAATTTAAATCTTTGGGAAAGGCCATGGGATGTAGAAATATTTTTTTCACATTTTATTTCCTTGTAAAAACAGGTAAATCAATAGGGATTTTCGTACATATAAGTACCCAGTGAACGGTTCGTTTAGCTTTATATATTGGTCCGGGTGGGCGTTGTATTGGTTTTTCGGAAGTGTTAGCCCTGTAAGAGAAAAATTTAAATGGTTGGGAAAGGCCATGGGATGTAGAAATATTTTTTTCACATTTTGTTTCCTAGTAAAAACAGGTAAATCAATAGGGATTTTCGTACGGATAAGTACCCTGTGAACGGCTCGTTTAGCTTTATATATTGTTCCTGGTGGGCGTTGTATTGGTTTTTCGGAAGTGTTAGACCTGTAAGCGAAAAATTTAAATCTTTGGGAAAGGCCATGGGATGTAGAAATATTTTTTTCACATTTTATTTCCTTGTAAAAACAGGTAAATCAATAGGGATTTTCGTACGTATAAGTACCCAGTGAACGGCTCGTTTAGCTTTATATATTGTTCCGGGTGGGCGTTGTATTGGTTTTTCAGAAGTGATAGACCTGTAAGAGAAAAATTTAAATGGTTGGGAAAGGCCATGGGATGCAGAAATATTTTTTTCACATTTTATTTCCTTGTAAAAACTGGTAAATCAATAGGGATTTTCATACGTATAAGTACCCAGTGAACGGCTCGTTTAGCTTTATATATTGGTCCGGGTGGGCGTTGTATTGGTTTTTCGGAAGTGTTAGGCCTGTAAGAGAAAAATTTAAATGGTTGGGAAAGGCCATGGGATGTAGAAATATTTTTTTCACATTTTATTTCCTTGTAAAAACAGGTAAATCAATATGGATTTTCGTACGTATAAGTACCCAGTGAACGGCTTGTTTAGCTTTATATATTGGTCCGGGTGGGCGTTGTATTGGTTTTTCGGAAGTGTTAGCCCTGTAAGGGAAAAATTTAAATGGTTGGGAAAGGCCATGGGATGTAGAAATATTTTTTTCACATTTTATTTCCTGATAAAAACAGGTAAATCAATAGGGATTTTCGTACGTATAAGTACCCAGTGAACGGCTTGTTTAGCTTTATATATTGGTCCGGGTGGGCGTTGTATTGGTTTTTCGGAAGTGTTAGCCCTGTAAGAGAAAAATTTAAATGGTTGGGAAAGGCCATGAGATGTAGAAATATTTTTTTCACATTTTATTTCCTTGTAAAAACAGGTAAATCAATAGGGATTTTCGTACGTATAAGTACCCAGTGAACGGCTCGTTTAGCTTTATATATTGTTCCGGATGGGTGTTGTATTGGTTTTTCGGAAGTGATAGACCTGTAAGAGAAAAATTTAAATGGTTGGGAAAGGCCATGGGATGCAGAAATATTTTTTTTCACATTTTATTTCCTTGTAAAAACAGGTAGATCAATAGGGATTTTCGTACGTATAAGTACCCAGTGAACGGCTCGTTTAGCTTTATATATTGTTCCGGGTGGGCGTTGTATTGGTTTTTCGGAAGTGATAGACCTGTAAGAGAAAAATTTAAATGGTTGGGAAAGGCCATAGGATGTAGAAATATTTTTTCACATTTTATTTCCTTGTAAAAACAGGTAAATCAATAGGGATTTTCGTACGTATAAGTACCTTGTGAACGGCTCGTTTAGCTTTATATATTGATCCGGGTGGGGATTGTATTGGTTTTTCGGAAGTGTTAGACCTGTGAGAGAAAAATTTAAATGGTTGGGAAAGGCCATGGGATGTAGAAATATTTTTTTCACATTTTGTTTCCTAGTAAAAACAGGTAAATCAATAGGGATTTTCGTACGGATAAGTACCCTGTGAACGGCTCGTTTAGCTTTATATATTGTTCCGGGTGGGCGTTGTATTGGTTTTTCGGAAGTGTTAGACCTGTAAGCGAAAAATTTAAATCTTTGGGAAAGGCCATGGGATGTAGAAATATTTTTTTCACATTTTATTTCCTTGTAAAAACAGGTAAATCAATAGGGATTTTCGTACGTATAAGTACCCAGTGAACGGCTCGTTTAGCTTTATATATTGTTCCGGGTGGGTGTTGTATTGGTTTTTCGGAAGTGATAGACCTGTAAGAGAAAAATTTAAATGGTTGGGAAAGGCCATGGGATGCAGAAATATTTTTTTTCACATTTTATTTCCTTGTAAAAACAGGTAGATCAATAGGGATTTTCGTACGTATAAGTACCCAGTGAACGGCTCGTTTAGCTTTATATATTGTTCCGGGTGGGCGTTGTATTGGTTTTTCGGAAGTGATAGACCTGTAAGAGAAAAATTTAAATGGTTGGGAAAGGCCATAGGATGTAGAAATATTTTTTCACATTTTATTTCCTTGTAAAAACAGGTAAATCAATAGGGATTTTCGTACGTATAAGTACCTTGTGAACGGCTCGTTTAGCTTTATATATTGATCCGGGTGGGGATTGTATTGGTTTTTCGGAAGTGTTAGACCTGTGAGAGAAAAATTTAAATGGTTGGGAAAGGCCATGGGATGTAGAAATATTTTTTTCACATTTTGTTTCCTAGTAAAAACAGGTAAATCAATAGGGATTTTCGTACGGATAAGTACCCTGTGAACGGCTCGTTTAGCTTTATATATTGTTCCGGGTGGGCGTTGTATTGGTTTTTCGGAAGTGTTAGACCTGTAAGCGAAAAATTTAAATCTTTGGGAAAGGCCATGGGATGTAGAAATATTTTTTTCACATTTTATTTCCTTGTAAAAACAGGTAAATCAATAGGGATTTTCGTACATATAAGTACCCAGTGAACGGTTCGTTTAGCTTTATATATTGGTCCGGGTGGGCGTTGTATTGGTTTTTCGGAAGTGTTAGCCCTGTAAGAGAAAAATTTAAATGGTTGGGAAAGGCCATGGGATGTAGAAATATTTTTTCACATTTTGTTTCCTAGTAAAAACAGGTAAATCAATAGGGATTTTCGTACGGATAAGTACCCTGTGAACGGCTCGTTTAGCTTTATATATTGTTCCTGGTGGGCGTTGTATTGGTTTTTCGGAAGTGTTAGACATGTAAGCGAAAAATTTAAATCTTTGGGAAAGGCCATGGGATGTAGAAATATTTTTTTCACATTTTATTTCCTTGTAAAAACAGGTAAATCAATAGGGATTTTCGTACATATAAGTACCCAGTGAACGGCTCGTTTAGCTTTATATATTGTTCCGGGTGGGCGTTGTATTGGTTTTTCAGAAGTGATAGCCCTGTAAGAGAAAAATTTAAATGTTTGGGAAAGGCCATGGGATGTAGAAATATTTTTTTCACATTTTATTTCCTTGTAAAAACAGGTAAATCAATAGGGATTTTCGTACGTATAAGTACCAAGTGAACGGCTTGTTTAGCTTTATATATTGGTCCGGGTGGGCGTTGTATTGGTTTTTCGGAAGTGTTAGCCCTGTAAGGGAAAAATTTAAATGGTTGGGAAAGGCCATGGGATGTTGAAATATTTTTTTCACATTTTATTTCCTTGTAAAAACAGGTAAATCAATAGGGATTTTCGTACGTATAAGTACCCAGTGAACGGCTCGTTTAGCTTTATATATTGTTCCGGGTGGGCGTTGTATTGGTTTTTCGGAAGTGATAGACCTGTAAGAGAAAAATTTAAATGGTTGGGAAAGGCCATGGGATGCAGAAATATTTCTTTCACATTTTATTTCCTTGTAAAAACAGGTAGATCAATAGGGATTTTCGTACGTATCAGTACCCAGTGAACGGCTCGTTTAGCTTTATATAGTGTTCCGGGTGGGCGTTGTATTGGTTTTTCAGAAGTGATAGACCTGTAAGAGAAAAATTTAAATGGTTGGGAAAGGCCATGGGATGCAGAAATATTTTTTTCACATTTTATTTCCTTGTAAAAACTGGTAAATCAATAGGGATTTTCATACGTATAAGTACCCAGTGAACGGCTCGTTTAGCTTTATATATTGGTCCGGGTGGCGTTCTATTGGTTTTTCGGAAGTGTTAGCCCTGTAAGAGAAAAATTTAAATGGTTGGGAAAGGCCATGGGATGTAGAAATATTTTTTTCACATTTTATTTCCTTGTAAAAACAGGTAAATCAATAGGGATTTTCGTACGTATAAGTACCCAGTGAACGGCTTGTTTAGCTTTATATATTGGTCCGGGTGGGCGTTGTATTGGTTTTTCGGAAGTGTTAGCCCTGTAAGAGAAAAATTTAAATGGTTGCGAAAGGCCATGGGATGTAGAAATATTTTTTTCACATTTTGTTTCCTAGTAAAAACAGGTAAATCAATAGGGATTTTCGTACGGATAAGTACCCTGTGAACGGCTCGTTTAGCTTTATATATTGTTCCGGGTGGGCGTTGTATTGGTTTTTCGGAAGGGTTAGACCTGTAAGCCAAAAATTTAAATCTTTGGGAAAGGCCATGGGATGTAGAAATATTTTTTTCACATTTTATTTCCTTGTAAAAACAGGTAAATCAATAGGGATTTTCGTACGTATAAGTACCCAGTGAACGGCTTGTTTAGCTTTATATATTGGTCCGGGTGGGCGTTGTATTGGTTTTTCGGAAGTGTTAGCCCTGTAAGAGAAAAATTTAAATGGTTGCGAAAGGCCATGGGATGTAGAAATATTTTTTTCACATTTTATTTCCTTGTAAAAACAGGTAAATCAATACGGATTTTCGTACGTATAAGTACCCAGTGAACGGCTCGTTTAGCTTTATATATTGTTCCGGGTGGGTGTTGTATTGGTTTTTCGGAAGTGTTAGACCTGTGAGAGAAAAATTTAAATGGTTGGGAAAGGCCATGGGATGTAGAAATATTTTTTTCACATTTTGTTTCCTAGTAAAAACAGGTAAATCAATAGGGATTTTCGTACGGATAAGTACCCTGTGAACGGCTCGTTTAGCTTTATATATTGTTCCGGGTGGGCGTTGTATTGGTTTTTCGGAAGTGTTAGACCTGTAAGCGAAAAATTTAAATCTTTGGGAAAGGCCATGGGATGTAGAAATATTTTTTTCACATTTTATTTCCTTGTAAAAACAGGTAAATCAATAGGGATTTTCGTACATATAAGTACCCAGTGAACGGTTCGTTTAGCTTTATATATTGGTCCGGGTGGGCGTTGTATTGGTTTTTCGGAAGTGTTAGCCCTGTAAGAGAAAAATTTAAATGGTTGGGAAAGGCCATGGGATGTAGAAATATTTTTTTCACATTTTGTTTCCTAGTAAAAACAGGTAAATCAATAGGGATTTTCGTACGGATAAGTACCCTGTGAACGGCTCGTTTAGCTTTATATATTGTTCCGGGTGGGCGTTGTATTGGTTTTTCGGAAGTGTTAGACCTGTAAGCGAAAAATTTAAATCTTTGGGAAAGGCCATGGGATGTAGAAATATTTTTTTCACATTTTATTTCCTTGTAAAAACAGGTAAATCAATAGGGATTTTCGTACGTATAAGTACCCAGTGAACGGCTCGTTTAGCTTTATATATTGTTCCGGGTGGGCGTTGTATTGGTTTTTTGGAAGTGTTAGCCCTGTAAGAGAAAAATTAAAATGGTTGCGAAAGGCCATGGGATGTAGAAATTTTTTTTTCACATTTTATTTCCTTGTAAAAACAGGTAAATCAATAGGGATTTTCGTACATATAAGTACCCAGTGAACGGTTCGTTTAGCTTTATATATTGTTCCGGGTGGGCGTTGTATTGGTTTTTCGGAAGTGTTAGACCTGTAAGAGAAAAATTTAAATGGTTGGGAAAGGCCATGGGATGTAGAAATATTTTTTTCACATTTTATTTCCTTGTAAAAACAGATAAATCAATAGGGATTTTCATACGGATAAGTACCCAGTGAACGGTTCGTTTAGCTTTATATATTGATCCGGGTGGGCGTTGTATTGGTTTTTCGGAAGTGTTAGCCCTGTAAGAGAAAAATTTAAATGGTTGGGAAAGGCCATGGGATGTAGAAATATTTTTTTCACATTTTACTTCCTTGTAAAAACAGGTAAATCAATAGGGATTTTCGTACGTATAAGTACCCAGTGAACGGCTCGTTTAGCTTTATATATTGTTCCGGGTGGGCGTTGTATTGGTTTTTCGGAAGTGATAGACCTGTAAGAGAAAAATGTAAATGGTTGGGAAAGGCCATGGGATGTAGAAATATTTTTTTCACATTTTATTTCCTTGTAAAAACAGGAAAATCAATAGGGATTTTCGTACGTATAAGTACCCAGTGAACGGCTCGTTTAGCTTTATATATTGGTCCGGGTGGGCGTTGTATTGGTTTTTCGGAAGTGTTAGCCCTGTAAGAGAAAAATTTAAATGGTTGGGAAAGGCCATGGGATGTAGAAATATTTTTTTCACATTTTATTTCCTTGTAAAAACAGGTAAATCAAAAGGGATTTTCGTACGGATAAGTACCCAGTGACCGGTTCGTTTAGCTTAATATATTGATCCGGGTGGGCGTTGTATTGGTTTTTCGGAAGTGTTAGACCTGTAAGAGAAAAATTTAAATGGTTGGGAAAGGCCATGGGATGTAGAAATATTTTTTTCACATTTTATTTCCTTTTAAATACAGGTAGATCAATAGGGATTTTCGTACGTATAAGTACCCAGTGAACGGCTCGTTTAGCTTTATATATTGTTCCGGGTGGGCGTTGTATTGGTTTTTCGGAAGTGATAGACCTGTAAGAGAAAAATTTTAATGGTTGGAAAAGGCCATGGGATGCAGAAATATTTTTTTCACATTTTATTTCCTTGTAAAAACAGGTAAATCAATAGGGATTTTCGTACGTATAAGTACCCAGTGAACGGCTCGTTTAGATTTATATATTGTTCCGGGTGGGCGTTGTATTGGTTTTTTGGAAGTGTTAGCCCTGTAAGAGAAAAATTTAAATGGTTGGGAAAGGCCATGGGATGTAGAATTTTTTTTTTCACATTTTATTTCCTTGTAAAAACAGGTAAATCAATAGGGATTTTCGTACATATAAGTACCCAGTGAACGGTTCGTTTAGCTTTATATATTGTTCCGGGTGGGCGTTGTATTGGTTTTTCGGAAGTGTTAGACCTGTAAGAGAAAAATTTAAATGGTTGGGAAAGGCCATGGGATGTAGAAATATTTTTTTCACATTTTATTTCCTTGTAAAAACAGATAAATCAATAGGGATTTTCGTACGGATAAGTACCCAGTGAACGGTTCGTTTAGCTTTATATATTGATCCGGGCGGGCGTTGTATTGGTTTTTCAGCAGTGTTAGCCCTGTAAGAGAAAAATTTAAATGGTTGGGAAAGGCCATGGGATGTAGAAATATTTTTTTCACATTTTACTTCCTTGTAAAAACAGGTAAATCAATAGGGATTTTCGTACGTATAAGTACCCAGTGAACGGCTCATTTAGCTTTATATATTGTTCCGGGTGGGCGTTGTATTGGTTTTTCGGAAGTGATAGACCTGTAAGAGAAAAATTTAAATGGTTGGGAAAGGCCATGGGATGCAAAAATATTTTTTTCACATTTTATTTCCTTGTAAAAACAGGTAAATCAATAGGGATTTTCGTACGTATAAGTACCCAGTGAACGGCTCGTTTAGCTTTATATATTGGTCCGGGTGGGCGTTGTACTGGTTTTTCGGAAGTGTTAGCCCTGTAAGAGAAAAATGTAAATGGTTGGGAAAGGCCATGGGATGTAGAAATATTTTTTTCACATTTTATTTCCTTGTAAAAACAGGTAAATCAATAGGGATTTTCGTACGGATAAGTACCCAGTGAACGGCTCGTTTAGCTTTATATATTGTTCCGGGTGGGCGTTGTATGGGTTTTTCGGAAGTGATAGACCTGTAAGAGAAAAATTTAAATGGTTGGGAAAGGCCATGGGATGTAGAAATATTTTTTCACATTTTATTTCCTTGTAAAAACAGGTAAATCAATAGGGATTTTCGTACGTATAAGTACCCAGTGAACGGCTCGTTTAGCTTTATATATTGGTCCGGGTGGGCGTTGTACTGGTTTTTCGGAAGTGTTAGCCCTGTAAGAGAAAAATGTAAATGGTTGGGAAAGGCCATGGGATGTAGAAATATTTTTTTCACATTTTATTTCCTTGTAAAAACAGGTAAATCAATAGGGATTTTCGTACGGATAAGTACCCAGTGAACGGCTCGTTTAGCTTTATATATTGTTCCGGGTGGGCGTTGTATGGGTTTTTCGGAAGTGATAGACCTGTAAGAGAAAAATTTAAATGGTTGGGAAAGGCCATGGGATGTAGAAATATTTTTTCACATTTTATTTCCTTGTAAAAACAGGTAAATCAATAGGGATTTTCGTACGGATAAGTACCCTGTGAACGGTTCGTTTAGCTTTATATATTGATCTGGGTGGGCGTTGTATTGGTTTTTCGGAAGTGTTAGACCTGTAAGAGAAAAATTTAAATGGTTGGGAAAGGCCATGGGATGTAGAAATATTTTTTTCACATTTTGTTTCCTAGTAAAAACAGGTAAATCAATAGGGATTTTCGTACGGATAAGTACCCAGTGAACAGTTCGTTTAGCTTTATATATTGTTCCTGGTGCGCGTTGTATTGGTTTTTCGGAAGTGTTAGACGTGTAAGAGAAAAATTTAAATCTTTGGGAAAGGCCATGGGATGTAGAAATATTTTTTTCACATTTTATTTCCTTGTAAAAACAGGTAAATCAATAGGGATTTTCGTACGTATAAGTACCCAGTGAACGGTTCGTTTAGCTTTATATATTGGTCCGGGTGGGTGTTGTATTGGTTTTTTGGAAGTGTTAGCCCTGTAAGAGAAAAATTTAAATGGTTGGGAAAGGCCATGGGATGTAGAAATTTTTTTTTCACATTTTATTTCCTTGTAAAAACAGGTAAATCAATAGGGATTTTCATACATATAAGTACCCAGTGAACGGTTCGTTTAGCTTTATATATTGTTCCGGGTGGGCGTTGTATTGGTTTTTCGTAAGTGATAGACTTGTAAGAGAAAAATTTAAATGGTTGGGAAAGGCCATGGGATGCAGAAATATTTTTTTCACATTATATTTCCTTGTAAAAACAGGTAAATCAATAGGGATTTTCGTACGTATAAGTACCCAGTGAACGGCTCATTTAGCTTTATATATTGTTCCGGGTGGGCGTTGTATTGGTTTTTCGTAAGTGATAGACTTGTAAGAGAAAAATTTAAACGGTTGGGAAAGGCCATGGGATGCAGAAATATTTTTTTCACATTTTATTTCCTTGTAAAAACAGGAAAATCAATAGGGATTTTCGTACGTATAAGTACCCAGTGAACGGTTCGTTTAGCTTTATATATTGGTCCGGGTGGGCGTTGTATTGGTTTTTCGGAAGTGTTAGCCCTGTAAGAGAAAAATTTAAATGGTTGGGAAAGGCCATGGGATGTAGAAATATTTTTTTCACATTTTATTTCCTTGTAAAAACAGGTAAATCAATAGGGATTTTCGTACATATAAGTACCCAGTGAACGGTTCGTTTAGCTTTATATATTGTTCCGGGTGGGCGTTGTATTGGTTTTTCGGAAGTGTTAGACTTGTAAGAGAAATATTTAAATGGTTGGGAAAGGCCATGGGATGTAGAAATATTTTTTTCACATTTTATTTCCTTGTAAAAACAGGTAGATCAATAGGGATTTTCGTACGTATAAGTACCCAGTGAACGGCTCATTTAGCTTTATATATTGTTCCGGGTGGGCGTTGTATTGGTTTTTCAGAAGTGATAGACTTGTAAGAGAAAAATTTAAACGGTTGGGAAAGGCCATGGGATGCAGAAATATTTTTTTCACATTTTATTTCCTTGTAAAAACAGGAAAATCAATAGGGATTTTCGTACGTATAAGTACCCAGTGAACGGCTCGTTTAGCTTTATATATTGGTCCGGGTGGGCGTTGTATTGGTTTTTCGGAAGTGTTAGCCCTGTAAGAGAAAAATTTAAATGGTTGGGAAAGGCCATGGGATGTAGAAATATTTTTTTCACATTTTATTTCCTTGTAAAAACAGGTAAATCCATAGGGATTTTCGTACATATAAGTACCCAGTGAACGGTTCGTTTAGCTTTATATATTGGTCCGGGTGGGCGTTGTATTGGTTTTTCGGAAGTGTTAGCCCTGTAAGAGAAAAATTTAAATGGTTGGGAAAGGCCATGGGATGTAGAAATATTTTTTTCACATTTTATTTCCTTGTAAAAACAGGTAGATCAATAGGGATTTTCGTACGTATAAGTACCCAGTGAACGGCTCGTTTAGCTTTATATATTGTTCCGGGTGGGCGTTGTATTGGTTTTTCGGAAGTGATAGACCTGTAAGAGAAAAATTTTAATGGTTGGGAAAGGCCATGGGATGCAGAAATATTTTTTTCACATTTTATTTCCTTGTAAAAACAGGTAAATCAATAGGGATTTTCGTACGTATAAGTACACAGTGAACGGCTCGTTTAGCTTTATATATTGTTCCGGGTGGGCGTTGTATTGGTTTTTTGGAAGTGTTAGCCCTGTAAGAGAAAAATTAAATGGTTGGGAAAGGCCATGGGATGTAGAAAATTTTTTTTCACATTTTATTTCCTTGTAAAAACAGGTAAATCAATAGGGATTTTCGTACATATAAGTACCCAGTGAACGGTTCGTTTAGCTTTATATATGGTTCCGGGTGGGCGTTGTATTGGTTTTTCGGAAGTGTTAGACCTGTAAGAGAAAAATTTAAATGGTTGGGAAAGGCCATGGGATGTAGAAATATTTTTTTCACATTTTATTTCCTTGTAAAAACAGATAAATCAATAGGGATTTTCGTACGGATAAGTACCCAGTGAACGGTTCGTTTAGCTTTATATATTGATCCGGGTGGGCGTTGTATTGGTTTTTCGGAAGTGTTAGCCCTGTAAGAGAAAAATTTAAATGGTTGGGAAAGGCCATGGGATGTAGAAATATTTTTTTCACATTTTACTTCCTTGTAAAAACAGGTAAATCAATAGGGATTTTCGTACGTATAAGTACCCAGTGAACGGCTCGTTTAGCTTTATATATTGTTCCGGGTGGGCGTTGTATTGGTTTTTCGGAAGTGATAGACCTGTAAGAGAAAAATTTAAATGGTTGGGAAAGGCCATGGGATGCAGAAATATTTTTTTCACATTTTATTTCCTTGTAAAAACAGGTAAATCAATAGGGATTTTCGTACGTATAAGTACCCAGTGAACGGCTCGTTTAGCTTTATATATTGGTCCGGGTGGGCGTTGTATTGGTTTTTCGGAAGTGTTAGCCCTGTAAGAGAAAAATGTAAATGGTTGGGAAAGGCCATGGGATGTAGAAATATTTTTTTCACATTTTATTTCCTTGTAAAAACAGGTAAATCAATAGGGATTTTCGTACGGATAAGTACCCAGTGAACGGCTCGTTTAGCTTTATATATTGTTCCGGGTGGGCGTTGTATTGGTTTTTCGGAAGTGATAGACCTGTAAGAGAAAAATTTAAATGGTTGGGAAAGGCCATGGGATGTAGAAATATTTTTTCACATTTTATTTCCTTGTAAATACAGGTAAATCAATAGGGATTTTCGTACGTATAAGTACCCAGTGAACGGTTCGTTTAGCTTTATATATTGGTCCGGGTGGGCGTTGTATTGGTTTTTCGGAAGTGTTAGCCCTGTAAGAGAAAAATTTAAATGGTTGGGAAAGGCCATGGGATGTAGAAATATTTTTTTCACATTTTATTTCCTTGTAAAAACAGGTAAATCAATAGGGATTTTCGTACATATAAGTACCCAGTGAACTGTTCGTTTAGCTTTATATATTGTTCCGGGTGGGCGTTGTATTGGTTTTTCGGAAGTGTTAGACTTGTAAGAGAAATATTTAAATGGTTGGGAAAGGCCATGGGATGTAGAAATATTTTTTTCACATTTTATTTCCTTGTAAAAACAGGTAGATCAATAGGGATTTTCGTACGTATAAGTACCCAGTGAACGGCTCATTTAGCTTTATATATTGTTCCGGGTGGGCGTTGTATTGGTTTTTCGGAAGTGATAGACTTGTAAGAGAAAAATTTAAACGGTTGGGAAAGGCCATGGGATGCAGAAATATTTTTTTCACATTTTATTTCCTTGTAAAAACAGGAAAATCAATAGGGATTTTCGTACGTATAAGTACCCAGTGAACGGCTCGTTTAGCTTTATATATTGGTCCGGGTGGGCGTTGTATTGGTTTTTCGGAAGTGTTAGCCCTGTAAGAGAAAAATTTAAATGGTTGGGAAAGGCCATGGGATGTAGAAATATTTTTTTCACATTTTATTTCCTTGTAAAAACAGGTAAATCAATAGGGATTTTCGTACGGATAAGTACCCAGTGAACGGTTCGTTTAGCTTTATATATTGATCCGGGTGGGCGTTGTATTGGTTTTTCGGAAGTGTTAGACCTGTAAGAGAAAAATTTAAATGGTTGGGAAAGGCCATGGGATGTAGAAATATTTTTTTCACATTTTATTTCCTTGTAAAAACAGGTAAATCAATCGGGATTTTCGTATGGATAAGTACCCAGTGAACGGTTCGTTTAGCTTTATATATTGTTCCGGGTGGGCGTTGTATTGGTTTTTTGGAAGTGTTAGACCTGTAAGAGAAAATTTAAATGGTTGGGAAAGGCCATGGGATGTAGAAATATTTCTTTCACATTTTATTTCCTTGTAAAAACAGGTAAATCCATAGGGATTTTCGTACATATAAGTACCCAGTGAACGGTTCGTTTAGCTTTATATATTGGTCCGGGTGGGCGTTGTATTGGTTTTTCGGAAGTGTTAGCCCTGTAAGAGAAAAATTTAAATGGTTGGGAAAGGCCATGGGATGTAGAAATATTTTTTTCACATTTTATTTCCTTGTAAAAACAGGTAGATCAATAGGGATTTTCGTACGTATAAGTACCCAGTGAACAGCTCGATTAGCTTTATATATTGTTCCGGGTGGGCGTTGTATTGGTTTTTCGGAAGTGATAGACCTGTAAGAGAAAAATTTTAATGGTTGGGAAAGGCCATGGGATGCAGAAATATTTTTTTCACATTTTATTTCCTTGTAAAAACAGGTAAATCAATAGGGATTTTCGTACGTATAAGTACACAGTGAACGGCTCGTTTAGCTTTATATATTGTTCCGGGTGGGCGTTGTATTGGTTTTTTGGAAGTGTTAGCCCTGTAAGAGAAAAATTAAATGGTTGGGAAAGGCCATGGGATGTAGAAAATTTTTTTTCACATTTTATTTCCTTGTAAAAACAGGTAAATCAATAGGGATTTTCGTACATATAAGTACCCAGTGAACGGTTCGTTTAGCTTTATATATTGTTCCGGGTGGGCGTTGTATTGGTTTTTCGGAAGTGTTAGACCTGTAAGAGAAAAATTTAAATGGTTGGGAAAGGCCATGGGATGTAGAAATATTTTTTTCACATTTTATTTCCTTGTAAAAACAGATAAATCAATAGGGATTTTCGTACGGATAAGTACCCAGTGAACGGTTCGTTTAGCTTTATATATTGATCCGGGTGGGCGTTGTATTGGTTTTTCGGAAGTGTTAGCCCTGTAAGAGAAAAATTTAAATGGTTGGGAAAGGCCATGGGATGTAGAAATATTTTTTTCACATTTTACTTCCTTGTAAAAACAGGTAAATCAATAGGGATTTTCGTACGTATAAGTACCCAGTGAACGGCTCGTTTAGCTTTATATATTTTTCCGGGTGGGCGTTGTATTGGTTTTTCGGAAGTGATAGACCTCTAAGAGAAAAATTTAAATGGTTGGGAAAGGCCATGGGATGCAGAAATATTTTTTTCACATTTTATTTCCTTGTAAAAACAGGTAAATCAATAGGGATTTTCGTACGTATAAGTACCCAGTGAACGGCTCGTTTAGCTTTATATATTGGTCCGGGTGGGCGTTGTATTGGTTTTTCGGAAGTGTTAGCCCTGTAAGAGAAAAATGTAAATGGTTGGGAAAGGCCATGGGATGTAGAAATATTTTTTTCACATTTTATTTCCTTGTAAAAACAGGTAAATCAATAGGGATTTTCGTACGGATAAGTACCCAGTGAACGGCTCGTTTAGCTTTATATATTGTTCCGGGTGGGCGTTGTATTGGTTTTTCGGAAGTGATAGACCTGTAAGAGAAAAATTTAAATGGTTGGGAAAGGCCATGGGATGTAGAAATATTTTTTCACATTTTATTTCCTTGTAAAAACAGGTAAATCAATAGGGATTTTCGTACGGATAAGTACCCTGTGAACGGTTCGTTTAGCTTTATATATTGATCCGGGTGGGCGTTGTATTGGTTTTTCGGAAGTGTTAGACCTGTAAGAGAAAAATTTAAATGGTTGGGAAAGGCCATGGGATGTAGAAATATTTTTTTCACATTTTGTTTCCTAGTAAAAACAGGTAAATCAATAGCGATTTTCGTATGGATAAGTACCCAGTGAACAGTTCGTTTAGCTTTATATATTGTTCCTGGTGGGCGTTGTATTGGTTTTTTGGAAGTGTTAGACCTGGAAGAGAAAATTTAAATGGTTGGGAAAGGCCATGGGATGTAGAAATATTTTTTTCACATTTTATTTCCTTGTAAAAACAGGTAAATCCATAGGGATTTTCGTACATATAAGTACCCAGTGAACGGTTCGTTTAACTTTATATATTGTTCCGGGTGGGTGTTGTATTGGTTTTTCGGAAGTGTTAGACTTGTAAGAGAAATATTTAAATGGTTGGGAAAGGCCATGGGATGTAGAAATATTTTTTTCACATTTTATTTCCTTGTAAAAACAGGTAGATCAATAGGGATTTTCGTACGTATAAGTACCCAGTGAATGGCTCGTTTAGCTTTATATATTGTTCCGGGTGGGCGTTGTATTGGTTTTTCGGAAGTGATAGACCTGTAAGAGAAAAATTTTAATGGTTGGGAAAGGCCATGGGATGCAGAAATATTTTTTTCACATTTTATTTCCTTGTAAAAACAGGTAAATCAATAGGGATTTTCGTACGTATAAGTACCCAGTGAACGGCTCGTTTAGCTTTATATATTGTTCCGGGTGGGCGTTGTATTGGTTTTTTGGAAGTGTTAGCCCTGTAAGAGAAAAATTTAAATGGTTGGGAAAGGCCATGGGATGTAGAAATTTTTTTTTCACATTTTATTTCCTTGTAAAAACAGGTAAATCAATAGGGATTTTCGTACATATAAGTACCCAGTGAACGGTTCGTTTAGCTTTATATATTGTTCCGGGTGGGCGTTGTATTGGTTTTTCGGAAGTGTTAGACTTGTAAGAGAAATATTTAAATGGTTGGGAAAGGCCATGGGATGTAGAAATATTTTTTTCACATTTTATTTCCTTGTAAAAACAGGTAGATCAATAGGGATTTTCGTACGTATAAGTACCCAGTGAACGGCTCATTTAGCTTTATATATTGTTCCGGGTGGGCGTTGTATTGGTTTTTCGGAAGTGATAGACTTGTAAGAGAAAAATTTAAACGGTTGGGAAAGGCCATGGGATGCAGAAATATTTTTTTCACATTTTATTTCCTTGTAAAAACAGGAAAATCAATAGGGATTTTCGTACGTATAAGTACCCAGTGAACGGCTCGTTTAGCTTTATATATTGGTCCGGGTGGGCGTTGTATTGGTTTTTCGGAAGTGTTAGCCCTGTAAGAGAAAAATTTAAATGGTTGGGAAAGGCCATGGGATGTAGAAATATTTTTTTCACATTTTATTTCCTTGTAAAAACAGGTAAATCAATAGGGATTTTCGTACGGATAAGTACCCAGTGAACGGTTCGTTTAGCTTTATATATTGATCCGGGTGGGCGTTGTATTGGTTTTTCGGAAGTGTTAGACCTGTAAGAGAAAAATTTAAATGGTTGGGAAAGGCCATGGGATGTAGAAATATTTTTTTCACATTTTATTTCCTTGTAAAAACAGGTAAATCAATCGGGATTTTCGTATGGATAAGTACCCAGTGAACGGTTCGTTTAGCTTTATATATTGTTCCGGGTGGGCGTTGTATTGGTTTTTTGGAAGTGTTAGACCTGTAAGAGAAAATTTAAATGGTTGGGAAAGGCCATGGGATGTAGAAATATTTCTTTCACATTTTATTTCCTTGTAAAAACAGGTAAATCCATAGGGATTTTCGTACATATAAGTACCCAGTGAACGGTTCGTTTAGCTTTATATATTGGTCCGGGTGGGCGTTGTATTGGTTTTTCGGAAGTGTTAGCCATGTAAGAGAAAAATTTAAATGGTTGGGAAAGGCCATGGGATGTAGAAATATTTTTTTCACATTTTATTTCCTTGTAAAAACAGGTAGATCAATAGGGATTTTCGTACGTATAAGTACCCAGTGAACAGCTCGTTTAGCTTTATATATTGTTCCGGGTGGGCGTTGTATTGGTTTTTCGGAAGTGATAGACCTGTAAGAGAAAAATTTTAATGGTTGGGAAAGGCCATGGGATGCAGAAATATTTTTTTCACATTTTATTTCCTTGTAAAAACAGGTAAATCAATAGGGATTTTCGTACGTATAAGTACACAGTGAACGGCTCGTTTAGCTTTATATATTGTTCCGGGTGGGCGTTGTATTGGTTTTTTGGAAGTGTTAGCCCTGTAAGAGAAAAATTAAATGGTTGGGAAAGGCCATGGGATGTAGAAATTTTTTTTTCACATTTTATTTCCTTGTAAAAACAGGTAAATCAATAGGGATTTTCGTACATATAAGTACCCAGTGAACGGTTCGTTTAGCTTTATATATTGTTCCGGGTGGGCGTTGTATTGGTTTTTCGGAAGTGTTAGACCTGTAAGAGAAAAATTTAAATGGTTGGGAAAGGCCATGGGATGTAGAAATATTTTTTTCACATTTTATTTCCTTGTAAAAACAGGTAAATCAATAGGGATTTTCGTACGTATAAGTACCCAGTGAACGGCTCGTTTAGCTTTATATATTGGTCCGGGTGGGCGTTGTATTGGTTTTTCGGAAGTGTTAGCCCTGTAAGAGAAAAATGTAAATGGTTGGGAAAGGCCATGGGATGTAGAAATATTTTTTTCACATTTTATTTCCTTGTAAAAACAGGTAAATCAATAGGGATTTTCGTACGGATAAGTACCCAGTGAACGGCTCGTTTAGCTTTATATATTGTTCCGGGTGGGCGTTGTATTGGTTTTTCGGAAGTGATAGACCTGTAAGAGAAAAATTTAAATGGTTGGGAAAGGCCATGGGATGTAGAAATATTTTTTCACATTTTATTTCCTTGTAAAAACAGGTAAATCAATAGGGATTTTCGTACGGATAAGTACCCTGTGAACGGTTCGTTTAGCTTTATATATTGATCCGGGTGGGCGTTGTATTGGTTTTTCGGAAGTGTTAGACCTGTAAGAGAAAAATTTAAATGGTTGGGAAAGGCCATGGGATGTAGAAATATTTTTTTCACATTTTATTTCCTTGTAAAAACAGGTAAATCCATAGGGATTTTCGTACATATAAGTACCCAGTGAACGGTTCGTTTAACTTTATATATTGTTCCGGGTGGGTGTTGTATTGGTTTTTCGGAAGTGTTAGACTTGTAAGAGAAATATTTAAATGGTTGGGAAAGGCCATGGGATGTAGAAATATTTTTTTCACATTTTATTTCCTTGTAAAAACAGGTAGATCAATAGGGATTTTCGTACGTATAAGTACCCAGTGAATGGCTCGTTTAGCTTTATATATTGTTCCGGGTGGGCGTTGTATTGGTTTTTCGGAAGTGATAGACCTGTAAGAGAAAAATTTTAATGGTTGGGAAAGGCCATGGGATGCAGAAATATTTTTTTCACATTTTATTTCCTTGTAAAAACAGGTAAATCAATAGGGATTTTCGTACGTATAAGTACCCAGTGAACGGCTCGTTTAGCTTTATATATTGTTCCGGGTGGGCGTTGTATTGGTTTTTTGGAAGTGTTAGCCCTGTAAGAGAAAAATTTAAATGGTTGGGAAAGGCCATGGGATGTAGAAAATTTTTTTTCACATTTTATTTCCTTGTAAAAACAGGTAAATCAATAGGGATTTTCGTACATATAAGTACCCAGTGAACGGTTCGTTTAGCTTTATATATGGTTCCGGGTGGGCGTTGTATTGGTTTTTCGGAAGTGTTAGACCTGTAAGAGAAAAATTTAAATGGTTGGGAAAGGCCATGGGATGTAGAAATATTTTTTTCACATTTTATTTCCTTGTAAAAACAGATAAATCAATAGGGATTTTCGTACGGATAAGTACCCAGTGAACGGTTCGTTTAGCTTTATATATTGATCCGGGTGGGCATTGTATTGGTTTTTCGGAAGTGTTAGCCCTGTAAGAGAAAAATTTAAATGGTTGGGAAAGGCCATGGGATGTAGAAATATTTTTTTCACATTTTACTTCCTTGTAAAAACAGGTAAATCAATAGGGATTTTCGTACGTATAAGTACCCAGTGAACGGCTCGTTTAGCTTTATATATTGTTCCGGGTGGGCGTTGTATTGGTTTTTCGGAAGTGATAGACCTGTAAGAGAAAAATTTAAATGGTTGGGAAAGTCCATGGGATGCAGAAATATTTTTTTCACATTTTATTTCCTTGTAAAAACAGGTAAATCAATAGGGATTTTCGTACGTATAAGTACCCAGTGAACGGCTCGTTTAGCTTTATATATTGGTCCGGGTGGGCGTTGTATTGGTTTTTCGGAAGTGTTAGCCCTGTAAGAGAAAAATGTAAATGGTTGGGAAAGGCCATGGGATGTAGAAATATTTTTTTCACATTTTATTTCCTTGTAAAAACAGGTAAATCAATAGGGATTTTCGTACGGATAAGTACCCAGTGAACAGCTCGTTTAGCTTTATATATTGTTCCTGGTGGGCGTTGTATTGGTTTTTCGGAAGTGATAGACCTGTAAGAGAAAAATTTAAATGGTTGGGAAAGGCCATGGGATGTAGAAATATTTTTTCACATTTTATTTCCTTGTAAAAACAGGTAAATCAATAGGGATTTTCGTACGGATAAGTACCCTGTGAACGGTTCGTTTAGATTTATATATTGATCCGGGTGGGCGTTGTATTGGTTTTTCGGAAGTGTTAGACCTGTAAGAGAAAAATTTAAATGGTTGGGAAAGGCCATGGGATGTAGAAATAATTTTTTCACATTTTGTTTCCTAGTAAAAACAGGTAAATCAATAGGGATTTTCGTATGGATAAGTACCCAGTGAACAGTTCGTTTAGCTTTATATATTGTTCCTGGTGGGCGTTGTATTGGTTTTTTGGAAGTGTTAGACCTGTAAGAGAAAATTTAAATGGTTGGGAAAGGCCATGGGATGTAGAAATATTTTTTTCACATTTTATTTCCTTGTAAAAACAGGTAAATCCATAGGGATTTTCGTACATATAAGTACCCAGTGAACGGTTCGTTTAGCTTTATATATTGGTCCGGGTGGGCGTTGTATTGGTTTTTCGGAAGTGTTAGCCCTGTAAGAGAAAAATTTAAATGGTTGGGAAAGGCCATGGGATGTAGAAATATTTTTTTCACATTTTATTTCCTTGTAAAAACAGGTAAATCAATAGGGATTTTCGTACATATAAGTACCCAGTGAACGGTTCGTTTAGTTTTATATATTGTTCCGGGTGGGTGTTGTATTGGTTTTTCGGAAGTGTTAGACTTGTAAGAGAAATATTTAAATGGTTGGGAAAGGCCATGGGATGTAGAAATATTTTTTTCACATTTTATTTCCTTGTAAAAATAGGTAGATCAATAGGGATTTTCGTACGTATAAGTACCCAGTGAACGGCTCGTTTAGCTTTATATATTGTTCCGGGTGGGCGTTGTATTGGTTTTTCGGAAGTGATAGACCTGTAAGAGAAAAATTTTAATGGTTGGGAAAGGCCATGGGATGCAGAAATATTTTTTTCACATTTTATTTCCTTGTAAAAACAGGTAAATCAATAGGGATTTTCGTACGTATAAGTACCCAGTGAACGGCTCGTTTAGCTTTATATATTGTTCCGGGTGGGCGTTGTATTGGTTTTTTGGAAGTGTTAGCCCTGTAAGAGAAAAATTTAAATGGTTGGGAAAGGCCATGGGATGTAGAAATTTTTTTTTCACATTTTATTTCCTTGGAAAAACAGGTAAATCAATAGGGATTTTCGTACATATAAGTACCCAGTGAACGGTTCGTTTAGCTTTATATATTGTTCCGGGTGGGCGTTGTATTGGTTTTTCGGAAGTGTTAGACCTGTAAGAGAAAAATTTAAATGGTTGGGAAAGGCCATGGGATGTAGAAATATTTTTTTCACATTTTATTTCCTTGTAAAAACAGATAAATCAATAGGGATTTTCGTACGGATAAGTACCCAGTGAACGGTTCGTTTAGCTTTATATATTGTTCCGGGTGGGTGTTGTATTGGTTTTTCGGAAGTGTTAGACTTGTAAGAGAAATATTTAAATGGTTGGGAAAGGCCATGGGATGTAGAAATATTTTTTTCACATTTTATTTCCTTGTAAAAACAGGTAGATCAATAGGGATTTTCGTACGTATAAGTACCCAGTGAACGGCTCGTTTAGCTTTATATATTGTTCCGGGTGGGCGTTGTATTGGTTTTTTGGAAGTGTTAGCCCTGTAAGAGAAAAATTTAAATGGTTTGGAAAGGCCATGGGATGTAGAAATTTTTTTTTCACATTTTATTTCCTTGTAAAAACAGGTAAATCAATAGGGATTTTCGTACATATAAGTACCCAGTGAACGGTTCGTTTAGCTTTATATATTGATCCGGGTGGGCATTGTATTGGTTTTTCGGAAGTGTTAGCCCTGTAAGAGAAAAATTTAAATGGTTGGGAAAGGCCATGGGATGTAGAAATATTTTTTTCACATTTTACTTCCTTGTAAAAACAGGTAAATCAATAGGGATTTTCGTACGTATAAGTACCCAGTGAACGGCTCGTTTAGCTTTATATATTGTTCCGGGTGGGCGTTGTATTGGTTTTTCGGAAGTGATAGACCTGTAAGAGAAAAATTTAAATGGTTGGGAAAGGCCATGGGATGCAGAAATATTTTTTTCACATTTTATTTCCTTGTAAAAACAGGTAAATCAATAGGGATTTTCGTACGTATAATTACCCAGTGAACGGCTCGTTTAGCTTTATATATTGGTCCGGGTGGGCGTTGTATTGGTTTTTCGGAAGTGTTAGCCCTGTAAGAGAAAAATGTAAATGGTTGGGAAAGGCCATGGGATGTAGAAATATTTTTTTCACATTTTATTTCCTTGTAAAAACAGGTAAATCAATAGGGATTTTCGTACGGATAAGTACCCAGTGAACGGCTCGTTTAGCTTTATATATTGTTCCGGGTGGGCGTTGTATTGGTTTTTCGGAAGTGATAGACCTGTAAGAGAAAAATTTAAATGGTTGGGAAAGGCCATGGGATGTAGAAATATTTTTTCACATTTTATTTCCTTCTAAAAACAGGTAAATCAATAGGGATTTTCGTACGGATAAGTACCCTGTGAACGGTTCGTTTAGATTTATATATTGATCCGGGTGGGCGTTGTATTGGTTTTTCGGAAGTGTTAGACCTGTAAGAGAAAAATTTAAATGGTTGGGAAAGACCATGGGATGTAGAAATATTTTTTTCACATTTTGTTTCCTAGTAAAAACAGGTAAATCAATAGGGATTTTCGTACGGATAAGTACCCAGTGAACAGTTCGTTTAGCTTTATATATTGTTCCTGGTGGGCGTTGTATTGGTTTTTCGGAAGTGTTAGACGTGTAAGAGAAAAATTTAAATGGTTGGGAAAGGCCATGGGATGTAGAAATATTTTTTTCACATTTTATTTCCTTGTAAAAACAGGTAAATCAATAGGGATTTTCGTACATATAAGTACCCAGTGAACGGTTCGTTTAGCTTTATATATTGTTCCGGGTGGGCGTTGTATTGGTTTTTCGGAAGTGTTAGACCTGTAAGAGAAAAATTTAAATGGTTGGGAAAGGCCATGGGATGTAGAAATATTTTTTTCACATTTTATTTCCTTGTAAAAACAGGTAAATCAATAGGGTTTTTCGTACGTATAAGTACCCAGTGAACGGTTCGTTTAGCTTTATATATTGGTCCGGGTGGGCGTTGTATTGGTTTTTCGGAAGTGTTAGCCCTGTAAGAGAAAAATTTAAATGGTTGGGAAAGGCCATGGGATGTAGAAATATTTTTTTCATATTTTATTTCCTTGTAAAAACAGGTAAATCAATAGGGATTTTCGTACGTATAAGTACCCAGTGAACGGCTCGTTTAGCTTTATATATTGTTCCGGGTGGGCGTTGTATTGGTTTTTCGGAAGTGATAGACCTGTAAGAGAAAAATTTAAATGGTTGGGAAAGGCCATGGGATGCAGAAATATTTTTTTCACATTTTATTTCCTTGTAAAAACAGGTAAATCAATAGGGATTTTCGTACGTATAAGTACCCAGTGAACGGCTCGTTTAGCTTTATATATTGATCCGGGTGGGAGTTGTATTGGTTTTTCGGAAGTGTTAGACCTGTAAGAGAAAAATTTATATGGTTGGGAAAGGCCATGGGATGTAGAAATATTTTTTTCACATTTTGTTTCCTAGTAAAAACAGGTAAATCAATAGGGATTTTCATACGGATAAGTACCCAGTGAACAGTTCGTTTAGCTTTATATATTGTTCCTGGTGGGCGTTGTATTGGTTTTTCGGAAGTGTTAGACCTGTAAGAGAAAAATTTAAATCTTTGGGAAAGGCCATGGGATGTAGAAATATTTTTTTCACATTTTGTTTCCTAGTAAAAACAGGTAAATCAATGGGGATTTTCGTACGGATAAGTACCCAGTGAACAGTTCGTTTAGCTTTATATATTGTTCCTGGTGGGTGTTATATTGGTTTTTCGGAAGTGTTAGACCTGTAAGAGAAAAATTTAAATCTTTGGGAAAGGCCATGGGATGTAGAAATATTTTTTTCACATTTTATTTCCTTGTAAAAACAGGTAAATCAATAGGGATTTTCGTACATATAAGTACCCAGTGAACGGTTCGTTTAGCTTTATATATTGGTCCGGGTGGGCGTTGTATTGGTTTTTTGGAAGTGTTAGCCCTGTAAGAGAAAAATTTAAATGGTTGGGAAAGGCCATGGGATGTAGAAATTTTTTTTTCACATTTTATTTCCTTGTAAAAACAGGTAAATCAATAGGGATTTTCGTACATATAAGTACCCAGTGAACGGTTCGTTTAGCTTTATATATTGGTCCGGGTGGGCGTTGTATTGGTTTTTTGGAAGTGTTAGCCCTGTAAGAGAAAAATTTAAATGGTTGGGAAAGGCCATGGGATGTAGAAATTTTTTTTTCACATTTTATTTCCTTGTAAAAACAGGTAAATCAATAGGGATTTTCGTACGTATAAGTACCCAGTGAACGGTTCGTTTAGCTTTATATATTCGTCCGGGTGGGCGTTGTATTGGTTTTTCGGAAGTGTTAGCCCTGTAAGAGAAAAATTTAAATGGTTGGGAAAGGCCATGGGATGTAGAAATACTTTTTTCACATTTTATTTCCTTGTAAAAACAGGTAAATCAATAGGGATTTTCGTACATATAAGTACCCAGTGAACGGTTCGTTTAGCTTTATATATTGTTCCGGGTGGGCGTTGTATTGGTTTTTCGGAAGTGTTAGACTTGTAAGAGAAATATTTAAATGGTTGGGAAAGGCCATGGGATGTAGAAATATTTTTTTCACATTTTATTTCCTTGTAAAAACAGGTAGATCAATAGGGATTTTCGTACGTATAAGTACCCAGTGAACGGTTCGTTTAGCTTTATATATTGATCCGGGTGGGCGTTGTATTGGTTTTTCGGAAGTGTTAGACCGGTAAGAGAAAAATTTAAATGGTTGGGAAAGGCCATGGGATGTAGAAATATTTTTTTCACATTTTGTTTCCTAGTAAAAACAGGTAAATCAATAGGGATTTTCGTACGGATAAGTACCCAGTGAACGGTTCGTTTAGCTTTATATATTGGTCCGGGTGGGCGTTGTATTGGTTTTTTGGAAGTGTTAGCCCTGTAAGAGAAAAATTTAAATGGTTGGGAAAGGCCATGGGATGTAGAAATTTTTTTTTCACATTTTATTTCCTTGTAAAAACAGGTAAATCAATAGGGATTTTCGTACGTATAAGTACCCAGTGAACGGTTCGTTTAGCTTTATATATTCGTCCGGGTGGGCGTTGTATTGGTTTTTCGGAAGTGTTAGCCCTGTAAGAGAAAAATTTAAATGGTTGGGAAAGGCCATGGGATGTAGAAATACTTTTTTCACATTTTATTTCCTTGTAAAAACAGGTAGATCAATAGGGATTTTCGTACGTATAAGTACCCAGTGAACGGCTCGTTTAGCTTTATATATTGTTCCGGGTGGGCGTTGTATTGGTTTTTCGGAAGTGATAGACCTGTAAGAGAAAAATTTAAATGGTTGGGAAAGGCCATGGGATGTAGAAATATTTTTTCACATTTTATTTCCTTGTAAAAACACGTAAATCAATAGGGATTTTCGTACGGATAAGTACCCTGTGAACTGTTCGTTTAGCTTTATATATTGATCCGGGTGGGCGTTGTATTGGTTTTTCGGAAGTGTTAGACCGGTAAGAGAAAAATTTAAATGGTTGGGAAAGGCCATGGGATGTAGAAATATTTTTTTCACATTTTGTTTCCTAGTAAAAACAGGTAAATCAATAGGGATTTTCGTACGGATAAGTACCCAGTGAACAGTTCGTTTAGCTTTATATATTGTTCCTGGTGGGCGTTGTATTGGTTTTTCGGAAGTGTTAGACGTGTAAGAGAAAACTTTAAATCTTTGGGAAAGGCCATGGGATGTAGAAATATTTTTTTCACATTTTATTTCCTTGTAAAAACAGGTAAATCAATAGGGATTTTCGTACATATAAGTACCCAGTGAACGGTTCGTTTAGCTTTATATATTGTTCCTGGTGGGCGTTGTATTGGTTTTTCGGAAGTGTTAGACGTGTAAGAGAAAACTTTAAATCTTTGGGAAAGGCCATGGGATGTAGAAATATTTTTTTCACATTTTATTTCCTTGTAAAAACAGGTAAATCAATAGGGATTTTCGTACATATAAGTACCCAGTGAACGGTTCGTTTAGCTTTATATATTGGTCCGGGTGGGCGTTGTATTGGTTTTTTGGAAGTGTTAGCCCTGTAAGAGAAAAATTTAAATGGTTGGGAAAGGCCATGGGATGTAGAAATTTTTTTTTCACATTTTATTTCCTTGTAAAAACAGGTAAATCAATAGGGATTTTCGTACATATAAGTACCCAGTGAACGGTTCGTTTAGCTTTATATATTGTTCCGGGTGGGCGTTGTATTGGTTTTTCGGAAGTGTTAGACCTGTAAGAGAAAAATTTAAATGGTTGGGAAAGGCCATGGGATGTAGAAATATTTTTTTCACATTTTATTTCCTTGTAAAAACAGGTAAATCAATAGGGTTTTTCGTACGTATAAGTACCCAATGAACGGTTCGTTTAGCTTTATATATTGGTCCGGGTGGGCGTTGTATTGGTTTTTCAGAAGTGTTAGACCTGTAAGAGAAAAATTTAAATGGTTGGGAAAGGCCATGGGATGTAGAAATATTTTTTTCACATTTTGTTTCCTAGTAAAAACAGGTAAATCAATAGGGATTTTCGTACGGATAAGTACCCAGTGAACAGTTCGTTTAGCTTTATATATTGTTCCGGGTGGGCGTTGTATTGGTTTTTCGGAAGTGTTAGACCTGTAAGAGAAAAATTTAAATCTTTGGGAAAGGCCATGGGATGTAGAAATATTTTTTTCACATTTTATTTCCTTGTAAAAACAGGTAAATCAATAGGGATTTTCGTACATATAAGTACCCAGTGAACGGTTCGTTTAGCTTTATATATTGGTCCGGGTGGGCGTTGTATTGGTTTTTTGGAAGTGTTAGCCCTGTAAGAGAAAAATTTAAATGGTTGGGAAAGGCCATGGGATGTAGAAATTTTTTTTTCACATTTTATTTCCTTGTAAAAACAGGTAAATCAATAGGGATTTTTGTACATATAAGTACCCAGTGAACGGTTCGTTTAGCTTTATATATTGTTCAGGGTGGGCGTTGTATTGGTTTTTCGGAAGTGTTAGACCTGTAAGAGAAAAATTTAAATGGTTGGGAAAGGCCATGGGATGTAGAAATATTTTTTTCACATTTTATTTCCTTGTAAAAACAGGTAAATCAATAGGGATTTTCGTACATATAAGTACCCAGTGAACGGTTCGTTTAGCTTTATATATTGTTCCGGGTGGGCGTTGTATTGGTTTTTCAGAAGTGTTAGACCTGTAAGAGAAAAATTTAAATGGTTGGGAAAGGCCATGGGATGTAGAAATATTTTTTCACATTTTATTTCCTTGTAAAAACAGGTAAATCAATAGGGATTTTCGTACGGATAAGTACCCTGTGAACTGTTCGTTTAGCTTTATATATTGATCCGGGTGGGCGTTGTATTGGTTTTTCGGAAGTGTTAGACCGGTAAGAGAAAAATTTAAATGGTTGTGAAAGGCCATGGGATGTAGAAATATTTTTTTCACATTTTGTTTCCTAGTAAAAACAGGTAAATCAATAGGGATTTTCGTACGGATAAGTACCCAGTGAACAGTTCGTTTAGCTTTATATATTGTTCCTGGTGGGCGTTGTATTGGTTTTTCGGAAGTGTTAGACGTGTAAGAGAAAACTTTAAATCTTTGGGAAAGGCCATGGGATGTAGAAATATTTTTTTCACATTTTATTTCCTTGTAAAAACAGGTAAATCAATAGGGATTTTCGTACATATAAGTACCCAGTGAACGGTTCGTTTAGCTTTATATATTGGTCCGGGTGGGCGTTGTATTGGTTTTTTGGAAGTGTTAGCCCTGTAAGAGAAAAATTTAAATGGTTGGGAAAGGCCATGGGATGTAGAAATTTTTTTTTCACATTTTATTTCCTTGTAAAAACAGGTAAATCAATAGGGATTTTCGTACATATAAGTACCCAGTGAACGGTTCGTTTAGCTTTATATATTGTTCCGGGTGGGCGTTGTATTGGTTTTTCGGAAGTGTTAGACCTGTAAGAGAAAAATTTAAATGGTTGGGAAAGGCCATGGGATGTAGAAATATTTTTTTCACATTTTATTTCCTTGTAAAAACAGGTAAATCAATAGGGTTTTTCGTACGTATAAGTACCCAATGAACGGTTCGTTTAGCTTTATATATTGGTCCGGGTGGGCGTTGTATTGGTTTTTCAGAAGTGTTAGACCTGTAAGAGAAAAATTTAAATGGTTGGGAAAGGCCATGGGATGTAGAAATATTTTTTTCACATTTTGTTTCCTAGTAAAAACAGGTAAATCAATAGGGATTTTCGTACGGATAAGTACCCAGTGAACAGTTCGTTTAGCTTTATATATTGTTCCGGGTGGGCGTTGTATTGGTTTTTCGGAAGTGTTAGACCTGTAAGAGAAAAATTTAAATCTTTGGGAAAGGCCATGGGATGTAGAAATATTTTTTTCACATTTTATTTCCTTGTAAAAACAGGTAAATCAATAGGGATTTTCGTACATATAAGTACCCAGTGAACGGTTCGTTTAGCTTTATATATTGGTCCGGGTGGGCGTTGTATTGGTTTTTTGGAAGTGTTAGCCCTGTAAGAGAAAAATTTAAATGGTTGGGAAAGGCCATGGGATGTAGAAATTTTTTTTTCACATTTTATTTCCTTGTAAAAACAGGTAAATCAATAGGGATTTTTGTACATATAAGTACCCAGTGAACGGTTCGTTTAGCTTTATATATTGTTCCGGGTGGGCGTTGTATTGGTTTTTCGGAAGTGTTAGACCTGTAAGAGAAAAATTTAAATGGTTGGGAAAGGCCATGGGATGTAGAAATATTTTTTTCACATTTTATTTCCTTGTAAAAACAGGTAAATCAATAGGGATTTTCGTACATATAAGTACCCAGTGAACGGTTCGTTTAGCTTTATATATTGTTCCGGGTGGGCGTTGTATTGGTTTTTCAGAAGTGTTAGACCTGTAAGAGAAAAATTTAAATGGTTGGGAAAGGCCATGGGATGTAGAAATATTTTTTTCACATTTTATTTCCTTGTAAAAACAGGTAAATCAATAGGGATGTTCGTACGTATAAGTACCCAGTGAACGGTTCGTTTAGCTTTATATATTGGTCCGGGTGGGCGTTGTATTGGTTTTTCGGAAGTGTTAGACGTGTAAGAGAAAACTTTAAATCTTTGGGAAAGGCCATGGGATGTAGAAATATTTTTTTCACATTTTATTTCCTTGTAAAAACAGGTAAATCAATAGGGATTTTCGTACATATAAGTACCCAGTGAACGGTTCGTTTAGCTTTATATATTGGTCCGGGTGGGCGTTGTATTGGTTTTTCGGAAGTGTTAGACTTGTAAGAGAAATATTTAAATGGTTGGGAAAGGCCATGGGATGTAGAAATATTTTTTTCACATTTTATTTCCTTGTAAAACCAGGTAGATCAATAGGGATTTTCGTACGTATAAGTACCCAGTGAACGGCTCGTTTAGCTTTATATATTGTTTCGGGTGGGCGTTGTATTGGTTTTTCGGAAGTGATAGACCTGTAAGAGAAAAATTTAAATGGTTGGGAAAGGCCATGGGATGTAGAAATATTTTTTCACATTTTATTTCCTTGTAAAAACAGGTAAATCAATAGGGATTTTCGTACGGATAAGTACCCTGTGAACTGTTCGTTTAGCTTTATATATTGATCCGGGTGGGCGTTGTATTGGTTTTTCGGAAGTGTTAGACCGGTAAGAGAAAAATTTAAATGGTTGTGAAAGGCCATGGGATGTAGAAATATTTTTTTCACATTTTGTTTCCTAGTAAAAACAGGTAAATCAATAGGGATTTTCGTACGGATAAGTACCCAGTGAACAGTTCGTTTAGCTTTATATATTGTTCCTGGTGGGCGTTGTATTGGTTTTTCGGAAGTGTTAGACGTGTAAGAGAAAACTTTAAATCTTTGGGAAAGGCCATGGGATGTAGAAATATTTTTTTCACATTTTATTTCCTTGTAAAAACAGGTAAATCAATAGGGATTTTCGTACATATAAGTACCCAGTGAACGGTTCGTTTAGCTTTATATATTGGTCCGGGTGGGCGTTGTATTGGTTTTTTGGAAATGTTAGCCCTGTAAGAGAAAAATTTAAATGGTTGGGAAAGGCCATGGGATGTAGAAATTTTTTTTTCACATTTTATTTCCTTGTAAAAACAGGTAAATCAATAGGGATTTTCGTACATATAAGTACCCAGTGAACGGTTCGTTTAGCTTTATATATTGTTCCGGGTGGGCGTTGTATTGGTTTTTCGGAAGTGTTAGACCTGTAAGAGAAAAATTTAAATGGTTGGGAAAGGCCATGGGATGTAGAAATATTTTTTTCACATTTTATTTCCTTGTAAAAACAGGTAAATCAATAGGGTTTTTCGTACGTATAAGTACCCAGTGAACGGTTCGTTTAGCTTTATATATTGGTCCGGGTGGGCGTTGTATTGGTTTTTCAGAAGTGTTAGACCTGTAAGAGAAAAATTTAAATGGTTGGGAAAGGCCATGGGATGTAGAAATATTTTTTTCACATTTTGTTTCCTAGTAAAAACAGGTAAATCAATAGGGATTTTCGTACGGATAAGTACCCAGTGAACAGTTCGTTTAGCTTTATATATTGTTCCGGGTGGGCGTTGTATTGGTTTTTCGGAAGTGTTAGACCTGTAAGAGAAAAATTTAAATCTTTGGGAAAGGCCATGGGATGTAGAAATATTTTTTTCACATTTTATTTCCTTGTAAAAACAGGTAAATCAATAGGGATTTTCGTACATATAAGTACCCAGTGAACGGTTCGTTTAGCTTTATATATTGGTCCGGGTGGGCGTTGTATTGGTTTTTTGGAAGTGTTAGCCCTGTAAGAGAAAAATTTAAATGGTTGGGAAAGGCCATGGGATGTAGAAATTTTTTTTTCACATTTTATTTCCTTGTAAAAACAGGTAAATCAATAGGGATTTTTGTACATATAAGTACCCAGTGAACGGTTCGTTTAGCTTTATATATTGTTCCGGGTGGGCGTTGTATTGGTTTTTCGGAAGTGTTAGACCTGTAAGAGAAAAATTTAAATGGTTGGGAAAGGCCATGGGATGTAGAAATATTTTTTTCACATTTTATTTCCTTGTAAAAACAGGTAAATCAATAGGAATTTTCGTACATATAAGTACCCAGTGAACGGTTCGTTTAGCTTTATATATTGTTCCGGGTGGGCGTTGTATTGGTTTTTCAGAAGTGTTAGACCTGTAAGAGAAAAATTTAAATGGTTGGGAAAGGCCATGGGATGTAGAAATATTTTTTTCACATTTTATTTCCTTGTAAAAACAGGTAAATCAATAGGGATGTTCGTACGTATAAGTACCCAGTGAACGGTTCGTTTAGCTTTATATATTGGTCCGGGTGGGCGTTGTATTGGTTTTTCGGAAGTGTTAGACGTGTAAGAGAAAACTTTAAATCTTTGGGAAAGGCCATGGGATGTAGAAATATTTTTTTCACATTTTATTTCCTTGTAAAAACAGGTAAATCAATAGGGATTTTCGTACATATAAGTACCCAGTGAACGGTTCGTTTAGCTTTATATATTGGTCCGGGTGGGCGTTGTATTGGTTTTTTGGAAGTGTTAGCCCTGTAAGAGAAAAATTTAAATGGTTGGGAAAGGCCATGGGATGTAGAAATATTTTTTTCACATTTTATTTCCTTGTAAAAACAGGTAAATCAATAGGGATTTTCGTACATATATGTACCCAGTGAACGGTTCGTTTAGCTTTATATATTGTTCCGGGTGGGCGTTGTATTGGTTTTTCGGAAGTGTTAGACCTGTAAGAGAAAAATTTAAATGGTTGGGAAAGGCCATGGGATGTAGAAATATTTTTTTCACATTTTATTTCCTTGTAAAAACAGGTAAATCAATAGGGTTTTTCGTACGTATAAGTACCCAGTGAACGGTTCGTTTAGCTTTATATATTGGTCCGGGTGGGCGTTGTATTGGTTTTTCAGAAGTGTTAGACCTGTAAGAGAAAAATTTAAATGGTTGGGAAAGGCCATGGGATGTAGAAATATTTTTTTCACATTTTGTTTCCTAGTAAAAACAGGTAAATCAATAGGGATTTTCGTACGGATAAGTACCCAGTGAACAGTTCGTTTAGCTTTATATATTGTTCCGGGTGGGCGTTGTATTGGTTTTTCGGAAGTGTTAGACCTGTAAGAGAAAAATTTAAATCTTTGGGAAAGGCCATGGGATGTAGAAATATTTTTTTCACATTTTATTTCCTTGTAAAAACAGGTAAATCAATAGGGATTTTCGTACATATAAGTACCCAGTGAACGGTTCGTTTAGCTTTATATATTGGTCCGGGTGGGCGTTGTATTGGTTTTTTGGAAGTGTTAGCCCTGTAAGAGAAAAATTTAAATGGTTGGGAAAGGCCATGGGATGTAGAAATTTTTTTTTCACATTTTATTTCCTTGTAAAAACAGGTAAATCAATAGGGATTTTTGTACATATAAGTACCCAGTGAACGGTTCGTTTAGCTTTATATATTGTTCCGGGTGGGCGTTGTATTGGTTTTTCGGAAGTGTTAGACTTGTAAGAGAAAAATTTAAATGGTTGGGAAAGGCCATGGGATGTAGAAATATTTTTTTCACATTTTATTTCCTTGTAAAAACAGGTAAATCAATAGGGATTTTCGTACATATAAGTACCCAGTGAACGGTTCGTTTAGCTTTATATATTGTTCCGGGTGGGCGTTGTATTGGTTTTTCAGAAGTGTTAAACCTGTAAGAGAAAAATTTAAATGGTTGGGAAAGGCCATGGGATGTAGAAATATTTTTTTCACATTTTATTTCCTTGTAAAAACAGGTAAATCAATAGGGATGTTCGTACGTATAAGTACCCAGTGAACGGTTCGTTTAGCTTTATATATTGGTCCGGGTGGGCGTTGTATTGGTTTTTCGGAAGTGTTAGCCCTGTAAGAGAAAAATTTAAATGGTTGGGAAAGGCCATGGGATGTAGAAATATTTTTTTCACATTTTATTTCATTGTAAAAACAGGTAAATCAATAGGGATTTTCGTACATATAAGTACCCAGTGAACGGTTCGTTTAGCTTTATATATTGTTCCGGGTGGGCGTTGTATTGGTTTTTCGGAAGTGTTAGACTTGTAAGAGAAATATTTAAATGGTTGGAAAAGGCCATGGGATGTAGAAATATTTTTTTCACATTTTATTTCCTTGTAAAAAGAGGTAGATCAATAGGGATTTTCGTACGTATAAGTACCCAGTGAACGGCTCGTTTAGCTTTATATATTGGTCCGGGTGGGCGTTGTATTGTTTTTTTGGAAGTGTTAGCCCTGTAAGAGAAAAATTTAAATGGTTGGGAAAGGCCATGGGATGTAGAAATTTTTTTTTCACATTTTATTTCCTTGTAAAAACAGGTAAATCAATAGGGATTTTTGTACATATAAGTACCCAGTGAACGGTTCGTTTAGCTTTATATATTGTTCCGGGTGGGCGTTGTATTGGTTTTTTGGAAGTGTTAGCCCTGTAAGAGAAAAATTTAAATGGTTGGGAAAGGCCATGGGATGTAGAAATTTTTTTTTCACATTTTATTTCCTTGTAAAAACAGGTAAATCAATAGGGATTTTTGTACATATAAGTACCCAGTGAACGGTTCGTTTAGCTTTATATATTGTTCCGGGTGGGCGTTGTATTGGTTTTTCGGAAGTGTTAGACTTGTAAGAGAAAAATTTAAATGGTTGGGAAAGGCCATGGGATGTAGAAATATTTTTTTCACATTTTATTTCCTTGTAAAAACAGGTAAATCAATAGGGATTTTCGTACATATAAGTACCCAGTGAACGGTTCGTTTAGCTTTATATATTGTTCCGGGTGGGCGTTGTATTGGTTTTTCAGAAGTGTTAGACCTGTAAGAGAAAAATTTAAATGGTTGGGAAAGGCCATGGGATGTAGAAATATTTTTTTCACATTTTATTTCCTTGTAAAAACAGGTAAATCAATAGGGATGTTCGTACGTATAAGTACCCAGTGAACGGTTCGTTTAGCTTTATATATTGGTCCGGGTGGGCGTTGTATTGGTTTTTCGGAAGTGTTAGCCCTGTAAGAGAAAAATTTAAATGGTTGGGAAAGGCCATGGGATGTAGAAATATTTTTTTCACATTTTATTTCATTGTAAAAACAGGTAAATCAATAGGGATTTTCGTACATATAAGTACCCAGTGAACGGTTCGTTTAGCTTTATATATTGTTCCGGGTGGGCGTTGTATTGGTTTTTCGGAAGTGTTAGACTTGTAAGAGAAATATTTAAATGGTTGGAAAAGGCCATGGGATGTAGAAATATTTTTTTCACATTTTATTTCCTTGTAAAAAGAGGTAGATCAATAGGGATTTTCGTACGTATAAGTACCCAGTGAACGGCTCGTTTAGCTTTATATATTGGTCCGGGTGGGCGTTGTATTGTTTTTTTGGAAGTGTTAGCCCTGTAAGAGAAAAATTTAAATGGTTGGGAAAGGCCATGGGATGTAGAAATTTTTTTTTCACATTTTATTTCCTTGTAAAAACAGGTAAATCAATAGGGATTTTTGTACATATAAGTACCCAGTGAACGGTTCGTTTAGCTTTATATATTGTTCCGGGTGGGCGTTGTATTGGTTTTTCGGAAGTGTTAGACCTGTAAGAGAAAAATTTAAATGGTTGGGAAAGGCCATGGGATGTAGAAATATTTTTTTCACATTTTATTTCCTTGTAAAAACAGGTAAATCAATAGGGATTTTCGTACATATAAGTACCCAGTGAACGGTTCGTTTAGCTTTATATATTGTTCCGGGTGGGCGTTGTATTGGTTTTTCAGAAGTGTTAGACCTGTAAGAGAAAAATTTAAATGGTTGGGAAAGGCCATGGGATGTAGAAATATTTTTTTCACATTTTATTTCCTTGTAAAAACAGGTAAATCAATAGGGATGTTCGTACGTATAAGTACCCAGTGAACGGTTCGTTTAGCTTTATATATTGGTCCGGGTGGGCGTTGTATTGGTTTTTCGGAAGTGTTAGCCCTGTAAGAGAAAAATTTAAATGGTTGGGAAAGGCCATGGGATGTAGAAATATTTTTTTCACATTTTATTTCCTTGTAAAAACAGGTAAATCAATAGGGATTTTCGTACATATAAGTACCCAGTGAACGGTTCGTTTAGCTTTATATATTGTTCCGGGTGGGCGTTGTATTGGTTTTTCGGAAGTGTTAGACTTGTAAGAGAAATATTTAAATGGTTGGGAAAGGCCATGGGATGTAGAAATATTTTTTTCACATTTTATTTCCTTGTAAAAAGAGGTAGATCAATAGGGATTTTCGTACGTATAAGTACCCAGTGAACGGCTCGTTTAGCTTTATATATTGGTCCGGGTGGGCGTTGTATTGGTTTTTTGGAAGTGTTAGCCCTGTAAGACAAAAATTTAAATGGTTGGGAAAGGCCATGGGATGTAGAAATTTTTTTTTCACATTTTATTTCCTTGTAAAAACAGGTAAATCAATAGGGATTTTCGTACATATAAGTACCCAGTGAACGGTTCGTTTAGCTTTATATATTGTTCCGGGTGGGCGTTGTATTGGTTTTTCGGAAGTGTTAGACCTGTAAGAGAAAAATTTAAATGGTTGGGAAAGGCCATGGGATGTAGAAATATTTTTTTCACATTTTATTTCCTTGTAAAAACAGGTAAATCAATAGGGTTTTTCGTACGTATAAGTACCCAGTGAACGGTTCGTTTAGCTTTATATATTGGTCCGGGTGGGCGTTGTATTGGTTTTTCGGAAGTGTTAGCCCTGTAAGAGAAAAATTTAAATGGTTGGGAAAGGCCATGGGATGTAGAAATATTTTTTTCATATTTTATTTCCTTGTAAAAACAGGTAAATCAATAGGGATTTTCGTACGTATAAGTACCCAGTGAACGGCTCGTTTAGCTTTATATATTGTTCCGGGTGGGCGTTGTATTGGTTTTTCGGAAGTGATAGACCTGTAAGAGAAAAATTTAAATGGTTGGGAAAGGCCATGGGATGCAGAAATATTTTTTTCACATTTTATTTCCTTGTAAAAACAGGTAAATCAATAGGGATTTTCGTACGTATAAGTACCCAGTGAACGGCTCGTTTAGCTTTATGTATTGATCCGGGTGGGCGTTGTATTGGTTTTTCGGAAGTGTTAGACCTGTAAGAGAAAAATTTAAATGGTTGGGAACGGCCATGGGATGTAGAAATATTTTTTTCACATTTTGTTTCCTAGTAAAAACAGGTAAATCAATAGGGATTTTCGTACGGATAAGTACCCAGTGAACAGTTCGTTTAGCTTTATATATTGTTCCTGGTGGGCGTTGTATTGGTTTTTCGGAAGTGTTAGACCTGTAAGAGAAAAATTTAAATCTTTGGGAAAGGCCATGGTTTGTAGAAATATTCTTTTCACATTTTATTTCCTTGTAAAAACAGGTAAATCAATAGGGATTTTCGTACATATAAGTACCCAGTGAACGGTTCGTTTAGCTTTATATATTGGTCCGGGTGGGCGTTGAATTGGTTTTTCGGAAGTGTTAGACTTGTAAGAGAAATATTTAAATGGTTGGGAAAGGCCATGGGATGTAGAAATATTTTTTTCACATTTTATTTCCTTGTAAAAACAGGTAGATCAATAGGGATTTTCGTACGTATAAGTACCCAGTGAACGGCTCGTTTAGCTTTATATATTGTTCCGGGTGGCGTTGTATTGGTTTTTCGGAAGTGATAGACCTGTAAGAGAAAAATTTAAATGGTTGGGAAAGGCCATGGGATGCAGAAATATTTATTTCACATTTTATTTCCTTGTAAAAACAGGTAAATCAATAGGGATTTTCGTACGTATAAGTACCCAGTGAACGGCTCGTTTAGCTTTATATATTGTTCCGGGTGGGCGTTGTATTGGTTTTTCGGGAAGTGATAGACCTGTAAGAGAAAAATTTAAATGGTTGGGAAAGGCCATGGGATGTAGAAATATTTTTTCACATTTTATTTCCTTGTAAAAACAGGTAAATAAATAGGGATTTTCGTACGGATAAGTACCCAGTGAACGGTTCGTTTAGCTTTATATATTGATCCGGGTGGGCGTTGTATTGGTTTTTTGGAAGTGTTAGACCTGTAAGAGAAAAATTTAAATCGTTGGGAAAGGCCATGGGATGTAGAAATATTATTTTCACATTTTATTTCCTTGTAAAAACAGGTAAATCAAAAGGGATTTTCGTACATATAAGTACCCAGTGAACGGTTCGTTTAGCTTTATATATTGGTCCGGGTGGGCGTTGTATTGGTTTTTCGGAAGTGTTAGCCCTGTAAGAGAAAAATTTAAATGGTTGGGAAAGGCCATGGGATGTAGAAATATTTTTTTCACATTTTATTTCCTTGTAAAAACAGGTAAATCAATAGGGATTTTCGTACATATAAGTACCCAGTGAACGGTACATTTAGCTTTATATATTGTTCCGGGTGGGCGTTGTATTGGTTTTTCGGAAGTGTTAGACTTGTAAGAGAAATATTTAAATGGTTGGGAAAGGCCATGGGATGTAGAAATATTTTTTTCACATTTTATTTCCTTGTAAAAACAGGTAGATCAATAGGGATTTTCGTACGTATAAGTACCCAGTGAACGGCTCGTTTAGCTTTATATATTGTTCCGGGTGGCGTTGTATTGGTTTTTCGGAAGTGATAGACCTGTAAGAGAAAAATTTAAATGGTTGGGAAAGGCCATGGGATGCAGAAATATTTATTTCACATTTTATTTCCTTGTAAAAACAGGTAAATCAATAGGGATTTTCGTACGTATAAGTACCCAGTGAACGGCTCGTTTAGCTTTATATATTGTTCCGGGTGGGCGTTGTATTGGTTTTTCGGGAAGTGATAGACCTGTAAGAGAAAAATTTAAATGGTTGGGAAAGGCCATGGGATGTAGAAATATTTTTTCACATTTTATTTCCTTGTAAAAACAGGTAAATAAATAGGGATTTTCGTACGGATAAGTACCCAGTGAACGGTTCGTTTAGCTTTATATATTGATCCGGGTGGGCGTTGTATTGGTTTTTTGGAAGTGTTAGACCTGTAAGAGAAAAATTTAAATCGTTGGGAAAGGCCATGGGATGTAGAAATATTATTTTCACATTTTATTTCCTTGTAAAAACAGGTAAATCAAAAGGGATTTTCGTACATATAAGTACCCAGTGAACGGTTCGTTTAGCTTTATATATTGGTCCGGGTGGGCGTTGTATTGGTTTTTCGGAAGTGTTAGCCCTGTAAGAGAAAAATTTAAATGGTTGGGAAAGGCCATGGGATGTAGAAATATTTTTTTCACATTTTATTTCCTTGTAAAAACAGGTAAATCAATAGGGATTTTCGTACATATAAGTACCCAGTGAACGGTTCGTTTAGCTTTATATATTGTTCCGGGTGGGCGTTGTATTGGTTTTTCGGAAGTGTTAGACTTGTAAGAGAAATATTTAAATGGTTGGCAAAGGCCATGGGATGTAGAAATATTTTTTTCACATTTTATTTCCTTGTAAAAACAGGTAGATCAATAGGGATTTTCGTACGTATAAGTACCCAGTGAACGGCTCGTTTAGCTTTATATATTGGTCCGGGTGGGCGTTGTATTGGTTTTTTGGAAGTGTTAGCCCTGTAAGAGAAAAATTTAAATGGTTGGGAAAGGCCATGGGATGTAGAAATTTTTTTTTCACATTTTATTTCCTTGTAAAAACAGGTAAATCAATAGGGATTTTCGTACATATAAGTACCCAGTGAACGGTTCGTTTAGCTTTATATATTGTTCCGGGTGGGCGTTGTATTGGTTTTTCGGAAGTGTTAGACCTGTAAGAGAAAAATTTAAATGGTTGGGAAAGGCCATGGGATGTAGAAATATTTTTTTCACATTTTATTTCCTTGTAAAAACAGGTAAATCAATAGGGTTTTTCGTACGTATAAGTACCCAGTGAACGGTTCGTTTAGCTTTATATATTGGTCCGGGTGGGCGTTGTATTGGTTTTTCGGAAGTGTTAGCCCTGTAAGAGAAAAATTTAAATGGTTGGGAAAGGCCATGGGATGTAGAAATATTTTTTTCATATTTTATTTCCTTGTAAAAACAGGTAAATCAATAGGGATTTTCGTACGTATAAGTACCCAGTGAACGGCTCGTTTAGCTTTATATATTGTTCCGGGTGGGCGTTGTATTGGTTTTTCGGAAGTGATAGACCTGTAAGAGAAAAATTTAAATGGTTGGGAAAGGCCATGGGATGCAGAAATATTTTTTTTACATTTTATTTCCTTGTAAAAACAGGTAAATCAATAGGGATTTTCGTACGTATAAGTACCCAGTGAACGGCTCGTTTAGCTTTATATATTGATCCGGGTGGGCGTTGTATTGGTTTTTCGGAAGTGTTAGACCTGTAAGAGAAAAATTTAAATGGTTGGGAAAGGCCATGGGATGTAGAAATATTTTTTTCACATTTTGTTTCCTAGTAAAAACAGGTAAATCAATAGGGATTTTCGTACGGATAAGTACCCAGTGAACAGTTCGTTTAGCTTTATATATTGTTCCTGGTGGGCGTTGTATTGGTTTTTTGGAAGTGTTAGACCTGTAAGAGAAAAATTTAAATCTTTGGGAAAGGCCATGGTTTGTAGAAATATTCTTTTCACATTTTATTTCCTTGTAAAAACAGGTAAATCAATAGGGATTTTCGTACATATAAGTACCCAGTGAACGGTTCGTTTAGCTTTATATATTGGTCCGGGTGGGCGTTGAATTGGTTTTTCGGAAGTGTTAGACTTGTAAGAGAAATATTTAAATGGTTGGGAAAGGCCATGGGATGTAGAAATATTTTTTTCACATTTTATTTCCTTGTAAAAACAGGTAGATCAATAGGGATTTTCGTACGTATAAGTACCCAGTGAACGGCTCGTTTAGCTTTATATATTGTTCCGGGTGGCGTTGTATTGGTTTTTCGGAAGTGATAGACCTGTAAGAGAAAAATTTAAATGGTTGGGAAAGGCCATGGGATGCAGAAATATTTATTTCACATTTTATTTCCTTGTAAAAACAGGTAAATCAATAGGGATTTTCGTACGTATAAGTACCCAGTGAACGGTTCGTTTAGCTTTATATATTGGTCCGGGTGGGCGTTGAATTGGTTTTTCGGAAGTGTTAGACTTGTAAGAGAAATATTTAAATGGTTGGGAAAGGCCATGGGATGTAGAAATATTTTTTTCACCTTTTATTTCCTTGTAAAAACAGGTAGATCAATAGGGATTTTCGTACGTATAAGTACCCAGTGAACGGCTCGTTTAGCTTTATATATTGTTCCGGGTGGCGTTGTATTGGTTTTTCGGAAGTGATAGACCTGTAAGAGAAAAATTTAAATGGTTGGGAAAGGCCATGGGATGTAGAAATATTTTTTCACATTTTATTTCCTTGTAAAAACAGGTAAATAAATAGGGATTTTCGTACGGATAAGTACCCAGTGAACGGTTCGTTTAGCTTTATATATTGATCCGGGTGGGCGTTGTATTGGTTTTTTGGAAGTGTTAGACCTGTAAGAGAAAAATTTAAATCGTTGGGAAAGGCCATGGGATGTAGAAATATTATTTTCACATTTTATTTCCTTGTAAAAACAGGTAAATCAAAAGGGATTTTCGTACATATAAGTACCCAGTGAACGGTTCGTTTAGCTTTATATATTGGTCCGGGTGGGCGTTGTATTGGTTTTTCGGAAGTGTTAGCCCTGTAAGAGAAAAATTTAAATGGTTGGGAAAGGCCATGGGATGTAGAAATATTTTTTTCACATTTTATTTCCTTGTAAAAACAGGTAAATCAATAGGGATTTTCGTACATATAAGTACCCAGTGAACGGTACATTTAGCTTTATATATTGTTCCGGGTGGGCGTTGTATTGGTTTTTCGGAAGTGTTAGACTTGTAAGAGAAATATTTAAATGGTTGGGAAAGGCCATGGGATGTAGAAATATTTTTTTCACATTTTATTTCCTTGTAAAAACAGGTAGATCAATAGGGATTTTCGTACGTATAAGTACCCAGTGAACGGCTCGTTTAGCTTTATATATTGTTCCGGGTGGCGTTGTATTGGTTTTTCGGAAGAGATAGACCTGTAAGAGAAAAATTTAAATGGTTGGGAAAGGCCATGGGATGCAGAAATATTTATTTCACATTTTATTTCCTTGTAAAAACAGGTAAATCAATAGGGATTTTCGTACGTATAAGTACCCAGTGAACGGCTCGTTTAGCTTTATATATTAGTCCGGGTGGGCGTTGTATTGGTTTTTCGGGAAGTGATAGACCTGTAAGAGAAAAATTTAAATGGTTGGGAAAGGCCATGGGATGTAGAAATATTTTTTCACATTTTATTTCCTTGTAAAAACAGGTAAATAAATAGGGATTTTCGTACGGATAAGTACCCAGTGAACGGTTCGTTTAGCTTTATATATTGATCCGGGTGGGAGTTGTATTGGTTTTTTGGAAGTGTTAAACCTGTAAGCGAAAAATTTAAATCGTTGGGAAAGGCCATGGGATGTAGAAATATTATTTTCACATTTTATTTCCTTGTAAAAACAGGTAAATCAAAAGGGATTTTCGTACATATAAGTACCCAGTGAACGGTTCGTTTAGCTTTATATATTGGTCCGGGTGGGCGTTGTATTGGTTTTTCGGAAGTGTTAGCCCTGTAAGAGAAAAATTTAAATGGTTGGGAAAGGCCATGGGATGTAGAAATATTTTTTTCACATTTTATTTCCTTGTAAAAACAGGTAAATCAATAGGGATTTTCATACATATAAGTACCCAGTGAACGGTACATTTAGCTTTATATATTGTTCCGGGTGGGCGTTGTATTGGTTTTTCGGAAGTGTTAGACTTGTAAGAGAAATTGTCAGGATTGTAGAATCTCTGTCATAAATTAGCCTGAGTTCCTCCATGTCAGTTATATTACTAGATGGGGCCCGGCGCCTGCTAGTCCCGGCCTTGTAGTTTGTAAGCAATAAAATAGAATAGTGATGTTATGTTAACCTTATCTTGTTATGGGCAGAAGGGGTTGTTTGTCACCTCTTTCAAGGATGGGAGTTTGGAATCCTGTTTTGCTTTCACATATGTCTTTTCTCACTCACCTCCCCCCCTTGGGAACTGTCAAGTTTTGGGCGGGAGAAATGTATTGATAAGCTGAGGCAAATCTGGCTTCTAGTCAGATTTGACTTTTCAGTCCATTGCGTGTAGTGCTAATCAATAAAACTATTTTTCTTTTGAATAAGTTTTGTTGTGAGTTTCCTGTGCGCTTGACATCAAGTCAAATCTCACAACTCCTTTCACCTGCAAAATGCAGGGCGAGGGACATACTTTTTCTGAACCGGGAGAGGGCCTGGATTGGGACCTCTCCCAGGCCGAAGGTGCTGGTGCGGGGCCGCCCAGCTCGGCCATGATGCGGGCTGTCTCGGGGGCAACCCCGGGGCCCGAGGAATTTTTGGAACGTCACATCACCCAGCGCAGGCGATTGTCAAAATACGACCGCCCTACTGGGGATGAACGGTGGCCGGAGCACCTGGGACTGCCTAGCTACGCGCTGGAGCCTGTGGGTGAGACACAGGACTTGCAGTACAAGCTGGACAGGGTGACTAACTGGCTGCAGGACCTCTCGGGTCGGCTGGATCCGGAGGAGAGACGCCGAACACAACGCCTGCTTAAGGACGTGCTCGGTGGGGGCGCACACGATACCAGTGTGCGGAGAGAGAGCGGTGGGTTTGCACTGCAGGAACACGGCATGGCGGCCGCGCAAGCAACGGCAGAGGCGGCCGAGGCGCTGGCCAGAGCCCGGGCTCAGCTAGAAATCGAAGCAGAGGCGGAAGCACGCGCAAGAGCGCAGAGGGAGAGAGAAGACGAAGGTGAGGAACGAGAGGACGAAGGCGGTGCCGGCGGCGACGGTGCTGGTGGAGACGGCGCGGACGGAGGCGAGGACGCAGCAGCGGCGGCAGCGGCACGAGCAGCGGCGGACGTCGCGGGAGCCGAGGCGGCGGCAGCAGCGGCGGCGCGTGAGGCAGCGAGAGCGGCCGCGCGGGCGGCAGCAGCGGCGCAGGCAGCGGAACGAGCGAGAGCGGCGGCTGGGAGAGGGCGAGGCATTGGCCGGGGTGCAAGACCCCCGGCCCCGGCCCCAGCACCGGCGGACTGGGGCCCAGGGCGCCTACCTGCCCATCTCCGTGGAGTGGAAATGCGGAACACCTATAAGTTCAAGGCAAAGTTTTCTGGGGACCCCTCCGATTTCCCCACGTTCCTGGTGCACCTCCAAGCCTACATGATGGACATGGGGTTCACTTTCCAAGACGACGCCGAACGGGTGCGTTTCGTGGGGCAAGCCCTGGAGGGCAAAGCCGCCAAATGGTTCGTGGATTTGTACCGTTACCACCCCCAAGCTACCCGCGACTACAACCATTTCATGAGGGCCCTGCGCCAGATGTACGTGGAACCGTTTGAACGGGAGACTGCGGAGAAGAAACTCCGGGCTCACCGGCAAGGAAAATTGTCAGTGGTTGAGTACGCCAGGGAATTTAAGGAGTTGGCTTCCTCTGTGCCGGACTGGACGGAGCCCCAACGTGTGCTGGCGTTTGTGGGGGGCCTCAATCCCACTCTGGCTGACAAGTGCCTCCTCCTGGAAGACCCACTCACTGTCGAAGGGTGGGTCCAGCTGGCCGGAGAAATGGAAAACCGCTTGGAGCGGGCCTCAATGGTGCAAGCACTGGCCGGGAAAACCATGGCGAAGACTTCCACCCCGGTGAAGACCAAGCCCCGAACCAAATTGGAACCGGCGGAGCGCACTCGGCGCATGGAGAAAGGGCTGTGCTTGGGATGTGGCCAAGCCGGGCACTTCCTCGCACACTGCCCAACGAAAGCGGCATCAACCCCGAAATCTGCGAGCGGCGCCCCATCGAAAGCCCCGCCTGCCAAGAAAACCACCACGAAGAAAAGCGCCAAATCCCTCCTGGTACCAGTGGCTGCCGTACCGGCGGTGGACGACTCGGAGGAGGGAAGCGGGCTGGAGGACGAGGATCAAGCTGAGGAGCAGTCGGGAAACGAGGACGGTCTGCTGTAAAGGCGCCCCGCCAGCAGGCCGCCAACAGGGGCAAACGCGTGGTGAGTGATTCCCCCTTGCTACTCCTACCGGCCAACCTGTCTAACCCCAAGTCGGGAAAGACGGTGGGAATCCGCTGTATCGTGGACTCGGGGTGCACCCAATCCCTAGTGAGCCCGGCACTGGCCGAGACTTTGGGGGTGGGGAAGGTGGCACTGAAGGAACCCTTGCCAATCACCCAGTTAGATGGGAAATGCGCTCCTGGAGGGGAAGCTACGGCAAAAACTCGCCCCATGGACTTGGACATAGAAAAACATTGGGAGCAAATCCAACCTTTGGTGGCCCCTCACTCTGCCTTCCCTTGCGTGTTGGGGTTGGATTGGCTGAGGGAACACGATCCCCTTGTGAAGTGGAAGGAAGGGACTGTGGAATTTACCTCCGCCGCCTGCGAGCAGCACACGCGGCAGCAGGGTCCCACGAAATCCGGGGTGGTGGCCGCATTGGGAGTAGGGGTGGACGCGCTCCCTCCTGAATATCGGGACTTTGGTGATGTGTTCGCGGAGGTGGAGTGCAACCAGCTCCCCCCCCACCGCAAAACTGACTGTGCCATCGAATTAAAGAAAGGAGAGCCTCTCCCCAAAGCCAAACTTTATTCCATGAGCCCGCGGGAGATGGCAGAGCTTAGAGAATTTCTGGATAAAAACCTGGCAAGGGGTTTTATTAGACCAGCCACGTCTTCCTTGGCAGCCCCGGTCCTTTTCGTAAAAAAGAAGGACGGTTCGCTGCGGTTGTGTACCGACTACCGCGGGTTGAACGCGGTCTCCACCTGCAACGCCTACCCGCTTCCCCTGATAAAGGACTTATTGGGCCACTTGGGGAAGGCGCGCGTGTTCACGAAACTGGACTTAAGGGAAGCATATTACCGAGTTCGAATCAAGAAGGGGCATGAATATTTAACGGCTTTTAATACGCCCCTGGGGCAGTTTGAATACACCGTAATGCCGTTCGGCCTCGCCGGCGCTCCGGGCGTGTTCATGAATATGATAAATGAAATTATGCATGATTTATTGTACCAAGGGGTGTTGGTTTACATTGATGATATTCTTGTGTACTCTGAGAATGTTGAGAGTCATTCTAAGCTGGTCCGCGAAGTGCTCCGCCGCTTGCGGAAGCACCACTTGTTTGCTAAACTGTCAAAATGTGAGTTCCACCGCGATGCAGTGGAGTTTTTGGGGTTCCGGGTCTCCCAGGCGGGGATCGAGATGGACCCTGGCAAAGTGCGTGATTTGCTGGTGTGGGAACCTCCCCGCACTAGGAGGCAATTACAAAGTTTCCTAGGATTCGCCAATTTTTACAGGACCTTCATTCCCAACTTTGCCAAGGTTGCGCTGCCCCTCACTGACTTGTTAAAAACCAAAGGGGGGAAGACAGCTAGCCGACCTGGGGCGCCTCTCCCTTGGACTCCCTCCTGTCAGGAGGCATTTGACAAACTAAAACTGTTATTTACGTCTGAACCTGTGTTGGCCCATGCCGACCCCTCTAAGCAATTTACAGTACAAGTAGATTCTTCGGACGTAGCAATGGGGGCCGTGATCCTCCAAGAGGGGGGGGACGGGAAATTACACCCCCTGGCCTATTTGTCAAAGAAATTTTCAGCTGCGGAAAGAAATTGGGCAATTTGGGAAAAAGAGGCGGCTGCAGTGAAATTGGCCCTTTCCACTTGGCGGCATTGGCTGGAGGGGTCAGCGATCCCGTTTGTAGTCTGGACAGATCATAAAAACCTTCAGGCACTCAAGCAGCCCCGCTCGCTTTCGGCCAAGCAAATGAGATGGGCGGAGTTTTTTGCTCGTTTCAACTTCTCCCTAAAGCATCTTCCTGGCAAACTGAACTTTTTGGCGGATGCACTATCGCGCCTGCCTCAATACAATAGCAAACGAGACCCATTGGTAGATACCGTCTTTACCCCCGCCCAACTGGGGATGGCCGCTGTGACGCGCAGCCACACAAAGACTGATACGCCCATCCCAGGGGGCTGGGTCCAAAAGGAGTTGTCAACTGACCCAGAGTTTTGCTCCCTCCGCCCTGATCTGTCTGAGAAGGGGGGGCTCTTTTTCAAAGGCGAAAGACTCTTTGTGCCTGCCGTGGCCCGGGGAAAAGTTTTGAAACTTTGCCACGATGCAAAAACCGCTGGACATTTTGGTTTTGTGAAAACTCTGCACCTGGTCAGGAGACAGTACTGGTGGCCATCCTTACGTAAAGATGTGGAGAAATATGTGCAGGGGTGCCCCATTTGTATTGCCTCGAAACCAATTGGGGGCAAGAAGAAGGGACTTTTGCAACCACAGCCCACCCCTTCCCGTCCATGGACTGATGTGACTATGGACTTTATTACAGACCTTCCCCCCAGCCAAGGGAACACTGTTATATGGGTAGTAGTGGATGCTTTCTCCAAACAGGCTCATTTCATCCCCTGTACAGGCGTGCCCTCAGCACCAAAACTGGCCTCTCTTTTTATTAAACACGTGGTACGTCTGCACGGGATCCCGACACGTGTTTTGACGGATCGGGGCCCCCAGTTCGTTTCCAAGTTCTGGAGGGAGCTTCTTAAACTATTAGGTGTGGAGCAAGCCCTCACCTCAGGCTATCACCCGGAGTCAAATGGCCAGACCGAGAGAGTAAACCAGATCCTGGAGCAGTATTTACGCTGTTTCATCAATCACCAGCAGGATGACTGGGTTTCCTTGCTGCCACTTGCTGAGTTTGCCTATAACAATGGAGTCCACTCCTCAACGGGGGTATCGCCTTTCAAGGTGGTGTACGGAACTGATTTAATGTCAGCCCCCACCTGGGGACTTAGCTCCACGGAGGTTCCTGACATAAACAAATGGGCAGCATCCATCAGTAGGGGCTGGCCAGAGATCATTGCTAGCCTCACAGAGGCCAAACATGCCTATAAGGCTCAAGCTGATAAAAAGAGGGTGCCTGCCCCTGATTGGAAAATGGGTGACCTAGCCTACCTGTCTACTAAGAACTTAAGGTGTCAGCAGAAGTCCAAGAAACTTGGCCCAAAGTATGTGGGGCCATTTAAAGTGGTGAAACTGATAAATAATGTGACTGTGGAGCTAGCTTTGCCAAAAACTTATAGGAATGTGCATCCGGTTTTTCATTCCAGCCTGCTGCGAAGAGCTCCAGCCCCGGACGAGTGGCACCCTCCTCCATCTATGCCTGTTCCAATTTACATCGATAAGGACACCCACTATGAAGTCAACCAAATCTTAGACTCTCGATTGCATAAGGGTCGCCTTCAATATTTGGTCGATTGGAAGGATTTCCCCTCTGGGGATAAAGAGTGGGTTGAGGCTGGGAATGTGAAGGCACCCCGCCTTCTCCGGGCTTTCCATCGAGCATTCCCTGATTGTCCTCGCCCGGTTGATGCCGGCTAGGTGGAGGAGTGAAGTTAGTTTTAATGCGGAGGGATGTCAGGATTGTAGAATCTCTGTCATAAATTAGCCTGAGTTCCTCCATGTCAGTTATATTACTAGATGGGGCCCGGCGCCTGCTAGTCCCGGCCTTGTAGTTTGTAAGCAATAAAATAGAATAGTGATGTTATGTTAACCTTATCTTGTTATGGGCAGAAGGGGTTGTTTGTCACCTCTTTCAAGGATGGGAGTTTGGAATCCTGTTTTGCTTTCACATATGTCTTTTCTCACTCACCTCCCCCCCTTGGGAACTGTCAAGTTTTGGGCGGGAGAAATGTATTGATAAGCTGAGGCAAATCTGGCTTCTAGTCAGATTTGACTTTTCAGTCCATTGCGTGTAGTGCTAATCAATAAAACTATTTTTCTTTTGAATAAGTTTTGTTGTGAGTTTCCTGTGCGCTTGACAGAAATATTTAAATGGTTGGGAAAGGCCATGGGATGTAGAAATATTTTTTTCACATTTTATTTCCTTGTAAAAACAGGTAGATCAATAGGGATTTTCGTACGTATAAGTACCCAGTGAACGGCTCGTTTAGCTTTATATATTGTTCCGGGTGGGCGTTGTATAGGTTTTTCGGAAGTGATAGACCTGTAAGAGAAAAATTTTAATGGTTGGGAAAGGCCATGGGATGCAGAAATATTTTTTTCACATTTTATTGCCTTGTAAAAACAGGTAAATCAATAGGGATTTTCGTACATATAAGTACCCAGTGAACGGTTCGTTTAGCTTTATATATTGGTCCGGGTGGGCGTTGTATTGGTTTTTCGGAAGTGTTAGCCCTGTAAGAGAAAAATTTAAATGGTTGGGAAAGGCCATGGGATGCAGAAATATTTTTTTCACATTTTATTTCCTTGTAAAAACAGGTAAATCAATAGGGATTTTCGTACATATAAGTACCCAGTGAACGGCTCGTTTAGCTTTATATATTGTTCCGGGTGGCGTTGTATTGGTTTTTCGGAAGTGATAGACCTGTAAGAGAAAAATTTAAATGGTTGGGAAAGGCCATGGGATGCAGAAATATTTATTTCACATTTTATTTCCTTGTAAAAACAGGTAAATCAATAGGGATTTTCGTACGTATAAGTACCCAGTGAACGGCTCGTTTAGCTTTATATATTGTTCCGGGTGGGCGTTGTATTGGTTTTTCGGGAAGTGATAGACCTGTAAGAGAAAAATTTAAATGGTTGGGAAAGGCCATGGGATGTAGAAATATTTTTTCACATTTTATTTCCTTGTAAAAACAGGTAAATCAATAGGGATTTTCGTACGGATAAGTACCCAGTGAACGGCTCGTTTAGCTTTATATATTGTTCCTGGTGGGCGTTGTATTGGTTTTTCGGAAGTGTTAGACCTGTAAGAGAAAAATTTATATCTTTGGGAAAGGCCATGGGATGTAGAAATATTTTTTTCACATTTTATTTCCTTGTAAAAACAGGTAAATCAATAGGGATTTTCGTACATATAAGTACCCAGTGAACGGTTCGTTTAGCTTTATATATTGGTCCGGGTGGGCGTTGTATTGGTTTTTCGGAAGTGTTAGCCCTGTAAGAGAAAAATTTAAATGGTTGGGAAAGGCCATGGGATGTAGAAATATTTTTTTCACATTTTACTTCCTTGTAAAAACAGGTAAATCAATAGGGATTTACGTACGTATAAGTACCCAGTGAACGGCTCGTTTAGCTTTATATATTGGTCCGGGTGGGCGTTGTATTGGTTTTTCGGAAGTGTTAGCCCTGTAAGAGAAAAATGTAAATGGTTGGGAAAGGCCATGGGATGTAGAAATATTTTTTTCACATTTTATTTCCTTGTAAAAACAGGTAAATCAATAGGTATTTTCGTACGGATAAGTACCCAGTGAACGGTTCGTTTAGCTTTATATATTGATCCGGGTGGGCGTTGTATTGGTTTTTCGGAAGTGTTAGCCCTGTAAGAGAAAAATTTAAATGGTTGGGAAAGGCCATGGGATGTAGAAATATTTTTTTCACATTTTATTTCCTTGTAAAAACAGGTAAATCAATAGGGATTTTCGTACATATAAGTACCCAGTGAACGGCTCGTTTAGCTTTATATATTGTTCCGGGTGGCGTTGTATTGGTTTTTCGGAAGTGATAGACCTGTAAGAGAAAAATTTAAATGGTTGGGAAAGGCCATGGGATGCAGAAATATTTATTTCACATTTTATTTCCTTGTAAAAACAGGTAAATCAATAGGGATTTTCGTACGTATAAGTACCCAGTGAACGGCTCGTTTAGCTTTATATATTGTTCCGGGTGGGCGTTGTATTGGTTTTTCGGGAAGTGATAGACCTGTAAGAGAAAAATTTAAATGGTTGGGAAAGGCCATGGGATGTAGAAATATTTTTTCACATTTTATTTCCTTGTAAAAACAGGTAAATCAATAGGGATTTTCGTACGGATAAGTACCCAGTGAACGGCTCGTTTAGCTTTATATATTGTTCCTGGTGGGCGTTGTATTGGTTTTTCGGAAGTGTTAGACCTGTAAGAGAAAAATTTATATCTTTGGGAAAGGCCATGGGATGTAGAAATATTTTTTTCACATTTTATTTCCTTGTAAAAACAGGTAAATCAATAGGGATTTTCGTACATATAAGTACCCAGTGAACGGTTCGTTTAGCTTTATATATTGGTCCGGGTGGGCGTTGTATTGGTTTTTCGGAAGTGTTAGCCTTGTAAGAGAAAAATTTAAATGGTTGGGAAAGGCCATGGGATGCAGAAATATTTTTTTCACATTTTATTTCCTTGTAAAAACAGGTAAATCAATAGGGATTTTCGTACATATAAGTACCCAGTGAACGGCTCGTTTAGCTTTATATATTGTTCCGGGTGGCGTTGTATTGGTTTTTCGGAAGTGATAGACCTGTAAGAGAAAAATTTAAATGGTTGGGAAAGGCCATGGGATGCAGAAATATTTATTTCACATTTTATTTCCTTGTAAAAACAGGTAAATCAATAGGGATTTTCGTACGTATAAGTACCCAGTGAACGGCTCGTTTAGCTTTATATATTGTTCCGGGTGGGCGTTGTATGGGTTTTTCGGGAAGTGATAGACCTGTAAGAGAAAAATTTAAATGGTTGGGAAAGGCCATGGGATGTAGAAATATTTTTTCACATTTTATTTCCTTGTAAAAACAGGTAAATCAATAGGGATTTTCGTACGGATAAGTACCCAGTGAACGGCTCGTTTAGCTTTATATATTGTTCCTGGTGGGCGTTGTATTGGTTTTTCGGAAGTGTTAGACCTGTAAGAGAAAAATTTATATCTTTGGGAAAGGCCATGGGATGTAGAAATATTTTTTTCACATTTTATTTCCTTGTAAAAACAGGTAAATCAATAGGGATTTTCGTACATATAAGTACCCAGTGAACGGTTCGTTTAGCTTTATATATTGGTCCGGGTGGGCATTGTATTGGTTTTTCGGAAGTGTTAGCCCTGTAAGAGAAAAATTTAAATGGTTGGGAAAGGCCATGGGATGTAGAAATATTTTTTTCACATTTTACTTCCTTGTAAAAACAGGTAAATCAATAGGGATTTACGTACGTATAAGTACCCAGTGAACGGCTCGATTAGCTTTATATATTGTTCCGGGTGGGCGTTGTATTGGTTTTTCGGAAGTGATAGACCTGTAAGAGAAAAATTTAAATGGTTGGGAAAGGCCATGGGATGCAGAAATATTTTTTTCACATTTTATTTCCTTGTAAAAACAGGTAAATCAATAGGGATTTTCGTACGTATAAGTACCCAGTGAACGGCTCGTTTAGCTTTATATATTGGTCCGGGTGGGCGTTGTATTGGTTTTTCGGAAGTGTTAGCCCTGTAAGAGAAAAATGTAAATGGTTGGGAAAGGCCATGGGATGTAGAAATATTTTTTTCACATTTTATTTCCTTGTAAAAACAGGTAAATCAATAGGTATTTTCGTACGGATAAGTACCCAGTGAACGGTTCGTTTAGCTTTATATATTGATCCGGGTGGGCGTTGTATTGGTTTTTCGGAAGTGTTAGCCCTGTAAGAGAAAAATTTAAATGGTTGGGAAAGGCCATGGGATGTAGAAATATTTTTTTCACATTTTATTTCCTTGTAAAAACAGGTAAATCAATAGGGATTTTCGTACGTATAAGTACCCAGTGAACGGCTCGTTTAGCTTTATATATTGTTCCGGGTGGCGTTGTATTGGTTTTTCGGAAGTGATAGACCTGTAAGAGAAAAATTTAAATGGTTGGGAAAGGCCATGGGATGCAGAAATATTTATTTCACATTTTATTTCCTTGTAAAAACAGGTAAATCAATAGGGATTTTCGTACGTATAAGTACCCAGTGAACGGCTCGTTTAGCTTTATATATTGTTCCGGGTGGGCGTTGTATTGGTTTTTCGGGAAGTGATAGACCTGTAAGAGAAAAATTTAAATGGTTGGGAAAGGCCATGGGATGTAGAAATATTTTTTCACATTTTATTTCCTTGTAAAAACAGGTAAATCAATAGGGATTTTCGTACGGATAAGTACCCAGTGAACGGTTCGTTTACCTTTATATATTGATCCGGGTGGGCGTTGTATTTGTTTTTTGGAAGTGTTAGACCTGTAAGAGAAAATTTTAAATCGTTGGGAAAGGCCATGGGATGTAGAAATATTATTTTCACATTTTATTTCCTTGTAAAAACAGGTAAATCAATAGGGATTTTCGTACATATAAGTACAAAGTGAACGGCTCGTTTAGCTTTATATATTGTTCCTGGTGGGCGTTGTATTGGTTTTTCGGAAGTGTTAGACCTGTAAGAGAAAAATTTATATCTTTGGGAAAGGCCATGGGATGTAGAAATATTTTTTTCACATTTTATTTCCTTGTAAAAACAGGTAAATCAATAGGGATTTTCGTACATATAAGTACCCAGTGAACGGTTCGTTTAGCTTTATATATTGGTCCGGGTGGGCGTTGTATTGGTTTTTCGGAAGTGTTAGCCCTGTAAGAGAAAAATTTAAATGGTTGGGAAAGGCCATGGGATGTAGAAATATTTTTTTCACATTTTACTTCCTTGTAAAAACAGGTAAATCAATAGGGATTTACGTACGTATAAGTACCCAGTGAACGGCTCGATTAGCTTTATATATTGTTCCGGGTGGGCGTTGTATGGGTTTTTCGGAAGTGATAGACCTGTAAGAGAAAAATTTAAATGGTTGGGAAAGGCCATGGGATGCAGAAATATTTTTTTCACATTTTATTTCATTGTAAAAACAGGTAAATCAATAGGGATTTTCGTACGTATAAGTACCCAGTGAACGGCTCGTTTAGCTTTATATATTGGTCCGGGTGGGCGTTGTATTGGTTTTTCGGAAGTGTTAGCCCTGTAAGAGAAAAATGTAAATGGTTGGGAAAGGCCATGGGATGTAGAAATATTTTTTTCACATTTTATTTCCTTGTAAAAACAGGTAAATCAATAGGTATTTTCGTACGGATAAGTACCCAGTGAACGGTTCGTTTAGCTTTATATATTGATCCGGGTGGGCGTTGTATTGGTTTTTCGGAAGTGTTAGCCCTGTAAGAGAAAAATTTAAATGGTTGGGAAAGGCCATGGGATGTAGAAATATTTTTTTCACATTTTATTTCCTTGTAAAAACAGGTAAATCAATAGGGATTTTCGTACGTATAAGTACCCAGTGAACGGCTCGTTTAGCTTTATATATTGTTCCGGGTGGCGTTGTATTGGTTTTTCGGAAGTGATAGACCTGTAAGAGAAAAATTTAAATGGTTGGGAAAGGCCATGGGATGCAGAAATATTTATTTCACATTTTATTTCCTTGTAAAAACAGGTAAATCAATAGGGATTTTCGTACGTATAAGTACCCAGTGAACGGCTCGTTTAGCTTTATATATTGTTCCGGGTGGGCGTTGTATTGGTTTTTCGGGAAGTGATAGACCTGTAAGAGAAAAATTTAAATGGTTGGGAAAGGCCATGGGATGTAGAAATATTTTTTCACATTTTATTTCCTTGTAAAAACAGGTAAATCAATAGGGATTTTCGTACGGATAAGTACCCAGTGAACGGTTCGTTTACCTTTATATATTGATCCGGGTGGGCGTTGTATTTGTTTTTTGGAAGTGTTAGACCTGTAAGAGAAAATTTTAAATCGTTGGGAAAGGCCATGGGATGTAGAAATATTATTTTCACATTTTATTTCCTTGTAAAAACAGGTAAATCAATAGGGATTTTCGTACATATAAGAACCCAGTGAACGGTTCGTTTAGCTTTATATATTGGTCCGGGTGGGCGTTGTATTGGTTTTTCGGAAGTGTTAGCCCTGTAAGAGAAAAATTTAAATGGTTGGGAAAGGCCATGGGATGCAGAAATATTTTTTTCACATTTTATTTCCTTGTAAAAACAGGTAAATCAATAGGGATTTTCGTACATATAAGTACCCAGTGAACGGTTCGTTTAGCTTTATATATTGGTCCGGGTGGGCGTTGTATTGGTTTTTCGGAAGTGTTAGACTTGTAAGAGAAATATTTAAATGGTTGGGAAAGGCCATGGGATGTAGAAATATTTTTTTCACATTTTATTTCCTTGTAAAAACAGGTAAATCAATAGGTATTTTCGTACGGATAAGTACCCAGTGAACGGTTCGTTTAGCTTTATATATTGATCCGGGTGGGCGTTGTATTGGTTTTTCGGAAGTGTTAGCCCTGTAAGAGAAAAATTTAAATGGTTGGGAAAGGCCATGGGATGTAGAAATATTTTTTTCACATTTTATTTCCTTGTAAAAACAGGTAAATCAATCGGGATTTTCGTACGTATAAGTACCCAGTGAACGGCTCGTTTAGCTTTATATATTGTTCCGGGTGGCGTTGTATTGGTTTTTCGGAAGTGATAGACCTGTAAGAGAAAAATTTAAATGGTTGGGAAAGGCCATGGGATGCAGAAATATTTATTTCACATTTTATTTCCTTGTAAAAACAGGTAAATCAATAGGGATTTTCGTACGTATAAGTACCCAGTGAACGGCTCGTTTAGCTTTATATATTGTTCCGGGTGGGCGTTGTATTGGTTTTTCGGGAAGTGATAGACCTGTAAGAGAAAAATTTAAATGGTTGGGAAAGGCCATGGGATGTAGAAATATTTTTTCACATTTTATTTCCTTGTAAAAACAGGTAAATCAATAGGGATTTTCGTACGGATAAGTACCCAGTGAACGGTTCGTTTACCTTTATATATTGATCCGGGTGGGCGTTGTATTTGTTTTTTGGAAGTGTTAGACCTGTAAGAGAAAATTTTAAATCGTTGGGAAAGGCCATGGGATGTAGAAATATTATTTTCACATTTTATTTCCTTGTAAAAACAGGTAAATCAATAGGGATTTTCGTACATATAAGAACCCAGTGAACGGTTCGTTTAGCTTTATATATTGGTCCGGGTGGGCGTTGTATTGGTTTTTCGGAAGTGTTAGCCCTGTAAGAGAAAAATTTAAATGGTTGGGAAAGGCCATGGGATGCAGAAATATTTTTTTCACATTTTATTTCCTTGTAAAAACAGGTAAATCAATAGGGATTTTCGTACATATAAGTACCCAGTGAACGGTTCGTTTAGCTTTATATATTGGTCCGGGTGGGCGTTGTATTGGTTTTTCGGAAGTGTTAGACTTGTAAGAGAAATATTTAAATGGTTGGGAAAGGCCATGGGATGTAGAAATATTTTTTTCACATTTTATTTCCTTGTAAAAACAGGTAAATCAATAGGTATTTTCGTACGGATAAGTACCCAGTGAACGGTTCGTTTAGCTTTATATATTGATCCGGGTGGGCGTTGTATTGGTTTTTCAGAAGTGTTAGCCCTGTAAGAGAAAAATTTAAATGGTTGGGAAAGGCCATGGGATGTAGAAATATTTTTTTCACATTTTATTTCCTTGTAAAAACAGGTAAATCAATAGGGATTTTCGTACGTATAAGTACCCAGTGAACGGCTCGTTTAGCTTTATATATTGTTCCGGGTGGCGTTGTATTGGTTTTTCGGAAGTGATAGACCTGTAAGAGAAAAATTTAAATGGTTGGGAAAGGCCATGGGATGCAGAAATATTTATTTCACATTTTATTTCCTTGTAAAAACAGGTAAATCAATAGGGATTTTCGTACGTATAAGTACCCAGTGAACGGCTCGTTTAGCTTTATATATTGTTCCGGGTGGGCGTTGTATTGGTTTTTCGGGAAGTGATAGACCTGTAAGAGAAAAATTTAAATGGTTGGGAAAGGCCATGGGATGTAGAAATATTTTTTCACATTTTATTTCCTTGTAAAAACAGGTAAATCAATAGGGATTTTCGTACGGATAAGTACCCAGTGAACGGTTCGTTTACCTTTATATATTGATCCGGGTGGGCGTTGTATTTGTTTTTTGGAAGTGTTAGACCTGTAAGAGAAAATTTTAAATCGTTGGGAAAGGCCATGGGATGTAGAAATATTATTTTCACATTTTATTTCCTTGTAAAAACAGGTAAATCAATAGGGATTTTCGTACATATAAGTACCCAGTGAACGGTTCGTTTAGCTTTATATATTGGTCCGGGTGGGCGTTGTATTGGTTTTTCGGAAGTGTTAGCCCTGTAAGAGAAAAATTTAAATGGTTGGGAAAGGCCATGGGATGCAGAAATATTTTTTTCACATTTTATTTCCTTGTAAAAACAGGTAAATCAATAGGGATTTTCGTACATATAAGTACCCAGTGAACGGTTCGTTTAGCTTTATATATTGGTCCGGGTGGGCGTTGTATTGGTTTTTCGGAAGTGTTAGACTTGTAAGAGAAATATTTAAATGGTTGGGAAAGGCCATGGGATGTAGAAATATTTTTTTCACATTTTATTTCCTTGTAAAAACAGGTAGATCAATAGGGATTTTCGTACGTATAAGTACCCAGTGAACGGCTCGTTTAGCTTTATATATTGTTCCGGGTGGGCGTTGTATTGGTTTTTCGGAAGTGATAAACCTGTAAGAGAAAAATTTAAATGGTTGGGAAAGGCCATGGGATGCAGAAATATTTTTTTCACATTTTATTTCCTTGTAAAAACAGGTAGATCAATAGGGATTTTCGTACGTATAAGTACCCAGTGAACGGCTCGTTTAGCTTTATATATTGTTCCGGGTGGGCGTTGTATTGGTTTTTCGGAAGTGATAGACCTGTAAGAGAAAAATTTAAATGGTTGGGAAAGGCCATGGGATGTAGAAATATTTTTTCACATTTTATTTCCTTATAAAAACAGGTAAATCAATAGGGATTTTCGGACGTATAAGTACCCTGTGAACGGCTCGTTTAGCTTTATATATTGATCCGGGTGGGCGTTGTATTGGTTTTTCGGAAGTGTTAGACCTGTAAGAGAAAAATTTAAATGGTTGGGAAAGGCCATGGGATGTAGAAATATTTTTTTCACATTTTGTTTCCTAGTAAAAACAGGTAAATCAATAGGGATTTTCGTACGTATAAGTACCCAGTGAACGGCTCGTTTAGCTTTATATATTGATCCGGGTGGGTGTTGTATTGGTTTTTCGGAAGTGTTAGCCCTGTAAGAGAAAAATTTAAATGGTTGGGAAAGGCCATGGGATGTAGAAATATTTTTTTCACATTTTATTTCCTTGTAAAAACAGGTAAATCAATAGGGATTTTCGTACGTATAAGTACCCAGTGAACGGCTCGTTTAGCTTTATATATTGTTCCGGGTGGCGTTGTATTGGTTTTTCGGAAGTGTTATACCTGTGGGAGAAAAGCTGAGGAGGCTGGGAAAGGCCATAGGATGTAGAAATAATTTTTTCACATTTTGTTTCCTTGTAAAAACAGGTAAATCAATAGGGATTTTCGTATGGATAAGTACCCAGTGAACGGTTCGTTTAGCTTTTTATATTGTTCCGGGAGGGCGTTGTATTGGTTTTTCGGAAGCGTTAGACCTGTGGGAGAAAAACGGAAGTGACTGGGAAAGGCCAAGGGATGTAGAAATATTATTTCACATTTTATTTCCTTGTAAAAACATGTAAATCAATAGGGATTTTCGTACGGATAAGTACCCAGTGAACGGTTCGTTTAGCTTTTTATATTGTTCCGGGAGGGCGTTGTATTGGTTTTTCGGAAGTGTTAGACCTGTAAGAGAAAAACTGATGTAGCTGGGAAAGGCCATGGGATGTAGAAATATTTTTTTCACATTTTATTTCCTTGTACAAATAGGTAAATCAATAGGGATTTTCGTACGGATAAGTACCCAGTGAACGGTTCGTTTAGCTTTATATATTGGTCCGGGTGGGCGTTGTATTGGTTTTTCGGAAGTGTTAGACTTGTAAGAGAAATATTTAAATGGTTGGGAAAGGCCATGGGATGTAGAAATATTTTTTTCACATTTTATTTCCTTGTAAAAACAGGTAGATCAATAGGGATTTTCGTACGTATAAGTACCCAGTGAACGGCTCGTTTAGCTTTATATATTGTTCCGGGTGGGCGTTGTATTGGTTTTTCGGAAGTGATAAACCTGTAAGAGAAAAATTTAAATGGTTGGGAAAGGCCATGGGATGCAGAAATATTTTTTTCACATTTTATTTCCTTGTAAAAACAGGTAGATCAATAGGGATTTTCGTACGTATAAGTACCCAGTGAACGGCTCGTTTAGCTTTATATATTGTTCCGGGTGGGCGTTGTATTGGTTTTTCGGAAGTGATAGACCTGTAAGAGAAAAATTTAAATGGTTGGGAAAGGCCATGGGATGTAGAAATATTTTTTCACATTTTATTTCCTTATAAAAACAGGTAAATCAATAGGGATTTTCGGACGTATAAGTACCCTGTGAACGGCTCGTTTAGCTTTATATATTGATCCGGGTGGGCGTTGTATTGGTTTTTCGGAAGTGTTAGACCTGTAAGAGAAAAATTTAAATGGTTGGGAAAGGCCATGGGATGTAGAAATATTTTTTTCACATTTTGTTTCCTAGTAAAAACAGGTAAATCAATAGGGATTTTCGTACGTATAAGTACCCAGTGAACGGCTCGTTTAGCTTTATATATTGATCCGGGTGGGTGTTGTATTGGTTTTTCGGAAGTGTTAGCCCTGTAAGAGAAAAATTTAAATGGTTGGGAAAGGCCATGGGATGTAGAAATATTTTTTTCACATTTTATTTCCTTGTAAAAACAGGTAAATCAATAGGGATTTTCGTACGTATAAGTACCCAGTGAACGGCTCGTTTAGCTTTATATATTGTTCCGGGTGGCGTTGTATTGGTTTTTCGGAAGTGTTATACCTGTGGGAGAAAAGCTGAGGAGGCTGGGAAAGGCCATAGGATGTAGAAATAATTTTTTCACATTTTGTTTCCTTGTAAAAACAGGTAAATCAATAGGGATTTTCGTATGGATAAGTACCCAGTGAACGGTTCGTTTAGCTTTTTATATTGTTCCGGGAGGGCGTTGTATTGGTTTTTCGGAAGCGTTAGACCTGTGGGAGAAAAACGGAAGTGACTGGGAAAGGCCAAGGGATGTAGAAATATTATTTCACATTTTATTTCCTTGTAAAAACATGTAAATCAATAGGGATTTTCGTACGGATAAGTACCCAGTGAACGGTTCGTTTAGCTTTTTATATTGTTCCGGGAGGGCGTTGTATTGGTTTTTCGGAAGTGTTAGACCTGTAAGAGAAAAACTGATGTAGCTGGGAAAGGCCATGGGATGTAGAAATATTTTTTTCACATTTTATTTCCTTGTACAAATAGGTAAATCAATAGGGATTTTCGTACGGATAAGTACCCAGTGAACGGTTCGTTTAGCTTTATATATTGGTCCGGGTGGGCGTTGTATTGGTTTTTCAGAAGTGTTAGCCCTGTAAGAGAAAAATTTAAATGGTTGGGAAAGGCCATGGGATGTAGAAATATTTTTTTCATATTTTATTTCCTTGTAAAACAGGTAAATCTATAGGGATTTTCGTACGGATAAGTACCCAGTGAACGGTTCATTTAGCTTTATATATTGGTCCGGGTGGGCGTTGTATTTGTTTTTCGGAAGTGTTAGCCCTATAAGAGAAAAATTTAAATGGTTGGGAAAGGCCATGGGATGTTGAAATATTTTTTTCACATTTTATTTCCTTGTAAAAACAGGTAAATCAATAGGGATTTTCGTACGTATAAGTACCCAGTGAACGGTTCGTTTAGCTTTTTATATTGTTCCGGGTGGGCGTTGTATTGGTTTGCGGAAGTGTTAGCCCTGTAAGAGAAAAATTTAAATGGTTGGGAAAGGCCATGGGATGTAGAAATATTTTTTTCACATTTTATTTCCTTGTACAAACAGGTAAATCAATAGGGATTTTCGTACGGATAAGTACCCAGTGAACGGTTCGTTTAGCTTTATATATTGGTCCTGGTGGGTGTTGTATTGGTTTTTCGGAAGTGTTAGCCCTGTAAGAGAAAAATTTAAATGGTTGGGAAAGGCCATGGGATGCAGAAATATTTTTTTCACATTTTATTTCCTTGTAAAAACAGGTAGATCAATAGGGATTTTCGTACGTATAAGTACCCAGTGAACGGCTCGTTTAGCTTTATATATTGTTCCGGGTGGGCGTTGTATTGGTTTTTCGGAAGTGATAGACCTGTAAGAGAAAAATTTAAATGGTTGGGAAAGGCCATGGGATGTAGAAATATTTTTTCACATTTTATTTCCTTATAAAAACAGGTAAATCAATAGGGATTTTCGGACGTATAAGTACCCTGTGAACGGCTCGTTTAGCTTTATATATTGATCCGGGTGGGCGTTGTATTGGTTTTTCGGAAGTGTTAGACCTGTAAGAGAAAAATTTAAATGGTTGGGAAAGGCCATGGGATGTAGAAATATTTTTTTCACATTTTGTTTCCTAGTAAAAACAGGTAAATCAATAGGGATTTTCGTACGTATAAGTACCCAGTGAACGGCTCGTTTAGCTTTATATATTGATCCGGGTGGGTGTTGTATTGGTTTTTCGGAAGTGTTAGCCCTGTAAGAGAAAAATTTAAATGGTTGGGAAAGGCCATGGGATGTAGAAATATTTTTTTCACATTTTATTTCCTTGTAAAAACAGGTAAATCAATAGGGATTTTCGTACGTATAAGTACCCAGTGAACGGCTCGTTTAGCTTTATATATTGTTCCGGGTGGCGTTGTATTGGTTTTTCGGAAGTGTTATACCTGTGGGAGAAAAGCTGAGGAGGCTGGGAAAGGCCATAGGATGTAGAAATAATTTTTTCACATTTTGTTTCCTTGTAAAAACAGGTAAATCAATAGGGATTTTCGTATGGATAAGTACCCAGTGAACGGTTCGTTTAGCTTTTTATATTGTTCCGGGAGGGCGTTGTATTGGTTTTTCGGAAGCGTTAGACCTGTGGGAGAAAAACGGAAGTGACTGGGAAAGGCCAAGGGATGTAGAAATATTATTTCACATTTTATTTCCTTGTAAAAACATGTAAATCAATAGGGATTTTCGTACGGATAAGTACCCAGTGAACGGTTCGTTTAGCTTTTTATATTGTTCCGGGAGGGCGTTGTATTGGTTTTTCGGAAGTGTTAGACCTGTAAGAGAAAAACTGATGTAGCTGGGAAAGGCCATGGGATGTAGAAATATTTTTTTCACATTTTATTTCCTTGTACAAATAGGTAAATCAATAGGGATTTTCGTACGGATAAGTACCCAGTGAACGGTTCGTTTAGCTTTATATATTGGTCCGGGTGGGCGTTGTATTGGTTTTTCAGAAGTGTTAGCCCTGTAAGAGAAAAATTTAAATGGTTGGGAAAGGCCATGGGATGTAGAAATATTTTTTTCATATTTTATTTCCTTGTAAAACAGGTAAATCTATAGGGATTTTCGTACGGATAAGTACCCAGTGAACGGTTCATTTAGCTTTATATATTGGTCCGGGTGGGCGTTGTATTTGTTTTTCGGAAGTGTTAGCCCTATAAGAGAAAAATTTAAATGGTTGGGAAAGGCCATGGGATGTTGAAATATTTTTTTCACATTTTATTTCCTTGTAAAAACAGGTAAATCAATAGGGATTTTCGTACGTATAAGTACCCAGTGAACGGTTCGTTTAGCTTTTTATATTGTTCCGGGTGGGCGTTGTATTGGTTTGCGGAAGTGTTAGCCCTGTAAGAGAAAAATTTAAATGGTTGGGAAAGGCCATGGGATGTAGAAATATTTTTTTCACATTTTATTTCCTTGTACAAACAGGTAAATCAATAGGGATTTTCGTACGGATAAGTACCCAGTGAACGGTTCGTTTAGCTTTATATATTGGTCCTGGTGGGTGTTGTATTGGTTTTTCGGAAGTGTTAGCCCTGTAAGAGAAAAATTTAAAAGGTTGGGAAAGGCCATGGGATGTAGAAATATTTTTTTCACATTTTATTTCCTTGTACATACAGGTAAATCAATAGGGATTTTCGTACGGATAAGTACCCAGTGAACGGTTCGTTTAGCTTTATATATTAGTCCGGGTGGGCGTTGTATTGGTTTTTCGGAAGTGTCAGCCCTGTAAGAGAAAAATTTAAATGGTTGGGAAAGGCCATGGGATGTAGAAATATTTTTTTCAAATTTTATTTCCTTGTAAAAACAGGTAAATCAATAGGGATTTTCGTACGTATAAGTACCCAGTGAACGGTTCGTTTAGCTTTTTATATTGTTTCGGGTGGGTGTTGTATTGGTTTTTCGGAAGTGCTAGACTTGTAAGAGAAAAATTTAAATGGTTGTGAAAGGCCATGGGATGTAGAAATATTTTTTTCACATTTTATTTCCTTGTAAAAACAGGTAAATCAATAGGGATTTTCGTACGGATAAGTACCCAGTGAACGGTTCGTTTAGCTTTATATATTGTTCCGGGTGGGCGTCTTATTGGTTTTTCAGAAGTGTTATACCTGTGGGAGAAAAGCTGAGGAGGCTGGGAAAGGCCATAGGATGTAGAAATAATTTTTTCACATTTTGTTTCCTTGTAAAAACAGGTAAATCAATAGGGATTTTCGTACGGATAAGTACCCAGTGAACGGTTCGTTTAGCTTTTTATATTGTTCCGGGAGGGCGTTGTATTGGTTTTTCGGAAGCGTTAGACCTGTGGGAGAAAAACGGAAGTGACTGGGAAAGGCCAAGGGATGTAGAAATATTATTTCACATTTTATTTCCTTGTAAAAACATGTAAATCAATAGGGATTTTCGTACGGATAAGTACCCAGTGAACGGTTCGTTTAGCTTTTTATATTGTTCCGGGAGGGCGTTGTATTGGTTTTTCGGAAGTGTTAGACCTGTAAGAGAAAAACTGATGTAGCTGGGAAAGGCCATGGGATGTAGAAATATTTTTTTCACATTTTATTTCCTTGTAAAACAGGTAAATCTATAGGGATTTTCGTACGGATAAGTACCCAGTGAACGGTTCGTTTAGCTTTATATATTGTTCCGGGTGCGCATTCTGTTGGTTTTTCGGAAGTGTTAGCCCTGTAAGAGAAAAATTTAAATGGTTGGGAAAGGCCATGGGATGTAGAAATAATTTTTTCACATTTTATTTCCTTGTACAAACAGGTAAATCAATAGGGATTTTCGTACGGATAAGTACCCAGTGAACAGTTCGTTTAGCTTTATATATTGGTCCGGGTGGGCGTTGTATTGGTTTTTCGGAAGTGTTAGCCCTGTAAGAGAAAAATTTAAATGGTTGGGAAAGGCCATGGGATGTAGAAATATTTTTTTCACATTTTATTTCCTTGTAAAACAGGTAAATCTATAGGGATTTTCGTACGGATAAGTACCCAGTGAACGGTTCGTTTAGCTTTATATATTGGTCCGGGTGGGCGTTGTATTTGTTTTTCGGAAGTGTTAGACCTATAAGAGAAAAATTTAAATGGTTGGGAAAGGCCATTGGATGTTGAAAATTTTTTTTCACATTTTATTTCCTTGTAAAAACAGGTAAATCAATAGGGATTTTCGTACGTATAAGTACCCAGTGAACGGTTCGTTTAGCTTTTTATATTGTTCCGGGTGGGCGTTGTATTGGTTTGTCGGAAGTGTTAGCCCTGTAAGAGAAAAATTTAAATGGTTGGGAAAGGCCATGGGATGTAGAAATTTTTTTTTCACATTTTATTTCCTTGTACAAACAGGTAAATCAATAGGGATTTTCGTACGGATAAGTACCCAGTGAACGGTTCGTTTAGCTTTATATATTGGTCCAGGTGGGTGTTGTATTGGTTTTTCGGAAGTGTCAGCCCTGTAAGAGAAAAATTTAAATGGTTGGGAAAGGCCATGGGATGTAGAAATATTTTTTTCACATTTTATTTCCTTGTAAACACAGGTAAATCAATAGGGATTTTCGTACGTATAAGTACCCAGTGAACGGTTCGTTTAGCTTTATATATTGTTTCGGGTGGGTGTTGTATTGGTTCTTCGGAAGTGTTAGCCCTGTAAGAGAAAAATTTAAATGGTTGGGAAAGGCTATGGGATATAGAAATATTTTTTTCACATTTCATTTCCTTGTAAAAACAGGTAAATCAATAGGGATTTTCGTACGTATAAGTACCCAGTGAACGGTTCGTTTAGCTTTATATATTGTTTCGGGTGGGTGTTGTATTGGTTTTTCGGAAGTGCTAGACTTGTAAGAGAAAAATTTAAATGGTTGTGAAAGGCCATGGGATGTAGAAATATTTTTTTCACATTTTGTTTCCTTGTAAAAACAGGTAAATCAATAGGGACTTTCGTACGGATAAGTACCCAGTGAACGGTTCGTTTAGCTTTTTATATTGTTCCGGGAGGGCGTTGTATTGGTTTTTCGGAAGCGTTAGACCTGTGGGAGAAAAACGGAAGTGACTGGGAAAGGCCAAGGGATGTAGAAATATTATTTCACATTTTATTTCCTTGTAAAAACATGTAAATCAATAGGGATTTTCGTACGGATAAGTACCCAGTGAACGGTTCGTTTAGCTTTTTATATTGTTCCGGGAGGGCGTTGTATTGGTTTTTCGGAAGCGTTAGACCTGTAAGAGAAAAACTGATGTAGCTTGGAAAGGCCATGGAATGTAGAAATATTTTTTTCACATTTTATTTCCTTGTAAAAACAGGTAAATCTGTACGGATTTTCATACGTCTAAGTACCCAGTGAACAGTTCGTTTAGCTTTATATATTGGTCCGGGTGGGCGTTGTATTGGTTTTTCGGAAGTGTTAGCCCTGTAAGAGAAAAATTTAAATGGTTGGGAAAGGCCATGGGATGTAGAAATATTTTTTTCACATTTTGTTTCCTTGTAAAACAGGTAAATCTATAGGGATTTTCGTACGGATAAGTACCCAGTGAACGGTTCGTTTAGCTTTTTATATTGTTCCGGGAGGGCGTTGTATTGGTTTTTCGGAAGCGTTAGACCTGTGGGAGAAAAACGGAAGTGACTGGGAAAGGCCAAGGGATGTAGAAATATTATTTCACATTTTATTTCCTTGTAAAAACATGTAAATCAATAGGGATTTTCGTACGGATAAGTACCCAGTGAACGGTTCGTTTAGCTTTTTATATTGTTCCGGGAGGGCGTTGTATTGGTTTTTCGGAAGTGTTAGACCTGTAAGAGAAAAACTGATGTAGCTGGGAAAGGCCATGGGATGTAGAAATATTTTTTTCACATTTTATTTCCTTGTAAAACAGGTAAATCTATAGGGATTTTCGTACGGATAAGTACCCAGTGAACGGTTCGTTTAGCTTTATATATTGTTCCGGGTGTGCATTCTGTTGGTTTTTCGGAAGTGTTAGCCCTGTAAGAGAAAAATTTAAATGGTTGGGAAAGGCCATGGGATGTAGAAATAATTTTTTCACATTTTATTTCCTTGTACAAACAGGTAAATCAATAGGGATTTTCTTACGTCTAAGTACCCATTGAACGGTTCGTTTAGCTTTTTATATTGTTCCGGGAGGGCGTTGTACTGGTTTTTCGGAAGTGTTAGACCTGTGGGGAAAAAACCCAAGTGGCTGGGAAAGGCCATGGGATGTAGAAATATTTTTTTCACCTTTTATTTCCTTGTAAAAACAGGAAAATCAATAGCGATTTTCGTACGGATAAGTACCCAGTGAACGGTTCGTTTAGCTTAATTTATTGTTATTGTTATTGGTTTTTCGGAAGTGTTAGCCCTGTAAGAGAAAATTTTAAATGGTTGAGAAAGGCCATGGGATGTAGAAATATTTTTTCACATTTTATTTCCTTGTAAAAACAGGTAAATCAATAGGGATTTTCTTACATCTAAGTACCCAGTGAACGGTTCGTTTAGCTTTATATATTGTTCCGGGTGCGCATTCTGTTGGTTTTTCGGAAGTGTTAAACCTGTAAGAGAAATATTTAAATGGTTGGGAAAGGCCATGGGATGTAGAAATAATTTTTTCACATTTTGTTTCCTTGTAAAAACAGGTAGATCAATAGGGACTTTCTTAAGTCTAGGTACCCAGTGAACTATTCGTTTAGCTTTTTATATTGTTCCGGGAGGGCGTTGTATTGGTTTTTCGGAAGTACTAGAGCTATGGGAGAAAAACTCAAGTACCTGGGAAAGGCCATGGGATGTAGAAATATTTTTTGCACATTTTATTTCCTTGTAAAGGCAGGTAAATCAATAGGGATTTTCGTACGGATAAGTACCCAGTGACCGGTTCGTTTAGCTTTATATATTGTTCCGGGAGGGCGTTGTATTGTTTTTCGGAAGTATTAGACCTGTAAGAGAAAAATTTAAATGGTTGGGAAAGGCCATGGGATGTAGAAATATTTTTTTCACATTTTATTTCCTTGTAAATACAGGTAAATCTATAGGGATTTTCGTACGTATAAGTACCCAGTGAACGGTTCGTTTAGCTTTATATATTGTTCCGGGTGGGCGTTGTATTGGTTTTTCAGAAGTGTTAGCCGTGTAATAGAAAAATTTAAATGGTTGGGAAAGGCCATGGGATGTAGAAATATTTTTTTCACATTTTATTTCCTTGTAAAAACAGGTAAATCAATAGGGATTTTCGTACGTATAAGTACCCAGTGAACGGTTCGTTTAGCTTTATATAGTGTTCCGGGTGGGCGTTGTATTGGTTTTTCAGAAGTGTTAGACTTGTAAGAGAAAAATTTAAACGGTTGGGAAAGGCCATGGGATGTAGAAATATTGTTTTCACATTTTATTTCCTTGTAAAAACAAGTAAATCAATAGGGATTTTCGTAAGGATAAGTGCCCAGTGAACGGTTCGTTTAGCTTTATATATTGTTCCGTTTGGGCGTTGTATTGGTTTTTCGGAAATGTTAGACCTGTAAGAGAAAAATTTAAATGGTTGGGAAAGGCCATGGGATGTAGAAATATTTTTTTCACATTTTAATTCCTTGTAAAAAAAGGTAAATCAATAGGGATTTTCGTACGGATAAGTACCCAGTAAACAGTTCGTTTAGCTTTATATATTGTTCCGGGTGGGCGTTGTATTGGTTTTTCGGAAGTTTTAGACATGTAAGAGAAAAATTTATATGGTTGGGAAAGGCCATGGGATGTAGAAATATTTTTTTCACATTTTACTTCCATGTAAAAACAGGTAAATCAATAGGGATTTTCGTACGGACAAGTACCCAGTGAACGGTTCGTTTAGCTTTATATATTGTTCCGGGTGGGCGTTGTATTGGTTTTTCGGAAGTGTTAGACTTGTAAGAGAAAAATTTAAATGGTTGGGAAAGGCCATGGGATCTAGAAATATTTTTTTTCACATTTTATTTCCTTGTAAAAACAGGTAAATCAATAGGGTTTTTCGTACGGATAAGTACCCAGTGAACGGTTCGTTTAGCTTTATATATTGTTCCGGGTGGGCGTTGTATTGGTTTTTTGGAAGTGTTAGACCTGTGGGAGAAAAACGGAAGTGGCTGGGAAAGGCCATGGGATGTAGAAATATTTTTTTCACATTTCTTTCCTTTTAAAAACCGGTAAATAATAGGGATTTTCATACGGTTCAGTACCCACTGAACGGTTCGGTTAGCTTTGTATATTGATCCGGGTGGGCGTTGTATTGGTTTTTCAGAAGTTTTAAACCAGTGGGAAAAAAATTAAATGGTTGGGAAAGGCCATGGGATGTAGAAATATTTTTTCCACATTTTATTCTTTGTAAAAATTGGTCAATCAATAGTTATTTTCGTAAGTTTAAGTACCAAGTGAACGGTTCGTTTACCTTTATATATAGTTCCGGGTGGGCGTTGTATTGGTTTTTCGGAAGTGTTAGACCTGTGGGGGAAAAACTGAAGTGGCTGGGAAAGGCCATGGGATGTAGAAATATTTTTTTCACATTTTATTTACTTGTAAAAACAGGCAAATCAATAAAGATTTTCTTACGGATAAGTACCCAGTGAACGGTTCGTTTAGAATCATAGAATCATAGAGTTGGAAGGGGCCATACAGGCCATCTAGTCCAACCCCCTGCTCAACGCAGGACTAGCCCTAAGCATCCTAAAGCATCCAAGATAAGTGTGTATCCAACCTTTGCTTGAAGACTTCCAGTGAGGGGGCGCTCACCACCTCCTTAGGCAGCCTATTCCACTGTTGAACTACTCTGACTGTGAAAAACTTTTTCCTGATATCTAGCCTATATTGTTGTACTTGAAGTTTAAACCCATTACTGCGTGTCCTCTCCTCTGCAGCCAGCAGAAACAGCATCCTGCCCTCCTCCAAGTGACAACCTTTCAAATACTTAAAGAGGGCTATCATGTCCCCTCTCAACCTCCTTTTCTCCAGGCTGAACATTCCCAAGTCCCTCAACCTATCTTCATAGGGCTTGGTCCCTTGGTCCCAGATCATCTTCGTCGCTCTCCTCTGTACCCTTTCAATTTTATCGATGTCCTTCTTGAAGTGAGGCCTCCAGAACTGCACACAGTACTCCAGGTGTGGTCTGACCAGTGCCGTATACAATGGGACTATGACATCTTGTGATTTTGATGTGATGCCTCTGTTGATACAGCCCAAAATGGCATTTGCCTTTTTTACCGCTGCATCACACTGCCTGCTCATGTTTAGTTTACAATCCACAAGTACCCCAAGGTCTCGTTCACATACAGTGCTACCTAGAAGCGTATCCCCCATCCAGTAGTCATGCTTTTCATTTTTCTGACCCAGATGCAGAACTTTACACTTATCTTTATTAAATTGCATCTTGTTCTCATTTGCCCATTTTTCCATTGTGTTCAGATCTCGTTGAACTCTGTCTCTATCTTCCGGAGTATTTGCCAGTCCTCCCAATTTGGTGTCATCTGCAAACTTGATGAGTAGTCCCTCCACCCCCTCATCTAGATCATTAATAAATATGTTAAAAAGTACCGGGCCGAGCACCGAACCCTGAGGTACCCCGCTACTCACCTCTCTCCAGTCTGATGAAACACCATTGACAACAACTCTTTGAGTGCGGTTCTCTAACCAATTCCCTATCCACCTAACGATCTGAAAATCCAGATTGCAGTCCTTCAACTTATCCATCAGAACATCATGGGGAACCTTGTCAAAAGCTTTACTAAAATCTAAGTAAATGACATCAACCAAATTTCCCCGATCCAGCAAACCTGTTACTTGGTCAAAAAAGGAAACTAGGTTAGTATGGCAGGACCTGTTGGAGACAAATCCATGCTGACTTCCTTGGATCACCAAATTGTCCTCCAGATGTTTGCAGATCGCTCCCTTTAATATCTGCTCCATTATCTTCCCCACAACAGAGGTCAGACTCACTGGTCTGTAGTTTCCCGGGTCATCCTTCCTCCCTTTTTTTAAGATCGGAATATCGTTTGCTCTTTTCCAGTCTTCTGGGACATCTCCAGTCCTTAAAGAGGTTCCGAAGATGATGGACAAGGGCTGTGCAAGTTCTCTGGAAAGTTCTTTGAGTACTCTCGGGTGCATTTCATCTGGACCAGGGGATTTGAACTCATCCAGTGCAGCTAAATGCCTCTCGACAACCTCTCTATCCATGTTAACCTGCCACCCAGACACTATCCTTTGGATACAGCCATCTCTAGATGTGCCTAAACACTTTGACCTGTGGGAAAAAACAGATGTAAAATAGGCACTAAGCCTTTCTGCTTTCTCTGCATCTTTCGTTAGAGTTTGTCCATCCGCACCCAACAGCGGGCCTATTGCCTCCTTTACTTTACGTTTGCTCCTCACGTAACTGAAAAATCTTTTCTTGTTACAATGGGCTTCCCTGGCCAATCTTAGCTCACTCTCAGCTTTGGCCTTTCTGATGATTGATCTACAGTGCCTAGTAACCTGTAGGTACTCTTCTTTAGAGCTCTGTCCTTCCCTCCATTTCCTGAACATTTTCCTTTTCTTTCTTAGTTCCTCTTGAAGTTCTCTGTTCATCCAAATAGGCTTCTTAGAGCTCCTGCAGTGTTTTCGTATTTCTGGAATAGTCATTGATTGAGCATGCAATAGCTCTTGTTTGAGTAGCGCCCACCCTTCACATGCTCCCTTCCCTTCCAGCATTCTCATCCATGGTATGACACTCATCATGTCTCTGAGTTTATTAAAGTTTGCCCTACGAAAATCCAACATCCGCGTCTGGCTACAAGCTTCCTTGGCTCCCCATCTCAAAAGGAATTCTATGAGGACGTGGTCACTTCCCCCTAGGGTCCCCGCCTCCTTCACCTCATCCACCAACTCTTGCCTGTTGGTCAGTATTAAGTCCAGTATGGCTGAACCTCTTGTGGGTTCATCTACCATTTGATAAATGAAATTGTCAGCCAGGCAGGTCAGAAACTTGCATGACTGAGGACGCTTCGCAGAGTTTGTTTCCCAGCACACATCTGGGAAATTGAAGTCACCCATGATGACAAGGTCCTGCCGTTTGGATATTTTCTCAAGCTGCACACAAAGTGCAGCATCCACATCCTCTCGTTGGTCAGGCGGTCGGTAGCAGACACCAACCACCACACTGTTTGTTTTCCCCTCGCTTATTTTCACCCAGATGCTTTCCACTGCAGATATGCTCTCCTTCACTAGAATTTCCTGACAGGTAAGCCCTTTCCTCACATACAGTGCCACTCCTCCACCTCTTCGATCTATTCTGTTTTTTCTGAACAGTTCATATCCATCCACCATTACATTCCAGTCATGAGAATCATTCCACCAAGTTTCTGTGATGCCTACTATATCATACCTTTCCATCAGCATGAGAAGTTCCAGCTCTTCCTTTTTATTGCCCATGCTTCGGGCGTTAGTATAAAGACATCTGAATCCTTTTACTTCTGGTTCCCTATGAGTTTAGCTTTATATATTGTTCCGGGTGGGCGTTGTATCGGTTTTTCGGAAGTGTTAGACCTGTGGGAGACCTGTGGGAGAAATATTTAAATGGTTGGGAAAGGCTATGATATGTAGAAATATTTTTCCACAATTTTTTCCTTGTAAAAACAGGTAAATCAATAGGGATTTTCATACGGATAAGTACCCAGTGAACGGTTCGTTTCGATTTATATATTGTTCCGGTTCGGCATTCTATTGGTTTTTCGGGAGTGCTCATGGCAGCCATTTTGTAGCTGACTCCTACCTTTCTCATGGCATCCATTTTGTAGCTGACTCCTACTCTTCTCATGGCAGCCATTTTGTAGCTGACTTCTACCCTTCTCAGGGCAGCCATTTTGTAGATGACTCCTACCCTTCTCATGGCAGCCATTTTGTAACTGACTCCTCTTCTTCTCATAGCAGTCATATTGCAGATGACTCATGGCAGCCATTTTGTAGCTGACTTAGTTGACTCCTCCCCCTTCTTTGGCAGTCATTTTGTAGCAGATTCCTCCCCTTTCTATGGCAGTCATTTTGTAGCTGACTCCTCCCCTTCTAATGTCAGACATTTTGTAGCTGACTCCTCCCCTTCCCTGGGCAGCCATTTTGTAGCTGACTCCTCCCCTTCTCTTGGCAGAAATGTTGTAACGGACTCCTCCCTTTCTCATGGCATCAATTTTGTAGCTGACTCCTCCCCTTCACTAGACAGCCATTTTGTAGCTGACTCCTCCCCTTTCTATGGCAGATATTTTGTACCTGACACATGGCAACTATTTTGTAGCTGACACTTACCCTACAATTCGCAGACATTTTGTACCTGATTCCTCCCCTTCCTATGGCAGCCATTTTGTATGAGACGCCAACCCTTCTCATGGTAGCCATTTTGTAGCTGACTCCTCCCCTTCCCTAGGCAGCCATTTTGTAGCTGACTCCTCCCCTTCTCATGGCAGCCATTTTGTAACTCACTCCTCCCTTTCTCATGGCATCCATTTTGTAGCTGACTCCTCCCCTTCACTAGACAGCCATTTTGTAGCTGACTCCTCCCCTTTCTATGGCAGATATTTTGTACCTGACACATGGCAACTATTTTGTAGCTGACTCCTACCCTACAATTGGCAGGCATTTTGTACCTGATTCCTCCCCTTCCTATGGCAGCCATTTTGGAGCTTACTCCTCCCCTTTCTATGCAGCCATTTTGTAGTTGACTCCTCCCTTTCTCATGGCAGCCATTTTTAGATATCTTAGTTGACTCCTCCCCTTCCCTAGCCAGCCATTTTGGAGCTGACTCCTCCCCTTCTAATGGCAGCCATTTTGTAGCTGACTCCTACCCTTCTCATGGCATCCATTTTGTAGCTGACTCCTACCCTTCTCATGGCATCCAGTTTGTAGCTGACTCCTACCCTTCTCATGGCATCCATTTTGTAGCTGACTCCTCCCCTTCTCATGGCAGCCATTTTGTAAATGATTCCTACCCTTCTCATGGCAGCTATTTTGTAGCTGAATCCTCATCTTCTCATAGCAACCATATTGCAGATGACTCATGGCAGCCATTTTGTAGCTAACTTAGTTGAGTCCTCCCCTTTCTTTGGCAGTCATTTTGTAGCTGACTCCTCCCCTTTCTATGGCAGTCATTTGGTAGCTGACTCCTCCCCTTCTCATGGCAGCCATTTTGTATGAGAATCCACCCCTTCTCATGGCAGCCATTTTGTATGAGAATCCACCCCTTCTCATGGCAGCCATTTTGTAGCTGACTCTTCCCCTTCCCTAGGCAGCCATTTTGTAGCTGACTCCTCCCCTTCTCATGGCAGCCATGTTGTAACTGACTCCTCCCTTTCTCATGGCATGCATTTTGTATCTGACTCCACCCCTTTGTATGGCAGCCATTTTGTAGTTGACTCCTCCCTATCTAATGGCAGCCATTTTTAGATATCTTAGTTGACTCCTCCCCTTCCCTAGGCAGCCATTTTGGAGCTTACTCCTCCCCTTTCTATGCAGCCATTTTGTAGTTGACTCCTCCCTTTCTCATGGCAGCCATTTTTAGATATCTTAGTTGACTCCTCCCATTCATTAGGCAACCATTTTGTAGCTGACTCCTCCCCTTTGTATGGTAGCCATTTTGTAGCTGACTCCTCCCCTTCTCATGGCAGCCATTTTGTAGCTGACTCCTCCTCTTCTCATAGCACTCATTTTGTATCTGACTCCACCCCTTCCTATGGCAGCCATTTTGTATGAGACTCCACCCCTTCTCATGGCAGCAATTTTGTAGCTGACTCCTCCCCTTCCCTAAGCAGCCTTTTTGTAGCTGACTCCTCCCCTCCCCTAGGCAGCCATTTTGTAGCTGAATCCTCCCCTTCTTATGGCAGCCATGTTGTAACTGACTCCTCCCTTTCTCATGGCATCCATTTTGTAGCTGACTCCTCCCATTCATTAGGCAGCCATTTTGTAGCTGACTCTTCCCCTTTGTATGGTAGCCATTTTGTAGCTGACTCCTCCCCTTCTCATGGCAGCTATTTTGTAGCTGACTCCTCCTCTTCTCATAGCAATAATTTTGTATCTGACTCCACCCATTTGTATGGCAGCCATTTTGTAGTTGACTCCTCCCATTCTCATGGCAGCCATTTTTATATGACATAGTTGACTCCTCCCCTTCCCTAGGCAGCCATTTTGGAGCTGACTCCTACCCTTCTCAGGGCAGCCATTTTGTAGCTGACTCCTACCCTTCTCATGGCAGCCATTTTGTAGCTGACTCCTCTTCTTCACATAGCAGCCATATTGTAGATGTCTCATGGCAGCCATTTTGTAGCTGACATAGTTGACTCCTCCCCCTTCTTTGGCAGTCATTTTGTAGCAGATTCCTCCCTTTCTATGGCAGTCATTTTGTAGCTGACTCCTCCTCGTCTAATGTCAGACATTTTGTAGCTGACTCCTCCCCTTCCCTGGGCAGCCATTTTGTAGCTGACTCCTCCCCTTCTCATGGCAGCCATTTCGTAAATGATTCCTACCCTTCTCATGGCAGCCATTTTGTAGCTGAATCCTCATCTTCTCATAGCAACCATATTGCAGATGACTCATGGCAGCCATTTTGTAGCTAACTTAGTTGAGTCCTCCCCTTTCTTTGGCAGTCATTTTGTAGCTGACTCCTCCCCTTTCTATGGCAGTCATTTTGTAGCTGACTCCTCCCCTTCTCATGGCAGCCATTTTGTATGAGAATCCACCCCTTCTCATGGCAGCCATTTTGTAGCTGACTCCTCCCCTTACCTAGGCAGCCATTTTGTAGCTGACTCCTCCCCTTCTCATGGCAGCCATGTTGTAACTGACTCCTCCCTTTCTCATGGCATGCATTTTGTATCTGACTCCACCCCTTTGTATGGCAGCCATTTTGTAGTTGACTCCTCCCTTTCTAATGGCAGCCATTTTTAGATATCTTAATTGACTCCTCCCCTTCCCTAGGCAGCCATTTTGGAGCTTACTCCTCCCCTTTCTATGCAGCCATTTTGTAGTTGACTCCTCCCTTTCTCATGGCAGCCATTTTTAGATATCTTAGTTGACTCCTCCCATTCATTAGGCAACCATTTTGTAGCTGACTGCTCCACTTTGTATGGTAGCCATTTTGTAGCTGACACCTCCCCTTCTCATGGCAGCCATTTTGTAGCTGACTCCTCCTCTTCTCATTGCACTCATTTTGTATCTGACTCCACCCCTTCCTATGGCAGCCATTTTGTATGAGACTCCACCCCTTCTCATGGCAGCCATTTTGTAGCTGACTCCTCCCCTTCCCTAGGCAGCATTTTTGTAGCTGACTCCTCCCCTTACCTAGGAAGCCATTTTGTAGCTGACTCCTCCCCTTCTCATGGCAGCCATTTTGTAGCCGACACCTACCCTTCTCATGGCAGCCATTTTGGAGCTTACTCCTCCCCTTTCTATGCAGCCATTTTGTAGTTGACTCCTCCTTTTCTCATGGCAGCCATTTTAGATGACTTAGTTGACTCCTCCCCTTCCCTAGCCAGCCATTTTGTAGCTGACTCCTCCCCTTCCCTGGGCAGCCATTTTGTAGCTGACTCCTCCCCTTCTCATGGCAGCCATTTCGTGAATGATTCCTACCCTTCTCATGGCAGCCATTTTGTAGCTGAATCCTCATCTTCTCATAGCAACCATATTGCAGATGACTCATGGCAGCCATTTTGTAGCTAACTTAGTTGAGTCCTCCCCTTTCTTTGGCAGTCATTTTGTAGCTGACTCCTCCCCTTTCTATGGCAGTCATTTTGTAGCTGACTCCTCCCCTTCTCATGGCAGCCATTTTGTATGAGAATCCACCCCTTCTCATGGCAGCCATTTTGTAGCTGACTCCTCCCCTTACCTAGGCAGCCATTTTGTAGCTGACTCCTCCCCTTCTCATGGCAGCCATGTTGTAACTGACTCCTCCCTTTCTCATGGCATGCATTTTGTATCTGACTCCACCCCTTTGTATGGCAGCCATTTTGTAGTTGACTCCTCCCTTTCTAATGGCAGCCATTTTTAGATATCTTAATTGACTCCTCCCCTTCCCTAGGCAGCCATTTTGGAGCTTACTCCTCCCCTTTCTATGCAGCCATTTTGTAGTTGACTCCTCCCTTTCTCATGGCAGCCATTTTTAGATATCTTAGTTGACTCCTCCCATTCATTAGGCAACCATTTTGTAGCTGACTGTTCCCCTTTGTATGGTAGCCATTTTGTAGCTGACACCTCCCCTTCTCATGGCAGCCATTTTGTAGCTGACTCCTCCTCTTCTCATTGCACTCATTTTGTATCTGACTCCACCCCTTCCTATGGCAGCCATTTTGTATGAGACTCCACCCCTTCTCATGGCAGCCATTTTGTAGTTGACTCTTACACTTCTCATGGCAGCCATTTTGTAGCTGACTCCTCCACTTCTCATGGCAGCCATTTTGTAACTCACTCCTCCCTTTCTCATGACATCCATTTTGTAGCTGACTCCTCCCCTTCACTAGACAGCCTTTTTGTAGCTGACTGCTCCCCTTTCTATGGCAGACATTTTGTACCTGACACATGGAAACTATTTTGTAGCTGACTCCTACCCTACAATTGGCAAGCATTTTGTACCTGATTCCTCCCCTTCCTATGGCAGCCATTTTGTATGAAACTCCACCCCTTCTCATGGCAGCCATTTTGTAGCTGACTCCTCCCCTTCCCTAAGAAGCCTTTTTGTAGCTGACTCCTCCCCTCCCCTAGGCAGCCATTTTGTAGCTAAATCATCCCCTTCCCTGGGCAGCCATTTTGTAGCTGACTCCTCCCCTTCTCTTGGCAGAAATGTGGTAACGGACTCCTCCCTTTCTCATGGCATCAATTTTGTAGCTGATTCCTCCCCTTCATTAGGCAATCATTTTGTATGAGACTCCTCCACTTCGTATGGCAGCCATTTTGTAGTTGACTCCTCACTTTATCATGGCGGCCATTTTTAGCTGACTTAATTGACTCCTCCCTTTCCCTAGTCAGCCATTTTGGAGCTGACTCCTCCCCTTCCTATGGCAGCCATTTTGTATGAGACTCCACCCCTTCTCATGGCAGCCATTTTGTAGCTGACTCCTCCCCTTCTCATGGCAGCCATGTTGTAACTGACTCCTCCCTTTCTCATGGCATCCATTTTGTAGCTGAATCCTCCCATTCATTAGGCAGCCATTTTGTAGCTGACTCTTCCCCTTTGTATGGTAGCCATTTTGTAGCTGACTCCTCCCCTTCACATGGCAGCCATTTTGTAGCTGACTCCTCCCCTTCTCATGGCAGCCATTTTGTATGAGAATCCACCCCTTCTCATGGCAGCCATTTTGTACCTGACTCTTCCCCTTCCCTAGGCAGCCATTTTGTAGCTGACTCCTCCCCTTCTCATGGCAGCCATGTTGTAACTGACTCCTCCCTTTCTCATGGCATGCATTTTGTATCTGACTCCACCCCTTTGTATGGCAGCCATTTTGTAGTTGACTCCTCCCTTTCTATTGGCAGCCATTTTTAGATATCTTAGTTGACTCCTCCCCTTCCCTAGGCAGCCATTTTGGAGCTTACTCCTCCCCTTTCTATGCAGCCATTTTGTAGTTGACTCCTCCCTTTCTCATGGCAGCCATTTTTAGATATCTTAGTTGACTCCTCCCATTCATTAGGCAACCAATTTGTAGCTGACTCATCCCCTTTGTATGGTAGCCATTTTGTAGCTGACTCCTCCCCTTTGTATGGTAGCCATTTTGTAGCTGACTCCACCCTTTCTCATGGCAGCCATTTTGTAGCTGACTCCTCCCCTTCCCTAAGCAGCCTTTTTGTAGCTGACTCCTCCCCTCCCCTAGGCAGCCATTTTGTAGCTGAATCCTCCCCTTCTCATGGCAGCCATGTTGTAACTGACTCCTCCCTTTCTCATGGCATCCATTTTGTAGCTGACTCCTCCCATTCATTAGGCAGCCATTTTGTAGCTGACTCTTCCCCTTTGTATGGTAGCCATTTTGTAGCTGACTCCTCCCCTTCTCATGGCAGCTATTTTGTAGCTGACTCCTCCTCTTCTCATAGCAATCATTTTGTATCTGACTCCACCCCTTTGTATGGCAGCCATTTTGTAGTTGACTCCTCCCGTTCTCATGGCAGCCATTTTTATATGACTTAGTTGACTCTTCCCCTTCCTATGGCATCCATTTTGTAGTTGACACCTCCCCTTCTCATGGCAGCCATTTTGTAACTGACTCCTACCGTTCTCATTGCAGCCATTTTATAGCTGACTCCTACCCTTTTCATGGCAGCCATTTTGTAGCTTACTCCTACCTTTCTCATGGCATCCATTTTGTAGATGACACCTACCCTTCTCATGGCAGCCATTTTGTAGCTGACTCCTCCCCTTCCCTAGGCAGCCATTTTGTAGCTGACTCCTCCCCTTCTCATGGCAGCCATGTTGTAACTGACTCCTCCCTTTCTCATGGCATGCATTTTGTATCTGACTCCACCCCTTTGTATGGCAGCCATTTTGTAGTTGACTCCTCCCTTTCTAATGGCAGCCATTTTTAGATATCTTAGTTGACTCCTCCCCTTCCCTAGGCAGCCATTTTGGAGGTTACTCCTCCCCTTTCTATGCAGCCATTTTGTAGTTGACTCCTCCCTTTCTCATGGCAGCCATTTTTAGATATCTTAGTTGACTCCTCCCATTCATTAGGCAACCATTTTGTAGCTGACTGCTCCCCTTTGTATGGTAGCCATTTTGTAGCTGACACCTCCCCTTCTCATGGCAGCCATTTTGTAGCTGACTCCTCCTCTTCTCATTGCACTCATTTTGTATCTGACTCCACCCCTTCCTATGGCAGCCATTTTGTATGAGACTACACCCCTTCTCATGGCAGCAATTTTGTAGTTGACTCTTACACTTCTCATGGCAGCCATTTTGTAGCTGACTCCTCCACTTCTCATGGCAGCCATTTTGTAACTCACTCCTCCCTTTCTCATGACATCCATTTTGTAGCTGACTCCTCCCCTTCACTAGACAGCCTTTTTGTAGCTGACTGCTCCCCTTTCTATGGCAGACATTTTGTACCTGACACATGGAAACTATTTTGTAGCTGACTCCTACCCTACAATTGGCAGGCATTTTGTACCTGATTCCTCCCCTTCCTATGGCAGCCATTTTGTATGAAACTCCACCCCTTCTCATGGCAGCCATTTTGTAGCTGACTCCTCCCCTTCCCTAAGAAGCCTTTTTGTAGCTGACTCCTCCCCTCCCCTAGGCAGCCATTTTGTAGCTAAATCATCCCCTTCCCTGGGCAGCCATTTTGTAGCTGACTCCTCCCCTTCTCTTGGCAGAAATGTGGTAACAGACTCCTCCCTTTCTCATGGCATCAATTTTGTAGCTGACTCCTCCCCTTCATTAGGCAATCATTTTGTATGAGACTCCTCCACTTCGTATGGCAGCCATTTTGTAGTTGACTCCTCACTTTATCATGGCGGCCATTTTTAGCTGACTTAATTGACTCCTCCCTTTCCCTAGTCAGCCATTTTGGAGCTGACTCCTCCCCTTCCTATGGCAGCCATTTTGTATGAGACTCCACCCCTTCTCATGGCAGCCATTTTGTAGCTGACTCCTCCCCTTCTCATGGCAGCCATGTTGTAACTGACTCCTCCCTTTCTCATGGCATCCATTTTGTAGCTGAATCCTCCCATTCATTAGGCAGCCATTTTGTAGCTGACTCTTCCCCTTTGTATGGTAGCCATTTTGTAGCTGACTCCTCCCCTTCACATGGCAGCCATTTTGTAGCTGACTCCTCCCCTTCTCATGGCAGCCATTTTGTATGAGAATCCACCCCTTCTCATGGCAGCCATTTTGTACCTGACTCTTCCCCTTCCCTAGGCAGCCATTTTGTAGCTGACTCCTCCCCTTCTCATGGCAGCCATGTTGTAACTGACTCCTCCCTTTCTCATGGCATGCATTTTGTATCTGACTCCACCCCTTTGTATGGCAGCCATTTTGTAGTTGACTCCTCCCTTTCTATTGGCAGCCATTTTTAGATATCTTAGTTGACTCCTCCCCTTCCCTAGGCAGCCATTTTGGAGCTTACTCCTCCCCTTTCTATGCAGCCATTTTGTAGTTGACTCCTCCCTTTCTCATGGCAGCCATTTTTAGATATCTTAGTTGACTCCTCCCATTCATTAGGCAACCAATTTGTAGCTGACTCATCCCCTTTGTATGGTAGCCATTTTGTAGCTGACTCCTCCCCTTTGTATGGTAGCCATTTTGTAGCTGACTCCACCCTTTCTCATGGCAGCCATTTTGTAGCTGACTCCTCCCCTTCCCTAAGCAGCCTTTTTGTAGCTGACTCCTCCCCTCCCCTAGGCAGCCATTTTGTAGCTGAATCCTCCCCTTCTCATGGCAGCCATGTTGTAACTGACTCCTCCCTTTCTCATGGCATCCATTTTGTAGCTGACTCCTCCCATTCATTAGGCAGCCATTTTGTAGCTGACTCTTCCCCTTTGTATGGTAGCCATTTTGTAGCTGACTCCTCCCCTTCTCATGGCAGCTATTTTGTAGCTGACTCCTCCTCTTCTCATAGCAATCATTTTGTATCTGACTCCACCCCTTTGTATGGCAGCCATTTTGTAGTTGACTCCTCCCGTTCTCATGGCAGCCATTTTTATATGACTTAGTTGACTCTTCCCCTTCCTATGGCATCCATTTTGTAGTTGACACCTCCCCTTCTCATGGCAGCCATTTTGTAACTGACTCCTACCGTTCTCATTGCAGCCATTTTATAGCTGACTCCTACCCTTTTCATGGCAGCCATTTTGTAGCTTACTCCTACCTTTCTCATGGCATCCATTTTGTAGATGACACCTACCCTTCTCATGGCAGCCATTTTGTAGCTGACTCCTCCCCTTCCCTAGGCAGCCATTTTGTAGCTGACTCCTCCCCTTCTCATGGCAGCCATGTTGTAACTGACTCCTCCCTTTCTCATGGCATGCATTTTGTATCTGACTCCACCCCTTTGTATGGCAGCCATTTTGTAGTTGACTCCTCCCTTTCTAATGGCAGCCATTTTTAGATATCTTAGTTGACTCCTCCCCTTCCCTAGGCAGCCATTTTGGAGGTTACTCCTCCCCTTTCTATGCAGCCATTTTGTAGTTGACTCCTCCCTTTCTCATGGCAGCCATTTTTAGATATCTTAGTTGACTCCTCCCATTCATTAGGCAACCATTTTGTAGCTGACTGCTCCCCTTTGTATGGTAGCCATTTTGTAGCTGACACCTCCCCTTCTCATGGCAGCCATTTTGTAGCTGACTCCTCCTCTTCTCATTGCACTCATTTTGTATCTGACTCCACCCCTTCCTATGGCAGCCATTTTGTATGAGACTACACCCCTTCTCATGGCAGCAATTTTGTAGTTGACTCTTACACTTCTCATGGCAGCCATTTTGTAGCTGACTCCTCCACTTCTCATGGCAGCCATTTTGTAACTCACTCCTCCCTTTCTCATGACATCCATTTTGTAGCTGACTCCTCCCCTTCACTAGACAGCCTTTTTGTAGCTGACTGCTCCCCTTTCTATGGCAGACATTTTGTACCTGACACATGGAAACTATTTTGTAGCTGACTCCTACCCTACAATTGGCAGGCATTTTGTACCTGATTCCTCCCCTTCCTATGGCAGCCATTTTGTATGAAACTCCACCCCTTCTCATGGCAGCCATTTTGTAGCTGACTCCTCCCCTTCCCTAAGAAGCCTTTTTGTAGCTGACTCCTCCCCTCCCCTAGGCAGCCATTTTGTAGCTAAATCATCCCCTTCCCTGGGCAGCCATTTTGTAGCTGACTCCTCCCCTTCTCTTGGCAGAAATGTGGTAACGGACTCCTCCCTTTCTCATGGCATCAATTTTGTAGCTGACTCCTCCCCTTCATTAGGCAATCATTTTGTATGAGACTCCTCCACTTCGTATGGCAGCCATTTTGTAGTTGACTCCTCACTTTATCATGGCGGCCATTTTTAGCTGACTTAATTGACTCCTCCCTTTCCCTAGTCAGCCATTTTGGAGCTGACTCCTCCCCTTCCTATGGCAGCCATTTTGTATGAGACTCCACCCCTTCTCATGGCAGCCATTTTGTAGCTGACTCCTCCCCTTCTCATGGCAGCCATGTTGTAACTGACTCCTCCCTTTCTCATGGCATCCATTTTGTAGCTGAATCCTCCCATTCATTAGGCAGCCATTTTGTAGCTGACTCTTCCCCTTTGTATGGTAGCCATTTTGTAGCTGACTCCTCCCCTTCACATGGCAGCCATTTTGTAGCTGACTCCTCCCCTTCTCATGGCAGCCATTTTGTATGAGAATCCACCCCTTCTCATGGCAGCCATTTTGTACCTGACTCTTCCCCTTCCCTAGGCAGCCATTTTGTAGCTGACTCCTCCCCTTCTCATGGCAGCCATGTTGTAACTGACTCCTCCCTTTCTCATGGCATGCATTTTGTATCTGACTCCACCCCTTTGTATGGCAGCCATTTTGTAGTTGACTCCTCCCTTTCTATTGGCAGCCATTTTTAGATATCTTAGTTGACTCCTCCCCTTCCCTAGGCAGCCATTTTGGAGCTTACTCCTCCCCTTTCTATGCAGCCATTTTGTAGTTGACTCCTCCCTTTCTCATGGCAGCCATTTTTAGATATCTTAGTTGACTCCTCCCATTCATTAGGCAACCAATTTGTAGCTGACTCATCCCCTTTGTATGGTAGCCATTTTGTAGCTGACTCCTCCCCTTTGTATGGTAGCCATTTTGTAGCTGACTCCACCCTTTCTCATGGCAGCCATTTTGTAGCTGACTCCTCCCCTTCCCTAAGCAGCCTTTTTGTAGCTGACTCCTCCCCTCCCCTAGGCAGCCATTTTGTAGCTGAATCCTCCCCTTCTCATGGCAGCCATGTTGTAACTGACTCCTCCCTTTCTCATGGCATCCATTTTGTAGCTGACTCCTCCCATTCATTAGGCAGCCATTTTGTAGCTGACTCTTCCCCTTTGTATGGTAGCCATTTTGTAGCTGACTCCTCCCCTTCTCATGGCAGCTATTTTGTAGCTGACTCCTCCTCTTCTCATAGCAATCATTTTGTATCTGACTCCACCCCTTTGTATGGCAGCCATTTTGTAGTTGACTCCTCCCGTTCTCATGGCAGCCATTTTTATATGACTTAGTTGACTCTTCCCCTTCCTATGGCATCCATTTTGTAGTTGACACCTCCCCTTCTCATGGCAGCCATTTTGTAACTGACTCCTACCGTTCTCATTGCAGCCATTTTATAGCTGACTCCTACCCTTTTCATGGCAGCCATTTTGTAGCTTACTCCTACCTTTCTCATGGCATCCATTTTGTAGATGACACCTACCCTTCTCATGGCAGCCATTTTGTAGCTGACTCCTCCCCTTCCCTAGGCAGCCATTTTGTAGCTGACTCCTCCCCTTCTCATGGCAGCCATGTTGTAACTGACTCCTCCCTTTCTCATGGCATGCATTTTGTATCTGACTCCACCCCTTTGTATGGCAGCCATTTTGTAGTTGACTCCTCCCTTTCTAATGGCAGCCATTTTTAGATATCTTAGTTGACTCCTCCCCTTCCCTAGGCAGCCATTTTGGAGGTTACTCCTCCCCTTTCTATGCAGCCATTTTGTAGTTGACTCCTCCCTTTCTCATGGCAGCCATTTTTAGATATCTTAGTTGACTCCTCCCATTCATTAGGCAACCATTTTGTAGCTGACTGCTCCCCTTTGTATGGTAGCCATTTTGTAGCTGACACCTCCCCTTCTCATGGCAGCCATTTTGTAGCTGACTCCTCCTCTTCTCATTGCACTCATTTTGTATCTGACTCCACCCCTTCCTATGGCAGCCATTTTGTATGAGACTACACCCCTTCTCATGGCAGCAATTTTGTAGTTGACTCTTACACTTCTCATGGCAGCCATTTTGTAGCTGACTCCTCCACTTCTCATGGCAGCCATTTTGTAACTCACTCCTCCCTTTCTCATGACATCCATTTTGTAGCTGACTCCTCCCCTTCACTAGACAGCCTTTTTGTAGCTGACTGCTCCCCTTTCTATGGCAGACATTTTGTACCTGACACATGGAAACTATTTTGTAGCTGACTCCTACCCTACAATTGGCAGGCATTTTGTACCTGATTCCTCCCCTTCCTATGGCAGCCATTTTGTATGAAACTCCACCCCTTCTCATGGCAGCCATTTTGTAGCTGACTCCTCCCCTTCCCTAAGAAGCCTTTTTGTAGCTGACTCCTCCCCTCCCCTAGGCAGCCATTTTGTAGCTAAATCATCCCCTTCCCTGGGCAGCCATTTTGTAGCTGACTCCTCCCCTTCTCTTGGCAGAAATGTGGTAACGGACTCCTCCCTTTCTCATGGCATCAATTTTGTAGCTGACTCCTCCCCTTCATTAGGCAATCATTTTGTATGAGACTCCTCCACTTCGTATGGCAGCCATTTTGTAGTTGACTCCTCACTTTATCATGGCGGCCATTTTTAGCTGACTTAATTGACTCCTCCCTTTCCCTAGTCAGCCATTTTGGAGCTGACTCCTCCCCTTCCTATGGCAGCCATTTTGTATGAGACTCCACCCCTTCTCATGGCAGCCATTTTGTAGCTGACTCCTCCCCTTCTCATGGCAGCCATGTTGTAACTGACTCCTCCCTTTCTCATGGCATCCATTTTGTAGCTGAATCCTCCCATTCATTAGGCAGCCATTTTGTAGCTGACTCTTCCCCTTTGTATGGTAGCCATTTTGTAGCTGACTCCTCCCCTTCACATGGCAGCCATTTTGTAGCTGACTCCTCCCCTTCTCATGGCAGCCATTTTGTATGAGAATCCACCCCTTCTCATGGCAGCCATTTTGTACCTGACTCTTCCCCTTCCCTAGGCAGCCATTTTGTAGCTGACTCCTCCCCTTCTCATGGCAGCCATGTTGCAACTGACTCCTCCCTTTCTCATGGCATGCATTTTGTATCTGACTCCACCCCTTTGTATGGCAGCCATTTTGTAGTTGACTCCTCCCTTACTAATGGCAGCCATTTTTAGATATCTTAGTTGACTCCTCCCCTTCCCTAGGCAGCCATTTTGGAGCTTACTCCTCCCGTTTCTATGCAGCCATTTTGTAGTTGACTCCTCCCTTTCTCATGGCAGCCATTTTTAGATATCTTAGTTGACTCCTCCCATTCATTAGGCAACCAATTTGTAGCTGACTCATCCCCTTTGTATGGTAGCCATTTTGTAGCTGACTCCTCCCCTTTGTATGGTAGCCATTTTGTAGCTGACTCCACCCTTTCTCATGGCAGCCATTTTGTAGCTGACTCCTCCCCTTCCCTAAGCAGCCTTTTTGTAGCTGATTCCTCCCCTCCCCTAGGCAGCCATTTTGTAGCTGAATCCTCCCCTTCTCATGGCAGCCATGTTGTAACTGACTCCTCCCTTTCTCATGGCATCCATTTTGTAGCTGACTCCTCCCATTCATTAGGCAGCCATTTTGTAGCTGACTCTTCCCCTTTGTATGGTAGCCATTTTGTAGCTGACTCCTCCCCTTCTCATGGCAGCTATTTTGTAGCTGACTCCTCCTCTTCTCATAGCAATCATTTTGTATCTGACTCCACCCCTTTGTATGGCAGCCATTTTGTAGTTGACTCCTCCCGTTCTCATGGCAGCCATTTTTATATGACTTAGTTGACTCCTCCCCTTCCTATGGCATCCATTTTGTAGTTGACACCTCCCCTTCTCATGGCAGCCATTTTTAGATATCTTAGTTGACTCCTCCCCTTCCCTAGGCAGCCATTTTGGAGGTTACTCCTCCCCTTTCTATGCAGCCATTTTGTAGTTGACTCCTCCCTTTCTCATGGCAGCCATTTTTAGATATCTTAGTTGACTCCTCCCATTCATTAGGCAACCAATTTGTAGCTGACTCCTCCCCTTTGTATGGTAGCCATTTTGTAGCTGACTCCTCCCCTTCTCATGGCAGCCAATTTGTAGCTGACTCCTCCTCTTCTCATAGCAATCATTTTGTATCTGACTCCACCCCTTTGTATGGCAGCCATTTTGTAGTTGACTCCTCCCTTTCTAATGGCAGCCATTTTTAGATATCTTAGTTGACTCCTCCCCTTCCCTAGGCAGCCATTTTGGAGCTTACTCCTCCCCTTTCTATGCAGCCATTTTGTAGTTGACTCCTCCCTTTCTCATGGCAGCCATTTTTAGATATCTTAGTTGACTCCTCCCATTCATTAGGCAACCAATTTGTAGCTGACTCCTCCCCTTTGTATGGTAGCCATTTTGTAGCTGACTCCTCCCCTTTGTATGGTAGCCATTTTGTAGCTGACTCCTCCCCTTTGTATGGTAGCCATTTTGTAGCTGACTCCACCTTTTCTCATGGCAGCCATTTTGTAGCTGACTCCTCCCCTTCCCTAAGCAGCCTTTTTGTAGCTGACTCCTCCCCTCCCCTAGGCAGCCATTTTGTAGCTGAATCCTCCCCTTCTCATGGCAGCCATGTTGTAACTGACTCCTCCCTTTCTCATGGCATCCATTTTGTAGCTGACTCCTCCCATTCATTAGGCAGCCATTTTGTATCTGACTCCACCCCTTTGTATGGCAGCCATTTTGTAGTTGACTCCTCCCGTTCTCATGGCAGCCATTTTTATATGACTTAGTTGACTCCTCCCCTTCCTATGGCATCCATTTTGTAGTTGACACATCCCCTTCTCATGGCAGCCATTTTGTAACTGACTCCTACCGTTCTCATTGCAGCCATTTTATAGCTGACTCCTACCCTTTTCATGGCAGCCATTTTGTAGCTTACTCCTACCTTTCTCATGGCATCCATTTTGTAGATGACACCTACCCTTCTCATGGCAGCCATTTTGTAGCTGACTCCTCTCCTTCCCTAGGCAGCCATTTTGTAGCTGACTCCTACCCTTCTCATGGCAGCCATGTTGTAACTGACTCCTCCCTTTCTCATGGCATGCATTTTGTATCTGACTCCACCCCTTTGTATGGCAGCCATTTTGTAGTTGACTCTTCCCTTTCTAATGGCAGCCATTTTTAGATATCTTAGTTGACTCCTCCCCTTCCCTAGGCAGCCATTTTGGAGCTTACTCCTCCCCTTTCTATGCAGCCATTTTGTAGTTGAATCCTCCCTTTCTCATGGCAGCCATTTTTAGATATCTTAGTTGACTCCTCCCCTTCCCTAGGCAACCAATTTGTAGCTGACTCCTCCCCTTTGTATGGTAGCTATTTTGTAGCTGACTCCTCCCCTTCTCATGGCAGCCATTTTGTAGCTGACTCCTCCTCTTCTCATAGCACTCATTTTGTATCTGACTCCACCCCTTTGTATGGCAGCCATTTTGTAGTTGACTCCTCCCTTTCTAATGGCAGCCATTTTTAGATATCTTAGTTGACTCCTCCTCTTCCCTAGGGAGCCATTTTGGAGCTGACTCCTCCCCTTTCTATGCAGCCATTTTGTAGTTGACTCCTCCCTTTCTCATGGCAGCCATTTTTAGATGGCTTAGTTGACTCCTCCCCTTCCCTAGGCAGCCATTTTGTAGCTGACTCCTCCCCTTCTAATGGGAGCCATATTGTAGCTGACACCTCCCCTTTGTATAGTAGCCAATTTGTAGCTGACACCTCCCCTCATGGCAGCCATTTTGTAGCTGACTCTTCCCCTTTCTATGGCAGCCATTTTGTAGTCGACTCCTCCCTCTCTCATGGCAGCCATTTTAGATGACTTAGTTGACTCCTCCCCTTCCTATGGCAGACATTTTGTAAGAGACTCCACCCCTTCTCATGGCAGCCATTTTGTAGCTGACTCCTCCCCTTCCCTAGGCAGCTTTTTTGTAGCTGACTCCACCCCTTCCCTAGGCAGCCATTTTGTAGCTGACTCCTCACCTTCTCATGGCAGCCATGTTGTAACTGACTCCTCCCTTTCTCATGGCATCCATTTTGTAGCTGATTCCTCCCATTCATTAGGCAACCATTTTGTAGCTGATTGCTCTCCTTTGTATGGCAGCGATTTTGTAGCTGACTCCTCCCATTCTCATGGAAGCCATTTTGTAGCTGACTCCACCCCTTCTCATAGCAGGCATTTTGTATCTGACTCCTCCCCTTTGTATTGCAGCCATTTTGTAGTTGACTCCTCCCTTTCCCATGGCAGCCATTATTAGTTGACGTAGTTCACTCCTCCCCTTCCCTAGGCAGCCATTTTGTAGCTGATGTCTTCCCTTCCTATGGCAGCCATTTTGTAGCTGACTCATCCCCTTTTCATGGCAGCCATTTTGTAGCTGACTCCTCCCTTTCTAATGGCATCCATTTTGTAGCTGACTCCTCCCCTTCACTAGGCATCCATTTTGTAGCTGACTCCTCCCCTTCACTAGGCAGCCATTTTGTAGCTGACTCTACCCATTTCTATGGCAAACATTTTGTAGCTGACACATGGCAACTATTTTGTAGCTGACTCCTACCCGACAATTCGCAGACATTTTGTACCTGATTCCTCCCCTTCCTATGGCAGCCATTTTGTATGAGACTCCACCCCTTCTCATGGCAGCCATTTTGTAGCTGACTCCTCCCCTTCCCTAGGCAGCTTTTTTGTAGCTGACTCCACCCCTTCCCTAGGCAGCCATTTTGTAGCTGACTCCTCACCTTCTCATGGCAGCCATGTTGTAACTGACTCCTCCCTTTCTCATGGCATCCATTTTGTAGCTGATTCCTCCCATTCATTAGGCAACCATTTTGTAGCTGATTGCTCCCCTTTGTATTCCAGCGATTTTGTAGCTGACTCCTCCCGTTCTCATGGAAGCCATTTTGTAGCTGACTCCACCCCTTCTCATAGCAGGCATTTTGTATCTGACTCCTCCCCTTTGTATGGCAGCCATTTTGTAGTTGACTCCTCCCTTTCCCATGGCAGCCATTATTAGTTGACGTAGTTCACTCCTCCCCTTCCCTAGGCAGCCATTTTGTAGCTGATGTCTTCCCTTCCTATGGCAGCCATTTTGTAGCTGACTCATCCCCTTTTCATGGCAGCCATTTTGTAGCTGACTCCTCCCTTTCTAATGGCATCCATTTTGTAGCTGACTCCTCCCCTTCACTAGGCAGCCATTTTGTAGCTGACTCCTCCCCTTCACTAGGCAGCCATTTTGTAGCTGACTCTACCCATTTCTATGGCAAACATTTTGTAGCTGACACATGGCAACTATTTTGTAGCTGACTCCTACCCGACAATTCGCAGACATTTTGTACCTGATTCCTCCCCTTCCTATGGCAGCCATTTTGTATGAGACTCCACCCCTTCTCATGGCAGCCATTTTGTAGCTGACTCCTCCCCTTCCCTAGGCAGCATTTTTGTAGCTGACTCCTCCCCTTACCTAGGAAGCCATTTTGTAGCTGACTCCTCCCCTTCTCATGGCAGCCATTTTGTAGCCGACACCTACCCTTCTCATGGCAGCCATTTTGTAGCTGACTCTACACGTTTCTATGGCAGACATTTTGTAGCTGACACATGGCAACTATTTTGTAGCTGTCACTTACCCTACAATTCACAGACATTTTGTACCTGATTCCTCCCCTTCCCCTCCCAGTTAACGGTTCGTTTAGCTTTATGTATTGTTCCGGGTGGGCGTTGTATTGGTTTTTTGGAAGTGTTAGACCTGTAAGAGAAAAATTTAAATGGTTGGGAAAGGCCATGGAATGTAGAAATATTTTTTTCACATTTTATTTCCTTGTAAAAACAGGTAAATCAAGAGGGATTTTTGTACATATAAGTACCCAGTGAACGGTTCGTTTAGCTTTATATATTGATCCGGGTGGGCGTTGTATTGGTTTTTCGGAAGTGTTAGACCTCTAAGAGAAAAATTTAAATGGTTGGGAAAGGCCATGGGATGTAGAAATATTTTTTTCACATTTTATTTCCTTGTAAAAACAGGTAAATCAATAGGGATTTTCGTACGGATAAGTACCCAGTGAACGGTTCGTTTAGCTTTATGTATTGTTCCGGGTGGGCGTTGTATTGGTTTTTCGGAAGTGTTAGACCTGTAAGAGAAAAATTTAAATGGTTGGCAAAGGCCATGGGATGTAGAAATATTTTTTTCACATTTTATTTCCTTGTAAAAACAGGGTAATCAATAGGGATTTTCGTACGTATAAGTACCCAGTGAACGGTTCGTTTAGCTTTATATATTGTTCCGGGTGGGCGTTGTATTGGTTTTTCGGAAGTGTTAGCCCAGTAAGAGAAAAATTTAAATGGTTGGGAAAGGCCATGGGATGTAGAAATATTTTTTTCACATTTTATTTCCTTGTAAAAACAGGTAAATCTATAGGAATTTTCGTACGTATAAGTACCCAGTGAACTGTTTGTTTAGCTTTATATATTGTTCCGGGTGGGCGTTGTATTGGTTTTTCGGAAGTGTTAGCCCTGTAAGAGAAAAATTTAAATGGTTGGGAAAGGCCATGGGATGTAGAAATATTGTTTTCACATTTTATTTCCTTGTAAAAACAGGTAAATCAATAGGGATTTTCGTACGTATAAATACCCAGTGAACGGCTTGTTTAGCTTTATATATTGGTCAGGGTGGGCGTTGTATTGGTTTTTCGGAAGTGTTAGCCCTGTAAGAGAAAAATTTAAATGGTTGGGAAAGGCCATGGGATGTAGAAATATTGTTTTCACATTTTATATCCTTGTAATAACAGGTAAATCAATAGGGATTTTTGTACGGATAAGTACCCAGTGAACGGTTCGTTTAGCTTTATATATTGTTCCGGGAGGGCGCTGTATTGGTTTTTCGGAAGTGTTAGCCCTGTAAGAGAAAAATTTAAATGGTTGGGAAAGGCCATGGGATGTAGAAATATTGTTTTCACATTTTATTTTCTTGTAAAAACAGGTAAATCAATAGGGATTTTCGTACATATAAGTACCCAGTGAACGGTTCGTTTAGCTTTATATATTGTTCCGGGAGGGCGCTGTATTGGTTTTTCGGAAGTGTTAGCCCTGTAAGAGAAAAATTTAAATGGTTGGGAAAGGCCATGGGATGTAGAAATATTATTTTCACATTTTATTTCCTTGTAAAAACAGGTAAATCAATAGGGATTTTCGTACATATAAGTACCCAGTGAACGGTTCGTTTAGCTTTATATATTGGTCCGGGTGGGCGTTGTATTGGTTTTTCGGAAGTGTTAGCCCTGTAAGAGAAAAATTTAAATCGTTGGGAAAGGCCATGGGATGTAGAAATATTGTTTTCACATTTTATTTCCTTGTAAAAACAGGTAAATCAAGAGCGATTTTCGTACGTATAAGTACCCAGTGAACGGTTCGTTTAGCTTTATATATTGGTCAGGGTGGGCGTTGTATTGGTTTTTCGGAAGTGTTAGCCCTGTAAGAGAAAAATTTAAATGGTTGGGAAAGGCCATGGGATGTGGAAATATTGTTTTCACATTTTATATCCTTGTAATAACAGGTAAATCAATAGGGATTTTTGTACGGATAAGTACCCAGTGAACGGTTCGTTTAGCTTTATATATTGTTCCGGGTGGGCGCTGTATTGGTTTTTCGGAAGTGTTAGCCCTGTAAGAGTAAAATATAAATGGTTGGGAAAGGCCATGGGATGTAGAAATATTTTTTTCACATTTTATTTCCTTGTAAAAACAGGTAAATCAATAGGGATTTTCGTACATATAAATACCCAGAGAACGGTTCGTTTAGCTTTATATATTGATCCGGGTGGGCGTTGTATTGGTTTTTCGGAAGTGTTAGCCCTGTAAGAGAAAAATTTAAATGGTTGGGAAAGGCCATGGGATGTAGAAATATTTTTTTCACATTTTATTTCCTTGTAAAAACAGGTAAATCAATAGGGATTTTCGTACGGATAAGTACCCAGTGAACGGTTCGTTTAGCTTTATATATTGTTCCGGGTGGGCGTTGTATTGGTTTTTCGGAAGTGTTAGCCCTGTAAGAGAAAAATTTAAATGGTTGGGAAAGGCCATGGGATGTAGAAATATTTTTTTCACATTTTATATCCTTGTAATAACAGGTAAATCAAGAGGGATTTTCGTACGGATAAGTACCCACTGAACGGTTCGTTAAGCTTTATATATTGTTCCGGGTGGGCGTTGTATTGGTTTTTCGGAAGTGTTAGCCCTGTAAGAGAAAAATTTAAATGGTTGGGAAAGGCCATGGGATGTAGAAATATTTTTTCACATTTTATTTCCTTGTAAAAACAGGTAAATCAAGAGGGATTTTCGTACGGATAAGTACCAAGTGAACGGTTCGTTTAGCTTTATATATTGGTCCGGGTGGGCGTTGTATTGGTTTTTCGGAAGTGTAAGCCCTGGAAGTGAAAAATTTAAATGGTTGGGAAAGGCCATGGGATGTAGAAATATTTTTTTCACATTTTATTTCCTTGTAAAAACAGGTAAATCAATAGGGATTTTCGTACGTATAAGTACCCAGGGAACGGTTCATTTAGCTTTATATATTGTTCCGTCTGGGCGTTGTATTGGTTTTTTGGAAGTGTTAGACCTGTAAGAGAAAAATTTAAATGGTTGGGAAAGGCCATGGGATGTAGAAATATTGTTTTGACATTTTATTTCCTTGTAAAAACAGGTAAATCAATAGGGATTTTCGTACATATAAGTACCCAGTTAACGGTTCGTTTAGCTTTATATATTGTTCCGGGTGGGCGTTGTATTCGTTTTTCGGAAGTGTTAGACCTGTAAGAGAAAAATTTAAATGGTTGGGAAAGGCCATGGGATGTAGAAATATTTTTTTCACATATTATTTCCTTGTAAAAACAGGTAAATCAATAGGGATTTTCGTACATATAAGTACCCAGTGAAGGGTTCGTTTAGCTTTATATATTGGTCCGGGTGGGCGTTGTATTGGTTTTTTGGAAGTGTTAGCCCTGTAAGAGAAAAATTTAAATGGTTGGGAAAGGCCATGGGATGTAGAAATATTTTTTTCACATTTTATTTCCTTGTAAAAACAGGTAAATCAATAGGGATTTTCGTACGGATAAGTACCCAGTGAACGGTTCGTTTAGCTTTATATATTGTTCCGGGTGGGCGTTGTATTGGTTTTTCGGAAGTGTTAGCCCTGTAAGAGAAAAATTTAAATGGTTGGGAAAGGCCATGGGATGTAGAAATATTTTTTTCACATTTTATTTCCTTGTAAAAACAGGTAAATCAAGAGGGATTTTCGTACGTATAAGTACCCAGTGAACGGTTCGTTTAGCTTTATATATTGTTCCGGGTGGGCGTTGTATTGGTTTTTCGGAAGTGTTAGCCCTGTAAGAGAAAAATTTAAATGGTTGGGAAAGGCCATGGGATGTAGAAATATTTTTTTCACATTTTATATCCTTGTAATAACAGGTAAATCAATAGGGATTTTTGTACGGATAAGTACCCAGTGAACGGTTCGTTTAGCTTTATATATTGTTCCGGGTGGGCGTTGTATTGGTTTTTCGGAAGTGTTAGCCCTGTAAGAGAAAAATTTAAATGGTTGGGAAAGGCCATGGGATGTAGAAATATTTTTTTCACATTTTATATCCTTGTAATAACAGGTAAATCAATAGGGATTTTCGTACGTATAAGTACCCAGTGAACGGTTCGTTTAGCTTTATATATTGTTCCGGGTGTGCGTTGTATTGGTTTTTCGGAAGTGTTAGCCCTGTAAGAGAAAAATTTAAATGGTTGAGAAAGGCCATGGGATGTAGAAATATTTTTTTCACATTTTATTTCCTTGTAAAAACAGGTAAATCAAGAGGGATTTTCGTACGGATAAGTACCCAGTGAACGGTTCGTTAAGCTTTATATATTGTTCCGGGTGGGCGTTGTATTGGTTTTTCAGAAGTGTTAGCCCTGTAAGAGAAAAATTTAAATGGTTGGGAAAGGCCATGGGATGTAGAAATATTTTTTCACATTTTATATCCTTGTAAAAACAGGTAAATCAAGAGGGATTTTCGTACGGATAAGTACCCAGTGAACGGTTCGTTTAGCTTTATATATTGTTCCGGGTGGGCGCTGTATTGGTTTTTCGGAAGTGTTAGCCCTGTAAGAGAAAAATTTAAATGGTTGGGAAAGGCCATGGGATGTAGAAATATTTTTTTCACATTTTATTTCCTTGTAAAAACAGGTAAATCAATAGGGATTTTCGTACATATAAATACCCAGTGAACGGTTCGTTTAGCTTTATATATTGATCCGGGTGGACGTTGTATTGGGTTTTCGGAAGTGTTAGCCCTGTAAGAGAAAAATTTAAATGGTTGGGAAAGGCCATGGGATGTAGAAATATTTTTTTCTCATTTTATTTCCTTGTAAAAACAGGTAAATCAATAGGGATTTTCGTACGGATAAGTACCCAGTGAACGGTTCGTTTAGCTTTATATATTGTTCCGGGTGGGCGTTGTATTGGTTTTTCGGAAGTGTTAGCCCTGTAAGAGAAAAATTTAAATGGTTGGGAAAGGCCATGGGATGTAGAAATATTTTTTCACATTTTATTTCCTTGTAAAAACAGGTAAATCAAGAGGGATTTTCGTACGGATAAGTACCAAGTGAACGGTTCGTTTAGCTTTATATATTGTTCCGTCTGGGTGTTGTATTGGTTTTTTGTAAGTGTTAGACCTGTAAAAGAAAAATTTAAATGGTTGGGAAAGGCCATGGGATGTAGAAATATTGTTTTGACATTTTATTTCCTTGTAAAAACAGGTAAATCAATAGGGATTTTCGTACAAATAAGTACCCAGTTAACGGTTCGTTTAGCTTTATATATTGTTCCGGGTGGGCGTTGTATTCGTTTTTCGGAAGTGTTAGACCTGTAAGAGAAAAATTTAAATGGTTGGGAAAGGCCATGGGATGTAGAAATATTTTTTTCACATATTATTTCCTTGTAAAAACAGGTAAATCAATAGGGAATATCGTACATATAAGTACCCAGTGAAGGGTTCGTTTAGCTTTATATATTGGTCCGGGTGGGCGTTGTATTGGTTTTTCGGAAGTGTAAGCCCTGGAAGAAAAAAATTTAAATGGTTGGGAAAGGCCATGGGATGTAGAAATATTTTTTTCACATTTTATTTCCTTGTAAAAACAGGTAAATCAATAGGGATTTTCGTACGGATAAGTACCCAGTGAACGGTTCATTTAGCTTTATATATTGTTCCGTCTGGGTGTTGTATTGGTTTTTTGTAAGTGTTAGACCTGTAAAAGAAAAATTTAAATGGTTGGGAAAGGCCATGGGATGTAGAAATATTGTTTTGACATTTTATTTCCTTGTAAAAACAGGTAAATCAATAGGGATTTTCGTACAAATAAGTACCCAGTTAACGGTTCGTTTAGCTTTATATATTGTTCCGGGTGGGCGTTGTATTCGTTTTTCGGAAGTGTTAGACCTGTAAGAGAAAAATTTAAATGGTTGGGAAAGGCCATGGGATGTAGAAATATTTTTTTCACATATTATTTCCTTGTAAAAACAGGTAAATCAATAGGGAATATCGTACATATAAGTACCCAGTGAAGGGTTCGTTTAGCTTTATATATTGGTCCGGGTGGGCGTTGTATTGTTTTTTTGGAAGTGTTAGCCCTGTAAGAGAAAAATTTAAATGGTTGGGAAAGGCCATGGGATGTAGAAATATTTTTTTCACATTTTATTTCCTTGTAAAAACAGGTAAATCAATAGGGATTTTCGTACGGATAAGTACCCAGTGAACGGTTCGTTTAGCTTTATATATTGTTCCGGGTGGGCGTTGTATTGGTTTTTCGGAAGTGTTAGCCCTGTAAGAGAAAAATTTAAATGGTTGGGAAAGGCCATGGGATGTAGAAATATTTTTTTCACATTTTATTTCCTTGTAAAAACAGGTAAATCAAGAGGGATTTTCGTACGGATAAGTACCAAGTGAACGGTTCGTTTAGCTTTATATATTGGTCCGGGTGGGCGTTGTATTGGTTTTTCAGAAGTGTAAGCCCTGGAAGAGAAAAATTTAAATGGTTGGGAAAGGCCATGGGATGTAGAAATATTTTTTTCACATTTTATTTCCTTGTAAAAACAGGTAAATCAATAGGGATTTTCGTACGTATAAGTACCCAGTGAACGGTTCATTTAGCTTTATATATTGTTCCGTCTGGGCGTTGTATTGGTTTTTCGGAAGTGTTAGACCTGTAAGAGAAAAATTTAAATCGTTGGGAAAGGCCATGGGATGTAGAAATATTGTTTTGACATTTTATTTCCTTGTAAAAACAGGTAAATCAATAGGGATTTTCGTACATATAAGTACCCAGTTAACGGTTCGTTTAGCTTTATATATTGTTCCGGGTGGGCGTTGTATTCGTTTTTCAGAAGTGTTAGACCTGTAAGAGAAAAATTTAAATGGTTGGGAAAGGCCATGGGATGTAGAAATATTTTTTTCACATATTATTTCCTTGTAAAAACAGGTAAATCAATAGGGATTTTCGTACTTATAAGTACCCAGTGAAGGGTTCGTTTAGCTTTATATATTGGTCCGGTTGGGCGTTGTATTGGTTTTTTGGAAGTGTTAGCCCTGTAAGAGAAAAATTTAAATGGTTGGGAAAGGCCATGGGATGTAGAAATATTTTTTTCACATTTTATTTCCTTGTAAAAACAGGTAAATCAATAGGGATTTTCGTACGGATAAGTACCCAGTGAACGGTTCGTTTAGCTTTATATATTGTTCCGGGTGGGCGTTGTATTGGTTTTTCGGAAGTGTTAGCCCTGTAAGAGAAAAATTTAAATGGTTGGGAAAGGCCATGGGATGTAGAAATATTTTTTTCACATTTTATTTCCTTGTAAAAACAGGTAAATCAAGAGGGATTTTCGTACGGATAAGTACCCAGTGAACGGTTCGTTTAGCTTTATATATTGTTCCGGGTGGGCGTTGTATTGGTTTCTCGGAAGTGTTAGCCCTGAAAGAGAAAAATTTAAATGGTTGGGAAAGGCCATGGGATGTAGAAATATTTTTTCACATTTTATTTCCTTGTAAAAACAGGTAAATCAATAGGGATTTTCGTACGTATAAGTACCCAGTGAACGGTTCATTTAGCTTTATATATTGTTCCGTCTGGGCGTTGTATTGGTTTTTCGGAAGTGTTAGACCTGTAAGAGAAAAATTTAAATCGTTGGGAAAGGCCATGGGATGTAGAAATATTGTTTTGACATTTTATTTCCTTGTAAAAACAGGTAAATCAATAGGGATTTTCGTACATATAAGTACCCAGTTAACGGTTCGTTTAGCTTTATATATTGTTCCGGGTGGGCGTTGTATTCGTTTTTCAGAAGTGTTAGACCTGTAAGAGAAAAATTTAAATGGTTGGGAAAGGCCATGGGATGTAGAAATATTTTTTTCACATATTATTTCCTTGTAAAAACAGGTAAATCAATAGGGATTTTCGTAGATATAAGTACCCAGTGAACGGTTCGTTTAGCTTTATATATTGATCCGGGTGGGCGTTGTATTGGTTTTTCGGAAGTGTTAGCCCTGTAAGAGAAAAATTTAAATGGTTGGGAAAGGCCATGGGATGTAGAAATATTTTTTTCACATTTTATTTCCTTGTAAAAACAGGTAAATCAATAGGGATTTTCGTACGGATAAGTACCCAGTGAACGGTTCGTTTAGCTTTATATATTGTTCCGGGTGGGCGTTGTATTGGTTTTTCGGAAGTGTTAGCCCTGTAAGAGAAAAATTTAAATGGTTGGGAAAGGCCATGGGATGTAGAAATATTTTTTTCACATTTTATTTCCTTGTAAAAACAGGTAAATCAAGAGGGATTTTCGTACGGATAAGTACCCAGTGAACGGTTCGTTTAGCTTTATATATTGTTCCGGGTGGGCGTTGTATTGGTTTCTCGTAAGTGTTAGCCCTGAAAGAGAAAAAATTAAATGGTTGGGAAAGGCCATGGGATGTAGAAATATTTTTTCACATTTTATTTCCTTGTAAAAACAGGTAAATCAAGAGGGATTTTTGTACGGATAAGTACCCAGTGAACGGTTCGTTTAGCTATATATATTGGTCCGGGTGGGCGTTGTATTGGTTTTTCAGAAGTGTAAGCCCTGGAAGAGAAAAATTTAAATGGTTGGGAAAGGCCATGGGATGTAGAAATATTTTTTTCACATTTTATTTCCTTGTAAAAACAGGTAAATCAATAGGGATTTTCGTATGGATAAGTACCCAGTGAACGGTTCGTTAAGCTTTATATATTGTTCCGGGTGGGCGTTGTATTGGTTTTTCGGAAGTGTTAGCCCTGTAAGAGAAAAATTTAAATGGTTGGGAAAGGCCATGGGATGTAGAAATATTTTTTCACATTTTATATCCTTGTAAAAACAGGTAAATCAAGAGGGATTTTCGTACGGATAAGTACCCAGTGAACGGTTCGTTTAGCTTTATATATTGTTCCGGGTGGGCGCTGTATTGGTTTTTCGGAAGTGTTAGCCCTGTAAGAGAAAAATTTAAATGGTTGGGAAAGGCCATGGGATGTAGAAATATTTTTTTCACATTTTATTTCCTTGTAAAAACAGGTAAATCAATAGGGATTTTCGTACATATAAATACCCAGTGAACGGTTCGTTTAGCTTTATATATTGATCCGGGTGGGCGTTGTATTGGTTTTTCGGAAGTGTTAGCCCTGTAAGAGAAAAATTTAAATGGTTGGGAAAGGCCATGGGATGTAGAAATATTTTTTTCACATTTTATTTCCTTGTAAAAACAGGTAAATCTATAGGGATTTTCGTACGGATAAGTACCCAGTGAACGGTTCGTTTAGCTTTATATATTGTTCCGGGTGGGCGTTGTATTGGTTTTTCGGAAGTGTTAGCCCTGTAAGAGAAAAATTTAAATGGTTGGGAAAGGCCATGGGATGTAGAAATATTTTTTTCACATTTTATTTCCTTGTAAAAACAGGTAAATCAATAGGGATTTTCGTATGGATAAGTACCCAGTGAACGGTTCGTTAAGCTTTATATATTGTTCCGGGTGGGCGTTGTATTGGTTTTTCGGAAGTGTTAGCCCTGTAAGAGAAAAATTTAAATGGTTGGGAAAGGCCATGGGATGTAGAAATATTTTTTCACATTTTATATCCTTGTAAAAACAGGTAAATCAAGAGGGATTTTCGTACGGATAAGTACCCAGTGAACGGTTCGTTTAGCTTTATATATTGTTCCGGGTGGGCGCTGTATTGGTTTTTCGGAAGTGTTAGCCCTGTAAGAGAAAAATTTAAATGGTTGGGAAAGGCCATGGGATGTAGAAATATTTTTTTCACATTTTATTTCCTTGTAAAAACAGGTAAATCAATAGGGATTTTCGTACATATAAATACCCAGTGAACGGTTCGTTTAGCTTTATATATTGATCCGGGTGGGCGTTGTATTGGTTTTTCGGAAGTGTAAGCCCTGGAAGAAAAAAATTTAATTGGTTGGGAAAGGCCATGGGATGTAGAAATATTTTTTTCACATTTTATTTCCTTGTAAAAACAGGTAAATCTATAGGGATTTTCGTACGGATAAGTACCCAGTGAACGGTTCATTTAGCTTTATATATTGTTCCGTCTGGGTGTTGTATTGGTTTTTTGGAAGTGTTAGACCTGTAAGAGAAAAATTTAAATGGTTGGGAAAGGCCATGGGATGTAGAAATATTTTTTTGACATTTTATTTCCTTGTAAAAACTGGTAAATCAATAGGGATTTTCGTACATATAAGTACCCAGTTAACGGTTCGTTTAGCTTTATATATTGTTCCGGGTGGGCGTTGTATTCGTTTTTCGGAAGTGTTAGACCTGTAAGAGAAAAATTTAAATGGTTGGGAAAGGCCATGGGATGTAGAAATATTTTTTTCACATATTATTTCCTTGTAAAAACAGGTAAATCAATAGGGATTTTCGTACATATAAGTACCCAGTGAAGGGTTCGTTTAGCTTTATATATTGGTCCGGGTGGGCGTTGTATTGGTTTTTTGGAAGTGTTAGCCCTGTAAGAGAAAAATTTAAATGGTTGGGAAAGGCCATGGGATGTAGAAATATTTTTTTCACATTTTATTTCCTTGTAAAAACAGGTAAATCAATAGGGATTTTCGTACGGATAAGTACCCAGTGAACGGTTCGTTTAGCTTTATATATTGTTCCGGGTGGGCGTTGTATTGGTTTTTCGGAAGTGTTAGCCCTGTAAGAGAAAAATTTAAATGGTTGGGAAAGGCCATGGGATGTAGAAATATTTTTTTCACATTTTATTTCCTTGTAAAAACAGGTAAATCAAGAGGGATTTTCGTACGGATAAGTACCAAGTGAACGGTTCGTTTAGCTTTATATATTGGTCCGGGTGGGCGTTGTATTGGTTTTTCAGAAGTGTAAGCCCTGGAAGAGAAAAATTTAAATGGTTGGGAAAGGCCATGGGATGTAGAAATATTTTTTTCACATTTTATTTCCTTATAAAAACAGGTAAATCAATAGGGATTTTCGTACGTATAAGTACCCAGTGAACAGTTCATTTAGCTTTATATATTGTTCCGTCTGGGCGTTGTATTGGTTTTTCGGAAGTGTTAGACCTGTAAGAGAAAAATTTAAATCGTTGGGAAAGGCCATGGGATGTAGAAATATTGTTTTGACATTTTATTTCCTTGTAAAAACAGGTAAATCAATAGGGATTTTCGTACATATAAGTACCCAGTTAACGGTTCGTTTAGCTTTATATATTGTTCCGGGTGGGCGTTGTATTCGTTTTTCAGAAGTGTTAGACCTGTAAGAGAAAAATTTAAATGGTTGGGAAAGGCCATGGGATGTAGAAATATTTTTTTCACATATTATTTCCTTTTAAAAACAGGTAAATCAATAGGGATTTTCGTACATATAAGTACCCAGTGAAGGGTTCGTTTAGCTTTATATATTGGTCCGGGTGGGCGTTGTATTGGTTTTTTGGAAGTGTTAGCCCTGTAAGAGAAAAATTTAAATGGTTGGGAAAGGCCATGGGATGTAGAAATATTTTTTTCACATTTTATTTCCTTGTAAAAACAGGTAAATCAATAGGGATTTTCGTACGGATAAGTACCCAGTGAACGGTTCGTTTAGCTTTATATATTGTTCCGGGTGGGCTTTGTATTGGTTTTTCGGAAGTGTTAGCCCTGTAAGAGAAAAATTTAAATGGTTGGGAAAGGCCATGGGATGTAGAAATATTTTTTTCACATTTTATTTCCTTGTAAAAACAGGTAAATCAAGAGGGATTTTCGTACGGATAAGTACCCAGTGAACGGTTCGTTTAGCTTTATATATTGTTCCGGGTGGGCGTTGTATTGGTTTCTCGGAAGTGTTAGCCCTGAAAGAGAAAAATTTAAATGGTTGGGAAAGGCCATGGGATGTAGAAATATTTTTTCACATTTTATTTCCTTGTAAAAACAGGTAAATCAATAGGGATTTTCGTACGTATAAGTACCCAGTGAACGGTTCATTTAGCTTTATATATTGTTCCGTCTGGGCGTTGTATTGGTTTTTCGGAAGTGTTAGACCTGTAAGAGAAAAATTTAAATGGTTGGGAAAGGCCATGGGATGTAGAAATATTGTTTTGACATTTTATTTCCTTGTAAAAACAGGTAAATCAATAGGGATTTTCGTACATATAAGTACCCAGTTAACGGTTCGTTTAGCTTTATATATTGTTCCGGGTGGGCGTTGTATTCGTTTTTCAGAAGTGTTAGACCTGTAAGAGAAAAATTTAAATGGTTGGGAAAGGCCATGGGATGTAGAAATATTTTTTTCACATATTATTTCCTTGTAAAAACAGGTAAATCAATAGGGATTTTCGTACATATAAGTACCCAGTGAAGGGTTCGTTTAGCTTTATATATTGGTCCGGGTGGGCGTTGTATTGGTTTTTTGGAAGTGTTAGCCCTGTAAGAGAAAAATTTAAATGGTTGGGAAAGGCCATGGGATGTAGAAATATTTTTTTCACATTTTATTTCCTTGTAAAAACAGGTAAATCAATAGGGATTTTCGTACGGATAAGTACCCAGTGAACGGTTCGTTTAGCTTTATATATTGTTCCGGGTGGGCGTTGTATTGGTTTTTCGGAAGTGTTAGCCCTGTAAGAGAAAAATTTAAATGGTTGGGAAAGGCCATGGGATGTAGAAATATTTTTTTCACATTTTATTTCCTTGTAAAAACAGGTAAATCAAGAGGGATTTTCGTACGGATAAGTACCCAGTGAACGGTTCGTTTAGCTTTATATATTGTTCCGGGTGGGCGTTGTATTGGTTTCTCGGAAGTGTTAGCCCTGAAAGAGAAAAATTTAAATGGTTGGGAAAGGCCATGGGATGTAGAAATATTTTTTCACATTTTATTTCCTTGTAAAAACAGGTAAATCAAGAGGGATTTTTGTACGGATAAGTACCCAGTGAACGGTTCGTTTAGCTTTATATATTGGTCCGGGTGGGCGTTGTATTGGTTTTTCGGAAGTGTAAGCCCTGGAAGAGAAAAATTTAAATGGTTGGGAAAGGCCATGGGATGTAGAAATATTTTTTTCACATTTTATTTCCTTGTAAAAACAGGTAAATCAATAGGGATTTTCGGACGTATAAGTACCCAGTGAACGGTTCATTTAGCTTTATATATTGTTCCGTCTGGGCGTTGTATTGGTTTTTCGGAAGTGTTAGACCTGTAAGAGAAAAATTTAAATGGTTGGGAAAGGCCATGGGATGTAGAAATATTGTTTTGACATTTTATTTCCTTGTAAAAACAGGTAAATCAATAGGGATTTTCGTACATATATGTACCCAGTTAACGGTTCGTTTAGCTTTATATATTGTTCCGGGTGGGCGTTGTATTCGTTTTTTGGAAGTGTTAGACCTGTAAGAGAAAAATTTAAATGGTTGGGAAAGGCCATGGGATGTAGAAATATTTTTTTCACATTTTATTTCCTTGTAAAAACAGGTAAATCAATAGGGATTTTCGTACATATAAGTACCCAGTTAACGGTTCGTTTAGCTTTATATATTGTTCCGGGTGGGCGTTGAATTGGTTTTTCGGAAGTGTTAGCCCTGTAAGAGAAAAATTTAAATGGTTGGGAAAGGCCATGGGATGTAGAAATATTTTTTTCACATATTATTTCCTTGTAAAAACAGGTAAATCAATAGGGATTTTCGTACATATAAGTACCCAGTGAAGGGTTCGTTTAGCTTTATATATTGGTCCGGGTGGGCGTTGTATTGGTTTTTTGGAAGTGTTAGCCCTGTAAGAGAAAAATTTAAATGGTTGGGAAAGGCCATGGGATGTAGAAATATTTTTTTCACATTTTATTTCCTTGTAAAAACAGGTAAATCAATAGGGATTTTCGTACGGATAAGTACCCAGTGAACGGTTCGTTTAGCTTTATATATTGTTCCGGGTGGGCGTTGTATTGGTTTTTCGGAAGTGTTAGCCCTGTAAGAGAAAAATTTAAATGGTTGGGAAAGGCCATGGGATGTAGAAATATTTTTTTCACATTTTATTTCCTTGTAAAAACAGGTAAATCAAGAGGGATTTTCGTACGGATAAGTACCCAGTGAACGGTTCGTTTAGCTTTATATATTGTTCCGGGTGGGCGTTGTATTGGTTTCTCGGAAGTGTTAGCCCTGAAAGAGAAAAATTTAAATGGTTGGGAAAGGCCATGGGATGTAGAAATATTTTTTCACATTTTATTTCCTTGTAAAAACAGGTAAATCAATAGGGATTTTCGTACATATAAGTACCCAGTTAACGGTTCGTTTAGCTTTATATATTGTTCCGCGTGGGCGTTGTATTAGTTTTTTGGAAGTGTTAGACCTGTAAGAGAAAAATTTAAATGGTTGGAAAAGGCCATGGGATGTAGAAATATTTTTTTCACATTTTATTTCCTTGTAAAAACAGGTAAATCAATAGGGATTTTCGTACGGATAAGTACCCAGTGAAGGGTTCGTTTAGCTTTATATATTGGTCCGGGTGGGCGTTGTATTGGTTTTTTGGAAGTGTTAGCCCTGTAAGAGAAAAATTTAAATGGTTGGGAAAGGCCATGGGATGTAGAAATATTTTTTTCACCTTTTATTTCCTTGTAAAAACAGGTAACTCAATAGGGACTTTCGTACATATAAGTACCCAGTGAACGTTTCGTTTAGCTTTATATATTGGTCCGGGTGGGCGTTGTATTGGTTTTTTGGAAGTGTTAGCCCTGTAAGAGAAAAATTTAAATGGTTGGGAAAGGCCATGGGATGTAGAAATATTTTTTTCACATATTATTTCCTTGTAAAAACAGGTAAATCAATAGGGATTTTCGTACATATAAGTACCCAGTGAAGGGTTCGTTTAGCTTTATATATTGGTCCGGGTGGGCGTTGTATTGGTTTTTTGGAAGTGTTAGCCCTGTAAGAGAAAAATTTAAATGGTTGGGAAAGGCCATGGGATGTAGAAATATTTTTTTCACATTTTATTTCCTTGTAAAAACAGGTAAATCAAGAGGGATTTTCGTACGGATAAGTACCCAGTGAACGGTTCGTTTAGCTTTATATATTGTTCCGGGTGGGCGTTGTATTGGTTTTTCGGAAGTGTTAGCCCTGTAAGAGAAAAATTTAAATGGTTGGGAAAGGCCATGGGATGTAGAAATATTTTTTTCACATTTTATTTCCTTGTAAAAACAGGTAAATCAAGAGGGATTTTCGTACGGATAAATACCCAGTGAACGGTTCGTTTAGCTTTATTTATTGTTCCGGGTGGGCGTTGTATTGGTTTTTCGGAAGTGTTAGCCCTGTAAGAGAAAAATTTAAATGGTTGGGAAAGGCCATGGGATGTAGAAATAGTTTTTCACATTTTATTTCCTTGTAAAAACAGGTAAATCAAGAGGGATTTTCGTACGGATAAGTACCCAGTGAACGTTTCGTTTAGCTTTATATATTGGTCCGGGTGGGCGTTGTATTGGTTTTTCAGAAGTGTAAGCCCTGGAAGAGAAAAATTTAAATGGTTGGGAAAGGCCATGGGATGTAGAAATATTTTTTTCACATTTTATTTCCTTGTAAAAACAGGTAAATCAATAGGGATTTTCGTACGTATAAGTACCCAGTGAACGGTTCATTTAGCTTTATATATTGTTCCGTCTGGGCGTTGTATTGGTTTTTCGGAAGTGTTAGACCTGTAAGAGAAAAATTTAAATGGTTGGGAAAGGCCATGGGATGTAGAAATATTGTTTTGACATTTTATTTCCTTGTAAAAACAGGTAAATCAATAGGGATTTTCGTACATATAAGTACCCAGTTAACGGTTCGTTTAGCTTTATATATTGTTCCGCGTGGGCGTTGTATTAGTTTTTTGGAAGTGTTAGACCTGTAAGAGAAAAATTTAAATGGTTGGGAAAGGCCATGGGATGTAGAAATATTTTTTTCACATTTTATTTCCTTGTAAAAACAGGTAAATCAATAGGGATTTTCGTACGGATAAGTACCCAGTGAAGGGTTCGTTTAGCTTTATATATTGGTCCGGGTGGGCGTTGTATTGGTTTTTTGGAAGTGTTAGCCCTGTAAGAGAAAAATTTAAATGGTTGGGAAAGGCCATGGGATGTAGAAATATTTTTTTCACCTTTTATTTCCTTGTAAAAACAGGTAAATCAATAGGGACTTTCGTACATATAAGTACCCAGTGAACGTTTCGTTTAGCTTTATATATTGGTCCGGGTGGGCGTTGTATTGGTTTTTTGGAAGTGTTAGCCCTGTAAGAGAAAAATTTAAATGGTTGGGAAAGGCCATGGGATGTAGAAATATTTTTTTCACATATTATTTCCTTGTAAAAACAGGTAAATCAATAGGGATTTTCGTACATATAAGTACCCAGTGAAGGGTTCGTTTAGCTTTATATATTGGTCCGGGTGGGCGTTGTATTGGTTTTTTGGAAGTGTTAGCCCTGTAAGAGAAAAATTTAAATGGTTGGGAAAGGACATGGGATGTAGAAATATTTTTTTCACATTTTATTTCCTTGTAAAAACAGGTAAATCAAGAGGGATTTTCGTACGGATAAGTACCCAGTGAACGGTTCGTTTAGCTTTATATATTGTTCCGGGTGGGCGTTGTATTGGTTTTTCGGAAGTGTTAGCCCTGTAAGAGAAAAATTTAAATGGTTGGGAAAGGCCATGGTATGTAGAAATATTTTTTCACATTTTATTTCCTTGTAAAAACAGGTAAATCAAGAGGGATTTTCGTACGGATAAGTACCCAGTGAACGGTTCGTTTAGCTTTATATATTGGTCCGGGTGGGCGTTGTATTGGTTTTTCGGAAGTGTAAGCCCTGGAAGAGAAAAATTTAAATGGTTGGGAAAGGCCATGGGATGTAGAAATATTTTTTTCACATTTTATTTCCTTGTAAAAACAGGTAAATCAAGAGGGATTTTCGGACGTATAAGTACCCAGTGAACGGTTCATTTAGCTTTATATATTGTTCCGTCTGGGCGTTGTATTGGTTTTTCGGAAGTGTTAGACCTGTAAGAGAAAAATTTAAATTGTTGGGAAAGGCCATGGGATGTAGAAATATTGTTTTGACATTTTATTTCCTTGTAAAAACAGGTAAATCAATAGGGATTTTCGTACATATAAGTACCCAGTTAACGGTTCGTTTAGCTTTATATATTGTTCCGGGTGGGCGTTGTATTCGTTTTTTGGAAGTGTTAGACCTGCAAGAGAAAAATTTAAATGGTTGGGAAAGGCCATGGGATGTAGAAATATTTTTTTCACATTTTATTTCCTTGTAAAAACAGGTAAATCAATAGGGATTTTCGTACGGATAAGTACCCAGTGAACCGTTCGTTTAGCTTTATATATTGTTCCGGGTGGGCGTTGTATTGGTTTTTCGGAAGTGTTAGACCTGTAAGAGAAAAATTTAAATGGTTGGGAAAGGCCATGGGATGTAGAAATATTGTTTTCACCTTTTATTTCCTTGTAAAAACAGGTAAATCAATAGGGACTTTCGTACATATAAGTACCCAGTGAACGTTTCGTTTAGCTTTATATATTGGTCCGGGTGGGCGTTGTTTTGGTTTTTTGGAAGTGTTAGCCCTGTAAGAGAAAAATTTAAATGGTTGGGAAAGGCCATGGGATGTAGAAATATTTTTTCACATATTATTTCCTTGTAAAAACAGGTAAATCAATAGGGATTTTCGTACATATAAGTACCCAGTGAAGGGTTCGTTTATCTTTATATATTGGTCCGGGTGGGCGTTGTATTGGTTTTTTGGAAGTGTTAGCCCTGTAAGAGAAAAATTTAAATGGTTGGGAAAGGCCATGGGATGTAGAAATATTTTTTTCACATTTTATTTCCTTGTAAAAACAGGTAAATCAAGAGGGATTTTCGTACGGATAAGTACCCAGTGAACGGTTCGTTTAGCTTTATATATTGTTCCGGGTGGGCGTTGTATTGGTTTTTCGGAAGTGTTAGCCCTGTAAGAGAAAAATTTAAATGGTTGGGAAAGGCCATGGTATGTAGAAATATTTTTTCACATTTTATTTCCTTGTAAAAACAGGTAAATCAAGAGGGATTTTCGTACGGATAAGTACCCAGTGAAGGGTTCGTTTAGCTTTATATATTGGTCCGGGTGGGCGTTGTATTGGTTTTTCGGAAGTGTAAGCCCTGGAAGAGAAAAATTTAAATGGTTGGGAAAGGCCATGGGATGTAGAAATATTTTTTTCACATTTTATTTCCTTGTAAAAACAGGTAAATCAATAGGGATTTTCGGACGTATAAGTACCCAGTGAACGGTTCATTTAGCTTTATATATTGTTCCGTCTGGGCGTTGTATTGGTTTTTCGGAAGTGTTAGACCTGTAAGAGAAAAATTTAAATTGTTGGGAAAGGCCATGGGATGTAGAAATATTGTTTTGACATTTTATTTCCTTGTAAAAACAGGTAAATCAATAGGGATTTTCGTACATATAAGTACCCAGTTAACGGTTCGTTTAGCTTTATATATTGTTCCGGGTGGGCGTTGTATTCGTTTTTTGGAAGTGTTAGACCTGCAAGAGAAAAATTTAAATGGTTGGGAAAGGCCATGGGATGTAGAAATATTTTTTCACATTTTATTTCCTTGTAAAAACAGGTAAATCAATAGGGATTTTCGTACGGATAAGTACCCAGTGAATGGTTCGTTTAGCTTTATATATTGTTCCGGGTGGGCGTTGTATTGGTTTTTCGGAGGTGTTAGACCTGTAAGAGAAAAATTTAAATGGTTGGGAAAGGCCATGGGATGTAGAAATATTGTTTTCACCTTTTATTTCCTTGTAAAAACAGGTAAATCAATAGGGACTTTCGTACATATAAGTACCCAGTGAACGTTTCGTTTAGCTTTATATATTGGTCCGGGTGGGCGTTGTTTTGGTTTTTTGGAAGTGTTAGCCCTGTAAGAGAAAAATTTAAATGGTTGGGAAAGGCCATGGGATGTATAAATATTTTTTTCACATATTATTTCCTTGTAAAAACAGGTAAATCAATAGGGATTTTCGTACATATAAGTACCCAGTGAAGGGTTCGTTTAGCTTTATATATTGGTCCGGGTGGGCGTTGTATTGGTTTTTTGGAAGTGTTAGCCCTGTAAGAGAAAAATTTAAATGGTTGGGAAAGGCCATGGGATGTAGAAATATTTTTTTCACATTTTATTTCCTTGTAAAAACAGGTAAATCAATAGGGATTTTCGTACGGATAAGTACCCAGTGAACGGTTCGTTTAGCTTTATATATTGTTCCGGGTGGGCGTTGTATTGGTTTTTCGGAAGTGTTAGCCCTGTAAGAGAAAAATTTAAATGGTTGGGAAAGGCCATGGTATGTAGAAATATTTTTTCACATTTTATTTCCTTGTAAAAACAGGTAAATCAAGAGGGATTTTCGTACGGATAAGTACCCAGTGAACGGTTCGTTTAGCTTTATATATTGGTCCGGGTGGGCGTTGTATTGGTTTTTCGGAAGTGTTAGCCCTGTAAGAGAAAAATTTAAATGGTTGGGAAAGGCCATGGGATGTAGAAATATTTTTTCACATTTTATTTCCTTGTAAAAACAGGTAAATCAAGAGGGATTTTCGTACATATAAGTACCCAGTGAAGGGTTCGTTTAGCTTTATATATTGGTCCGGGTGGGCGTTGTGTTGGTTTTTCGGAAGTGTAACCCCTGTAAGAGAAAAATTTAAATGGTTGGGAAAGGCCATGGGATGTAGAAATATTTTTTCACATTTTATTTCCTTGTAAAAACAGGTAAATCAAGAGGGATTTTCGTACATATAAGTACCCAGTGAAGGGTTCGTTTAGCTTTATATATTGGTCCGGGTGGGCGTTGTATTGGTTTTTTGGAAGTGTTAGCCCTGTAAGAGAAAAATTTAAATGGTTGGGAAAGGCCATGGGATGTAGAAATATTTTTTTCACATTTTATTTCCTTGTAAAAACAGGTAAATCAAGAGGGATTTTCGTACGGATAAGTACCCAGTGAACGGTTCGTTTAGCTTTATATATTGTTCCGGGTGGGCGTTGTATTGGTTTTTCGGAAGTGTTAGCCCTGTAAGAGAAAAATTTAAATGGTTGGGAAAGGCCATGGTATGTAGAAATATTTTTTCACATTTTATTTCCTTGTAAAAACAGGTAAATCAAGAGGGATTTTCGTACGGATAAGTACCCAGTGAACGGTTCGTTTAGCTTTATATATTGGTCCGGGTGGGCGTTGTATTGGTTTTTCGGAAGTGTAAGCCCTGGAAGAGAAAAATGTAAATGGTTGGGAAAGGCCATGGGATGTAGAAATATTTTTTTCACATTTTATTTCCTTGTAAAAACAGGTAAATCAATAGGGATTTTCGGACGTATAAGTACCCAGTGAACGGTTCGTTTAGCTTTATATATTGTTCCGGGTGGGCGTTGTATTCGTTTTTTGGAAGTGTTAGACCTGCAAGAGAAAAATTTAAATGGTTGGGAAAGGCCATGGGATGTAGAAATATTGTTTTCACCTTTTATTTCCTTGTAAAAACAGGTAAATCAATAGGGACTTTCGTACATATAAGTACCCAGTGAACGTTTCGTTTAGCTTTATATATTGGTCCGGGTGGGCGTTGTTTTGGTTTTTTGGAAGTGTTAGCCCTGTAAGAGAAAAATTTAAATGGTTGGGAAAGGCCATGGGATGTAGAAATATTTTTTTCACATATTATTTCCTTGTAAAAACAGGTAAATCAATAGGGATTTTCGTACATATAAGTACCCAGTGAAGGGTTCGTTTAGCTTTATATATTGGTCCGGGTGGGCGTTGTATTGGTTTTTTGGAAGTGTTAGCCCTGTAAGAGAAAAATTTAAATGGTTGGGAAAGGCCATGGGATGTAGAAATATTTTTTTCACATTTTATTTCCTTGTAAAAACAGGTAAATCAATAGGGATTTTCGTACGGATAAGTACCCAGTGAACGGTTCGTTTAGCTTTATATATTGTTCCGGGTGGGCGTTGTATTGGTTTTTCGGAAGTGTTAGCCCTGTAAGAGAAAAATTTAAATGGTTGGGAAAGGCCATGGTATGTAGAAATATTTTTTCACATTTTATTTCCTTGTAAAAACAGGTAAATCAAGAGGGATTTTCGTACGGATAAGTACCCAGTGAACGGTTCGTTTAGCTTTATATATTGGTCCGGGTGGGCGTTGTATTGGTTTTTCGGAAGTGTTAGCCCTGTAAGAGAAAAATTTAAATGGTTGGGAAAGGCCATGGGATGTAGAAATATTGTTTTGACATTTTATTTCCTTGTAAAAACAGGTAAATCAATAGGGATTTTCGTACATATAAGTACCCAGTTAACGGTTCGTTTAGCTTTATATATTGTTCCGCGTGGGCGTTGTATTAGTTTTTTGGAAGTGTTAGACCTGTAAGAGAAAAATTTAAATGGTTGGGAAAGGCCATGGGATGTAGAAATATTTTTTTCACATTTTATTTCCTTGTAAAAACAGGTAAATCAATAGGGATTTTCGTACGGATAAGTACCCAGTGAAGGGTTCGTTTAGCTTTATATATTGGTCCGGGTGGGCGTTGTATTGGTTTTTTGGAAGTGTTAGCCCTGTAAGAGAAAAATTTAAATGGTTGGGAAAGGCCATGGGATGTAGAAATATTTTTTTCACCTTTTATTTCCTTGTAAAAACAGGTAAATCAATAGGGACTTTCGTACATATAAGTACCCAGTGAACGTTTCGTTTAGCTTTATATATTGGTCCGGGTGGGCGTTGTATTGGTTTTTTGGAAGTGTTAGCCCTGTAAGAGAAAAATTTAAATGGTTGGGAAAGGCCATGGGATGTAGAAATATTTTTTTCACATATTATTTCCTTGTAAAAACAGGTAAATCAATAGGGATTTTCGTACATATAAGTACCCAGTGAAGGGTTCGTTTAGCTTTATATATTGGTCCGGGTGGGCGTTGTATTGGTTTTTTGGAAGTGTTAGCCCTGTAAGAGAAAAATTTAAATGGTTGGGAAAGGACATGGGATGTAGAAATATTTTTTTCACATTTTATTTCCTTGTAAAAACAGGTAAATCAAGAGGGATTTTCGTACGGATAAGTACCCAGTGAACGGTTCGTTTAGCTTTATATATTGTTCCGGGTGGGCGTTGTATTGGTTTTTCGGAAGTGTTAGCCCTGTAAGAGAAAAATTTAAATGGTTGGGAAAGGCCATGGTATGTAGAAATATTTTTTCACATTTTATTTCCTTGTAAAAACAGGTAAATCAAGAGGGATTTTCGTACGGATAAGTACCCAGTGAACGGTTCGTTTAGCTTTATATATTGGTCCGGGTGGGCGTTGTATTGGTTTTTCGGAAGTGTAAGCCCTGGAAGAGAAAAATTTAAATGGTTGGGAAAGGCCATGGGATGTAGAAATATTTTTTTCACATTTTATTTCCTTGTAAAAACAGGTAAATCAAGAGGGATTTTCGGACGTATAAGTACCCAGTGAACGGTTCATTTAGCTTTATATATTGTTCCGTCTGGGCGTTGTATTGGTTTTTCGGAAGTGTTAGACCTGTAAGAGAAAAATTTAAATTGTTGGGAAAGGCCATGGGATGTAGAAATATTGTTTTGACATTTTATTTCCTTGTAAAAACAGGTAAATCAATAGGGATTTTCGTACATATAAGTACCCAGTTAACGGTTCGTTTAGCTTTATATATTGTTCCGGGTGGGCGTTGTATTCGTTTTTTGGAAGTGTTAGACCTGCAAGAGAAAAATTTAAATGGTTGGGAAAGGCCATGGGATGTAGAAATATTTTTTTCACATTTTATTTCCTTGTAAAAACAGGTAAATCAATAGGGATTTTCGTACGGATAAGTACCCAGTGAACCGTTCGTTTAGCTTTATATATTGTTCCGGGTGGGCGTTGTATTGGTTTTTCGGAAGTGTTAGACCTGTAAGAGAAAAATTTAAATGGTTGGGAAAGGCCATGGGATGTAGAAATATTGTTTTCACCTTTTATTTCCTTGTAAAAACAGGTAAATCAATAGGGACTTTCGTACATATAAGTACCCAGTGAACGTTTCGTTTAGCTTTATATATTGGTCCGGGTGGGCGTTGTTTTGGTTTTTTGGAAGTGTTAGCCCTGTAAGAGAAAAATTTAAATGGTTGGGAAAGGCCATGGGATGTAGAAATATTTTTTCACATATTATTTCCTTGTAAAAACAGGTAAATCAATAGGGATTTTCGTACATATAAGTACCCAGTGAAGGGTTCGTTTAGCTTTATATATTGGTCCGGGTGGGCGTTGTATTGGTTTTTTGGAAGTGTTAGCCCTGTAAGAGAAAAATTTAAATGGTTGGGAAAGGCCATGGGATGTAGAAATATTTTTTTCACATTTTATTTCCTTGTAAAAACAGGTAAATCAAGAGGGATTTTCGTACGGATAAGTACCCAGTGAACGGTTCGTTTAGCTTTATATATTGTTCCGGGTGGGCGTTGTATTGGTTTTTCGGAAGTGTTAGCCCTGTAAGAGAAAAATTTAAATGGTTGGGAAAGGCCATGGTATGTAGAAATATTTTTTCACATTTTATTTCCTTGTAAAAACAGGTAAATCAAGAGGGATTTTCGTACGGATAAGTACCCAGTGAAGGGTTCGTTTAGCTTTATATATTGGTCCGGGTGGGCGTTGTATTGGTTTTTCGGAAGTGTAAGCCCTGGAAGAGAAAAATTTAAATGGTTGGGAAAGGCCATGGGATGTAGAAATATTTTTTTCACATTTTATTTCCTTGTAAAAACAGGTAAATCAATAGGGATTTTCGGACGTATAAGTACCCAGTGAACGGTTCATTTAGCTTTATATATTGTTCCGTCTGGGCGTTGTATTGGTTTTTCGGAAGTGTTAGACCTGTAAGAGAAAAATTTAAATTGTTGGGAAAGGCCATGGGATGTAGAAATATTGTTTTGACATTTTATTTCCTTGTAAAAACAGGTAAATCAATAGGGATTTTCGTACATATAAGTACCCAGTTAACGGTTCGTTTAGCTTTATATATTGTTCCGGGTGGGCGTTGTATTCGTTTTTTGGAAGTGTTAGACCTGCAAGAGAAAAATTTAAATGGTTGGGAAAGGCCATGGGATGTAGAAATATTTTTTCACATTTTATTTCCTTGTAAAAACAGGTAAATCAATAGGGATTTTCGTACGGATAAGTACCCAGTGAATGGTTCGTTTAGCTTTATATATTGTTCCGGGTGGGCGTTGTATTGGTTTTTCGGAGGTGTTAGACCTGTAAGAGAAAAATTTAAATGGTTGGGAAAGGCCATGGGATGTAGAAATATTGTTTTCACCTTTTATTTCCTTGTAAAAACAGGTAAATCAATAGGGACTTTCGTACATATAAGTACCCAGTGAACGTTTCGTTTAGCTTTATATATTGGTCCGGGTGGGCGTTGTTTTGGTTTTTTGGAAGTGTTAGCCCTGTAAGAGAAAAATTTAAATGGTTGGGAAAGGCCATGGGATGTATAAATATTTTTTTCACATATTATTTCCTTGTAAAAACAGGTAAATCAATAGGGATTTTCGTACATATAAGTACCCAGTGAAGGGTTCGTTTAGCTTTATATATTGGTCCGGGTGGGCGTTGTATTGGTTTTTTGGAAGTGTTAGCCCTGTAAGAGAAAAATTTAAATGGTTGGGAAAGGCCATGGGATGTAGAAATATTTTTTTCACATTTTATTTCCTTGTAAAAACAGGTAAATCAATAGGGATTTTCGTACGGATAAGTACCCAGTGAACGGTTCGTTTAGCTTTATATATTGTTCCGGGTGGGCGTTGTATTGGTTTTTCGGAAGTGTTAGCCCTGTAAGAGAAAAATTTAAATGGTTGGGAAAGGCCATGGTATGTAGAAATATTTTTTCACATTTTATTTCCTTGTAAAAACAGGTAAATCAAGAGGGATTTTCGTACGGATAAGTACCCAGTGAACGGTTCGTTTAGCTTTATATATTGGTCCGGGTGGGCGTTGTATTGGTTTTTCGGAAGTGTTAGCCCTGTAAGAGAAAAATTTAAATGGTTGGGAAAGGCCATGGGATGTAGAAATATTTTTTCACATTTTATTTCCTTGTAAAAACAGGTAAATCAAGAGGGATTTTCGTACATATAAGTACCCAGTGAAGGGTTCGTTTAGCTTTATATATTGGTCCGGGTGGGCGTTGTGTTGGTTTTTCGGAAGTGTAACCCCTGTAAGAGAAAAATTTAAATGGTTGGGAAAGGCCATGGGATGTAGAAATATTTTTTCACATTTTATTTCCTTGTAAAAACAGGTAAATCAAGAGGGATTTTCGTACATATAAGTACCCAGTGAAGGGTTCGTTTAGCTTTATATATTGGTCCGGGTGGGCGTTGTATTGGTTTTTTGGAAGTGTTAGCCCTGTAAGAGAAAAATTTAAATGGTTGGGAAAGGCCATGGGATGTAGAAATATTTTTTTCACATTTTATTTCCTTGTAAAAACAGGTAAATCAAGAGGGATTTTCGTACGGATAAGTACCCAGTGAACGGTTCGTTTAGCTTTATATATTGTTCCGGGTGGGCGTTGTATTGGTTTTTCGGAAGTGTTAGCCCTGTAAGAGAAAAATTTAAATGGTTGGGAAAGGCCATGGTATGTAGAAATATTTTTTCACATTTTATTTCCTTGTAAAAACAGGTAAATCAAGAGGGATTTTCGTACGGATAAGTACCCAGTGAACGGTTCGTTTAGCTTTATATATTGGTCCGGGTGGGCGTTGTATTGGTTTTTCGGAAGTGTAAGCCCTGGAAGAGAAAAATGTAAATGGTTGGGAAAGGCCATGGGATGTAGAAATATTTTTTTCACATTTTATTTCCTTGTAAAAACAGGTAAATCAATAGGGATTTTCGGACGTATAAGTACCCAGTGAACGGTTCGTTTAGCTTTATATATTGTTCCGGGTGGGCGTTGTATTCGTTTTTTGGAAGTGTTAGACCTGCAAGAGAAAAATTTAAATGGTTGGGAAAGGCCATGGGATGTAGAAATATTGTTTTCACCTTTTATTTCCTTGTAAAAACAGGTAAATCAATAGGGACTTTCGTACATATAAGTACCCAGTGAACGTTTCGTTTAGCTTTATATATTGGTCCGGGTGGGCGTTGTTTTGGTTTTTTGGAAGTGTTAGCCCTGTAAGAGAAAAATTTAAATGGTTGGGAAAGGCCATGGGATGTAGAAATATTTTTTTCACATATTATTTCCTTGTAAAAACAGGTAAATCAATAGGGATTTTCGTACATATAAGTACCCAGTGAAGGGTTCGTTTAGCTTTATATATTGGTCCGGGTGGGCGTTGTATTGGTTTTTTGGAAGTGTTAGCCCTGTAAGAGAAAAATTTAAATGGTTGGGAAAGGCCATGGGATGTAGAAATATTTTTTTCACATTTTATTTCCTTGTAAAAACAGGTAAATCAATAGGGATTTTCGTACGGATAAGTACCCAGTGAACGGTTCGTTTAGCTTTATATATTGTTCCGGGTGGGCGTTGTATTGGTTTTTCGGAAGTGTTAGCCCTGTAAGAGAAAAATTTAAATGGTTGGGAAAGGCCATGGTATGTAGAAATATTTTTTCACATTTTATTTCCTTGTAAAAACAGGTAAATCAAGAGGGATTTTCGTACGGATAAGTACCCAGTGAACGGTTCGTTTAGCTTTATATATTGGTCCGGGTGGGCGTTGTATTGGTTTTTCGGAAGTGTTAGCCCTGTAAGAGAAAAATTTAAATGGTTGGGAAAGGCCATGGGATGGAGAAATATTTTTTTCACATTTTATTTCCTTGTAAAAACAGGTAAATCAATAGGGATTTTCGTACGGGTAAGTACCCAGTGAACGTTTCGTTTAGCTTTATATATTGGTCCGGGTGGGCGTTGTGTTGGTTTTTCGGAAGTGTAACCCCTGTAAGAGAAAAATTTAAATGGTTGGGAAAGGCCATGGGATGTAGAAATATTTTTTCACATTTTATTTCCTTGTAAAAACAGGTAAATCAAGAGGGATTTTCGTACATATAAGTACCCAGTGAAGGGTTCGTTTAGCTTTATATATTGGTCCGGGTGGGCGTTGTATTGGTTTTTTTGGAAGTGTTAGCCCTGTAAGAGAAAAATTTAAATGGTTGGGAAAGGCCATGGGATGTAGAAATATTTTTTTCACATTTTATTTCCTTGTAAAAACAGGTAAATCAAGAGGGATTTTCGTACGGATAAGTACCCAGTGAACGGTTCGTTTAGCTTTATATAGTGTTCCGGGTGGGCGTTGTATTGGTTTTTCAGAAGTGTTAGCCCTGTAAGAGAAAAATTTAAATGGTTGGGAAAGGCCATGGTATGTAGAAATATTTTTTCACATTTTATTTCCTTGTAAAAACAGGTAAATCAAGAGGGATTTTCGTACGGATAAGTACCCAGTGAACGGTTCGTTTAGCTTTATATATTGGTCCGGGTGGGCGTTGTATTGGTTTTTCGGAAGTGTAAGCCCTGGAAGAGAAAAATTTAAATGGTTGGGAAAGGCCATGGGATGTAGAAATATTTTTTTCACATTTTATTTCCTTGTAAAAACAGGTAAATCAATAGGGATTTTCGGACGTATAAGTACCCAGTGAACGGTTCATTTAGCTTTATATATTGTTCCGTCTGGGCGTTGTATTGGTTTTTCGGAAGTGTTAGACCTGTAAGAGAAAAATTTAAATTGTTGGGAAAGGCCATGGGATGTAGAAATATTGTTTTGACATTTTATTTCCTTGTAAAAACAGGTAAATCAATAGGGATTTTCGTACATATAAGTACCCAGTTAACGGTTCGTTTAGCTTTATATATTGTTCCGGGTGGGCGTTGTATTCGTTTTTTGGAAGTGTTAGACCTGCAAGAGAAAAATTTAAATGGTTGGGAAAGGCCATGGGATGTAGAAATATTTTTTTCACATTTTATTTCCTTGTAAAAACAGGTAAATCAATAGGGATTTTCGTACGGATAAGTACCCAGTGAACGGTTCGTTTAGCTTTATATATTGTTCCGGGTGGGCGTTGTATTGGTTTTTCGGAAGTGTTAGACCTGTAAGAGAAAAATTTAAATGGTTGGGAAAGGCCATGGGATGTAGAAATATTGTTTTCACCTTTTATTTCCTTGTAAAAACAGGTAAATCAATAGGGACTTTCGTACATATAAGTACCCAGTGAACGTTTCGTTTAGCTTTATATATTGGTCCGGGTGGGCGTTGTTTTGGTTTTTTGGAAGTGTTAGCCCTGTAAGAGAAAAATTTAAATGGTTGGGAAAGGCCATGGGATGTAGAAATATTTTTTTCACATATTATTTCCTTGTAAAAACAGGTAAATCAATAGGGATTTTCGTACATATAAGTACCCAGTGAAGGGTTCGTTTAGCTTTATATATTGGTCCGGGTGGGCGTTGTATTGGTTTTTTGGAAGTGTTAGCCCTGTAAGAGAAAAATTTAAATGGTTGGGAAAGGCCATGGGATGTAGAAATATTTTTTTCACATTTTATTTCCTTGTAAAAACAGGTAAATCAATAGGGATTTTCGTACGGATAAGTACCCAGTGAACGGTTCGTTTAGCTTTATATATTGTTCCGGGTGGGCGTTGTATTGGTTTTTCGGAAGTGTTAGCCCTGTAAGAGAAAAATTTAAATGGTTGGGAAAGGCCATGGTATGTAGAAATATTTTTTCACATTTTATTTCCTTGTAAAAACAGGTAAATCAAGAGGGATTTTCGTACGGATAAGTACCCAGTGAACGGTTCGTTTAGCTTTATATATTGGTCCGGGTGGGCGTTGTATTGGTTTTTCGGAAGTGTTAGCCCTGTAAGAGAAAAATTTAAATGGTTGGGAAAGGCCATGGGATGGAGAAATATTTTTTTCACATTTTATTTCCTTGTAAAAACAGGTAAATCAATAGGGATTTTCGTACGGGTAAGTACCCAGTGAACGTTTCGTTTAGCTTTATATATTGGTCCGGGTGGGCGTTGTGTTGGTTTTTCGGAAGTGTAACCCCTGTAAGAGAAAAATTTAAATGGTTGGGAAAGGCCATGGGATGTAGAAATATTTTTTCACATTTTATTTCCTTGTAAAAACAGGTAAATCAAGAGGGATTTTCGTACATATAAGTACCCAGTGAAGGGTTCGTTTAGCTTTATATATTGGTCCGGGTGGGCGTTGTATTGGTTTTTTGGAAGTGTTAGCCCTGTAAGAGAAAAATTTAAATGGTTGGGAAAGGCCATGGGATGTAGAAATATTTTTTTCACATTTTATTTCCTTGTAAAAACAGGTAAATCAAGAGGGATTTTCGTACGGATAAGTACCCAGTGAACGGTTCGTTTAGCTTTATATATTGTTCCGGGTGGGCGTTGTATTGGTTTTTCGGAAGTGTTAGCCCTGTAAGAGAAAAATTTAAATGGTTGGGAAAGGCCATGGTATGTAGAAATATTTTTTCACATTTTATTTCCTTGTAAAAACAGGTAAATCAAGAGGGATTTTCGTACGGATAAGTACCCAGTGAACGGTTCGTTTAGCTTTATATATTGGTCCGGGTGGGCGTTGTATTGGTTTTTCGGAAGTGTAAGCCCTGGAAGAGAAAAATTTAAATGGTTGGGAAAGGCCATGGGATGTAGAAATATTTTTTTCACATTTTATTTCCTTGTAAAAACAGGTAAATCAATAGGGATTTTCGGACGTATAAGTACCCAGTGAACGGTTCATTTAGCTTTATATATTGTTCCGTCTGGGCGTTGTATTGGTTTTTCGGAAGTGTTAGAGCTGTAAGAGAAAAATTTAAATGGTTGGGAAAGGCCATGGGATGTAGAAATATTGTTTTGACATTTTATTTCCTTGTAAAAACAGGTAAATCAATAGGGATTTTCGTACATATAAGTACCCAGTTAACGGTTCGTTTAGCTTTATATATTGTTCCGGGTGGGCGTTGTATTCGTTTTTTGGAAGTGTTAGACCTGTAAGAGAAAAATTTAAATGGTTGGGAAAGGCCATGGGATGTAGTAATATTTTTTTCACATTTTATTTCCTTGTAAAAACAGGTAAATCAATAGGGATTTTCGTACGGATAAGTACCCAGTGAACGGTTCGTTTAGCTTTATATATTGTTCCGGGTGGGCGTTGTATTGGTTTTTCGGAAGTGTTAGACCTGTAAGAGAAAAATTTAAATGGTTGGGAAAGGCCATGGGATGTAGAAATATTTTTTTCACATTTTATTTCCTTGTAAAAACAGGTAAATCAATAGGGATTTTCGTACGTATAAGTACCCAGTGAACGGCTCGTTTAGCTTTATATATTGTTCCGGGTGGGCGTTGTATTGGTTTTTCGGAAGTGATACACCTGTAAGAGAAAAATTTAAATGGTTGGGAAAGGCCATGGGATGCAGAAATATTTTTTTCACATTTTATTTCCTTGTAAAAACAGGTAAATCAATAGGGATTTTCGTACGTATAAGTACTCAGTGAACGGCTCGTTTAGCTTTATATATTGTTCCGGGTGGGCGTTGTATTGGTTTTTCGGAAGTGATAGACCTGTAAGAGAAAAATTTAAATGGTTGGGAAAGGCCATGGGATGCAGAAATATTTTTTTCACATTTTATTTCCTTGTAAAATCAGGTAAATCAATAGGGATTTTCGTACGTATAAGTACCCAGTGAACGGCTCGTTTAGCTTTATATATTGTTCCGGGTGGGCGTTGTATTGGTTTTTCGGAAGTGTTAGACCTGTAAGAGAAAAATTTAAATGGTTGGGAAAGGCCATGGGATGTAGAAATATTTTTTTCACATTTTATTTCCTTGTAAAAACAGGTAAATCAATAGGGATTTTCGTACGTATAAGTACCCAGTGAACGGCTCGTTTAGCTTTATATATTGTTCCGGGTGGGCGTTGTATTGGTTTTTCGGAAGTGATACACCTGTAAGAGAAAAATTTAAATGGTTGGGAAAGGCCATGGGATGCAGAAATATTTTTTTCACATTTTATTTCCTTGTAAAAACAGGTAAATCAATAGGGATTTTCGTACGGATAAGTACCCAGTGAACGGTTCGTTTAGCTTTATATATTGTTCCGGGTGGGCGTTGTATTGGTTTTTCGGAAGTGTTAGACCTGTAAGAGAAAAATTTAAATGGTTGGGAAAGGCCATGGGATGTAGAAATATTGTTTTCACCTTTTATTTCCTTGTAAAAACAGGTAAATCAATAGGGACTTTCGTACATATAAGTACCCAGTGAACGTTTCGTTTAGCTTTATATATTGGTCCGGGTGGGCGTTGTTTTGGTTTTTTGGAAGTGTTAGCCCTGTAAGAGAAAAATTTAAATGGTTGGGAAAGGCCATGGGATGTAGAAATATTTTTTTCACATATTATTTCCTTGTAAAAACAGGTAAATCAATAGGGATTTTCGTACATATAAGTACCCAGTGAAGGGTTCGTTTAGCTTTATATATTGGTCCGGGTGGGCGTTGTATTGGTTTTTTGGAAGTGTTAGCCCTGTAAGAGAAAAATTTAAATGGTTGGGAAAGGCCATGGGATGTAGAAATATTTTTTTCACATTTTATTTCCTTGTAAAAACAGGTAAATCAATAGGGATTTTCGTACGGATAAGTACCCAGTGAACGGTTCGTTTAGCTTTATATATTGTTCCGGGTGGGCGTTGTATTGGTTTTTCGGAAGTGTTAGCCCTGTAAGAGAAAAATTTAAATGGTTGGGAAAGGCCATGGTATGTAGAAATATTTTTTCACATTTTATTTCCTTGTAAAAACAGGTAAATCAAGAGGGATTTTCGTACGGATAAGTACCCAGTGAACGGTTCGTTTAGCTTTATATATTGGTCCGGGTGGGCGTTGTATTGGTTTTTCGGAAGTGTTAGCCCTGTAAGAGAAAAATTTAAATGGTTGGGAAAGGCCATGGGATGGAGAAATATTTTTTTCACATTTTATTTCCTTGTAAAAACAGGTAAATCAATAGGGATTTTCGTACGGGTAAGTACCCAGTGAACGTTTCGTTTAGCTTTATATATTGGTCCGGGTGGGCGTTGTGTTGGTTTTTCGGAAGTGTAACCCCTGTAAGAGAAAAATTTAAATGGTTGGGAAAGGCCATGGGATGTAGAAATATTTTTTCACATTTTATTTCCTTGTAAAAACAGGTAAATCAAGAGGGATTTTCGTACATATAAGTACCCAGTGAAGGGTTCGTTTAGCTTTATATATTGGTCCGGGTGGGCGTTGTATTGGTTTTTTGGAAGTGTTAGCCCTGTAAGAGAAAAATTTAAATGGTTGGGAAAGGCCATGGGATGTAGAAATATTTTTTTCACATTTTATTTCCTTGTAAAAACAGGTAAATCAAGAGGGATTTTCGTACGGATAAGTACCCAGTGAACGGTTCGTTTAGCTTTATATATTGTTCCGGGTGGGCGTTGTATTGGTTTTTCGGAAGTGTTAGCCCTGTAAGAGAAAAATTTAAATGGTTGGGAAAGGCCATGGTATGTAGAAATATTTTTTCACATTTTATTTCCTTGTAAAAACAGGTAAATCAAGAGGGATTTTCGTACGGATAAGTACCCAGTGAACGGTTCGTTTAGCTTTATATATTGGTCCGGGTGGGCGTTGTATTGGTTTTTCAGAAGTGTAAGCCCTGGAAGAGAAAAATTTAAATGGTTGGGAAAGGCCATGGGATGTAGAAATATTTTTTTCACATTTTATTTCCTTGTAAAAACAGGTAAATCAATAGGGATTTTCGGACGTATAAGTACCCAGTGAACGGTTCATTTAGCTTTATATATTGTTCCGTCTGGGCGTTGTATTGGTTTTTCGGAAGTGTTAGACCTGTAAGAGAAAAATTTAAATGGTTGGGAAAGGCCATGGGATGTAGAAATATTGTTTTGACATTTTATTTCCTTGTAAAAACAGGTAAATCAATAGGGATTTTCGTACATATAAGTACCCAGTGAACGGTTCGTTTAGCTTTATATATTGGTCCGGGTGGGCGTTGTATTGGTTTTTCAGAAGTGTAAGCCCTGGAAGAGAAAAATTTAAATGGTTGGGAAAGGCCATGGGATGTAGAAATATTTTTTTCACATTTTATTTCCTTGTAAAAACAGGTAAATCAATAGGGATTTTCGTACGGATAAGTACCCAGTGAACGGTTCGTTTAGCTTTATATATTGTTCCGGGTGGGCGTTGTATTGGTTTTTCGGAAGTGTTAGACCTGTAAGAGAAAAATTTAAATGGTTGGGAAAGGCCATGGGATGTAGAAATATTTTTTTCACATTTTATTTCCTTGTAAAAACAGGTAAATCAATAGGGATTTTCGTACGTATAAGTACCCAGTGAACGGCTCGTTTAGCTTTATATATTGTTCCGGGTGGGCGTTGTATTGGTTTTTCGGAAGTGATACACCTGTAAGAGAAAAATTTAAATGGTTGGGAAAGGCCATGGGATGCAGAAATATTTTTTTCACATTTTATTTCCTTGTAAAAACAGGTAAATCAATAGGGATTTTCGTACGTATAAGTACTCAGTGAACGGCTCGTTTAGCTTTATATATTGTTCCGGGTGGGCGTTGTATTGGTTTTTCGGAAGTGATAGACCTGTAAGAGAAAAATTTAAATGGTTGGGAAAGGCCATGGGATGCAGAAATATTTTTTTCACATTTTATTTCCTTGTAAAATCAGGTAAATCAATAGGGATTTTCGTACGTATAAGTACCCAGTGAACGGCTCGTTTAGCTTTATATATTGTTCCGGGTGGGCGTTGTATTGGTTTTTCGGAAGTGTTAGACCTGTAAGAGAAAAATTTAAATGGTTGGGAAAGGCCATGGGATGTAGAAATATTTTTTTCACATTTTATTTCCTTGTAAAAACAGGTAAATCAATAGGGATTTTCGTACGTATAAGTACCCAGTGAACGGCTCGTTTAGCTTTATATATTGTTCCGGGTGGGCGTTGTATTGGTTTTTCGGAAGTGATACACCTGTAAGAGAAAAATTTAAATGGTTGGGAAAGGCCATGGGATGCAGAAATATTTTTTTCACATTTTATTTCCTTGTAAAAACAGGTAAATCAATAGGGATTTTCGTACGTATAAGTACTCAGTGAACGGCTCGTTTAGCTTTATATATTGTTCCGGGTGGGCGTTGTATTGGTTTTTCGGAAGTGATAGACCTGTAAGAGAAAAATTTAAATGGTTGGGAAAGGCCATGGGATGCAGAAATATTTTTTTCACATTTTATTTCCTTGTAAAATCAGGTAAATCAATAGGGATTTTCGTACGTATAAGTACCCAGTGAACGGCTCGTTTAGCTTTATATATTGGTCCGGGTGGGCGTTGTATTGGTTTTTCGGAAGTGTTAGCCCTGTAAGAGAAAAATTTAAATGGTTGGGAAAGGCCATGGGATGTAGAAATATTTTTTTCACATTTTATTTCCTTGTAAAAACAGGTAAATCAATAGGGATTTTCGTACGTATAAGTACCCAGTGAACGGCTCGTTTAGCTGTATATATTGTTCCGGGTGGGCGTTGTATTGGTTTTTCGGAAGTGTTAGCCCTGTAAGAGAAAAATTTAAATGGTTGGGAAAGGCCATGGGATGCAGAAATATTTTTTTCACATTTTATTTCCTTGTAAAAACAGGTAAATCAATAGGGATTTTCGTACGTATAAGTACCCAGTGAACGGCTCGTTTAGCTTTATATATTGTTCCGGGTGGGCGTTGTATTGGTTTTTCGGAAGTGATATACCTGTAAGAGAAAAATTTAAATGGTTGGGAAAGGCCATGGGATGTAGAAATATTTTTTCACATTTTATTTCCTTGTAAAAACAGGTAAATCAATAGGGATTTTCGTACGTATAAGTACCCAGTGAACGGCTCGTTTAGCTTTATATATTGGTCCGGGTGGGCGTTGTATTGGTTTTTCGGAAGTGTTAGCCCTGTAAGAGAAAAATTTAAATGGTTGGGAAAGGCCATGGGATGTAGAAATATTTTTTTCACATTTTATTTCTTTGTAAAAACAGGTAAATCAATAGGGATTTTCGTACGTATAAGTACCCAGTGAACGGCTCGTTTAGCTTTCTATATTGTTCCGGGTGGGCGTTGTATTGGTTTTTCGGAAGTGATAGACTTGTAAGAGAAAAATTTAAATGGTTGGGAAAGGCCATGGGATGCAGAAATATTTTTTTCACATTTTATTTCCTTGTAAAAACAGGTAAATCAATAGGGATTTTCGTACGTATAAGTACCCAGTGAACGGCTCGTTTAGCTTTATATATTGGTCCGGGTGGGCGTTGTATTGGTTTTTCGGAAGTGATATACCTGTAAGAGAAAAATTTAAATGGTTGGGAAAGGCCATGGGATGTAGAAATATTTTTTCACATTTTATTTCCTTGTAAAAACAGGTAAATCAATAGGGATTTTCGTACGTATAAGTACCCAGTGAACGGCTCGTTTAGCTTTATATATTAGTCCGGGTGGGCGTTGTATTGGTTTTTCGGAAGTGTTAGCCCTGTAAGAGAAAAATTTAAATGGTTGGGAAAGGCCATGGGATGTAGAAATATTTTTTTCACATTTTATTTCTTTGTAAAAACAGGTAAATCAATAGGGATTTTCGTACGTATAAGTACCCAGTGAACGGCTCGTTTAGCTTTCTATATTGTTCCGGGTGGGCGTTGTATTGGTTTTTCGGAAGTGATAGACTTGTAAGAGAAAAATTTAAATGGTTGGGAAAGGCCATGGGATGCAGAAATATTTTTTTCACATTTTATTTCCTTGTAAAAACAGGTAAATCAATAGGGATTTTCGTACGTATAAGTACCCAGTGAACGGCTCGTTTAGCTTTATATATTGGTCCGGGTGGGCGTTGTATTGGTTTTTCGGAAGTGATAGACTTGTAAGGGAACAATTTAAATGGTTGGGAAAGGCCATGGGATGTAGAAATATTTTTGTCACATTTTATTTCCTTGTAAAAACATGTAAATCAATAGGGATTTTCGTACGTATAAGTACCCAGTGAACGGCTCGTTTAGCTTTATATATTGGTCCGGGTGGGCGTTGTATTGGTTTTTCGGAAGTGTTAGCCCTGTAAGGGAAAAATTTAAATGGTTGGGAAAGGCCATGGGATGTAGAAATATTTTTTTCACATTTTATTTCCTTGTAAAAACAGGTAAATCAATAGGGATTTTCGTACGTATAAGTACCCAGTGAACGGCTTGTTTAGCTTTATATATTGGTCCGGGTGGGCGTTGTATTGGTTTTTCGGAAGTGTTAGCCCTGTAAGGGAAAAATTTAAATGGTTGGGAAAGGCCATGGTATGTAGAAATATTTTTTTCACATTTTATTTCCTTGTAAAAACAGGTAAATCAATAGGGATTTTCGTACGTATCAGTACCCAGTGAACGGCTCGGTTAGCTTTATATATTTTTCCGGGTGGGCGTTGTATTGGTTTTTCGGAAGTGATAGACTTGTAAGAGAAAAATTTAAATGGTTGGGAAAGGCCATGGGATGTAGAAATATTTTTTTCACATTTTATTTCCTTGTAAAAACAGGTAAATCAATAGGGATTTTCGTACGTATAAGTACCCAGTGAACGGCTCGTTTAGCTTTATATATTGTACCTGGTGGGCGTTGTATTGGTTTTTCGGAAGTGATAGACTTGTAAGAGAAAAATTTAAATGGTTGGGAAAGGCCATGGGATGCAGAAATATTTTTTTCACATTTTATTTCCTTGTAAAAACAGGTAATTCAATAGGGATTTTCGTACGTATAAGTACCCAGTGAACGCCTCGTTTAGCTTTATATATTGGTCCGGGTGGGCGTTGTATTGGTTTTTCAGAAGTGTTAGCCCTGTAAGAGAAAAATTTAAATGGTTGGGAAAGGCCATGGGATGTAGAAATATTTTTCTCACATTTTATTTCCTTGTAAAAACAGGTAAATCAATAGGGATTTTCGTACGGATAAGTACCCAGTGAACGGTTCGTTTAGCTTTATATATTGGTCCGGGTGGGCGTTGTATTGGTTTTTCGGAAGTGTTAGCCCTGTAAGAGAAAAATTTAAATGGTTGGGAAAGGCCATGGGATGTAGAAATATTTTTTTCACATTTTATTTCCTTGTAAAAACAGGTAAATCAATAGGGATTTTCGTACGTATAAGTACCCAGTGAACGGCTCGTTTAGCTTTATATATTGTTCCGGGTGGGCGTTGTATTGGTTGTTCAGAAGTGATAGACTTGTAAGAGAAAAATTTAAATGGTTGGGAAAGGCCATGGGATGTAGAAATATTTTTTTCACATTTTATTTCCTTGTAAAAACAGGTAAATCAATAGGGATTTTCGTACGGATAAGTACCCAGTGAACGGTTCGTTTAGCTTTATATATTGGTCCGGGTGGGCGTTGTATTGGTTTTTCGGAAGTGTTAGCTCTGTAAGAGAAAAATTTAAATGGTTGGGAAAGGCCATGGGATGTAGAAATATTTTTTTCACATTTTATTTCCTTGTAAAAACAGGTAAATCAATAGGGATTTTCGTACGGATTAGTACCCAGTGAACGGTTCGTTTAGCTTTATATATTGATCCGGGTGGGCGTTGTATTGGTTTTTCGGAAGTTTTAGCCCTGTAAGAGAAAAATTTAAATGGTTGGGAAAGACCATGGGATGTAGAAATATTTTTTTCACATTTTATTTCCTTGTAAAAACAGGTAAATCAATAGGGATTTTCGTACGTATAAGTACCCAGTGAACGGCTCGTTTAGCTTTATATATTGATCCGGGTGGGCGTTGTATTGGTTTTTCGGAAGTGATATACCTGTAAGAGAAAAATTTAAATGGTTGGGAAAGGCCATGGGATGTAGAAATATTTTTTCACATTTTATTTCCTTGTAAAAACAGGTAAATCAATAGGGATTTTCGTACGTATAAGTACCCAGTGAACGGCTCGTTTAGCTTTATATATTGGTCCGGGTGGGCGTTGTATTGGTTTTTCGGAAGTGTTAGCCCTGTAAGAGAAAAATTTAAATGGTTGGGAAAGGCCATGGGATGTAGAAATATTTTTTTCACATTTTATTTCTTTGTAAAAACAGGTAAATCAATAGGGATTTTCGTACGTATAAGTACCCAGTGAACGGCTCGTTTAGCTTTCTATATTGTTCCGGGTGGGCGTTGTATTGGTTTTTCGGAAGTGATAGACTTGTAAGAGAAAAATTTAAATGGTTGGGAAAGGCCATGGGATGCAGAAATATTTTTTTCACATTTTATTTCCTTGTAAAAACAGGTAAATCAATAGGGATTTTCGTACGTATAAGTACCCAGTGAACGGCTCGTTTAGCTTTATATATTGGTCCGGGTGGGCGTTGTATTGGTTTTTCAGAAGTGATATACCTGTAAGAGAAAAATTTAAATGGTTGGGAAAGGCCATGGGATGTAGAAATATTTTTTCACATTTTATTTCCTTGTAAAAACAGGTAAATCAATAGGGATTTTCGTACGTATAAGTACCCAGTGAACGGCTCGTTTAGCTTTATATATTAGTCCGGGTGGGCGTTGTATTGGTTTTTCGGAAGTGTTAGCCCTGTAAGAGAAAAATTTAAATGGTTGGGAAAGGCCATGGGATGTAGAAATATTTTTTTCACATTTTATTTCTTTGTAAAAACAGGTAAATCAATAGGGATTTTCGTACGTATAAGTACCCAGTGAACGGCTCGTTTAGCTTTCTATATTGTTCCGGGTGGGCGTTGTATTGGTTTTTCGGAAGTGATAGACTTGTAAGAGAAAAATTTAAATGGTTGGGAAAGGCCATGGGATGCAGAAATATTTTTTTCACATTTTATTTCCTTGTAAAAACAGGTAAATCAATAGGGATTTTCGTACGTATAAGTACCCAGTGAACGGCTCGTTTAGCTTTATATATTGGTCCGGGTGGGCGTTGTATTGGTTTTTCGGAAGTGATAGACTTGTAAGGGAACAATTTAAATGGTTGGGAAAGGCCATGGGATGTAGAAATATTTTTGTCACATTTTATTTCCTTGTAAAAACATGTAAATCAATAGGGATTTTCGTACGTATAAGTACCCAGTGAACGGCTCGTTTAGCTTTATATATTGGTCCGGGTGGGCGTTGTATTGGTTTTTCGGAAGTGTTAGCCCTGTAAGGGAAAAATTTAAATGGTTGGGAAAGGCCATGGGATGTAGAAATATTTTTTTCACATTTTATTTCCTTGTAAAAACAGGTAAATCAATAGGGATTTTCGTACGTATAAGTACCCAGTGAACGGCTTGTTTAGCTTTATATATTGGTCCGGGTGGGCGTTGTATTGGTTTTTCGGAAGTGTTAGCCCTGTAAGGGAAAAATTTAAATGGTTGGGAAAGGCCATGGTATGTAGAAATATTTTTTTCACATTTTATTTCCTTGTAAAAACAGGTAAATCAATAGGGATTTTCGTACGTATCAGTACCCAGTGAACGGCTCGGTTAGCTTTATATATTTTTCCGGGTGGGCGTTGTATTGGTTTTTCGGAAGTGATAGACTTGTAAGAGAAAAATTTAAATGGTTGGGAAAGGCCATGGGATGTAGAAATATTTTTTTCACATTTTATTTCCTTGTAAAAACAGGTAAATCAATAGGGATTTTCGTACGTATAAGTACCCAGTGAACGGCTCGTTTAGCTTTATATATTGTACCTGGTGGGCGTTGTATTGGTTTTTCGGAAGTGATAGACTTGTAAGAGAAAAATTTAAATGGTTGGGAAAGGCCATGGGATGCAGAAATATTTTTTTCACATTTTATTTCCTTGTAAAAACAGGTAATTCAATAGGGATTTTCGTACGTATAAGTACCCAGTGAACGCCTCGTTTAGCTTTATATATTGGTCCGGGTGGGCGTTGTATTGGTTTTTCAGAAGTGTTAGCCCTGTAAGAGAAAAATTTAAATGGTTGGGAAAGGCCATGGGATGTAGAAATATTTTTCTCACATTTTATTTCCTTGTAAAAACAGGTAAATCAATAGGGATTTTCGTACGGATAAGTACCCAGTGAACGGTTCGTTTAGCTTTATATATTGGTCCGGGTGGGCGTTGTATTGGTTTTTCGGAAGTGTTAGCCCTGTAAGAGAAAAATTTAAATGGTTGGGAAAGGCCATGGGATGTAGAAATATTTTTTTCACATTTTATTTCCTTGTAAAAACAGGTAAATCAATAGGGATTTTCGTACGTATAAGTACCCAGTGAACGGCTCGTTTAGCTTTATATATTGTTCCGGGTGGGCGTTGTATTGGTTGTTCAGAAGTGATAGACTTGTAAGAGAAAAATTTAAATGGTTGGGAAAGGCCATGGGATGTAGAAATATTTTTTTCACATTTTATTTCCTTGTAAAAACAGGTAAATCAATAGGGATTTTCGTACGGATAAGTACCCAGTGAACGGTTCGTTTAGCTTTATATATTGGTCCGGGTGGGCGTTGTATTGGTTTTTCGGAAGTGTTAGCTCTGTAAGAGAAAAATTTAAATGGTTGGGAAAGGCCATGGGATGTAGAAATATTTTTTTCACATTTTATTTCCTTGTAAAAACAGGTAAATCAATAGGGATTTTCGTACGGATTAGTACCCAGTGAACGGTTCGTTTAGCTTTATATATTGATCCGGGTGGGCGTTGTATTGGTTTTTCGGAAGTTTTAGCCCTGTAAGAGAAAAATTTAAATGGTTGGGAAAGACCATGGGATGTAGAAATATTTTTTTCACATTTTATTTCCTTGTAAAAACAGGTAAATCAATAGGGATTTTCATACGTATAAGTACCCAGTGAACGGCTCGTTTAGCTTTATATATTGTTCCGGGTGGGCGTTGTATTGGTTTTTCGGAAGTGATAGACTTGTAAGAGAAAAATTTAAATGGTTGGGAAAGGCCATGGGATGCAGAAATATTTTTTTCACATTTTATTTCCTTGTAAAAACAGGTAAATCAATAGGGATTTTCGTACGTATAAGTACCCAGTGAACGGCTCGTTTAGCTTTATATATTGGTCCGGGTGGGCGTTGTATTGGTTTTTCGGAAGTGATAGACCTTTAAGAGAAAAATTTAAATGGTTGGGAAAGGCCATGGGATGCAGAAATATTTTTTTCACATTTTATTTCCTTGTAAAAACAGGTAAATCAATAGGGATTTTCGTGCGTATAAGTACCCAGTGAACGGCTTGTTTAGCTTTATATATTGGTCCGGGTGGGCGTTGTATTGGTTTTTCGGAAGTGTTAGCCCTGTAAGGGAAAAATTTAAATGGTTGGGAACGGCCATGGGATGTAGAAATATTTTTTTCACATTTTATTTCCTTGTAAAAACAGGTAAATCAATAGGGATTTTCGTACGTATAAGTACCCAGTGAACGGCTTGTTTAGCTTTATATATTGGTCCGGGTGGGCGTTGTATTGGTTTTTCGGAAGTGTTAGCCCTGTAAGGGAAAAATTTAAATGGTTGGGAAAGGCCATGGGATGTAGAAATATTTTTTTCACATTTTATTTCCTTGTAAAAACAGGTAAATCAATAGGGATTTTCGTACGTATAAGTACCCAGTGAACGGCTTGTTTAGCTTTATATATTGGTCCGGGTGGGCGTTGTATTGGTTTTTCGGAAGTGTTAGCCCTGTAAGAGAAAAATTTAAATTGTTGGGAAAGGCCATGGGATGTAGAAATATTTTTTCACATTTTATTTCCATGTAAAAACAGGTAAATCAATAGGGATTTTCGTACGTATAAGTACCCTGTGAACGGCTCGTTTAGCTTTATATATTGATCCGGGTGGGCGTTGTATTGGTTTTTCGGAAGTGTTAGACCTGTAAGAGAAAAATTTAAATGGTTGGGAAAGGCCATGGGATGTAGAAATATTTTTTTCACATTTTGTTTCCTAGTAAAAACAGGTAAATCAATAGGATTTTCGTACGGATAAGTACCCAGTGAACAGTTCGTTTAGCTTTATATATTGTTCCGGGTGGGCGTTGTATTGGTTTTTCAGAAGTGTTAGACCTGTAAGCGAAAAATTTAAATCTTTGGGAAAGGCCATGGGATGTAGAAATATTTTTTTCACATTTTATTTCCTTGTAAAAACAGGTAAATCAATAGGGATTTTCGTACATATAAGTACCCAGTGAACGGTTCGTTTAGCTTTATATATTGGTCTGGGTGGGCGTTGTATTGGTTTTTCGGAAGTGTTAGCCCTGTAAGAGAAAAATTTAAATGGTTGGGAAAGGCCATGGGATGTAGAAATTTTTTTTTCACATTTTATTTCCTTGTAAAAACAGGTAAATCAATAGGGATTTTCGTACATATAAGTACCCAGTGAACGGTTCGTTTAGCTTTATATATTGTTCCGGGTGGGCGTTGTATTGGTTTTTCGGAAGTGTTAGACCTGTAAGAGAAAAATTTAAATGGTTGGGAAAGGCCATGGGATGTAGAAATATTTTTTTCACATTTTATTTCCTTGTAAAAACAGGTAAATCAATAGGGTTTTTCGTACGTATAAGTACCCAGTGAACGGTTCGTTTAGCTTTATATATTGGTCCGGGTGGGCGTTGTATTGGTTTTTCGGAAGTGTTAGCCCTGTAAGAGAAATATTTAAATGGTTGGGAAAGGCCATGGGAGGTAGAAATATTTTTTTCATATTTTATTTCCTTGTAAAAACAGGTAAATCAATAGGGATTTTCGTACGTATAAGTACCCAGTGAACGGCTCGTTTAGCTTTATATATTGTTCCGGGTGGGCGTTGTATTGGTTTTTCGGAAGTGATAGACCTGTAAGAGATAAATTTAAATGGTTGGGAAAGGCCATGGGATGCAGAAATATTTTTTTCACATTTTATTTCCTTGTAAAAACAGGTAAATCAATAGGGATTTTCGTACGTATAAGTACCCAGTGAACGGCTCGTTTAGCTTTATATATTGGTCCGGGTGGGTGTTGTATTGGTTTTTCGGAAGTGTTAGCCCTGTAAGAGAAAAATTTAAATGGTTGGGAAAGGCCATGGGATGTAGAAATATTTTTTTCACATTTTATTTCCTTGTAAAAACAGGTAAATCAATAGGGATTTTCGTACGGATAAGTACCCAGTGAACGGTTCGTTTAGCTTTATATATTGATCCGGGTGGGCGTTGTATTGGTTTTTCAGAAGTGTTAGCCCTGTAAGAGAAAAATTTAAATGGTTGGGAAAGGCCATGGGATGTAGAAATATTTTTTTCACTTTTTATTTCCTTGTAAAAACAGGTAAATCAATAGGGATTTTCGTACGTATAAGTACCCAGTGAACGGTTCGTTTAGCTTTATATATTGTTCCGGGTGGGCGTTGTATTGGTTTTTCGGAAGTGATAGACCTGTAAGAGAAAAATTTAAATGGTTGGGAAAGGCCATGGGATGCAGAAATATTTTTTTCACATTTTATTTCCTTGTAAAAACAGGTAAATCAATAGGGATTTTCGTACGTATAAGTACCCAGTGAACGGCTCGTTTAGCTTTATATATTGGTCTGGGTGGGCGTTGTATTGGTTTTTCGGAAGTGTTAGCCCTGTAAGAGAAAAATTTAAATGGTTGGGAAAGGCCATGGGATGTAGAAATATTTTTTTCACATTTTATTTCCTTGTAAAAACAGGTAAATCAATAGGGATTTTCGTACGTATAAGTACCCAGTGAACGGCTCGTTTAGCTTTATATATTGTTCCGGGTGGGCGTTGTATTGGTTTTTCGGAAGTGATAGACTTGTAAGAGAAAAATTTAAATGGTTGGGAAAGGCCATGGGATGCAGAAATATTTTTTTCACATTTTATTTCCTTGTAAAAACAGGTAAATCAATAGGGATTTTCGTACGTATAAGTACCCAGTGAACGGCTCGTTTAGCTTTATATATTGGTCCGGGTGGGCGTTGTATTGGTTTTTCGGAAGTGTTAGCCCTGTAAGAGAAAAATTTAAATGGTTGGGAAAGGCCATGGGATGTAGAAATATTTTTTTCACATTTTATTTCCTTGTAAAAACAGGTAAATCAATAGGGATTTTCGTACGGATAAGTACCCAGTGAACGGTTCGTTTAGCTTTATATATTGATCCGGGTGGGCGTTGTATTGGTTTTTCAGAAGTGTTAGACCTGTAAGAGGAAAATTTAAATGGTTGGGAAAGGCCATGGGATGTAGAAATATTTTTTTCACATTTTATTTCCTTGTAAAAACAGGTAAATCAATAGGGATTTTCGTACGGATAAGTACCCAGTGAACGGTTCGTTTAGCTTTATATATTGATCCGGGTGGGCGTTGTATTGGTTTTTCGGAAGTGTTAGCCCTGTAAGAGAAAAATTTAAATGGTTGGGAAAGGCCATGGGATGTAGAAATATTTTTTTCACATTTTATTTCCTTGTAAAAACAGGTAAATCAATAGGGATTTTCGTACGTATAAGTACCCAGTGAACGGCTTGTTTAGCTTTATATATTGTTCCAGGTGGGCGTTGTATTGGTTTTTCGGAAGTGATAGACTTGTAAGAGAAAAATTTAAATGGTTGGGAAAGGCCATGGGATGCAGAAATATTTTTTTTACATTTTATTTCCTTGTAAAAACAGGTAAATCAATAGGGATTTTCGTACGTATAAGTACCCAGTGAACGGCTCATTTAGCTTTATATATTGGTCCGGGTGGGCGTTGTATTGGTTTTTCGGAAGTGTTAGCCCTGTAAGAGAAAAATTTAAATGGTTGGGAAAGGCTATGGGATGTAGAAATATTTTTTTCACATTTTATTTCCTTGTAAAAACAGGTAAATCAATAGGGATTTTCGTACATATAAGTACCCAGTGAACGGCTCGTTTAGCTTTATATATTGGTCCGGGTGGGCGTTGTATTGGTTTTTCGGAAGTGTTAGACTTGTAAGAGTAATATTTAAATGGTTGGGAAAGGCCATGGGATGTAGAAATATTTTTTTCACATTTTATTTCCTTGTAAAAACAGGTAGATCAATAGGGATTTTCATACGTATAAGTACCCAGTGAACGGCTCGTTTAGCTTTATATATTGTTCCGGGTGGGCGTTGTATTGGTTTTTCGGAAGTGATAGACCTGTACGAGAAAAAATTAAATGGTTGGGAAAGGCCATGGGATGCAGAAATATTTATTTCACATTTTATTTCCTTGTAAAAACAGGTAAATCAATATGGATTTTCGTACATATAAGTACCCAGTGAACGGTTCGTTTAGCTTTATATATTGGTCCGGGTGGGCGTTGTATTGGTTTTTCGGAAGTGTTAGCCCTGTAAGAGAAAAATTTAAATGGTTGGGAAAGGCCATGGGATGCAGAAATATTTATTTCACATTTTATTTCCTTGTAAAAACAGGTAAATCAATAGGGATTTTCGTACGTATAAGTACCCTGTGAACGGTTCGTTTAGCTTTATATATTGTTCCGGGTGGGCGTTGTATTGGTTTTTCCGAAGTGATAGACCTGTAAGAGAAAAATTTAAATGGTTGGGAAAGGCCATGGGATGCAGAAATATTTTTTTCACATTTTATTTCCTTGTAAAAACAGGTAAATCAATAGGGATTTTCGTACGTATAAGTACCCAGTGAACGGCTCGTTTAGCTTTATATATTGTTCCGGGTGGGCGTTGTATTGGTTTTTCGGAAGTGATAGACCTGTAAGAGAAAAATTTAAATGGTTGGGAAAGGCCATGGGATGTAGAAATATTTTTTCACATTTTATTTCCTTGTAAAAACAGGTAAATCAATAGGGATTTTCGTACGGATAAGTACCCTGTGAACGGTTCGTTTAGCTTTATATATTGATCCGGGTGGGCGTTGTATTGGTTTTTCGGAAGTGTTAGACCTGTAAGAGAAAAATTTAAATCGTTGGGAAAGGCCATGGGATGTAGAAATATTTTTTTCACATTTTGTTTCCTAGTAAAAACAGGTAAATCAATAGGGATTTTCGTACGGATAAGTACCCAGTGAACAGTTCGTTTAGCTTTATATATTGTTCCTGGTGGGCGTTGTATTGGTTTTTCGGAAGTGTTAGACCTGTAAGAGAAAAATTTAAATCTTTGGGAAAGGCCATGGGATGTAGAAATATTTTTTTCACATTTTATTTCCTTGTAAAAACAGGTAAATCAATAAGGATTTTCGTACATATAAGTACCCAGTGAACGGTTCGTTTAGCTTTATATATTGGTCTGGGTGGGCGTTGTATTGGTTTTTCGGAAGTGTTAGCCCTGTAAGAGAAAAATTTAAATGGTTGGGAAAGGCCATGGGATGTAGAAATTTTTTTTCACATTTTATTTCCTTGTAAAAACAGGTAAATCAATAGGGATTTTCGTACATATAAGTACCCAGTGAACGGTTCGTTTAGCTTTATATATTGTTCCGGGTGGGCGTTGTATTGGTTTTTCGGAAGTCTTAGACCTGTAACAGAAAAATTTAAATGGTTGGGAAAGGCCATGGGATGTAGAAATATTTTTTTCACATTTTATTTCCTTAAAAAACAGGTAAATCAATAGGGTTTTTCGTACGTATAAGTACCCAGTGAACGGTTCGTTTAGCTTTATATATTGGTCCGGGTGGGCGTTGTATTGGTTTTTCGGAAGTGTTAGCCCTGTAAGAGAAAAATTTAAATGGTTGGGAAAGGCCATGGGATGTAGAAATATTATTTTCATATTTTATTTCCTTGTAAAAACAGGTAAATCAATAGGGATTTTCGTACGTATAAGTACCCAGTGAACGGCTCGTTTAGCTTTATATATTGTTCCGGGTGGGCGTTGCATTGGTTTTTCGGAAGTGATAGACCTGTAAGAGAAAAGTTTAAATGGTTGGGAAAGGCCATGGGATGCAGAAATATTTTTTTCACATTTTATTTCCTTGTAAAAACAGGTAAATCAATAGGGATTTTCGTACATATAAGTACCCAGTGAACGGTTCGTTAACTTTATATATTGTTCCGGGTGGGCGTTGTATTGGTTTTTCGGAAGTGTTAGACTTGTAAGAGAAATATTTAAATGGTTGGGAAAGGCCATGGGATGTAGAAATATTTTTTTCACATTTTATTTCCTTGTAAAAACAGGTAGATCAATAGGGATTTTCGTACGTATAAGTACCCAGTGAACGGCTCGTTTAGCTTTATATATTGTTCCGGGTGGGCGTTGTATTGGTTTTTCGGAAGTGATAGACCTGTAAGAGAAAAAATTAAATGGTTGGGAAAGGCCATGGGATGCAGAAATATTTATTTCACATTTTATTTCCTTGTAAAAACAGGTAAATCAATAGGGATTTTCGTACGTATAAGTACCCAGTGAACGGCTCGTTTAGCTTTATATATTGGTCCGGGTGGGCGTTGTATTGGTTTTTCGGAAGTGTTAGCCCTGTAAGAGAAAAATTTAAATGGTTGGGAAAGGCCATGGGATGTAGAAATATTTTTTTCACATTTTATTTCCTTGTAAAAACAGGTAAATCAATAGGGATTTTCGTACGGATAAGTACCCAGTGAACGGTTCGTTTAGCTTTATATATTGATCCGGGTGGGCGTTGTATTGGTTTTTCAGAAGTGTTAGACCTGTAAGAGGAAAATTTAAATGGTTGGGAAAGGCCATGGGATGTAGAAATATTTTTTTCACATTTTATTTCCTTGTAAAAACAGGTAAATCAATAGGGATTTTCGTACGGATAAGTACCCAGTGAACGGTTCGTTTAGCTTTATATATTGATCCGGGTGGGCGTTGTATTGGTTTTTCGGAAGTGTTAGCCCTGTAAGAGAAAATTTAAATGGTTGGGAAAGGCCATGGGATGTAGAAATATTTTTTTCACATTTTATTTCCTTGTAAAAACAGGTAAATCAATAGGGATTTTCGTACGTATAAGTACCCAGTGAACGGCTTGTTTAGCTTTATATATTGTTCCAGGTGGGCGTTGTATTGGTTTTTCGGAAGTGATAGACTTGTAAGAGAAAAATTTAAATGGTTGGGAAAGGCCATGGGATGCAGAAATATTTTTTTCACATTTTATTTCCTTGTAAAAACAGGTAAATCAATAGGGATTTTCGTACGTATAAGTACCCAGTGAACGGCTCATTTAGCTTTATATATTGGTCCGGGTGGGCGTTGTATTGGTTTTTCGGAAGTGTTAGCCCTGTAAGAGAAAAATTTAAATGGTTGGGAAAGGCTATGGGATGTAGAAATATTTTTTTCACATTTTATTTCCTTGTAAAAACAGGTAAATCAATAGGGATTTTCGTACATATAAGTACCCAGTGAACGGCTCGTTTAGCTTTATATATTGTTCCGGGTGGGCGTTGTATTGGTTTTTCGGAAGTGTTAGACTTGTAAGAGTAATATTTAAATGGTTGGGAAAGGCCATGGGATGTAGAAATATTTTTTTCACATTTTATTTCCTTGTAAAAACAGGTAGATCAATAGGGATTTTCATACGTATAAGTACCCAGTGAACGGCTCGTTTAGCTTTATATATTGTTCCGGGTGGGCGTTGTATTGGTTTTTCGGAAGTGATAGACCTGTACGAGAAAAAATTAAATGGTTGGGAAAGGCCATGGGATGCAGAAATATTTATTTCACATTTTATTTCCTTGTAAAAACAGGTAAATCAATATGGATTTTCGTACATATAAGTACCCAGTGAACGGTTCGTTTAGCTTTATATATTGGTCCAGGTGGGCGTTGTATTGGTTTTTCCGAAGTGATAGACCTGTAAGAGAAAAATTTAAATGGTTGGGAAAGGCCATGGGATGCAGAAATATTTTTTTCACATTTTATTTCCTTGTAAAAACAGGTAAATCAATAGGGATTTTCGTACGTATAAGTACCCAGTGAACGGCTCGTTTAGCTTTATATATTGTTCCGGGTGGGCGTTGTATTGGTTTTTCGGAAGTGATAGACCTGTAAGAGAAAAATTTAAATGGTTGGGAAAGGCCATGGGATGTAGAAATATTTTTTCACATTTTATTTCCTTGTAAAAACAGGTAAATCAATAGGGATTTTCGTACGGATAAGTACCCTGTGAACGGTTCGTTTAGCTTTATATATTGATCCGGGTGGGCGTTGTATTGGTTTTTCGGAAGTGTTAGACCTGTAAGAGAAAAATTTAAATCGTTGGGAAAGGCCATGGGATGTAGAAATATTTTTTTCACATTTTGTTTCCTAGTAAAAACAGGTAAATCAATAGGGATTTTCGTACGGATAAGTACCCAGTGAACAGTTCGTTTAGCTTTATATATTGTTCCTGGTGGGCGTTGTATTGGTTTTTCGGAAGTGTTAGACCTGTAAGAGAAAAATTTAAATCTTTGGGAAAGGCCATGGGATGTAGAAATATTTTTTTCACATTTTATTTCCTTGTAAAAACAGGTAAATCAATAAGGATTTTCGTACATATAAGTACCCAGTGAACGGCTCGTTTAGCTTTATATATTGTTCCGGGTGGGCGTTGCATTGGTTTTTCGGAAGTGATAGACCTGTAAGAGAAAAGTTTAAATGGTTGGGAAAGGCCATGGGATGCAGAAATATTTTTTTCACATTTTATTTCCTTGTAAAAACAGGTAAATCAATAGGGATTTTCGTACATATAAGTACCCAGTGAACGGTTCGTTAACTTTATATATTGTTCCGGGTGGGCGTTGTATTGGTTTTTCGGAAGTGTTAGACTTGTAAGAGAAATATTTAAATGGTTGGGAAAGGCCATGGGATGTAGAAATATTTTTTTCACATTTTATTTCCTTGTAAAAACAGGTAGATCAATAGGGATTTTCGTACGTATAAGTACCCAGTGAACGGCTCGTTTAGCTTTATATATTGTTCCGGGTGGGCGTTGTATTGGTTTTTCGGAAGTGATAGACCTGTAAGAGAAAAAATTAAATGGTTGGGAAAGGCCATGGGATGCAGAAATATTTATTTCACATTTTATTTCCTTGTAAAAACAGGTAAATCAATAGGGATTTTCGTACGTATAAGTACCCAGTGAACGGCTCGTTTAGCTTTATATATTGTTCCGGGTGGGCGTTGTATTGGTTTTTCGGAAGTGTTAGACCTGTAAGAGAAAAATTTAAATCTTTGGGAAAGGCCATGGGATGTAGAAATATTTTTTTCACATTTTATTTCCTTGTAAAAACAGGTAAATCAATATGGATTTTCGTACATATAAGTACCCAGTGAACGGTTCGTTTAGCTTTATATATTGGTCCGGGTGGGCGTTGTATTGGTTTTTCGGAAGTGTTAGCCCTGTAAGAGAAAAATTTAAATGGTTGGGAAAGGCCATGGGATGTAGAAATATTTTTTTCACATTTTATTTCCTTGTAAATCAGGTAAATCAATAGGGTTTTTCGTACATATAAGTACCCAGTGAACGGTTCGTTTAGCTTTATATATTGTTCCGGGTGGGCGTTGTATTGGTTTTTCGGAAGTGTTAGACTTGTAAGAGAAATATTTAAATGGTTGGGAAAGGCCATGGGATGTAGAAATATTTTTTTCACATTTTATTTCCTTGTAAAAACAGGTAGATCAATAGGGATTTTCGTACGTATAAGTACACAGTGAACGGCTCGTTTAGCTTTATATATTGTTCCGGGTGGGCGTTGTATTGGTTTTTCGTAAGTGATAGACATGTAAGAGAAAAATTTAAATGGTTGGGAAAGGCCATGGGATGCAGAAATATTTATTTCACATTTTATTTCCTTGTAAAAACAGGTAAATCAATAGGGATTTTCGTACGTATAAGTACCCTGTGAACGGTTCATTTAGCTTTATATATTGTTCCGGGTGGGCGTTGTATTGGTTTTTCAGAAGTGATAGACCTGTAAGAGAAAAATTTAAATGGTTGGGAAAGGCCATGGGATGCAGAAATATTTATTTCACATTTTATTTCCTTGTAAAAACAGGTAAATCAGCAGGGATTTTCATACGGATAAGTACCCAGTGAACGGCTCGTTTAGCTTTATATATTGTTCCGGGTGGGCGTTGTATTGGTTTTTCGGGAAGTGATAGACCTGTAAGAGAAAAATTTAAATGGTTGGGAAAGGCCATGGGATGTAGAAATATTTTTTCACATTTTATTTCCTTGTAAAAACAGGTAAATCAATAGGGATTTTCGTACGTATAAGTACCCAGTGAACGGTTCGTTTAGCTTTATATATTGATCCGGGTGGGCGTTGTATTGGTTTTTCGGAAGTGTTAGACCTGTAAGAGAAAAATTTAAATGGTTGGGAAAGGCCATGGGATGTAGAAATATTTTTTTCACATTTTGTTTCCTAGTAAAAACAGGTAAATCAATAGGGATTTTCGTACGGATAAGTACCCAGTGAACAGTTCGTTTAGCTTTATATATTGGTCCGGGTGGGCGTTGTATTGGTTTTTCGGAAGTGTTAGACCTGTAAGAGAAAAATTTAAATCGTTGGGAAAGGCCATGGGATGTAGAAATATTTTTTTCACATTTTGTTTCCTAGTAAAAACAGGTAAATCAATAGGGATTTTCGTACGGATAAGTACCCAGTGAACAGTTCGTTTAGCTTTATATATTGTTCCTGGTGGGCGTTGTATTGGTTTTTCGGAAGTGTTAGACCTGTAAGAGAAAAATTTAAATCTTTGGGAAAGGCCATGGGATGTAGAAATATTTTTTTCACATTTTATTTCCTTGTAAAAACAGGTAGATCAATAGGGATTTTCATACGTATAAGTACCCAGTGAACGGCTCGTTTAGCTTTATATATTGGTCCGGGTGGGCGTTGTATTGGTTTTTCGGAAGTGTTAGACTTGTAAGAGAAATATTTAAATGGTTGGGAAAGGCCATGGGATGTAGAAATATTTTTTTCACATTTTATTTCCTTGTAAAAACAGGTAGATCAATAGGGATTTTCATACGTATAAGTACCCAGTGAACGGCTCGTTTAGCTTTATATATTGTTCCGGGTGGGCGTTGTATTGGTTTTTCGGAAGTGATAGACCTGTAAGAGAAAAATTTTAATGGTTGGGAAAGGCCATGGAATGCAGAAATATTTTTTTCACATTTTATTTCCTTGTAAAAACAGGTAAATCAATAGGGATTTTCGTACGTATAAGTACCCAGTGAACGGCTCGTTTAGCTTTATATATTCTTCCGGGTGGGCGTTGTATTGGTTTTTCGGAAGTGATAGACCTGTAAGAGAAAAATTTAAATGGTTGGGAAAGGCCATGGGATGTAGAAATATTTTTTCACATTTTATTTCCTTGTAAAAACAGGTAAATCAATAGGGATTTTCGTACGGATAAGTACCCTGTGAACGGTTCGTTTAGCTTTATATATTGATCCGGGTGGGCGTTGTATTGGTTTTTCGGAAGTGTTAGACCTGTAAGAGAAAAATTTAAATCGTTGGGAAAGGCCATGGGATGTAGAAATATTTTTTTCACATTTTGTTTCCTAGTAAAAACAGGTAAATCAATAGGGATTTTCGTACGGATAAGTACCCAGTGAACAGTTCGTTTAGCTTTATATATTGTTCCTGGTGGGCGTTGTATTGGTTTTTCGGAAGTGTTAGACCTGTAAGAGAAAAATTTAAATCTTTGGGAAAGGCCATGGGATGTAGAAATATTTTTTTCATATATTATTTCCTTGTAAAAACAGGTAAATCAATAGGGATTTTCGTACGTATAAGTACCCAGTGAACGGCTCGTTTAGCTTTATATATTGTTCCGGGTGGGCGTTGTATTGGTTTTTCGGAAGTGATAGACCTGTAAGAGAAAAATTTAAATGGTTGGGAAAGGCTATGGGATGCAGAAATATTTTTTTCACATTTTATTTCCTTGTAAAAACAGGTAAATCAATAGGGATTTTCGTACATATAAGTACCCAGTGAACGGTTCGTTAACTTTATATATTGTTCCGGGTGGGCGTTGTATTGGTTTTTCGGAAGTGTTAGACTTGTAAGAGAAATATTTAAATGGTTGGGAAAGGCCATGGGATGTAGAAATATTTTTTTCACATTTTATTTCCTTGTAAAAACAGGTAGATCAATAGGGATTTTCGTACGTATAAGTACCCAGTGAACGGCTCGTTTAGCTTTATATATTGTTCCGGGTGGGCGTTGTATTGGTTTTTCGGAAGTGATAGACCTGTACGAGAAAAAATTAAATGGTTGGGAAAGGCCATGGGATGCAGAAATATTTATTTCACATTTTATTTCCTTGTAAAAACAGGTAAATCAATAGGGATTTTCGTACGGATAAGTACCCAGTGAACAGTTCGTTTAGCTTTATATATTGTTCCTGGTGGGCGTTGTATTGGTTTTTCGGAAGTGTTAGACCTGTAAGAGAAAAATTTAAATCGTTGGGAAAGGCCATGGGATGTAGAAATATTTTTTTCACATTTTATTTCCTTGTAAAAACAGGTAAATCAATAGGGATTTTCGTACATATAAGTACCCAGTGAACGGTTCGTTTAGCTTTATATATTGGTCCGGGTGGGCGTTGTATTGGTTTTTCGGAAGTGTTAGCCCTGTAAGAGAAAAATTTAAATGGTTGGGAAAGGCCATGGGATGTAGAAATTTTTTTTTCACATTTTATTTCCTTGTAAAAACAGGTAAATCAATAGGGATTTTCGTTCATATAAGTACCCAGTGAACGGTTCGTTTAGCTTTATATATTGTTCCGGGTGGGCGTTGTATTGGTTTTTCGGAAGTCTTAGACCTGTAAGAGAAAAATTTAAATGGTTGGGAAAGGCCATGGGATGTAGAAATATTTTTTTCACATTTTATTTCCTTAAAAAACAGGTAAATCAATAGGGTTTTTCGTACGTATAAGTACCCAGTGAACGGTTCGTTTAGCTTTATATATTGGTCCGGGTGGGCGTTGTATTGGTTTTTCGGAAGTGTTAGCCCTGTAAGAGAAAAATTTAAATGGTTGGGAAAGGCCATGGGATGTAGAAATATTATTTTCATATTTTATTTCCTTGTAAAAACAGGTAAATCAATAGGGATTTTCGTACGTATAAGTACCCAGTGAACGGCTCGTTTAGCTTTATATATTGTTCCGGGTGGGCGTTGCATTGGTTTTTCGGAAGTGATAGACCTGTAAGAGAAAATTTTAAATGGTTGGGAAAGGCCATGGGATGCAGAAATATTTTTTTCACATTTTATTTCCTTGTAAAAACAGGTAAATCAATAGGGATTTTCGTACATATAAGTACCCAGTGAACGGTTCGTTAACTTTATATATTGTTCCGGGTGGACGTTGTATTGGTTTTTCGGAAGTGTTAGACTTGTAAGAGAAATATTTAAATGGTTGGGAAAGGCCATGGGATGTAGAAATATTTTTTTCACATTTTATTTCCTTGTAAAAACAGGTAGATCAATAGGGATTTTCGTACGTATAAGTACCCAGTGAACGGCTCGTTTAGCTTTATATATTGTTCCGGGTGGGCGTTGTATTGTTTTTTCGGAAGTGATAGACCTGTAAGAGAAAAAATTAAATGGTTGGGAAAGGCCATGGGATGCAGAAATATTTATTTCACATTTTATTTCCTTGTAAAAACAGGTAAATCAATAGGGATTTTCGTACGTATAAGTACCCAGTGAACGGCTCGTTTAGCTTTATATATTGTTCCGGGTGGGCGTTGTATTGGTTTTTCGGAAGTGTTAGACCTGTAAGAGAAAAATTTAAATCTTTGGGAAAGGCCATGGGATGTAGAAATATTTTTTTCACATTTTATTTCCTTGTAAAAACAGGTAAATCAATATGGATTTTCGTACATATAAGTACCCAGTGAACGGTTCGTTTAGCTTTATATATTGGTCCGGGTGGGCGTTGTATTGGTTTTTCGGAAGTGTTAGCCCTGTAAGAGAAAAATTTAAATGGTTGGGAAAGGCCATGGGATGTAGAAATATTTTTTTCACATTTTATTTCCTTGTAAATCAGGTAAATCAATAGGGTTTTTCGTACATATAAGTACCCAGTGAACGGTTCGTTTAGCTTTATATATTGTTCCGGGTGGGCGTTGTATTGGTTTTTCGGAAGTGTTAGACTTGTAAGAGAAATATTTAAATGGTTGGGAAAGGCCATGGGATGTAGAAATATTTTTTTCACATTTTATTTCCTTGTAAAAACAGGTAGATCAATAGGGATTTTCGTACGTATAAGTACACAGTGAACGGCTCGTTTAGCTTTATATATTGTTCCGGGTGGGCGTTGTATTGGTTTTTCGGAAGTGATAGACATGTAAGAGAAAAATTTAAATGGTTGGGAAAGGCCATGGGATGCAGAAATATTTATTTCACATTTTATTTCCTTGTAAAAACAGGTAAATCAATAGGGATTTTCGTACGTATAAGTACCCTGTGAACGGTTCGTTTAGCTTTATATATTGTTCCGGGTGGGCGTTGTATTGGTTTTTCGGAAGTGATAGACCTGTAAGAGAAAAATTTAAATGGTTGGGAAAGGCCATGGGATGCAGAAATATTTATTTCACATTTTATTTCCTTGTAAAAACAGGTAAATCAGCAGGGGTTTTCATACGGAAAAGTACCCAGTGAACGGCTCGTTTAGCTTTATATATTGTTCCGGGTGGGCGTTGTATTGGTTTTTCAGGAAGTGATAGACCTGTAAGAGAAAAATTTAAATGGTTGGGAAAGGCCATGGGATGTAGAAATATTTTTTCACATTTTATTTCCTTGTAAAAACAGGTAAATCAATAGGGATTTTCGTACGTATAAGTACCCTGTGAACGGTTCGTTTAGCTTTATATATTGTTCCGGGTGGGCGTTGTATTGGTTTTTCCGAAGTGTTAGACCTGTAAGAGAAAAATTTAAATGGTTGGGAAAGGCCATGGGATGTAGAAATATTTTTTTCACATTTTGTTTCCTAGTAAAAACAGGTAAATCAATAGGGATTTTCGTACGGATAAGTACCCAGTGAACAGTTCGTTTAGCTTTATATATTGGTCCGGGTGGGCGTTGTATTGGTTTTTCGGAAGTGTTAGACCTGTAAGAGAAAAATTTAAATCGTTGGGAAAGGCCATGGGATGTAGAAATATTTTTTTCACATTTTGTTTCCTAGTAAAAACAGGTAAATCAATAGGGATTTTCGTACGGATAAGTACCCAGTGAACAGTTCGTTTAGCTTTATATATTGTTCCTGGTGGGCGTTGTATTGGTTTTTCGGAAGTGTTAAACCTGTAAGAGAAAAATTTAAATCTTTGGGAAAGGCCATGGGATGTAGAAATATTTTTTTCACATTTTATTTCCTTGTAAAAACAGGTAGATCAATAGGGATTTTCATACGTATAAGTACCCAGTGAACGGCTCGTTTAGCTTTATATATTGGTCCGGGTGGGCGTTGTATTGGTTTTTCGGAAGTGTTAGACTTGTAAGAGAAATATTTAAATGGTTGGGAAAGGCCATGGGATGTAGAAATATTTTTTTCACATTTTATTTCCTTGTAAAAACAGGTAGATCAATAGGGATTTTCATACGTATAAGTACCCAGTGAACGGCTCGTTTAGCTTTATATATTGTTCCGGGTGGGCGTTGTATTGGTTTTTCGGAAGTGATAGACCTGTAAGAGAAAAATTTTAATGGTTGGGAAAGGCCATGGAATGCAGAAATATTTTTTTCACATTTTATTTCCTTGTAAAAACAGGTAAATCAATAGGGATTTTCGTACGTATAAGTACCCAGTGAACGGCTCGTTTAGCTTTATATATTCTTCCGGGTGGGCGTTGTATTGGTTTTTCGGAAGTGATAGACCTGTAAGAGAAAAATTTAAATGGTTGGGAAAGGCCATGGGATGTAGAAATATTTTTTCACATTTTATTTCCTTGTAAAAACAGGTAAATCAATAGGGATTTTCGTACGGATAAGTACCCTGTGAACGGTTCGTTTAGCTTTATATATTGATCCGGGTGGGCGTTGTATTGGTTTTTCGGAAGTGTTAGACCTGTAAGAGAAAAATTTAAATCGTTGGGAAAGGCCATGGGATGTAGAAATATTTTTTTCACATTTTGTTTCCTAGTAAAAACAGGTAAATCAATAGGGATTTTCGTACGGATAAGTACCCAGTGAACAGTTCGTTTAGCTTTATATATTGTTCCTGGTGGGCGTTGTATTGGTTTTTCGGAAGTGTTAGACCTGTAAGAGAAAAATTTAAATCTTTGGGAAAGGCCATGGGATGTAGAAATATTTTTTTCATATATTATTTCCTTGTAAAAACAGGTAAATCAATAGGGATTTTCGTACGTATAAGTACCCAGTGAACGGCTCGTTTAGCTTTATATATTGTTCCGGGTGGGCGTTGTATTGGTTTTTCGGAAGTGATAGACCTGTAAGAGAAAAATTTAAATGGTTGGGAAAGGCTATGGGATGCAGAAATATTTTTTTCACATTTTATTTCCTTGTAAAAACAGGTAAATCAATAGGGATTTTCGTACATATAAGTACCCAGTGAACGGTTCGTTAACTTTATATATTGTTCCGGGTGGGCGTTGTATTGGTTTTTCGGAAGTGTTAGACTTGTAAGAGAAATATTTAAATGGTTGGGAAAGGCCATGGGATGTAGAAATATTTTTTTCACATTTTATTTCCTTGTAAAAACAGGTAGATCAATAGGGATTTTCGTACGTATAAGTACCCAGTGAACGGCTCGTTTAGCTTTATATATTGTTCCGGGTGGGCGTTGTATTGGTTTTTCGGAAGTGATAGACTTGTACGAGAAAAAATTAAATGGTTGGGAAAGGCCATGGGATGCAGAAATATTTATTTCACATTTTATTTCCTTGTAAAAACAGGTAAATCAATAGGGATTTTCGTACGGATAAGTACCCAGTGAACAGTTCGTTTAGCTTTATATATTGTTCCTGGTGGGCGTTGTATTGGTTTTTCGGAAGTGTTAGACCTGTAAGAGAAAAATTTAAATCGTTGGGAAAGGCCATGGGATGTAGAAATATTTTTTTCACATTTTATTTCCTTGTAAAAACAGGTAAATCAATAGGGATTTTCGTACATATAAGTACCCAGTGAACGGTTCGTTTAGCTTTATATATTGGTCCGGGTGGGCGTTGTATTGGTTTTTCGGAAGTGTTAGCCCTGTAAGAGAAAAATTTAAATGGTTGGGAAAGGCCATGGGATGTAGAAATTTTTTTTTCACATTTTATTTCCTTGTAAAAACAGGTAAATCAATAGGGATTTTCGTTCATATAAGTACCCAGTGAACGGTTCGTTTAGCTTTATATATTGTTCCGGGTGGGCGTTGTATTGGTTTTTCGGAAGTCTTAGACCTGTAAGAGAAAAATTTAAATGGTTGGGAAAGGCCATGGGATGTAGAAATATTTTTTTCACATTTTATTTCCTTAAAAAACAGGTAAATCAATAGGGTTTTTCGTACGTATAAGTACCCAGTGAACGGTTCGTTTAGCTTTATATATTGGTCCGGGTGGGCGTTGTATTGGTTTTTCGGAAGTGTTAGCCCTGTAAGAGAAAAATTTAAATGGTTGGGAAAGGCCATGGGATGTAGAAATATTATTTTCATATTTTATTTCCTTGTAAAAACAGGTAAATCAATAGGGATTTTCGTACGTATAAGTACCCAGTGAACGGCTCGTTGAGCTTTATATATTGTTCCGGGTGGGCGTTGCATTGGTTTTTCGGAAGTGATAGACCTGTAAGAGAAAAATTTAAATGGTTGGGAAAGGCCATGGGATGCAGAAATATTTTTTTCACATTTTATTTCCTTGTAAAAACAGGTAAATCAATAGGGATTTTCGTACATATAAGTACCCAGTGAACGGTTCGTTAACTTTATATATTGTTCCGGGTGGGCGTTGTATTGGTTTTTCGGAAGTGTTAGACTTGTAAGAGAAATATTTAAATGGTTGGGAAAGGCCATGGGATGTAGAAATATTTTTTTCACATTTTATTTCCTTGTAAAAACAGGTAGATCAATAGGGATTTTCGTACGTATAAGTACCCAGTGAACGGCTCGTTTAGCTTTATATATTGTTCCGGGTGGGCGTTGTATTGGTTTTTCGGAAGTGATAGACCTGTACGAGAAAAAATTAAATGGTTGGGAAAGGCCATGGGATGCAGAAATATTTATTTCACATTTTATTTCCTTGTAAAAACAGGTAAATCAATAGGGATTTTCGTACGTATAAGTACCCAGTGAACGGCTCGTTTAGCTTTATATATTGTTCCGGGTGGGCGTTGTATTGGTTTTTCGGAAGTGTTAGACCTGTAAGAGAAAAATTTAAATCTTTGGGAAAGGCCATGGGATGTAGAAATATTTTTTTCACATTTTATTTCCTTGTAAAAACAGGTAAATCAATATGGATTTTCGTACATATAAGTACCCAGTGAACGGTTCGTTTAGCTTTATATATTGGTCCGGGTGGGCGTTGTATTGGTTTTTCGGAAGTGTTAGCCCTGTAAGAGAAAAATTTAAATGGTTGGGAAAGGCCATGGGATGTAGAAATATTTTTTTCACATTTTATTTCCTTGTAAATCAGGTAAATCAATAGGGTTTTTCGTACATATAAGTACCCAGTGAACGGTTCGTTTAGCTTTATATATTGTTCCGGGTGGGCGTTGTATTGGTTTTTCGGAAGTGTTAGACTTGTAAGAGAAATATTTAAATGGTTGGGAAAGGCCATGGGATGTAGAAATATTTTTTTCACATTTTATTTCCTTGTAAAAACAGGTAGATCAATAGGGATTTTCGTACGTATAAGTACACAGTGAACGGCTCGTTTAGCTTTATATATTGTTCCGGGTGGGCGTTGTATTGGTTTTTCGGAAGTGATAGACATGTAAGAGAAAAATTTAAATGGTTGGGAAAGGCCATGGGATGCAGAAATATTTATTTCACATTTTATTTCCTTGTAAAAACAGGTAAATCAATAGGGATTTTCGTACGTATAAGTACCCTGTGAACGGTTCGTTTAGCTTTATATATTGTTCCGGGTGGGCGTTGTATTGGTTTTTCGGAAGTGATAGACCTGTAAGAGAAAAATTTAAATGGTTGGGAAAGGCCATGGGATGCAGAAATATTTATTTCACATTTTATTTCCTTGTAAAAACAGGTAAATCAGCAGGGATTTTCATACGGAAAAGTACCCAGTGAACGGCTCGTTTAGCTTTATATATTGTTCCGGGTGGGCGTTGTATTGGTTTTTCAGGAAGTGATAGACCTGTAAGAGAAAAATTTAAATGGTTGGGAAAGGCCATGGGATGTAGAAATATTTTTTCACATTTTATTTCCTTGTAAAAACAGGTAAATCAATAGGGATTTTCGTACGTATAAGTACCCTGTGAACGGTTCGTTTAGCTTTATATATTGTTCCGGGTGGGCGTTGTATTGGTTTTTCCGAAGTGATAGACCTGTAAGAGAAAAATTTAAATGGTTGGGAAAGGCCATGGGATGCAGAAATATTTTTTTCACATTTTATTTCCTTGTAAAAACAGGTAAATCAATAGGGATTTTCGTACGTATAAGTACCCAGTGAACGGCTCGTTTAGCTTTATATATTGTTCCGGGTGGGCGTTGTATTGGTTTTTCGGAAGTGATAGACCTGTAAGAGAAAAATTTAAATGGTTGGGAAAGGCCATGGGATGTAGAAATATTTTTTCACATTTTATTTCCTTGTAAAAACAGGTAAATCAATAGGGATTTTCGTACGGATAAGTACCCTGTGAACGGTTCGTTTAGCTTTATATATTGATCCGGGTGGGCGTTGTATTGGTTTTTCGGAAGTGTTAGACCTGTAAGAGAAAAATTTAAATCGTTGGGAAAGGCCATGGGATGTAGAAATATTTTTTTCACATTTTGTTTCCTAGTAAAAACAGGTAAATCAATAGGGATTTTCGTACGGATAAGTACCCAGTGAACAGTTCGTTTAGCTTTATATATTGTTCCTGGTGGGCGTTGTATTGGTTTTTCGGAAGTGTTAGACCTGTAAGAGAAAAATTTAAATCTTTGGGAAAGGCCATGGGATGTAGAAATATTTTTTTCACATTTTATTTCCTTGTAAAAACAGGTAAATCAATAGGGATTTTCGTACGTATAAGTACCCAGTGAACGGCTCGTTTAGCTTTATATATTGTTCCGGGTGGGCGTTGTATTGGTTTTTCGGAAGTGATAGACCTGTAAGAGAAAAATTTAAATGGTTGGGAAAGGCCATGGGATGTAGAAATATTTTTTCACATTTTATTTCCTTGTAAAAACAGGTAAATCAATAGGGATTTTCGTACGGATAAGTACCCTGTGAACGGTTCGTTTAGCTTTATATATTGATCCGGGTGGGCGTTGTATTGGTTTTTCGGAAGTGTTAGACCTGTAAGAGAAAAATTTAAATCGTTGGGAAAGGCCATGGGATGTAGAAATATTTTTTTCACATTTTATTTCCTTGTAAAAACAGGTAAATCAATAGGGATTTTCGTACATATAAGTACCCAGTGAACGGTTCGTTTAGCTTTATATATTGGTCCGGGTGGGCGTTGTATTGGTTTTTCGGAAGTGTTAGCCCTGTAAGAGAAAAATTTAAATGGTTGGGAAAGGCCATGGGATGTAGAAATTTTTTTTTCACATTTTATTTCCTTGTAAAAACAGGTAAATCAATAGGGATTTTCGTTCATATAAGTACCCAGTGAACGGTTCGTTTAGCTTTATATATTGTTCCGGGTGGGCGTTGTATTGGTTTTTCGGAAGTCTTAGACCTGTAAGAGAAAAATTTAAATGGTTGGGAAAGGCCATGGGATGTAGAAATATTTTTTTCACATTTTATTTCCTTAAAAAACAGGTAAATCAATAGGGTTTTTCGTACGTATAAGTACCCAGTGAACGGTTCGTTTAGCTTTATATATTGGTCCGGGTGGGCGTTGTATTGGTTTTTCGGAAGTGTTAGCCCTGTAAGAGAAAAATTTAAATGGTTGCGAAAGGCCATGGGATGTAGAAATATTATTTTCATATTTTATTTCCTTGTAAAAACAGGTAAATCAATAGGGATTTTCGTACGTATAAGTACCCAGTGAACGGCTCGTTTAGCTTTATATATTGTTCCGGGTGGGCGTTGCATTGGTTTTTCGGAAGTGATAGACCTGTAAGAGAAAAATTTAAATGGTTGGGAAAGGCCATGGGATGCAGAAATATTTTTTTCACATTTTATTTCCTTGTAAAAACAGGTAAATCAATAGGGATTTTCGTACATATAAGTACCCAGTGAACGGTTCGTTAACTTTATATATTGTTCCGGGTGGGCGTTGTATTGGTTTTTCGGAAGTGTTAGACTTGTAAGAGAAATATTTAAATGGTTGGGAAAGGCCATGGGATGTAGAAATATTTTTTTCACATTTTATTTCCTTGTAAAAACAGGTAGATCAATAGGGATTTTCGTACGTATAAGTACCCAGTGAACGGCTCGTTTAGCTTTATATATTGTTCCGGGTGGGCGTTGTATTGTTTTTTCGGAAGTGATAGACCTGTAAGAGAAAAAATTAAATGGTTGGGAAAGGCCATGGGATGCAGAAATATTTATTTCACATTTTATTTCCTTGTAAAAACAGGTAAATCAATAGGGATTTTCGTACGTATAAGTACCCAGTGAACGGCTCGTTTAGCTTTATATATTGTTCCGGGTGGGCGTTGTATTGGTTTTTCGGAAGTGTTAGACCTGTAAGAGAAAAATTTAAATCTTTGGGAAAGGCCATGGGATGTAGAAATATTTTTTTCACATTTTATTTCCTTGTAAAAACAGGTAAATCAATATGGATTTTCGTACATATAAGTACCCAGTGAACGGTTCGTTTAGCTTTATATATTGGTCCGGGTGGGCGTTGTATTGGTTTTTCGGAAGTGTTAGCCCTGTAAGAGAAAAATTTAAATGGTTGGGAAAGGCCATGGGATGTAGAAATATTTTTTTCACATTTTATTTCCTTGTAAATCAGGTAAATCAATAGGGTTTTTCGTACATATAAGTACCCAGTGAACGGTTCGTTTAGCTTTATATATTGTTCCGGGTGGGCGTTGTATTGGTTTTTCGGAAGTGTTAGACTTGTAAGAGAAATATTTAAATGGTTGGGAAAGGCCATGGGATGTAGAAATATTTTTTTCACATTTTATTTCCTTGTAAAAACAGGTAGATCAATAGGGATTTTCGTACGTATAAGTACACAGTGAACGGCTCGTTTAGCTTTATATATTGTTCCGGGTGGGCGTTGTATTGGTTTTTCGGAAGTGATAGACATGTAAGAGAAAAATTTAAATGGTTGGGAAAGGCCATGGGATGCAGAAATATTTATTTCACATTTTATTTCCTTGTAAAAACAGGTAAATCAATAGGGATTTTCGTACGTATAAGTACCCTGTGAACGGTTCGTTTAGCTTTATATATTGTTCCGGGTGGGCGTTGTATTGGTTTTTCGGAAGTGATAGACCTGTAAGAGAAAAATTTAAATGGTTGGGAAAGGCCATGGGATGCAAAAATATTTATTTCACATTTTATTTCCTTGTAAAAACAGGTAAATCAGCAGGGATTTTCATACGGAAAAGTACCCAGTGAACGGCTCGTTTAGCTTTATATATTGTTCCGGGTGGGCGTTGTATTGGTTTTTCAGGAAGTGATAGACCTGTAAGAGAAAAATTTAAATGGTTGGGAAAGGCCATGGGATGTAGAAATATTTTTTCACATTTTATTTCCTTGTAAAAACAGGTAAATCAATAGGGATTTTCGTACGGATAAGTACCCTGTGAACGGTTCGTTTAGCTTTATATATTGATCCGGGTGGGCGTTGTATTGGTTTTTCGGAAGTGTTAGACCTGTAAGAGAAAAATTTAAATGGTTGGGAAAGGCCATGGGATGTAGAAATATTTTTTTCACATTTTGTTTCCTAGTAAAAACAGGTAAATCAATAGGGATTTTCGTACGGATAAGTACCCAGTGAACAGTTCGTTTAGCTTTATATATTGGTCCGGGTGGGCGTTGTATTGGTTTTTCGGAAGTGTTAGCCCTGTAAGAGAAAAATTTAAATGGTTGGGAAAGGCCATGGGATGTAGAAATATTTTTTTCACATTTTATTTCCTTGTAAAAACAGGTAAATCAATAGGGATTTTCGTACGGATAAGTACCCAGTGAACGGTTCGTTTAGCTTTATATATTGTTTCGGGTGGGCGTTGTATTGGTTTTTCGGAAGTGTTAGCCCTGTAAGAGAAAAATTTAAATGGTTGGGAAAGGCCATGGGATGTAGAAATATTTTTTTCACATTTTATTTCCTTGTAAAAACAGGTAAATCAATAGGGATTTTCGTACGTATATTACCCAGTGAACGGCTTGTTTAGCTTTATATATTGTTCCTGGTGGGCATTGTATTGGTTTTTTGGAAGTGATAGACCTGTAAGAGAAAAATTTAAATGGTTGGGAAAGGCCATGGGATGCAGAAATATTTTTTTCACATTTTATTTCCTTGTAAAAACAGGTAAATCAATAGGGATTTTCGTACGTATAAGTACCCAGTGAACGGCTCGTTTAGCTGTATATATTGTTCCGGGTGGGCGTTGTATTGGTTTTTCGGAAGTGTTAGCCCTGTAACAGAAAAATTTAAATGGTTGGGAAAGGCCATGGGATGCAGAAATATTTTTTTCACATTTTATTTCCTTGTAAAAACAGGTAAATCAATAGGGATTTTCGTACGTATAAGTACCCAGTGAACGGCTCGTTTAGCTGTATATATTGTTCCGGGTGGGCGTTGTATTGGTTTTTCGGAAGTGTTAGCCCTGTAAGAGAAAAATTTAAATGGTTGGGAAAGGCCATGGGATGTAGAAATATTTTTTTCACATTTTATTTCCTTGTAAAAACAGGTAAATCAATAGGGATTTTCGTACGTATAAGTACCCAGTGAACGGCTCGTTTAGCTGTATATATTGTTCCGGGTGGGCGTTGTATTGGTTTTTCGGAAGTGTTAGCCCTGTAAGAGAAAAATTTAAATGGTTGGGAAAGCCCATGGGATGCAGAAATATTTTTTTCACATTTTATTTCCTTGTAAAAACAGGTAAATCAATAGGGATTTTCGTACGTATAAGTACCCAGTGAACGGCTCGTTTAGCTGTATATATTGTTCCGGGTGGGCGTTGTATTGGTTTTTCGGAAGTGTTAGCCCTGTAAGAGAAAAATTTAAATGGTTGGGAAAGGCCATGGGATGCAGAAATAATTTTTTCACATTTTATTTCCTTGTAAAAACAGGTAAATCAATAGGGATTTTCGTACGGATAAGTACCCAGTGAACGGTTCGTTTAGCTTTATATATTGATCCGGGTGGGCGTTGTATTGGTTTTTCGGAAGTGTTAGACCTGTAAGAGAAAAATTTAAATGGTTGGGAAAGGCCATGGGATGTAGAAATATTTTTTTCACATTTTGTTTCCTAGTAAAAACAAGTAAATCAATAGGGATTTTCGTACGGATAAGTACCCAGTGAACAGTTCGTTTAGCTTTATATATTGTTCCGGGAGGGCATTGTATTGGTTTTTCAGAAGTGTTAGACCTGTAAGAGAAAAATTTAAATCTTTGGGAAAGGCCATGGGATGTAGAAATATTTTTTTCACATTTTATTTCCTTGTAAAAACAGGTAAATCAATAGGGATTTTCGTACGTATAAGTACCAAGTGAACGGTTCGTTTAGCTTTATATATTGTTCCGGGTGGGCGTTGTATTGGTTTTTCGGAAGTGATAGACCTGTAAGAGAAAAATTTAAATGGTTGGGAAAGGCCATGGGATGCAGAAATAATTTTTTCACATTTTATTTCCTTGTAAAAACAGGTAAATCAATAGGGATTTTCGTACGGATAAGTACCCAGTGAACGGTTCGTTTAGCTTTATATATTGATCCGGGTGGGCGTTGTATTGGTTTTTCGGAAGTGTTAGACCTGTAAGAGAAAAATTTAAATGGTTGGGAAAGGCCATGGGATGTAGAAATATTTTTTTCACATTTTGTTTCCTAGTAAAAACAAGTAAATCAATAGGGATTTTCGTACGGATAAGTACCCAGTGAACAGTTCGTTTAGCTTTATATATTGTTCCGGGAGGGCATTGTATTGGTTTTTCAGAAGTGTTAGACCTGTAAGAGAAAAATTTAAATCTTTGGGAAAGGCCATGGGATGTAGAAATATTTTTTTCACATTTTATTTCCTTGTAAAAACAGGTAAATCAATAGGGATTTTCGTACATATAAGTACCCAGTGAACGATTCGTTTAGCTTTATATATTGGTCCGGGTGGGCGTTGTATTGGTTTTTCGGAAGTGTTAGCCCTGTAAGAGAAAAATTTAAATGGTTGGGAAAGGCCATGGGATGTAGAAATATTTTTTTCACATTTTATTTCCTTGTAAAAACAGGTAAATCAATAGGGATTTTCGTACATATAAGTACCCAGTGAACGGTTCGTTTAGCTTTATATATTGTTCCGGGTGGGCGTTGTATTGGTTTTTCGGAAGTGTTAGACCTGTAAGAGAAAAATTTAAATGGTTGGGAAAGGCCATGGGATGTAGAAATATTTTTTTCACATTTTATTTCCTTGTAAAACAGGTAAATCAATAGGGTTTTTCGTACGGTTAAGTACCCAGTGAACGGTTCGTTTAGCTTTATATATTGGTCTGGGTGGGCGTTTTATTGGTTTTTCGGAAGTGTTAGCCCTGTAAGAGAAAAATTTAAATGGTTGGGAAAGGCCATGGGATGTAGAAATATTTTTTCCACATTTTATTTCCTTGTAAAAACAGGTAAATCAATAGGGATTTTCGTACGGATAAGTACCCAGTGAACGGTTCGTTTAGCTTTATATATTGTTCCGGGTGGGCGTTGTATTGGTTTTTCGGAAGTGTTAGCCCTGTAAGAGAAAAATTTAAATGGTTGGGAAAGGCCATGGGATGTAGAAATATTTTTTTCACATTTTATTTCCTTGTAAAAACAGGTAAATCAATAGGGATTTTCGTACGTATAAGTACCCAGTGAACGGCTCGTTTAGCTTTATATATTGTTCCTGGTGGGCGTTGTATTGGTTTTTCGGAAGTGATACACCTGTAAGAGAAAAATTTAAATGGTTGGGAATGCCATGGGATGCAGAAATATTTTTTTCACATTTTATTTCCTTGTAAAAACAGGTAAATCAATAGGGATTTTCGTACGTATAAGTACCAAGTGAACGGCTCGTTTAGCTTTATATATTGTTCCGGGTGGGCGTTGTATTGGTTTTTCGGAAGTGATAGACCTGTAAGAGAAAAATTTAAATGGCTGGGAAAGGCCATGGGATGCAGAAATATTTTTTTCACATTTTATTTCCTTGTAAAATCAGGTAAATCAATAGGGATTTTTGTACGTATAAGTACCCAGTGAACGGCTCGTTTAGCTTTATATATTGGTCCGGGTGGGCGTTGTATTGGTTTTTCGGAAGTGTTAGCCCTGTAAGAGAAAAATTTAAATGGTTGGGAAAGGCCATGGGATGTAGAAATATTTTTTTCACATTTTATTTCCTTGTAAAAACAGGTAAATCAATAGGGATTTTCGTACGGATAAGTACCCAGTGAACGGTTCGTTTAGCTTTATATATTGTTCCGGGTGGGCGTTGTATTGGTTTTTCGGAAGTGTTAGCCCTGTAAGAGAAAAATTTAAATGGTTGGGAAAGGCCATGGGATGTAGAAATATTTTTTTCACATTTTATTTCCTTGTAAAAACAGGTAAATCAATAGAGATTTTCGTACGTATAAGTACCCAGTGAACGGCTCGTTTAGCTTTATATATTGTTCCTGGTGGGCGTTGTATTGGTTTTTCGGAAGTGATAGACCTGTAAGAGAAAAATTTAAATGGTTGGGAAAGGCCATGGGATGCAGAAATATTTTTTTCACATTTTATTTCCTTGTAAAAATAGGTAAATCAATAGGGATTTAAGTACGTATAAGTACCCAGTGAACTGCTCGTTTAGCTGTATATATTGTTCCGGGAGGGCGTTGTATTGGTTTTTCGGAAGTGTTAGCCCTGTAAGAGAAAAATTTAAATGGTTGGGAAAGGCCATGGGATGTAGAAATATTTTTTCACATTTTATTTCCTTGTAAAAACAGGTAAATCAATAGGGATTTTCGTACGGATAAGTACCCAGTGAACGGTTCGTTTAGCTTTATATATTGATCCGGGTGGGCGTTGTATTGGTTTTTCGGAAGTGTTAGACCTGTAAGAGAAAAATTTAAATGGTTGGGAAAGGCCATGGGATGTAGAAATATTTTTTTCACATTTTGTTTCCTAGTAAAAACAGGTAAATCAATAGGGATTTTCGTACGGATAAGTACCCAGTGAACAGTTCATTTAGCTTTATATATTGTTCCGGGTGGGCGTTGTATTGGTTTTTCAGAAGTGTTAGACATGTAAGAGAAAAATTTAAATCTGCGGGAAAGGCCATGGGATGTAGAAATATTTTTTTCACATTTTATTTCCTTGTAAAAACAGGTAAATCAATAGGGATTTTCGTACATATAAGTACCCAGTGAACGGTTCGTTTAGCTTTATATATTGGTCCGGGTGGGCGTTGTATTGGTTTTTCGGAAGTGTTAGCCCTGTAAGAGAAAATTTTAAATGGTTGGGAAAGGCCATGGGATGTAGAAATATTTTTTTCACATTTTGTTTCCTAGTAAAAACAAGTAAATCAATAGGGATTTTCGTACGGATAAGTACCCAGTGAACAGTTCGTTTAGCTTTATATATTGTTCCGGGAGGGCATTGTATTGGTTTTTCAGAAGTGTTAGACCTGTAAGAGAAAAATTTAAATCTTTGGGAAAGGCCATGGGATGTAGAAATATTTTTTTCACATTTTATTTCCTTGTAAAAACAGGTAAATCAATAGGGATTTTCGTACATATAAGTACCCAGTGAACGGTTCGTTTAGCTTTATATATTGGTCCGGGTAGGCGTTGTATTGGTTTTTCGGAAGTGTTAGCCCTGTAAGAGAAAAATTTAAATGGTTGGGAAAGGCCATGGGATGTAGAAATATTTTTTTCACATTTTATTTCCTTGTAAAAACAGTAAATCAATAGGGATTTTCGTACATATAAGTACCCAGTGAACGGTTCGTTTAGCTTTATATATTGATCCGGGTGGGCGTTGTATTGGTTTTTCGGAAGTGTTAGACCTGTAAGAGAAAAATTTAAATGGTTGGGAAAGGCCATGGGATGTAGAAATATTTTTTTCACATTTTGTTTCCTAGTAAAAACAGGTAAATCAATAGGGATTTTCGTACGGATAAGTACCCAGTGAACAGTTCATTTAGCTTTATATATTGTTCCGGGTGGGCGTTGTATTGGTTTTTCAGAAGTGTTAGACATGTAAGAGAAAAATTTAAATCTGCGGGAAAGGCCATGGGATGTAGAAATATTTTTTTCACATTTTATTTCCTTGTAAAAACAGGTAAATCAATAGGGATTTTCGTACATATAAGTACCCAGTGAACGGTTCGTTTAGCTTTATATATTGGTCCGGGTGGGCGTTGTATTGGTTTTTCGGAAGTGTTAGCCCTGTAAGAGAAAAATTTAAATGGTTGGGAAAGGCCATGGGATGTAGAAATTTTTTTTTCACATTTTATTTCCTTGTAAAAACAGGTAAATCAATAGGGATTTTCGTACGTATAAGTACCCAGTGAACGGCTCGTTTAGCTTTATATATTGTTCCGGGTGGGCGTTGTATTGGTTTTTCAGAAGTGTTGGACCTGTAAGAGAAAAATTTAAATCGTTGGGAAAGGCCATGGGATGTAGAAATATTTTTTTCACATTTTATTTCCTTGTAAAAACAGGTAAATCAAAAGGGATTTTCGTACGGATAAGTACCCAGCGAACAGTTCGTTTAGCTTTATATATTTTCCGGGTGGGCATTGTATTGGTTTTTCGGAAGTGTTAGACCTGTAAGAGAAAAATGTAAATCGTTGGGAAAGGCCATGGGATGTAGAAATATTTTTTTCACATTTTATTTCCTTGTAAAAACAGGTAAATCAATAGGGATTTTCGTACGGATAAGTACCCAGTGAACGGTTCGTTTAGCTTTATATATTGTTCCGGGTGGGCGTTGTATTGGTTTTTCGGAAGTGTTAGCCCTGTAAGAGAAATATTTAAGTGGTTGGGAAAGTCCATGGGATGTAGAAATATTTTTTTCACATTTTATTTCCTTGTAAAAACAGGTAAATCAATAGGGATTTTCGTACGTATAAGTACCCAGTGAACGGCTCGTTTAGCTTTATATATTGTTCCTGGTGGGCGTTGTATTGGTTTTTCGGAAGTGATAGACCTGTAAGAGAAAAATTTAAATGGTTGGGAAAGGCCATGGGATGCAGAAATATTTTTTTCACATTTTATTTCCTTGTAAAATCAGGTAAATCAATAGGGATTTTCGTACGTATAAGTACCCAGTGAACGGCTCGTTTAGCTTTATATATTGTTCCGGGTGGGCGTTGTATTTGTTTTTCGGAAGTCTTAGCCCTGTAAGAGAAAAATTTAAATGGTTGGGAAAGGCCATGGGATGCAGAAATATTTTTTTCACATTTTATTTCCTTGTAAAAACAGGTAAATCAATAGGGATTTTCGTACGTATAAGTACCCAGTGAACGGCTCGTTTAGCTTTATATATTGTTCCGGGTGGGCGTTGTATTGGTTTTTCGGAAGTGATAGACCTGTAAGAGAAAAATTTAAATGGTTGGGAAAGGCCATGGGATGTAGAAATATTTTTTCACATTTTATTTCCTTGTAAAAACAGGTAAATCAATAGGGATTTTCGTACGTATAAGTACCCAGTGAACGGCTCGTTTAGCTTTATATATTGTTCCTGGTGGGCGTTGTATTGGTTTTTCGGAAGTGATAGACCTGTAAGAGAAAAATTTAAATGGTTGGGAAAGGCCATGGGATGCAGAAATATTTTTTTCACATTTTATTTCCTTGTAAAATCAGGTAAATCAATAGGGATTTTCGTACGTATAAGTTCCCAGTGAACGGCTCGTTTAGCTGTATATATTGTTCCGGGTGGGCGTTGTATTGGTTTTTCGGAAGTGTTAGCCCTGTAAGAGAAAAATTTAAATGGTTGGGAAAGGCCATGGGATGCAGAAATATTTTTTTCACATTTTATTTCCTTGTAAAAACAGGTAAATCAATAGGGATTTTCGTACGTATAAGTACCCAGTGAACGGCTCGTTTAGCTTTATATATTGTTCCGGGTGGGCGTTGTATTGGTTTTTCGGAAGTGATAGACCTGTAAGAGAAAAATTTAAATGGTTGGGAAAGGCCATGGGATGTAGAAATATTTTTTCACATTTTATTTCCTTGTAAAAACAGGTAAATCAATAGGGATTTTCGTACGGATAAGTACCCAGTGAACGGTTCGTTTAGCTTTATATATTGGTCCGGGTGGGCGTTGTATTGGTTTTTCGGAAGTGTTAGCCCTGTAAGAGAAAAATTTAAATGGTTGGGAAAGGCCATGGGATGTAGAAATTTTTTTTTCACATTTTATTTCCTTGTAAAAACAGGTAAATCAATAGGGATTTTCGTACGTATAAGTACCCAGTGAACGGCTCGTTTAGCTTTATATATTGTTCCGGGTGGGCGTTGTATTGGTTTTTCAGAAGTGTTGGACCTGTAAGAGAAAAATTTAAATCGTTGGGAAAGGCCATGGGATGTAGAAATATTTTTTTCACATTTTATTTCCTTGTAAAAACAGGTAAATCAAAAGGGATTTTCGTACGGATAAGTACCCAGCGAACAGTTCGTTTAGCTTTATATATTTTCCGGGTGGGCATTGTATTGGTTTTTCGGAAGTGTTAGACCTGTAAGAGAAAAATGTAAATCGTTGGGAAAGGCCATGGGATGTAGAAATATTTTTTTCACATTTTATTTCCTTGTAAAAACAGGTAAATCAATAGGGATTTTCGTACGGATAAGTACCCAGTGAACGGTTCGTTTAGCTTTATATATTGTTCCGGGTGGGCGTTGTATTGGTTTTTCGGAAGTGTTAGCCCTGTAAGAGAAATATTTAAGTGGTTGGGAAAGTCCATGGGATGTAGAAATATTTTTTTCACATTTTATTTCCTTGTAAAAACAGGTAAATCAATAGGGATTTTCGTACGTATAAGTACCCAGTGAACGGCTCGTTTAGCTTTATATATTGTTCCTGGTGGGCGTTGTATTGGTTTTTCGGAAGTGATAGACCTGTAAGAGAAAAATTTAAATGGTTGGGAAAGGCCATGGGATGCAGAAATATTTTTTTCACATTTTATTTCCTTGTAAAATCAGGTAAATCAATAGGGATTTTCGTACGTATAAGTACCCAGTGAACGGCTCGTTTAGCTTTATATATTGTTCCGGGTGGGCGTTGTATTTGTTTTTCGGAAGTCTTAGCCCTGTAAGAGAAAAATTTAAATGGTTGGGAAAGGCCATGGGATGCAGAAATATTTTTTTCACATTTTATTTCCTTGTAAAAACAGGTAAATCAATAGGGATTTTCGTACGTATAAGTACCCAGTGAACGGCTCGTTTAGCTTTATATATTGTTCCGGGTGGGCGTTGTATTGGTTTTTCGGAAGTGATAGACCTGTAAGAGAAAAATTTAAATGGTTGGGAAAGGCCATGGGATGTAGAAATATTTTTTCACATTTTATTTCCTTGTAAAAACAGGTAAATCAATAGGGATTTTCGTACGTATAAGTACCCAGTGAACGGCTCGTTTAGCTTTATATATTGTTCCTGGTGGGCGTTGTATTGGTTTTTCGGAAGTGATAGACCTGTAAGAGAAAAATTTAAATGGTTGGGAAAGGCCATGGGATGCAGAAATATTTTTTTCACATTTTATTTCCTTGTAAAATCAGGTAAATCAATAGGGATTTTCGTACGTATAAGTTCCCAGTGAACGGCTCGTTTAGCTGTATATATTGTTCCGGGTGGGCGTTGTATTGGTTTTTCGGAAGTGTTAGCCCTGTAAGAGAAAAATTTAAATGGTTGGGAAAGGCCATGGGATGCAGAAATATTTTTTTCACATTTTATTTCCTTGTAAAAACAGGTAAATCAATAGGGATTTTCGTACGTATAAGTACCCAGTGAACGGCTCGTTTAGCTTTATATATTGTTCCGGGTGGGCGTTGTATTGGTTTTTCGGAAGTGATAGACCTGTAAGAGAAAAATTTAAATGGTTGGGAAAGGCCATGGGATGTAGAAATATTTTTTCACATTTTATTTCCTTGTAAAAACAGGTAAATCAATAGGGATTTTCGTACGGATAAGTACCCAGTGAACGGTTCGTTTAGCTTTATATATTGATCCGGGTGGGCGTTGTATTGGTTTTTCGGAAGTGTTAGACCTGTAAGAGAAAAATTTAAATGGTTGGGAAAGGCCATGGGATGTAGAAATATTTTTTTCACATTTTGTTTCCTAGTAAAAACAGGTAAATCAATAGGGATTTTCGTACGGATAAGTACCCAGTGAACAGTTCGTTTAGCTTTATATATTGTTCCGGGTGGGCGTTGTATTGGTTTTTCGGAAGTGTTAGACATGTAAGAGAAAAATTTAAATCTTTGGGAAAGGCCATGGGATGTAGAAATATTTTTTTCACATTTTATTTTATTGTAAAAACAGGTAAATCAATAGGGATTTTCGTACATATAAGTACCCAGTGAACGGTTCGTTTAGCTTTATATATTGGTCCGGGTGGGTGTTGTATTGGTTTTTCGGAAGTGTTAGCCCTGTAAGAGAAAAATTTAAATGGTTGGGAAAGGCCATGGGATGTAGAAATATTTTTTTCACATTTTATTTCCTTGTAAAAACAGGTAAATCAATAGGGATTTTCGTACGGATAAGTACCCAGTGAACGGTTCGTTTAGCTTTATATATTGGTCCGGGTGGGCGTTGTATTGGTTTTTCGGAAGTGTTAGCCCTGTAAGAGAAAAATTTAAATGGTTGGGAAAGGCCATGGGATGTAGAAATATTTTTTTCACATTTTATTTCCTTGTAAAAACAGGTAAATCAATAGGGATTTTCGTACGTATAAGTACCCAGTGAACGGCTCGTTTAGCTTTATATATTGTTCCGGGTGGGCGTTGTATTGGTTTTTCGGAAGTGATAGACCTGTAAGAGAAAAATTTAAATGGTTGGGAAAGGCCATGGGATGCAGAAATATTTTTTTCACATTTTATTTCCTTGTAAAATCAGGTAAATCAATAGGGATTTTCGTACGTATAAGTACCCAGTGAACGGCTCGTTTAGCTTTATATATTGGTCCGGGTGGGCGTTGTATTGGTTTTTCAGAAGTGTTAGCTCTGTAAGAGAAAAATTTAAATGGTTGGGAAAGGCCATGGGATGTAGAAATATTTTTTTCACATTTTATTTCCTTGTAAAAACAGGTAAATCAATAGGGATTTTCGTACGGATAAGTACCCAGTGAACGGTTCGTTTAGCTTTATATATTGTTCCGGGTGGGCGTTGTATTGGTTTTTCGGAAGTGTTAGCCCTGTAAGAGAAAAATTTAAATGGTTGGGAAAGGCCATGGGATGCAGAAATATTTATTTCACATTTTATTTCCTTGTAAAAACAGGTAAATCAATAGGGATTTTCGTACGTATAAGTACCCAGTGAACGGCTCGTTTAGCTTTATATATTGTTCCTGGTGGGCGTTGTATTGGTTTTTCGGAAGTGATAGACCTGTAAGAGAAAAATTTAAATGGTTGGGAAAGACCATGGGATGCAGAAATATTTTTTTCACATTTTATTTCCTTGTAAAAAGAGGTAAATCAAAAGGGATTTTCGTACGGATAAGTACCCAGCGAACAGTTCGTTTAGCTTTATATATTTTCCGGGTGGGCATTGTATTGGTTTTTCGGAAGTGTTAGACCTGTAAGAGAAAAATTTAAATCGTTGGGAAAGGCCATGGGATGTAGAAATATTTTTTTCACATTTTATTTCCTTGTAAAAACAGGTAAATCAATAGGGATTTTCGTACGTATAAGTACCCAGTGAACGGCTCGTTTAGCTTTATATATTGTTCCGGGTGGGTGTTGTATTTGTTTTTCGGAAGTCTTAGCCCTGTAAGAGAAAAATTTAAATGGTTGGGAAAGGCCATGGGATGCAGAAATATTTTTTTCACATTTTATTTCCTTGTAAAAACAGGTAAATCAATAGGGATTTTCGTACGTATAAGTACCCAGTGAACGGCTCGTTTAGCTTTATATATTGTTCCGGGTGGGCGTTGTATTGGTTTTTCGGAAGTGATAGACCTGTAAGAGAAAAATTTAAATGGTTGGGAAAGGCCATGGGATGTAGAAATATTTTTTCACATTTTATTTCCTTGTAAAAACAGGTAAATCAATAGGGATTTTCGTACGTATAAGTACCCAGTGAACGGCTCGTTTAGCTTTATATATTGTTCCTGGTGGGCGTTGTATTGGTTTTTCGGAAGTGATAGACCTGTAAGAGAAAAATTTAAATGGTTGGGAAAGGCCATGGGATGCAGAAATATTTTTTTCACATTTTATTTCCTTGTAAAATCAGGTAAATCAATAGGGATTTTCGTACGTATAAGTACCCAGTGAACGGCTCGTTTAGCTGTATATATTGTTCCGGGTGGGCGTTGTATTGGTTTTTCGGAAGTGATAGACCTGTAAGAGAAAAATTTAAATGGTTGGGAAAGGCCATGGGATGCAGAAATATTTTTTTCACATTTTATTTCCTTGTAAAAACAGGTAAATCAATAGGGATTTTCGTACGTATAAGTACCCAGTGAACGGCTCGTTTAGCTTTATATATTGTTCCGGGTGGGCGTTGTATTGGTTTTTCGGAAGTGATAGACCTGTAAGAGAAAAATTTAAATGGTTGGGAAAGGCCATGGGATGTAGAAATATTTTTTCACATTTTATTTCCTTGTAAAAACAGGTAAATCAATAGGGATTTTCGTACGGATAAGTACCCAGTGAACGGTTCGTTTAGCTTTATATATTGATCCGGGTGGGCGTTGTATTGGTTTTTCGGAAGTGTTAGACCTGTAAGAGAAAAATTTAAATGGTTGGGAAAGGCCATGGGATGTAGAAATATTTTTTTCACATTTTGTTTCCTAGTAAAAACAGGTAAATCAATAGGGATTTTCGTACGGATAAGTACCCAGTGAACAGTTCGTTTAGCTTTATATATTGTTCCGGGTGGGCGTTGTATTGGTTTTTCGGAAGTGTTAGACATGTAAGAGAAAAATTTAAATCTTTGGGAAAGGCCATGGGATGTAGAAATATTTTTTTCACATTTTATTTCCTTGTAAAAACAGGTAAATCAATAGGGATTTTCGTACATATAAGTACCCAGTGAACGGTTCGTTTAGCTTTATATATTGGTCCGGGTGGGTGTTGTATTGGTTTTTCGGAAGTGTTAGCCCTGTAAGAGAAAAATTTAAATGGTTGGGAAAGGCCATGGGATGTAGAAATATTTTTTTCACATTTTATTTCCTTGTAAAAACAGGTAAATCAATAGGGATTTTCGTACGGATAAGTACCCAGTGAACGGTTCGTTTAGCTTTATATATTGGTCCGGGTGGGCGTTGTATTGGTTTTTCGGAAGTGTTAGCCCTGTAAGAGAAAAATTTAAATGGTTGGGAAAGACCATGGGATGCAGAAATATTTTTTTCACATTTTATTTCCTTGTAAAATCAGGTAAATCAATAGGGATTTTCGTACGTATAAGTACCCAGTGAACGGCTCGTTTAGCTTTATATATTGTTCCGGGTGGGCGTTGTATTGGTTTTTCGGAAGTGTTAGCCCTGTAAGAGAAAAATTTAAATGGTTGGGAAAGGCCATGGGATGTAGAAATATTTTTTTCACATTTTATTTCCTTGTAAAAACAGGTAAATCAATAGGGATTTTCGTACGTATAAGTACCCAGTGAACGGCTCGTTTAGCTTTATATATTGTTCCTGGTGGGCGTTGTATTGGTTTTTCGGAAGTGATTGACCTGTAAGAGAAAAATTTAAATGGTTGGGAAAGGCCATGGGATGCAGAAATATTTTTTTCACATTTTATTTCCTTGTAAAAACAGGTAAATCAATAGGGATTTTCGTACGTATAAGTACCCAGTGAACAGCTCGTTTAGCTTTATATATTGGTCCGGGTGGGCGTTGTATTGGTTTTTCGGAAGTGTTAGCCCTGTAAGAGAAAAATTTAAATGGTTGGGAAAGGCCATGGGATGCAGAAATATTTTTTTCACATTTTATTTCCTTGTAAAATCAGGTAAATCAATAGGGATTTTCGTACGTATAAGTACCCAGTGAACGGCTCGTTTAGCTTTATATATTGGTCCGGGTGGGCGTTGTATTGGTTTTTCGGAAGTGTTAGCCCTGTAAGAGAAAAATTTAAATGGTTGGGAAAGGCCATGGGATGCAGAAATATTTTTTTCACATTTTATTTCCTTGTAAAAACAGGTAAATCAATAGGGATTTTCGTACGGATAAGTACCCAGTGAACGGTTCGTTTAGCTTTATATATTGTTCCGGGTGGGCGTTGTATTGGTTTTTCGGAAGTGTTAGCCCTGTAAGAGAAAAATTTAAATGGTTGGGAAAGGCCATGGGATTTAGAAATATTTTTTTCACATTTTATTTCCTTGTAAAAACAGGTAAATCAATAGGTATTTTGGTACGTATAAGTACCCAGTGAACGGCTCGTTTAGCTTTATATATTGTTCCTGGTGGGCGTTGTATTGGTTTTTCGGAAGTGATAGACCTGTAAGAGAAAAATTTAAATGGTTGGGAAAGGCCATGGGATGCAGAAATATTTTTTTCACATTTTATTTCCTTGTAAAAACAGGTAAATCAATAGGGATTTTCGTACGTATAAGTACCCAGTGAACGGCTCGTTTAGCTTTATATATTGTTCCGGGTGGGCGTTGTATTGGTTTTTCGGAAGTGTTAGCCCTGTAAGAGATAAATTTAAATGGTGGGGAAAGGCCATGGGATGCAGAAATATTTTTTTCACGTTTTATTTCCTTGTAAAAACAGGTAAATCAATAGGGATTTTCGTACGTATAAGTACCCAGTGAACGGCTCGTTTAGCTTTATATATTGTTCCGGGTGGGCGTTGTATTGGTTTTTCGGAAGTGATAGACCTGTAAGAGAAAAATTTAAATGGTTGGGAAAGGCCATGGGATGCAGAAATATTTTTTTCACATTTTATTTCCTTGTAAAAACAGGTAAATCAATAGGGATTTATGTACGTATAAGTACCCAGTGTACGGCTCGTTTAGCTTTATATATTGTTCCGGGTGGGCGTTGTATTGGTTTTTCGGAAGTGATAGACCTGTAAGAGAAAAATTTAAATGGTTGGGAAAGGCCATGGGATGCAGAAATATTTTTTTCACATTTTATTTCCTTGTAAAAACAGGTAAATCAATAGGGATTTTCGTACGTATAAGTACCCAGTGAACGGCTCGTTTAGCTTTATATATTGTTCCTGGTGGGCGTTGTATTGGTTTTTCGGAAGTGATTGACCTGTAAGAGAAAAATTTAAATGGTTGGGAAAGGCCATGGGATACAGAAATATTTTTTTCGCATTTTATTTCCTTGTAAAAACAGGTAAATCAATAGGGATTTTCGTACGTATAAGTACCCAGTGAACGGTTCGTTTAGCTTTATATATTGGTCCGGGTGGGCGTTGTATTGGTTTTTCGGAAGTGTTAGCCCTGTAAGAGAAAAATGTAAATGGTTGGTAAAGGCCATGGGATGCAGAAATATTTTTTTCACATTTTATTTCCTTGTAAAAACAGGTAAATCAATAGAGATTTTCGTACGTATAAGTACCCAGTGAACGGCTCGGTTAGCTTTATATATTGTTCCTGGTGGGCGTTGTATTGGTTTTTCGGAAGTGTTAGCCCTGTAAGAGAAAAATTTAAATGGTTGGGAAAGGCCATAGGATGTAGAAATATTTTTTTCACATTTTATTTCCTTGTAAAAACAGGTAAATCAATAGGGATTTTCGTACGTATAAGTACCCAGTGAACGGCTCGTTTAGCTTTATATATTGTTCCTGGTGGGCGTTGTATTGGTTTTTCGGAAGTGATAGACCTGTAAGAGAAAAATTTAAATGGTTGGGAAAGGCCATGGGATGCAGAAATATTTTTTTCACATTTTATTTCCTTGTAAAAACAGGTAAATCAATAGGGATTTTCGTACGGATAAGTACCCAGTGAACGGTTCGTTTAGCTTTATATATTGATCCGGGTGGGCGTTGTATTGGTTTTTCGGAAGTGTTAGCCCTATAAGAGAAAAATTTAAATGGTTGGGAAAGGCCATGGGATGCAGAAATATTTTTTTCACATTTTATTTCCTTGTAAAAACAGGTAAATCAATAGGGATTTTCCTACGTATAAGTACCCAGTGAACGCCTCGTTTAGCTTTATATATTGGTCCGGGTGGGCGTTGTATTGGTTTTTCGGAAGTGTTACCCCTGTAAGAGAAAAATTTAAATGGTTGGGAAAGGCCATGGGATGTAGAAATATTTTTTTCACATTTTATTTCCTTGTAAAAACAGGTAGATCAATAGGGATTTTCGTACGTATAAGTACCCAGTGAACGGTTCGTTTAGCTTTATATATTGTTCCGGGTGGGCGTTGTATTGGTTTTTCGGAAGTGTTAGCCCTGTAAGAGAAAAATTTAAATGGTTGGGAAAGGCCATGGGATGTAGAAATATTTTTTTCACATTTTATTTCCTTGTAAAAACAGGTAAATCAATAGGGATTTTCCTACGTATAAGTACCCAGTGAACGGCTCGTTTAGCTTTATATATTGTTCCGGGTGGGCGTTGTATTGGTTTTTCGGAAGTGATAGACCTGTAAGAGAAAAATTTAAATGGTTGGGAAAGGCCATGGGATGCAGAAATATTTTTTTCACATTTTATTTCCTTGTAAAAACAGGTAAATCAATAGGGATTTTCGTACGTATAAGTACCTAGTGAACGGCTCGTTTAGCTTTATATATTGTTCCGGGTGGGCGTTGTATTGGTTTTTCGGAAGTGATAGACCTGTAAGAGAAAAATTTAAATGGTTGGGAAAGGCCATGGGATGCAGAAATATTTTTTTCACATTTTATTTCCTTGTAAAAACAGGTAAATCAATAGGGATTTTCGTACGTATAAGTACCCTGTGAACGGCTCGTTTAGCTTTATATATTGTTCCGGGTGGGCGTTGTATTGGTTTTTCGGAAGTGATAGACCTGTAAGAGAAAAATTTAAATGGTTGGGAAAGGCCATGGGATGCAGAAATATTTTTTTCACATTTTATTTCCTTGTAAAATCAGGTAAATCAATAGGGATTTTCCTACGTATAAGTACCCAGTGAACGGCTCGTTTAGCTTTATATATTGGTCCGGGTGGGCGTTGTATTGGTTTTTCGGAAGTGTTAGCCCTGTAAGAGAAAAATGTAAATGGTTGGGAAAGGCCATGGGATGCAGAAATATTTTTTTCACATTTTATTTCCTTGTAAAAACAGGTAAATCAATAGGGATTTTCGTACGGATAAGTACCCAGTGAACGGTTCGTTTAGCTTTATATATTGTTCCGGGTGGGCGTTGTATTGGTTTTTCGGAAGTGTTAGCCCTGTAAGAGAAAAATTTAAATGGTTGGGAAAGGCCATGGGATGTAGAAATATTTTTTTCACATTTTATTTCCTTGTAAAAACAGGTAAATCAATAGGGATTTTCGTACGTATAAGTACCCAGTGAACGGCTCGTTTAGCTTTATATATTGTTCCTGGTGGGCGTTGTATTGGTTTTTCGGAAGTGATAGACCTGTAAGAGAAAAATTTAAATGGTTGGGAAAGGCCATGGGATGCAGAAATATTTTTTTCACATTTTATTTCCTTGTAAAAACAGGTAAATCAATAGGGATTTTCGTACGTATAAGTACCCAGTGAACGGCTCGTTTAGCTTTATATATTGTTCCGGGTGGGCGTTGTATTGGTTTTTCGGAAGTGTTAGCCCTGTAAGAGAAAAATTTAAATGGTTGGGAAAGGCCATGGGATGTAGAAATATTTTTTTCACATTTTATTTCCTTGTAAAAACAGGTAAATCAATAGGGATTTTTGTACGTATAAGTACCCAGTGAACGGCTCGTTTAGCTTTATATATTGTTCCGGGTGGGCGTTGTATTGGTTTTTCGGAAGTGATAGACCTGTAAGAGAAAAATTTAAATGGTTGGGAAAGGCCATGGGATGCAGAAATATTTTTTTCACATTTTATTTCCTTGTAAAATCAGGTAAATCAATAGGGATTTTCGTACGTATAAGTACCCAGTGAACGGCTCGTTTAGCTTTATATATTGGTCCGGGTGGGCGTTGTATTGGTTTTTCGGAAGTGTTAGCCCTGTAAGAGAAAAATTTAAATGGTTGGGAAAGGCCATGGGATGTAGAAATATTTTTTTCACATTTTATTTCCTTGTAAAAACAGGTAAATCAATAGGGATTTTCGTACGTATAAGTACCCAGTGAACGGCTCGTTTAGCTTTATATATTGTTCCTGGTGGGCGTTGTATTGGTTTTTCGGAAGTGATTGACCTGTAAGAGAAAAATTTAAATGGTTGGGAAAGGCCATGGGATGCAGAAATATTTTTTTCACATTTTATTTCCTTGTAAAAACAGGTAAATCAATAGGGATTTTCGTACGTATAAGTACCCAGTGAACAGCTCGTTTAGCTTTATATATTGGTCCGGGTGGGCGTTGTATTGGTTTTTCGGAAGTGTTAGCCCTGTAAGAGAAAAATTTAAATGGTTGGGAAAGGCCATGGGATGCAGAAATATTTTTTTCACATTTTATTTCCTTGTAAAATCAGGTAAATCAATAGGGATTTTCGTACGTATAAGTACCCAGTGAACGGCTCGTTTAGCTTTATATATTGGTCCGGGTGGGCGTTGTATTGGTTTTTCGGAAGTGTTAGCCCTGTAAGAGAAAAATTTAAATGGTTGGGAAAGGCCATGGGATGCAGAAATATTTTTTTCACATTTTATTTCCTTGTAAAAACAGGTAAATCAATAGGGATTTTCGTACGGATAAGTACCCAGTGAACGGTTCGTTTAGCTTTATATATTGTTCCGGGTGGGCGTTGTATTGGTTTTTCGGAAGTGTTAGCCCTGTAAGAGAAAAATTTAAATGGTTGGGAAAGGCCATGGGATTTAGAAATATTTTTTTCACATTTTATTTCCTTGTAAAAACAGGTAAATCAATAGGTATTTTGGTACGTATAAGTACCCAGTGAACGGCTCGTTTAGCTTTATATATTGTTCCTGGTGGGCGTTGTATTGGTTTTTCGGAAGTGATAGACCTGTAAGAGAAAAATTTAAATGGTTGGGAAAGGCCATGGGATGCAGAAATATTTTTTTCACATTTTATTTCCTTGTAAAAACAGGTAAATCAATAGGGATTTTCGTACGTATAAGTACCCAGTGAACGGCTCGTTTAGCTTTATATATTGTTCCGGGTGGGCGTTGTATTGGTTTTTCGGAAGTGTTAGCCCTGTAAGAGATAAATTTAAATGGTGGGGAAAGGCCATGGGATGCAGAAATATTTTTTTCACGTTTTATTTCCTTGTAAAAACAGGTAAATCAATAGGGATTTTCGTACGTATAAGTACCCAGTGAACGGCTCGTTTAGCTTTATATATTGTTCCGGGTGGGCGTTGTATTGGTTTTTCGGAAGTGATAGACCTGTAAGAGAAAAATTTAAATGGTTGGGAAAGGCCATGGGATGCAGAAATATTTTTTTCACATTTTATTTCCTTGTAAAAACAGGTAAATCAATAGGGATTTTCGTACGTATAAGTACCCAGTGTACGGCTCGTTTAGCTTTATATATTGTTCCGGGTGGGCGTTGTATTGGTTTTTCGGAAGTGATAGACCTGTAAGAGAAAAATTTAAATGGTTGGGAAAGGCCATGGGATGCAGAAATATTTTTTTCACATTTTATTTCCTTGTAAAAACAGGTAAATCAATAGGGATTTTCGTACGTATAAGTACCCAGTGAACGGCTCGTTTAGCTTTATATATTGTTCCTGGTGGGCGTTGTATTGGTTTTTCGGAAGTGATTGACCTGTAAGAGAAAAATTTAAATGGTTGGGAAAGGCCATGGGATACAGAAATATTTTTTTCGCATTTTATTTCCTTGTAAAAACAGGTAAATCAATAGGGATTTTCGTACGTATAAGTACCCAGTGAACGGTTCGTTTAGCTTTATATATTGGTCCGGGTGGGCGTTGTATTGGTTTTTCGGAAGTGTTAGCCCTGTAAGAGAAAAATGTAAATGGTTGGTAAAGGCCATGGGATGCAGAAATATTTTTTTCACATTTTATTTCCTTGTAAAAACAGGTAAATCAATAGAGATTTTCGTACGTATAAGTACCCAGTGAACGGCTCGGTTAGCTTTATATATTGTTCCTGGTGGGCGTTGTATTGGTTTTTCGGAAGTGTTAGCCCTGTAAGAGAAAAATTTAAATGGTTGGGAAAGGCCATAGGATGTAGAAATATTTTTTTCACATTTTATTTCCTTGTAAAAACAGGTAAATCAATAGGGATTTTCGTACGTATAAGTACCCAGTGAACGGCTCGTTTAGCTTTATATATTGTTCCTGGTGGGCGTTGTATTGGTTTTTCGGAAGTGATAGACCTGTAAGAGAAAAATTTAAATGGTTGGGAAAGGCCATGGGATGCAGAAATATTTTTTTCACATTTTATTTCCTTGTAAAAACAGGTAAATCAATAGGGATTTTCGTACGGATAAGTACCCAGTGAACGGTTCGTTTAGCTTTATATATTGATCCGGGTGGGCGTTGTATTGGTTTTTCGGAAGTGTTAGCCCTATAAGAGAAAAATTTAAATGGTTGGGAAAGGCCATGGGATGCAGAAATATTTTTTTCACATTTTATTTCCTTGTAAAAACAGGTAAATCAATAGGGATTTTCGTACGTATAAGTACCCAGTGAACGCCTCGTTTAGCTTTATATATTGGTCCGGGTGGGCGTTGTATTGGTTTTTCGGAAGTGTTAGCCCTGTAAGAGAAAAATTTAAATGGTTGGGAAAGGCCATGGGATGTAGAAATATTTTTTTCACATTTTATTTCCTTGTAAAAACAGGTAGATCAATAGGGATTTTCGTACGTATAAGTACCCAGTGAACGGTTCGTTTAGCTTTATATATTGTTCCGGGTGGGCGTTGTATTGGTTTTTCGGAAGTGTTAGCCCTGTAAGAGAAAAATTTAAATGGTTGGGAAAGGCCATGGGATGTAGAAATATTTTTTTCACATTTTATTTCCTTGTAAAAACAGGTAAATCAATAGGGATTTTCCTACGTATAAGTACCCAGTGAACGGCTCGTTTAGCTTTATATATTGTTCCGGGGGGGCGTTGTATTGGTTTTTCGGAAGTGATAGACCTGTAAGAGAAAAATTTAAATGGTTGGGAAAGGCCATGGGATGCAGAAATATTTTTTTCACATTTTATTTCCTTGTAAAAACAGGTAAATCAATAGGGATTTTCGTACGTATAAGTACCTAGTGAACGGCTCGTTTAGCTTTATATATTGTTCCGGGTGGGCGTTGTATTGGTTTTTCGGAAGTGATAGACCTGTAAGAGAAAAATTTAAATGGTTGGGAAAGGCCATGGGATGCAGAAATATTTTTTTCACATTTTATTTCCTTGTAAAAACAGGTAAATCAATAGGGATTTTCGTACGTATAAGTACCCAGTGAACGGCTCGTTTAGCTTTATATATTGTTCCGGGTGGGCGTTGTATTGGTTTTTCGGAAGTGATAGACCTGTAAGAGAAAAATTTAAATGGTTGGGAAAGGCCATGGGATGCAGAAATATTTTTTTCACATTTTATTTCCTTGTAAAATCAGGTAAATCAATAGGGATTTTCCTACGTATAAGTACCCAGTGAACGGCTCGTTTAGCTTTATATATTGGTCCGGGTGGGCGTTGTATTGGTTTTTCGGAAGTGTTAGCCCTGTAAGAGAAAAATGTAAATGGTTGGGAAAGGCCATGGGATGCAGAAATATTTTTTTCACATTTTATTTCCTTGTAAAAACAGGTAAATCAATAGGGATTTTCGTACGGATAAGTACCCAGTGAACGGTTCGTTTAGCTTTATATATTGTTCCGGGTGGGCGTTGTATTGGTTTTTCGGAAGTGTTAGCCCTGTAAGAGAAAAATTTAAATGGTTGGGAAAGGCCATGGGATGTAGAAATATTTTTTTCACATTTTATTTCCTTGTAAAAACAGGTAAATCAATAGGGATTTTCGTACGTATAAGTACCCAGTGAACGGCTCGTTTAGCTTTATATATTGTTCCTGGTGGGCGTTGTATTGGTTTTTCGGAAGTGATAGACCTGTAAGAGAAAAATTTAAATGGTTGGGAAAGGCCATGGGATGCAGAAATATTTTTTTCACATTTTATTTCCTTGTAAAAACAGGTAAATCAATAGGGATTTTCGTACGTATAAGTACCCAGTGAACGGCTCGTTTAGCTTTATATATTGTTCCGGGTGGGCGTTGTATTGGTTTTTCGGAAGTGTTAGCCCTGTAAGAGAAAAATTTAAATGGTTGGGAAAGGCCATGGGATGCAGAAATATTTTTTTCACATTTTATTTCCTTGTAAAAACAGGTAAATCAATAGGGATTTTCGTACGTACAAGTACCCAGTGCATGGCTCGTTTAGCTTTATATATTGTTCCGGGTGGGCGTTGTATTGGTTTTTCGGAAGTGATAGACCTGTAAGAGAAAAATTTAAATGGTTGGGAAAGGCCATGGGATGTAGAAATATTTTTTCACATTTTATTTCCTTGTAAAAACAGGTAAATCAATAGGGATTTTCGTACGTATAAGTACCCAGTGAACGCCTCGTTTAGCTTTATATATTGGTCCGGGTGGGCGTTGTATTGGTTTTTCGGAAGTGTTAGCCCTGTAAGAGAAAAATTTAAATGGTTGGGAAAGGCCATGGGATGTAGAAATATTTTTTTCACATTTTATTTCCTTGTAAAAACAGGTAAATCAATAGGGATTTTCGTACGGATAAGTACCCAGTGAACGGTTCGTTTAGCTTTATATATTGTTCCGGGTGGGCGTTGTATTGGTTTTTCGGAAGTGTTAGCCCTGTAAGAGAAAAATTTAAATGGTTGGGAAAGGCCATGGGATGTAGAAATATTTTTTTCACATTTTATTTCCTTGTAAAAACAGGTAAATCAATAGGGATTTTCGTACGTATAAGTACCCAGTGAACGGCTCGTTTAGCTTTATATATTGTTCCGGGTGGGCGTTGTATTGGTTTTTCGGAAGTGATAGACCTGTAAGAGAAAAATTTAAATGGTTGGGAAAGGCCATGGGATGCAGAAATATTTTTTTCACATTTTATTTCCTTGTAAAAACAGGTAAATCAATAGGGATTTTCCTACGTATAAGTACCCAGTGAACGGCTCGTTTAGCTTTATATATTGTTCCGGGTGGGCGTTGTATTGGTTTTTCGGAAGTGTTAGCCCTGTAAGAGAAAAATGTAAATGGTTGGGAAAGGCCATGGGATGCAGAAATATTTTTTTCACATTTTATTTCCTTGTAAAAACAGGTAAATCAATAGGGATTTTCGTACGGATAAGTACCCAGTGAACGGTTCGTTTAGCTTTATATATTGTTCCGGGTGGGCGTTGTATTGGTTTTTCGGAAGTGTTAGCCCTGTAAGAGAAAAATTTAAATGGTTGGGAAAGGCCATGGGATGTAGAAATATTTTTTTCACATTTTATTTCCTTGTAAAAACAGGTAAATCAATAGGGATTTTCGTACATATAAGTACCCAGTGAACGGCTCGTTTAGCTTTATATATTGGTCCTGGTGGGCGTTGTATTGGTTTTTCGGAAGTGATAGACCTATAAGAGAAAAATTTAAATGGTTGGGAAAGGCCATGGGATGCAGAAATATTTTTTTCACATTTTATTTCCTTGTAAAAACAGGTAAATCAATAGGGATTTTCGTACGTATAAGTACCCAGTGAACGGCTCGTTTAGCTTTATATATTGTTCCGGGTGGGCGTTGTATTGGTTTTTCGGAAGTGTTAGCCCTGTAAGAGAAAAATTTAAATGGTTGGGAAAGGCCATGGGATGCAGAAATATTTTTTTCACATTTTATTTCCTTGTAAAAACAGGTAAATCAATAGGGATTTTCGTACGTACAAGTACCCAGTGAATGGCTCGTTTAGCTTTATATATTGTTCCGGGTGGGCGTTGTATTGGTTTTTCGGAAGTGATAGACCTGTAAGAGAAAAATTTAAATGGTTGGGAAAGGCCATGGGATGGAGAAATATTTTTTCACATTTTATTTCCTTGTAAAAACAGGTAAATCAATAGGGATTTTCGTACGTATAAGTACCCAGTGAACGCCTCGTTTAGCTTTATATATTGGTCCGGGTGGGCGTTGTATTGGTTTTTCGGAAGTGTTAGCCCTGTAAGAGAAAAATTTAAATGGTTGGGAAAGGCCATGGGATGCAGAAATATTTTTTTCACATTTTATTTCCTTGTAAAAACAGGTAAATCAATAGGGATTTTCGTACATATACGTACCCAGTGAACGGTTCGTTTAGCTTTATATATTGGTCCGGGTGGGCGTTGTATTGGTTTTTCGGAAGTGTTAGCCCTGTAAGAGAAAAATTTAAATGGTTGGGAAAGGCCATGGGATGTAGAAATATTTTTTTCACATTTTATTTCCTTGTAAAAACAGGTAAATCAATAGGGATTTTCGTACGTATAAGTACCCAGTGAACGGCTCGTTTAGCTTTATATATTGTTCCGGGTGGGCGTTGTATTGGTTTTTCGGAAGTGATAGACCTGTAAGAGAAAAATTTAAATGGTTGGGAAAGGCCATGGGATGCAGAAATATTTTTTTCACATTTTATTTCCTTGTAAAAACAGGTAAATCAATAGGGATTTTCGTACGTATAAGTACCCAGTGAACGGCTCGTTTAGCTTTATATATTGTTCCGGGTGGGCGTTGTATTGGTTTTTCGGAAGTGATAGACCTGTAAGAGAAAAATTTAAATGGTTGGGAAAGGCCATGGGATGCAGAAATATTTTTTTCACATTTTATTTCCTTGTAAAAACAGGTAAATCAATAGGGATTTTCGTACGTATAAGTACCCAGTGAACGGCTCGTTTAGCTTTATATATTGTTCCGGGTGGGCGTTGTATTGGTTTTTCGGAAGTGATAGACCTGTAAGAGAAAAATTTAAATGGTTGTGAAAGGCCATGGCATGCAGAAATATTTTTTTCACATTTTATTTCCTTGTAAAATCAGGTAAATCAATAGGGATTTTCCTACGTATAAGTACCCAGTGAACGGCTCGTTTAGCTTTATATATTGGTCCGGGTGGGCGTTGTATTGGTTTTTCGGAAGTGTTAGCCCTGTAAGAGAAAAATGTAAATGGTTGGGAAAGGCCATGGGATGCAGAAATATTTTTTTCACATTTTATTTCCTTGTAAAAACAGGTAAATCAATAGGGATTTTGGTACGGATAAGTACCCAGTGAACGGCTCGTTTAGCTTTATATATTGTTCCGGGTGGGCGTTGTATTGGTTTTTCGGAAGTGTTAGCCCTGTAAGAGAAAAATTTAAATGGTTGGGAAAGGCCATGGGATGTAGAAATATTTTTTTCACATTTTATTTCCTTGTAAAAACAGGTAAATCAATAGGTATTTTGGTACGTATAAGTACCCAGTGAACGGCTCGTTTAGCTTTATATATTGTTCCTGGTGGGCGTTGTATTGGTTTTTCGGAAGTGATAGACCTGTAAGAGAAAAATTTAAATGGTTGGGAAAGGCCATGGGATGCAGAAATATTTTTTTCACATTTTATTTCCTTGTAAAAACAGGTAAATCAATAGGGATTTTCGTACGTATAAGTACCCAGTGAACGGCTCGTTTAGCTTTATATATTGTTCCAGGTGGGCGTTGTATTGGTTTTTCGGAAGTGTTAGCCCTGTAAGAGAAAAATTTAAATGGTTGGGAAAGGCCATGGGATGCAGAAATATTTTTTTCACATTTTATTTCCTTGTAAAAACAGGTAAATCAATAGGGATTTTCGTACGTATAAGTACCCAGTGAACGGCTCGTTTAGCTTTATATATTGTTCCGGGTGGGCGTTGTATTGGTTTTTCGGAAGTGATAGACCTGTAAGAGAAAAATTTAAATGGTTGGGAAAGGCCATGGGATGCAGAAATATTTTTTTCACATTTTATTTCCTTGTAAAAACAGGTAAATCAATAGGGATTTTCGTACGTATAAGTACCCAGTGTACGGCTCGTTTAGCTTTATATATTGTTCCGGGTGGGCGTTGTATTGGTTTTTCGGAAGTGATAGACCTGTAAGAGAAAAATTTAAATGGTTGGGAAAGGCCATGGGATGCAGAAATATTTTTTTCACATTTTATTTCCTTGTAAAAACAGGTAAATCAATAGGGATTTTCGTACGTATAAGTACCCAGTGAACGGCTCGTTTAGCTTTATATATTGTTCCGGGTGGGCGTTGTATTGGTTTTTCGGAAGTGATAGACCTGTAAGAGAAAAATTTAAATGGTTGGGAAAGGCCATGGGATGCAGAAATATTTTTTTCACATTTTATTTCCTTGTAAAATCAGGTAAATCAATAGGGATTTTCGTACGTATAAGTACCCAGTGAACGGCTCGTTTAGCTTTATATATTGGTCCGGGTGGGCGTTGTATTGGTTTTTCGGAAGTGTTAGCCCTGTAAGAGAAAAATGTAAATGGTTGGTAAAGGCCATGGGATGCAGAAATATTTTTTTCACATTTTATTTCCTTGTAAAAACAGGTAAATCAATAGGGATTTTCGTACGGATAAGTACCCAGTGAACGGTTCGTTTAGCTTTATATATTGGTCCGGGTGGGCGTTGTATTGGTTTTTCGGAAGTGTTAGCCCTGTAAGAGAAAAATGTAAATGGTTGGGAAAGGCCATGGGATGCAGAAATATTTTTTTCACATTTTATTTCCTTGTAAAAACAGGTAAATCAATAGGGATTTTCGTACGGATAAGTACCCAGTGAACGGTTCGTTTAGCTTTATATATTGTTCCGGGTGGGCGTTGTATTGGTTTTTCGGAAGTGTTAGCCCTGTAAGAGAAAAATTTAAATGGTTGGGAAAGGCCATGGGATGTAGAAATATTTTTTTCACATTTTATTTCCTTGTAAAAACAGGTAAATCAATAGGGATTTTCGTACATATAAGTACCCAGTGAACGGCTCGTTTAGCTTTATATATTGGTCCTGGTGGGCGTTGTATTGGTTTTTCGGAAGTGATAGACCTATAAGAGAAAAATTTAAATGGTTGGGAAAGGCCATGGGATGCAGAAATATTTTTTTCACATTTTATTTCCTTGTAAAAACAGGTAAATCAATAGGGATTTTCGTACGTATAAGTACCCAGTGAACGGCTCGTTTAGCTTTATATATTGTTCCGGGTGGGCGTTGTATTGGTTTTTCGGAAGTGTTAGCCCTGTAAGAGAAAAATTTAAATGGTTGGGAAAGGCCATGGGATGCAGAAATATTTTTTTCACATTTTATTTCCTTGTAAAAACAGGTAAATCAATAGGGATTTTCGTACGTACAAGTACCCAGTGAATGGCTCGTTTAGCTTTATATATTGTTCCGGGTGGGCGTTGTATTGGTTTTTCGGAAGTGATAGACCTGTAAGAGAAAAATTTAAATGGTTGGGAAAGGCCATGGGATGGAGAAATATTTTTTCACATTTTATTTCCTTGTAAAAACAGGTAAATCAATAGGGATTTTCGTACGTATAAGTACCCAGTGAACGCCTCGTTTAGCTTTATATATTGGTCCGGGTGGGCGTTGTATTGGTTTTTCGGAAGTGTTAGCCCTGTAAGAGAAAAATTTAAATGGTTGGGAAAGGCCATGGGATGCAGAAATATTTTTTTCACATTTTATTTCCTTGTAAAAACAGGTAAATCAATAGGGATTTTCGTACATATACGTACCCAGTGAACGGTTCGTTTAGCTTTATATATTGGTCCGGGTGGGCGTTGTATTGGTTTTTCGGAAGTGTTAGCCCTGTAAGAGAAAAATTTAAATGGTTGGGAAAGGCCATGGGATGTAGAAATATTTTTTTCACATTTTATTTCCTTGTAAAAACAGGTAAATCAATAGGGATTTTCGTACGTATAAGTACCCAGTGAACGGCTCGTTTAGCTTTATATATTGTTCCGGGTGGGCGTTGTATTGGTTTTTCGGAAGTGATAGACCTGTAAGAGAAAAATTTAAATGGTTGGGAAAGGCCATGGGATGCAGAAATATTTTTTTCACATTTTATTTCCTTGTAAAAACAGGTAAATCAATAGGGATTTTCGTACGTATAAGTACCCAGTGAACGGCTCGTTTAGCTTTATATATTGTTCCGGGTGGGCGTTGTATTGGTTTTTCGGAAGTGATAGACCTGTAAGAGAAAAATTTAAATGGTTGGGAAAGGCCATGGGATGCAGAAATATTTTTTTCACATTTTATTTCCTTGTAAAAACAGGTAAATCAATAGGGATTTTCGTACGTATAAGTACCCAGTGAACGGCTCGTTTAGCTTTATATATTGTTCCGGGTGGGCGTTGTATTGGTTTTTCGGAAGTGATAGACCTGTAAGAGAAAAATTTAAATGGTTGGGAAAGGCCATGGCATGCAGAAATATTTTTTTCACATTTTATTTCCTTGTAAAATCAGGTAAATCAATAGGGATTTTCCTACGTATAAGTACCCAGTGAACGGCTCGTTTAGCTTTATATATTGGTCCGGGTGGGCGTTGTATTGGTTTTTCGGAAGTGTTAGCCCTGTAAGAGAAAAATGTAAATGGTTGGGAAAGGCCATGGGATGCAGAAATATTTTTTTCACATTTTATTTCCTTGTAAAAACAGGTAAATCAATAGGGATTTTCGTACGGATAAGTACCCAGTGAACGGCTCGTTTAGCTTTATATATTGTTCCGGGTGGGCGTTGTATTGGTTTTTCGGAAGTGTTAGCCCTGTAAGAGAAAAATTTAAATGGTTGGGAAAGGCCATGGGATGTAGAAATATTTTTTTCACATTTTATTTCCTTGTAAAAACAGGTAAATCAATAGGTATTTTGGTACGTATAAGTACCCAGTGAACGGCTCGTTTAGCTTTATATATTGTTCCTGGTGGGCGTTGTATTGGTTTTTCGGAAGTGATAGACCTGTAAGAGAAAAATTTAAATGGTTGGGAAAGGCCATGGGATGCAGAAATATTTTTTTCACATTTTATTTCCTTGTAAAAACAGGTAAATCAATAGGGATTTTCGTACGTATAAGTACCCAGTGAACGGCTCGTTTAGCTTTATATATTGTTCCAGGTGGGCGTTGTATTGGTTTTTCGGAAGTGTTAGCCCTGTAAGAGAAAAATTTAAATGGTTGGGAAAGGCCATGGGATGCAGAAATATTTTTTTCACATTTTATTTCCTTGTAAAAACAGGTAAATCAATAGGGATTTTCGTACGTATAAGTACCCAGTGAACGGCTCGTTTAGCTTTATATATTGTTCCGGGTGGGCGTTGTATTGGTTTTTCGGAAGTGATAGACCTGTAAGAGAAAAATTTAAATGGTTGGGAAAGGCCATGGGATGCAGAAATATTTTTTTCACATTTTATTTCCTTGTAAAAACAGGTAAATCAATAGGGATTTTCGTACGTATAAGTACCCAGTGTACGGCTCGTTTAGCTTTATATATTGTTCCGGGTGGGCGTTGTATTGGTTTTTCGGAAGTGATAGACCTGTAAGAGAAAAATTTAAATGGTTGGGAAAGGCCATGGGATGCAGAAATATTTTTTTCACATTTTATTTCCTTGTAAAAACAGGTAAATCAATAGGGATTTTCGTACGTATAAGTACCCAGTGAACGGCTCGTTTAGCTTTATATATTGTTCCGGGTGGGCGTTGTATTGGTTTTTCGGAAGTGATAGACCTGTAAGAGAAAAATTTAAATGGTTGGGAAAGGCCATGGGATGCAGAAATATTTTTTTCACATTTTATTTCCTTGTAAAATCAGGTAAATCAATAGGGATTTTCGTACGTATAAGTACCCAGTGAACGGCTCGTTTAGCTTTATATATTGGTCCGGGTGGGCGTTGTATTGGTTTTTCGGAAGTGTTAGCCCTGTAAGAGAAAAATGTAAATGGTTGGTAAAGGCCATGGGATGCAGAAATATTTTTTTCACATTTTATTTCCTTGTAAAAACAGGTAAATCAATAGGGATTTTCGTACGGATAAGTACCCAGTGAACGGTTCGTTTAGCTTTATATATTGTTCCGGGTGGGCGTTGTATTGGTTTTTCGGAAGTGTTAGCCCTGTAAGAGAAAAATTTAAATGGTTGGGAAAGGCCATAGGATGTAGAAATATTTTTTTCACATTTTATTTCCTTGTAAAAACAGGTAAATCAATAGGGATTTTCGTACGTATAAGTACCCAGTGAACGGCTCGTTTAGCTTTATATATTGTTCCTGGTGGGCGTTGTATTGGTTTTTCGGAAGTGATAGACCTGTAAGAGAAAAATTTAAATGGTTGGGAAAGGCCATGGGATGCAGAAATATTTTTTTCACATTTTATTTCCTTGTAAAAACAGGTAAATCAATAGGGATTTTCGTACGGATAAGTACCCAGTGAACGGCTCGTTTAGCTTTATATATTGTTCCAGGTGGGCGTTGTATTGGTTTTTCGGAAGTGTTAGCCCTGTAAGAGAAAAATTTAAATGGTTGGGAAAGGCCATGGGATGCAGAAATATTTTTTTCACATTTTATTTCCTTGTAAAAACAGGTAAATCAATAGGGATTTTCGTACGTATAAGTACCCAGTGAACGGCTCGTTTAGCTTTATATATTGTTCCGGGTGGGCGTTGTATTGGTTTTTCGGAAGTGATAGACCTGTAAGAGAAAAATTTAAATGGTTGGGAAAGGCCATGGGATGCAGAAATATTTTTTTCACATTTTATTTCCTTGTAAAAACAGGTAAATCAATAGGGATTTTCGTACGTATAAGTACCCAGTGTACGGCTCGTTTAGCTTTATATATTGTTCCGGGTGGGCGTTGTATTGGTTTTTCGGAAGTGATAGACCTGTAAGAGAAAAATTTAAATGGTTGGGAAAGGCCATGGGATGCAGAAATATTTTTTTCACATTTTATTTCCTTGTAAAAACAGGTAAATCAATAGGGATTTTCGTACGTATAAATACCCAGTGAACGGCTCGTTTAGCTTTATATATTGTTCCGGGTGGGCGTTGTATTGGTTTTTCGGAAGTGATAGACCTGTAAGAGAAAAATTTAAATGGTTGGGAAAGGCCATGGGATGCAGAAATATTTTTTTCACATTTTATTTCCTTGTAAAATCAGGTAAATCAATAGGGATTTTCGTACGTATAAGTACCCAGTGAACGGCTCGTTTAGCTTTATATATTGGTCCGGGTGGGCGTTGTATTGGTTTTTCGGAAGTGTTAGCCCTGTAAGAGAAAAATTTAAATGGTTGGGAAAGGCCATGGGATGCAGAAATATTTTTTTCACATTTTATTTCCTTGTAAAAACAGGTAAATCAATAGGGATTTTCGTACGGATAAGTACCCAGTGAACGGTTCGTTTAGCTTTATATATTGTTCCGGGTGGGCGTTGTATTGGTTTTTCGGAAGTGTTAGCCCTGTAAGAGAAAAATTTAAATGGTTGGGAAAGGCCATAGGATGTAGAAATATTTTTTTCACATTTTATTTCCTTGTAAAAACAGGTAAATCAATAGGGATTTTCGTACGTATAAGTACCCAGTGAACGGCTCGTTTAGCTTTATATATTGTTCCTGGTGGGCGTTGTATTGGTTTTTCGGAAGTGATAGACCTGTAAGAGAAAAATTTAAATGGTTGGGAAAGGCCATGGGATGCAGAAATATTTTTTTCACATTTTATTTCCTTGTAAAAACAGGTAAATCAATAGGGATTTTCGTACGGATAAGTCCCCAGTGAACGGCTCGTTTAGCTTTATATATTGTTCCGGGTGGGCGTTGTATTGGTTTTTCGGAAGTGTTAGCCCTGTAAGAGAAAAATTTAAATGTTTGGGAAAGGCCATGGGATGTAGAAATATTTTTTTCACATTTTATTTCCTTGTAAAAACAGGTAAATCAATAGGTATTTTGGTACGTATAAGTACCCAGTGAACGGCTCGTTTAGCTTTATATATTGTTCCTGGTGGGCGTTGTATTGGTTTTTCGGAAGTGATAGACCTGTAAGAGAAAAATTTAAATGGTTGGGAAAGGCCATGGGATGCAGAAATATTTTTTTCACATTTTATTTCCTTGTAAAAACAGGTAAATCAATAGGGATTTTCGTACGTATAAGTACCCAGTGAACGGCTCGTTTAGCTTTATATATTGTTCCGGGTGGGCGTTGTATTGGTTTTTCGGAAGTGTTAGCCCTGTAAGAGAAAAATTTAAATGGTTGGGAAAGGCCATGGGATGCAGAAATATTTTTTTCACATTTTATTTCCTTGTAAAAACAGGTAAATCAATAGGGATTTTCGTACGTATAAGTACCCAGTGAACGGCTCGTTTAGCTTTATATATTGTTCCGGGTGGGCGTTGTATTGGTTTTTCGGAAGTGATAGACCTGTAAGAGAAAAATTTAAATGGTTGGGAAAGGCCATGGGATGCAGAAATATTTTTTTCACATTTTATTTCCTTGTAAAAACAGGTAAATCAATAGGGATTTTCGTACGTATAAGTACCCAGTGAACGGCTCGTTTAGCTTTATATATTGGTCCGGGTGGGCGTTGTATTGGTTTTTCGGAAGTGTTAGCCCTGTAAGAGAAAAATGTAAATGGTTGGTAAAGGCCATGGGATGCAGAAATATTTTTTTCACATTTTATTTCCTTGTAAAAACAGGTAAATCAATAGGGATTTTCGTACGGATAAGTACCCAGTGAACGGTTCGTTTAGCTTTATATATTGTTCCGGGTGGGCGTTGTATTGGTTTTTCGGAAGTGTTAGCCCTGTAAGAGAAAAATTTAAATGGTTGGGAAAGGCCATAGGATGTAGAAATATTTTTTTCACATTTTATTTCCTTGTAAAAACAGGTAAATCAATAGGGATTTTCGTACGTATAAGTACCCAGTGAACGGCTCGTTTAGCTTTATATATTGTTCCTGGTGGGCGTTGTATTGGTTTTTCGGAAGTGATAGACCTGTAAGAGAAAAATTTAAATGGTTGGGAAAGGCCATGGGATGCAGAAATATTTTTTTCACATTTTATTTCCTTGTAAAAACAGGTAAATCAATAGGGATTTTCGTACGGATAAGTACCCAGTGAACGGCTCGTTTAGCTTTATATATTGTTCCAGGTGGGCGTTGTATTGGTTTTTCGGAAGTGTTAGCCCTGTAAGAGAAAAATTTAAATGGTTGGGAAAGGCCATGGGATGCAGAAATATTTTTTTCACATTTTATTTCCTTGTAAAAACAGGTAAATCAATAGGGATTTTCGTACGTATAAGTACCCAGTGAACGGCTCGTTTAGCTTTATATATTGTTCCGGGTGGGCGTTGTATTGGTTTTTCGGAAGTGATAGACCTGTAAGAGAAAAATTTAAATGGTTGGGAAAGGCCATGGGATGCAGAAATATTTTTTTCACATTTTATTTCCTTGTAAAAACAGGTAAATCAATAGGGATTTTCGTACGTATAAGTACCCAGTGTACGGCTCGTTTAGCTTTATATATTGTTCCGGGTGGGCGTTGTATTGGTTTTTCGGAAGTGATAGACCTGTAAGAGAAAAATTTAAATGGTTGGGAAAGGCCATGGGATGCAGAAATATTTTTTTCACATTTTATTTCCTTGTAAAAACAGGTAAATCAATAGGGATTTTCGTACGTATAAATACCCAGTGAACGGCTCGTTTAGCTTTATATATTGTTCCGGGTGGGCGTTGTATTGGTTTTTCGGAAGTGATAGACCTGTAAGAGAAAAATTTAAATGGTTGGGAAAGGCCATGGGATGCAGAAATATTTTTTTCACATTTTATTTCCTTGTAAAATCAGGTAAATCAATAGGGATTTTCGTACGTATAAGTACCCAGTGAACGGCTCGTTTAGCTTTATATATTGGTCCGGGTGGGCGTTGTATTGGTTTTTCGGAAGTGTTAGCCCTGTAAGAGAAAAATTTAAATGGTTGGGAAAGGCCATGGGATGCAGAAATATTTTTTTCACATTTTATTTCCTTGTAAAAACAGGTAAATCAATAGGGATTTTCGTACGGATAAGTACCCAGTGAACGGTTCGTTTAGCTTTATATATTGTTCCGGGTGGGCGTTGTATTGGTTTTTCGGAAGTGTTAGCCCTGTAAGAGAAAAATTTAAATGGTTGGGAAAGGCCATAGGATGTAGAAATATTTTTTTCACATTTTATTTCCTTGTAAAAACAGGTAAATCAATAGGGATTTTCGTACGTATAAGTACCCAGTGAACGGCTCGTTTAGCTTTATATATTGTTCCTGGTGGGCGTTGTATTGGTTTTTCGGAAGTGATAGACCTGTAAGAGAAAAATTTAAATGGTTGGGAAAGGCCATGGGATGCAGAAATATTTTTTTCACATTTTATTTCCTTGTAAAAACAGGTAAATCAATAGGGATTTTCGTACGGATAAGTCCCCAGTGAACGGCTCGTTTAGCTTTATATATTGTTCCGGGTGGGCGTTGTATTGGTTTTTCGGAAGTGTTAGCCCTGTAAGAGAAAAATTTAAATGGTTGGGAAAGGCCATGGGATGCAGAAATATTTTTTTCACATTTTATTTCCTTGTAAAAACAGGTAAATCAATAGGGATTTTCGTACGTATAAGTACCCAGTGAACGGCTCGTTTAGCTTTATATATTGTTCCGGGTGGGCGTTGTATTGGTTTTTCGGAAGTGATAGACCTGTAAGAGAAAAATTTAAATGGTTGGGAAAGGCCATGGGATGCAGAAATATTTTTTTCACATTTTATTTCCTTGTAAAAACAGGTAAATCAATAGGGATTTTCGTACGTATAAGTACCCAGTGTACGGCTCGTTTAGCTTTATATATTGTTCCGGGTGGGCGTTGTATTGGTTTTTCGGAAGTGATAGACCTGTAAGAGAAAAATTTAAATGGTTGGGAAAGGCCATGGGATGCAGAAATATTTTTTTCACATTTTATTTCCTTGTAAAAACAGGTAAATCAATAGGGATTTTCGTACGTATAAGTACCCAGTGAACGGCTCGTTTAGCTTTATATATTGTTCCGGGTGGGCGTTGTATTGGTTTTTCGGAAGTGATAGACCTGTAAGAGAAAAATTTAAATGGTTGGGAAAGGCCATGGGATGCAGAAATATTTTTTTCACATTTTATTTCCTTGTAAAATCAGGTAAATCAATAGGGATTTTCGTACGTATAAGTACCCAGTGAACGGCTCGTTTAGCTTTATATATTGGTCCGGGTGGGCGTTGTATTGGTTTTTCGGAAGTGTTAGCCCTGTAAGAGAAAAATGTAAATGGTTGGTAAAGGCCATGGGATGCAGAAATATTTTTTTCACATTTTATTTCCTTGTAAAAACAGGTAAATCAATAGGGATTTTCGTACGGATAAGTACCCAGTGAACGGTTCGGTTAGCTTTATATATTGTTCCGGGTGGGCGTTGTATTGGTTTTTCGGAAGTGTTAGCCCTGTAAGAGAAAAATTTAAATGGTTGGGAAAGGCCATAGGATGTAGAAATATTTTTTTCACATTTTATTTCCTTGTAAAAACAGGTAAATCAATAGGGATTTTCGTACGTATAAGTACCCAGTGAACGGCTCGTTTAGCTTTATATATTGTTCCTGGTGGGCGTTGTATTGGTTTTTCGGAAGTGATAGACCTGTAAGAGAAAAATTTAAATGGTTGGGAAAGGCCATGGGATGCAGAAATATTTTTTTCACATTTTATTTCCTTGTAAAAACAGGTAAATCAATAGGGATTTTCGTACGTATAAGTACCCAGTGAACGGCTCGTTTAGCTTTATATATTGTTCCGGGTGGGCGGTGTATTGGTTTTTCGGAAGTGTTAGCCCTGTAAGAGAAAAATTTAAATGGTTGGGAAAGGCCATGGGATGCAGAAATATTTTTTTCACATTTTATTTCCTTGTAAAAACAGGTAAATCAATAGGGATTTTCGTACGTACAAGTACCCAGTGAATGGCTCGTTTAGCTTTATATATTGTTCCGGGTGGGCGTTGTATTGGTTTTTCGGAAGTGATAGACCTGTAAGAGAAAAATTTAAATGGTTGGGAAAGGCCATGGGATGTAGAAATATTTTTTCACATTTTATTTCCTTGTAAAAACAGGTAAATCAATAGGGATTTTCGTACGTATAAGTACCCAGTGAACGCCTCGTTTAGCTTTATATATTGGTCCGGGTGGGCGTTGTATTGGTTTTTCGGAAGTGTTAGCCCTGTAAGAGAAAAATTTAAATGGTTGGGAAAGGCCATGGGATGTAGAAATATTTTTTTCACATTTTATTTCCTTGTAAAAACAGGTAGATCAATAGGGATTTTCGTACGGATAAGTACCCAGTGAACGGTTCGTTTAGCTTTATATATTGTTCCGGGTGGGCGTTGTATTGGTTTTTCGGAAGTGTTAGCCCTGTAAGAGAAAAATTTAAATGGTTGGGAAAGGCCATGGGATGTAGAAATATTTTTTTCACATTTTATTTCCTTGTAAAAACAGGTAAATCAATAGGGATTTTCCTACGTATAAGTACCCAGTGAACGGCTCGTTTAGCTTTATATATTGTTCCGGGTGGGCGTTGTATTGGTTTTTCGGAAGTGATAGACCTGTAAGAGAAAAATTTAAATGGTTGGGAAAGGCCATGGGATGCAGAAATATTTTTTTCACATTTTATTTCCTTGTAAAAACAGGTAAATCAATAGGGATTTTCGTACGTATAAGTACCCAGTGAACGGCTCGTTTAGCTTTATATATTGTTCCGGGTGGGCGTTGTATTGGTTTTTCGGAAGTGATAGACCTGTAAGAGAAAAATTTAAATGGTTGGGAAAGGCCATGGGATGCAGAAATATTTTTTTCACATTTTATTTCCTTGTAAAAACAGGTAAATCAATAGGGATTTTCGTACGTATAAGTACCCAGTGAACGGCTCGTTTAGCTTTATATATTGTTCCGGGTGGGCGTTGTATTGGTTTTTCGGAAGTGATAGACCTGTAAGAGAAAAATTTAAATGGTTGGGAAAGGCCATGGGATGCAGAAATATTTTTTTCACATTTTATTTCCTTGTAAAATCAGGTAAATCAATAGGGATTTTCCTACGTATAAGTACCCAGTGAACGGCTCGTTTAGCTTTATATATTGGTCCGGGTGGGCGTTGTATTGGTTTTTCGGAAGTGATAGACCTGTAAGAGAAAAATTTAAATGGTTGGGAAAGGCCATGGGATGCAGAAATATTTTTTTCACATTTTATTTCCTTGTAAAAACAGGTAAATCAATAGGGATTTTCGTACGTATAAGTACCCAGTGAACGGCTCGTTTAGCTTTATATATTGTTCCGGGTGGGCGTTGTATTGGTTTTTCGGAAGTGATAGACCTGTAAGAGAAAAATTTAAATGGTTGGGAAAGGCCATGGGATGCAGAAATATTTTTTTCACATTTTATTTCCTTGTAAAAACAGGTAAATCAATAGGGATTTTCGTACGTATAAGTACCCAGTGAACGCCTCGTTTAGCTTTATATATTGTTCCGGGTGGGCGTTGTATTGGTTTTTCGGAAGTGATAGACCTGTAAGAGAAAAATTTAAATGGTTGGGAAAGGCCATGGGATGTAGAAATATTTTTTCACATTTTATTTCCTTGTAAAAACAGGTAAATCAATAGGGATTTTCGTACGTATAAGTACCCAGTGAACGCCTCGTTTAGCTTTATATATTGGTCCGGGTGGGCGTTGTATTGGTTTTTCGGAAGTGTTAGCCCTGTAAGAGAAAAATTTAAATGGTTGGGAAAGGCCATGGGATGTAGAAATATTTTTTTCACATTTTATTTCCTTGTAAAAACAGGTAGATCAATAGGGATTTTCGTACGGATAAGTACCCAGTGAACGGTTCGTTTAGCTTTATATATTGTTCCGGGTGGGCGTTGTATTGGTTTTTCGGAAGTGTTAGCCCTGTAAGAGAAAAATTTAAATGGTTGGGAAAGGCCATGGGATGTAGAAATATTTTTTTCACATTTTATTTCCTTGTAAAAACAGGTAAATCAATAGGGATTTTCCTACGTATAAGTACCCAGTGAACGGCTCGTTTAGCTTTATATATTGTTCCGGGTGGGCGTTGTATTGGTTTTTCGGAAGTGATAGACCTGTAAGAGAAAAATTTAAATGGTTGGGAAAGGCCATGGGATGCAGAAATATTTTTTTCACATTTTATTTCCTTGTAAAAACAGGTAAATCAATAGGGATTTTCGTACGTATAAGTACCCAGTGAACGGCTCGTTTAGCTTTATATATTGTTCCGGGTGGGCGTTGTATTGGTTTTTCGGAAGTGATAGACCTGTAAGAGAAAAATTTAAATGGTTGGGAAAGGCCATGGGATGCAGAAATATTTTTTTCACATTTTATTTCCTTGTAAAAACAGGTAAATCAATAGGGATTTTCGTACGTATAAGTACCCAGTGAACGGCTCGTTTAGCTTTATATATTGTTCCGGGTGGGCGTTGTATTGGTTTTTCGGAAGTGATAGACCTGTAAGAGAAAAATTTAAATGGTTGGGAAAGGCCATGGGATGCAGAAATATTTTTTTCACATTTTATTTCCTTGTAAAATCAGGTAAATCAATAGGGATTTTCCTACGTATAAGTACCCAGTGAACGGCTCGTTTAGCTTTATATATTGGTCCGGGTGGGCGTTGTATTGGTTTTTCGGAAGTGTTAGCCCTGTAAGAGAAAAATGTAAATGGTTGGGAAAGGCCATGGGATGCAGAAATATTTTTTTCACATTTTATTTCCTTGTAAAAACAGGTAAATCAATAGGGATTTTCGTACGGATAAGTACCCAGTGAACGGTTCGTTTAGCTTTATATATTGTTCCGGGTGGGCGTTGTATTGGTTTTTCGGAAGTGTTAGCCCTGTAAGAAAAAAATTTAAATGGTTGGGAAAGGCCATGGGATGTAGAAATATTTTTTTCACATTTTATTTCCTTGTAAAAACAGGTAAATCAATAGGGATTTTCGTACGTATAAGTACCCAGTGTACGGCTCGTTTAGCTTTATATATTGTTCCGGGTGGGCGTTGTATTGGTTTTTCGGAAGTGATAGACCTGTAAGAGAAAAATTTAAATGGTTGGGAAAGGCCATGGGATGCAGAAATATTTTTTTCACATTTTATTTCCTTGTAAAAACAGGTAAATCAATAGGGATTTTCGTACGTATAAGTACCCAGTGAACGGCTCGTTTAGCTTTATATATTGTTCCGGGTGGGCGTTGTATTGGTTTTTCGGAAGTGATAGACCTGTAAGAGAAAAATTTAAATGGTTGGGAAAGGCCATGGGATGCAGAAATATTTTTTTCACATTTTATTTCCTTGTAAAATCAGGTAAATCAATAGGGATTTTCGTACGTATAAGTACCCAGTGAACGGCTCGTTTAGCTTTATATATTGGTCCGGGTGGGCGTTGTATTGGTTTTTCGGAAGTGTTAGCCCTGTAAGAGAAAAATGTAAATGGTTGGTAAAGGCCATGGGATGCAGAAATATTTTTTTCACATTTTATTTCCTTGTAAAAACAGGTAAATCAATAGGGATTTTCGTACGGATAAGTACCCAGTGAACGGTTCGTTTAGCTTTATATATTGTTCCGGGTGGGCGTTGTATTGGTTTTTCGGAAGTGTTAGCCCTGTAAGAGAAAAATTTAAATGGTTGGGAAAGGCCATAGGATGTAGAAATATTTTTTTCACATTTTATTTCCTTGTAAAAACAGGTAAATCAATAGGGATTTTCGTACGTATAAGTACCCAGTGAACGGCTCGTTTAGCTTTATATATTGTTCCTGGTGGGCGTTGTATTGGTTTTTCGGAAGTGATAGACCTGTAAGAGAAAAATTTAAATGGTTGGGAAAGGCCATGGGATGTAGAAATATTTTTTTCACATTTTATTTCCTTGTAAAAACAGGTAAATCAATAGGTATTTTGGTACGTATAAGTACCCAGTGAACGGCTCGTTTAGCTTTATATATTGTTCCTGGTGGGCGTTGTATTGGTTTTTCGGAAGTGATAGACCTGTAAGAGAAAAATTTAAATGGTTGGGAAAGGCCATGGGATGCAGAAATATTTTTTTCACATTTTATTTCCTTGTAAAAACAGGTAAATCAATAGGGATTTTCGTACGTATAAGTACCCAGTGAACGGCTCGTTTAGCTTTATATATTGTTCCGGGTGGGCGTTGTATTGGTTTTTCGGAAGTGTTAGCCCTGTAAGAGAAAAATTTAAATGGTTGGGAAAGGCCATGGGATGCAGAAATATTTTTTTCACATTTTATTTCCTTGTAAAAACAGGTAAATCAATAGGGATTTTCGTACGTATAAGTACCCAGTGAACGGCTCGTTTAGCTTTATATATTGTTCCGGGTGGGCGTTGTATTGGTTTTTCGGAAGTGATAGACCTGTAAGAGAAAAATTTAAATGGTTGGGAAAGGCCATGGGATGCAGAAATATTTTTTTCACATTTTATTTCCTTGTAAAAACAGGTAAATCAATAGGGATTTTCGTACGTATAAGTACCCAGTGTACGGCTCGTTTAGCTTTATATATTGTTCCGGGTGGGCGTTGTATTGGTTTTTCGGAAGTGATAGACCTGTAAGAGAAAAATTTAAATGGTTGGGAAAGGCCATGGGATGCAGAAATATTTTTTTCACATTTTATTTCCTTGTAAAAACAGGTAAATCAATAGGGATTTTCGTACGTATAAGTACCCAGTGAACGGCTCGTTTAGCTTTATATATTGTTCCGGGTGGGCGTTGTATTGGTTTTTCGGAAGTGATAGACCTGTAAGAGAAAAATTTAAATGGTTGGGAAAGGCCATGGGATGCAGAAATATTTTTTTCACATTTTATTTCCTTGTAAAATCAGGTAAATCAATAGGGATTTTCGTACGTATAAGTACCCAGTGAACGGCTCGTTTAGCTTTATATATTGGTCCGGGTGGGCGTTGTATTGGTTTTTCGGAAGTGTTAGCCCTGTAAGAGAAAAATGTAAATGGTTGGTAAAGGCCATGGGATGCAGAAATATTTTTTTCACATTTTATTTCCTTGTAAAAACAGGTAAATCAATAGGGATTTTCGTACGGATAAGTACCCAGTGAACGGTTCGGTTAGCTTTATATATTGTTCCGGGTGGGCGTTGTATTGGTTTTTCGGAAGTGTTAGCCCTGTAAGAGAAAAATTTAAATGGTTGGGAAAGGCCATAGGATGTAGAAATATTTTTTTCACATTTTATTTCCTTGTAAAAACAGGTAAATCAATAGGGATTTTCGTACGTATAAGTACCCAGTGAACGGCTCGTTTAGCTTTATATATTGTTCCTGGTGGGCGTTGTATTGGTTTTTCGGAAGTGATAGACCTGTAAGAGAAAAATTTAAATGGTTGGGAAAGGCCATGGGATGCAGAAATATTTTTTTCACATTTTATTTCCTTGTAAAAACAGGTAAATCAATAGGGATTTTCGTACGTATAAGTACCCAGTGAACGGCTCGTTTAGCTTTATATATTGTTCCGGGTGGGCGGTGTATTGGTTTTTCGGAAGTGTTAGCCCTGTAAGAGAAAAATTTAAATGGTTGGGAAAGGCCATGGGATGCAGAAATATTTTTTTCACATTTTATTTCCTTGTAAAAACAGGTAAATCAATAGGGATTTTCGTACGTACAAGTACCCAGTGAATGGCTCGTTTAGCTTTATATATTGTTCCGGGTGGGCGTTGTATTGGTTTTTCGGAAGTGATAGACCTGTAAGAGAAAAATTTAAATGGTTGGGAAAGGCCATGGGATGTAGAAATATTTTTTCACATTTTATTTCCTTGTAAAAACAGGTAAATCAATAGGGATTTTCGTACGTATAAGTACCCAGTGAACGCCTCGTTTAGCTTTATATATTGGTCCGGGTGGGCGTTGTATTGGTTTTTCGGAAGTGTTAGCCCTGTAAGAGAAAAATTTAAATGGTTGGGAAAGGCCATGGGATGTAGAAATATTTTTTTCACATTTTATTTCCTTGTAAAAACAGGTAGATCAATAGGGATTTTCGTACGGATAAGTACCCAGTGAACGGTTCGTTTAGCTTTATATATTGTTCCGGGTGGGCGTTGTATTGGTTTTTCGGAAGTGTTAGCCCTGTAAGAGAAAAATTTAAATGGTTGGGAAAGGCCATGGGATGTAGAAATATTTTTTTCACATTTTATTTCCTTGTAAAAACAGGTAAATCAATAGGGATTTTCCTACGTATAAGTACCCAGTGAACGGCTCGTTTAGCTTTATATATTGTTCCGGGTGGGCGTTGTATTGGTTTTTCGGAAGTGATAGACCTGTAAGAGAAAAATTTAAATGGTTGGGAAAGGCCATGGGATGCAGAAATATTTTTTTCACATTTTATTTCCTTGTAAAAACAGGTAAATCAATAGGGATTTTCGTACGTATAAGTACCCAGTGAACGGCTCGTTTAGCTTTATATATTGTTCCGGGTGGGCGTTGTATTGGTTTTTCGGAAGTGATAGACCTGTAAGAGAAAAATTTAAATGGTTGGGAAAGGCCATGGGATGCAGAAATATTTTTTTCACATTTTATTTCCTTGTAAAAACAGGTAAATCAATAGGGATTTTCGAACGTATAAGTACCCAGTGAACGGCTCGTTTAGCTTTATATATTGTTCCGGGTGGGCGTTGTATTGGTTTTTCGGAAGTGATAGACCTGTAAGAGAAAAATTTAAATGGTTGGGAAAGGCCATGGGATGCAGAAATATTTTTTTCACATTTTATTTCCTTGTAAAAACAGGTAAATCAATAGGGATTTTCGTACGGATAAGTACCCAGTGAACGGTTCGTTTAGCTTTATATATTGTTCCGGGTGGGCGTTGTATTGGTTTTTCGGAAGTGTTAGCCCTGTAAGAGAAAAATTTAAATGGTTGGGAAAGGCCATGGGATGTAGAAATATTTTTTTCACATTTTATTTCCTTGTAAAAACAGGTAAATCAATAGGGATTTTCGTACGTATAAGTACCCAGTGAACGGCTCGTTTAGCTTTATATATTGTTCCTGGTGGGCGTTGTATTGGTTTTTCGGAAGTGATAGACCTGTAAGAGAAAAATTTAAATGGTTGGGAAAGGCCATGGGATGCAGAAATATTTTTTTCACATTTTATTTCCTTGTAAAAACAGGTAAATCAATAGGGATTTTCGTACGGATAAGTACCCAGTGAACGGTTCGTTTAGCTTTATATATTGTTCCGGGTGGGCGTTGTATTGGTTTTTCGGAAGTGTTAGCCCTGTAAGAGAAAAATTTAAATGGTTGGGAAAGGCCATGGGATGTAGAAATATTTTTTTCACATTTTATTTCCTTGTAAAAACAGGTAAATCAATAGGGATTTTCGTACGTATAAGTACCCAGTGAACGGCTCGTTTAGCTTTATATATTGTTCCTGGTGGGCGTTGTATTGGTTTTTCGGAAGTGTTAGCCCTGTAAGAGAAAAATTTAAATGGTTGGGAAAGGCCATGGGATGCAGAAATATTTTTTTCACATTTTATTTCCTTGTAAAAACAGGTAAATCAATAGGGATTTTCGTACGTACAAGTACCCAGTGAATGGCTCGTTTAGCTTTATATATTGTTCCGGGTGGGCGTTGTATTGGTTTTTCGGAAGTGATAGACCTGTAAGAGAAAAATTTAAATGGTTGGGAAACGCCATGGGATGTAGAAATATTTTTTCACATTTTATTTCCTTGTAAAAACAGGTAAATCAATAGGGATTTTCGTACGTATAAGTACCCAGTGAACGCCTCGTTTAGCTTTATATATTGGTCCGGGTGGGCGTTGTATTGGTTTTTCGGAAGTGTTAGCCCTGTAAGAGAAAAATTTAAATGGTTGGGAAAGGCCATGGGATGTAGAAATATTTTTTTCACATTTTATTTCCTTGTAAAAACAGGTAAATCAATAGGGATTTTCGTACGGATAAGTACCCAGTGAACGGTTCGTTTAGCTTTATATATTGTTCCGGGTGGGCGTTGTATTGGTTTTTCGGAAGTGTTAGCCCTGTAAGAGAAAAATTTAAATGGTTGGGAAAGACCATGGGATGTAGAAATATTTTTTTCACATTTTATTTCCTTGTAAAAACAGGTAAATCAATAGGGATTTTCGTACGTATAAGTACCCAGTGAACGGCTCGTTTAGCTTTATATATTGTTCCGGGTGGGCGTTGTATTGGTTTTTCGGAAGTGATAGACCTGTAAGAGAAAAATTTAAATGGTTGGGAAAGGCCATGGGATGCAGAAATATTTTTTTCACATTTTATTTCCTTGTAAAAACAGGTAAATCAATAGGGATTTTCGTACGTATAAGTACCCAGTGAACGGCTCGTTTAGCTTTATATATTGTTCCGGGTGGGCGTTGTATTGGTTTTTCGGAAGTGATAGACCTGTAAGAGAAAAATTTAAATGGTTGGGAAAGGCCATGGGATGCAGAAATATTTTTTTCACATTTTATTTCCTTGTAAAATCAGGTAAATCAATAGGGATTTTCCTACGTATAAGTACCCAGTGAACGGCTCGTTTAGCTTTATATATTGGTCCGGGTGGGCGTTGTATTGGTTTTTCGGAAGTGTTAGCCCTGTAAGAGAAAAATGTAAATGGTTGGGAAAGGCCATGGGATGCAGAAATATTTTTTTCACATTTTATTTCCTTGTAAAAACAGGTAAATCAATAGGGATTTTCGTACGGATAAGTACCCAGTGAACAGTTCGTTTAGCTTTATATATTGTTCCGGGTGGGCGTTGTATTGGTTTTTCGGAAGTGTTAGCCCTGTAAGAGAAAAATTTAAATGGTTGGGAAAGGCCATAGGATGTAGAAATATTTTTTTCACATTTTATTTCCTTGTAAAAACAGGTAAATCAATAGGGATTTTCGTACGTATAAGTACCCAGTGAACGGCTCGTTTAGCTTTATATATTGTTCCTGGTGGGCGTTGTATTGGTTTTTCGGAAGTGATAGACCTGTAAGAGAAAAATTTAAATGGTTGGGAAAGGCCATGGGATGAAGAAATATTTTTTTCACATTTTATTTCCTTGTAAAAACAGGTAAATCAATAGGGATTTTCGTACGTATAAATACCCAGTGAACGGCTCGTTTAGCTTTATATATTGTTCCGGGTGGGCGGTGTATTGGTTTTTCGGAAGTGTTAGCCCTGTAAGAGAAAAATTTAAATGGTTGGGAAAGGCCATGGGATGCAGAAATATTTTATTCACATTTTATTTCCTTGTAAAAACAGGTAAATCAATAGGGATTTTCGTACGTACAAGTACCCAGTGAACGGCTCGTTTAGCTTTATATATTGTTCCGGGTGGGCGTTGTATTGGTTTTTCGGAAGTGATAGACCTGTAAGAGAAAAATTTAAATGGTTGGGAAAGGCAATGGGATGCAGAAATATTTTTTTCACATTTTATTTCCTTGTAAAAACAGGTAAATCAATAGGGATTTTCGTACGTATAAGTACCCAGTGAACGGCTCGTTTAGCTTTATATATTGTTCCGGGTGGGCGTTGTATTGGTTTTTCGGAAGTGATAGACCTGTAAGAGAAAAATTTAAATGGTTGGGAAAGGCCATGGGATGCAGAAATATTTTTTTCACATTTTATTTCCTTGTAAAAACAGGTAAATCAATAGGGATTTTTGTACGTATAAGTACCCAGTGAACGGCTCGTTTAGCTTTATATATTGTTCCGGGTGGGCGTTGTATTGGTTTTTCGGAAGTGATAGACCTGTAAGAGAAAAATTTAAATGGTTGGGAAAGGCCATGGGATGCAGAAATATTTTTTTCACATTTTATTTCCTTGTAAAATCAGGTAAATCAATAGGGATTTTCCTACGTATAAGTACCCAGTGAACGGCTCGTTTAGCTTTATATATTGGTCCGGGTGGGCGTTGTATTGGTTTTTCGGAAGTGTTAGCCCTGTAAGAGAAAAATGTAAATGGTTGGGAAAGGCCATGGGATGCAGAAATATTTTTTTCACATTTTATTTCCTTGTAAAAACAGGTAAATCAATAGGGATTTTCGTACGTACAAGTACCCAGTGAACGGCTCGTTTAGCTTTATATATTGGTCCGGGTGGGCGTTGTATTGGTTTTTCGGAAGTGTTAGCCCTGTAAGAGAAAAATGTAAATGGTTGGGAAAGGCCATGGGATGCAGAAATATTTTTTTCACATTTTATTTCCTTGTAAAAACAGGTAAATCAATAGGGATTTTCGTACGTACAAGTACCCAGTGAACGGCTCGTTTAGCTTTATATATTGTTCCGGGTGGGCGTTGTATTGGTTTTTCGGAAGTGATAGACCTGTAAGAGAAAAATTTAAATGGTTGGGAAAGGCCATGGGATGCAGAAATATTTTTTTCACATTTTATTTCCTTGTAAAAACAGGTAAATCAATAGGGATTTTCGTACGTATAAGTACCCAGTGAACGGCTCGTTTAGCTTTATATATTGTTCCGGGTGGGCGTTGTATTGGTTTTTCGGAAGTGATAGACCTGTAAGAGAAAAATTTAAATGGTTGGGAAAGGCCATGGGATGCAGAAATATTTTTTTCACATTTTATTTCCTTGTAAAAACAGGTAAATCAATAGGGATTTTCCTACGTATAAGTACCCAGTGAACGGCTCGTTTAGCTTTATATATTGTTCCGGGTGGGCGTTGTATTGGTTTTTCGGAAGTGATAGACCTGTAAGAGAAAAATTTAAATGGTTGGGAAAGGCCATGGGATGCAGAAATATTTTTTTCACATTTTATTTCCTTGTAAAATCAGGTAAATCAATAGGGATTTTCCTACGTATAATTACCCAGTGAACGGCTCGTTTAGCTTTATATATTGGTCCGGGTGGGCGTTGTATTGGTTTTTCGGAAGTGTTAGCCCTGTAAGAGAAAAATTTAAATGGTTGGGAAAGGCCATAGGATGTAGAAATATTTTTTTCACATTTTATTTCCTTGTAAAAACAGGTAAATCAATAGGGATTTTCGTACGTATAAGTACCCAGTGAACGGCTCGTTTAGCTTTATATATTGTTCCTGGTGGGCGTTGTATTGGTTTTTCGGAAGTGATAGACATGTAAGAGAAAAATTTAAATGGTTGGGAAAGGCCATGGGATGCAGAAATATTTTTTTCACATTTTATTTCCTTGTAAAAACAGGTAAATCAATAGGGATTTTCGTACGTATAAGTACCCAGTGAACGGCTCGTTTAGCTTTATATATTGTTCCGGGTGGGCGGTGTATTGGTTTTTCGGAAGTGTTAGCCCTGTAAGAGAAAAATTTAAATGGTTGGGAAAGGCCATGGGATGCAGAAATATTTTTTTCACATTTTATTTCCTTGTAAAAACAGGTAAATCAATAGGGATTTTCGTACGTATAAGTACCCAGTGAACGGCTCGTTTAGCTTTATATATTGTTCCTGGTGGGCGTTGTATTGGTTTTTCGGAAGTGATAGACCTGTAAGAGAAAAATTTAAATGGTTGGGAAAGGCCATGGGATGCAGAAATATTTTTTTCACATTTTATTTCCTTGTAAAAACAGGTAAATCAATAGGGATTTTCGTACGTATAAGTACCCAGTGAACGGCTCGTTTAGCTTTATATATTGTTCCGGGTGGGCGGTGTATTGGTTTTTCGGAAGTGTTAGCCCTGTAAGAGAAAAATTTAAATGGTTGGGAAAGGCCATGGGATGCAGAAATATTTTTTTCACATTTTATTTCCTTGTAAAAACAGGTAAATCAATAGGGATTTTCGTACGTACAAGTACCCAGTGAATGGCTCGTTTAGCTTTATATATTGTTCCGGGTGGGCGTTGTATTGGTTTTTCGGAAGTGATAGACCTGTAAGAGAAAAATTTAAATGGTTGGGAAAGGCCATGGGATGTAGAAATATTTTTTCACATTTTATTTCCTTGTAAAAACAGGTAAATCAATAGGGATTTTCGTACGTATAAGTACCCAGTGAACGCCTCGTTTAGCTTTATATATTGGTCCGGGTGGGCGTTGTATTGGTTTTTCGGAAGTGTTAGCCCTGTAAGAGAAAAATTTAAATGGTTGGGAAAGGCCATGGGATGTAGAAATATTTTTTTCACATTTTATTTCCTTGTAAAAACAGGTAAATCAATAGGGATTTTCCTACGTATAAGTACCCAGTGAACGGCTCGTTTAGCTTTATATATTGTTCCGGGTGGGCGTTGTATTGGTTTTTCGGAAGTGATAGACCTGTAAGAGAAAAATTTAAATGGTTGGGAAAGGCCATGGGATGCAGAAATATTTTTTTCACATTTTATTTCCTTGTAAAAACAGGTAAATCAATAGGGATTTTCGTACGTATAAGTACCCAGTGAACGGCTCGTTTAGCTTTATATATTGTTCCGGGTGGGCGTTGTATTGGTTTTTCAGAAGTGATAGACCTGTAAGAGAAAAATTTAAATGGTTGGGAAAGGCCATGGGATGCAGAAATATTTTTTTCACATTTTATTTCCTTGTAAAAACAGGTAAATCAATAGGGATTTTCGTACGTATAAGTACCCAGTGAACGGCTCGTTTAGCTTTATATATTGTTCCGGGTGGGCGTTGTATTGGTTTTTCGGAAGTGATAGACCTGTAAGAGAAAAATTTAAATGGTTGGGAAAGGCCATGGGATGCAGAAATATTTTTTTCACATTTTATTTCCTTGTAAAATCAGGTAAATCAATAGGGATTTTCCTACGTATAAGTACCCAGTGAACGGCTCGTTTAGCTTTATATATTGGTCCGGGTGGGCGTTGTATTGGTTTTTCGGAAGTGTTAGCCCTGTAAGAGAAAAATGTAAATGGTTGGGAAAGGCCATGGGATGCAGAAATATTTTTTTCACATTTTATTTCCTTGTAAAAACAGGTAAATCAATAGGGATTTTCGTACGGATAAGTACCCAGTGAACGGTTCGTTTAGCTTTATATATTGTTCCGGGTGGGCGTTGTATTGGTTTTTCGGAAGTGTTAGCCCTGTAAGAGAAAAATTTAAATGGTTGGGAAAGGCCATGGGATGTAGAAATATTTTTTTCACATTTTATTTCCTTGTAAAAACAGGTAAATCAATAGGGATTTTCGTACGTACAAGTACCCAGTGAACGGCTCGTTTAGCTTTATATATTGTTCCGGGTGGGCGTTGTATTGGTTTTTCGGAAGTGATAGACCTGTAAGAGAAAAATTTAAATGGTTGGGAAAGGCCATGGGATGCAGAAATATTTTTTTCACATTTTATTTCCTTGTAAAAACAGGTAAATCAAAAGGGATTTTCGTACGTATAAGTACCCAGTGAACGGCTCGTTTAGCTTTATATATTGTTCCGGGTGGGCGTTGTATTGGTTTTTCGGAAGTGATAGACCTGTAAGAGAAAAATGTAAATGGTTGGGAAAGGCCATGGGATGCAGAAATATTTTTTTCACATTTTATTTCCTTGTAAAAACAGGTAAATCAATAGGGATTTTCGTACGTATAAGTACCCAGTGAACGGCTCGTTTAGCTTTATATATTGTTCCGGGTGGGCGTTGTATTGGTTTTTCGGAAGTGATAGACCTGTAAGAGAAAAATTTAAATGGTTGGGAAAGGCCATGGGATGCAGAAATATTTTTTTCACATTTTATTTCCTTGTGAAATCAGGTAAATCAATAGGGATTTTCCTACGTATAAGTACCCAGTGAACGGCTCGTTTAGCTTTATATATTGGTCCGGGTGGGCGTTGTATTGGTTTTTCGGAAGTGTTAGCCCTGTAAGAGAAAAATGTAAATGGTTGGGAAAGGCCATGGGATGCAGAAATATTTTTTTCACATTTTATTTCCTTGTAAAAACAGGTAAATCAATAGGGATTTTCGTACGTATAAGTACCCAGTGAACGGTTCGTTTAGCTTTATATATTGTTCCGGGTGGGCGTTGTATTGGTTTTTCGGAAGTGTTAGCCCTGTAAGAGAAAAATTTAAATGGTTGGGAAAGGCCATAGGATGTAGAAATATTTTTTTCACATTTTATTTCCTTGTAAAAACAGGTAAATCAATAGGGATTTTCGTACGTATAAGTACCCAGTGAACGGCTCGTTTAGCTTTATATATTGTTCCTGGTGGGCGTTGTATTGGTTTTTCGGAAGTGATAGACATGTAAGAGAAAAATTTAAATGGTTGGGAAAGGCCATGGGATGCAGAAATATTTTTTTCACATTTTATTTCCTTGTAAAAACAGGTAAATCAATAGGGATTTTCGTACGTATAAGTACCCAGTGAACGGCTCGTTTAGCTTTATATATTGTTCCGGGTGGGCGGTGTATTGGTTTTTCGGAAGTGTTAGCCCTGTAAGAGAAAAATTTAAATGGTTGGGAAAGGCCATGGGATGCAGAAATATTTTTTTCACATTTTATTTCCTTGTAAAAACAGGTAAATCAATAGGGATTTTCGTACGTATAAGTACCCAGTGAACGGCTCGTTTAGCTTTATATATTGTTCCTGGTGGGCGTTGTATTGGTTTTTCGGAAGTGATAGACCTGTAAGAGAAAAATTTAAATGGTTGGGAAAGGCCATGGGATGCAGAAATATTTTTTTCACATTTTATTTCCTTGTAAAAACAGGTAAATCAATAGGGATTTTCGTACGTATAAGTACCCAGTGAACGGCTCGTTTAGCTTTATATATTGTTCCGGGTGGGCGGTGTATTGGTTTTTCGGAAGTGTTAGCCCTGTAAGAGAAAAATTTAAATGGTTGGGAAAGGCCATGGGATGCAGAAATATTTTTTTCACATTTTATTTCCTTGTAAAAACAGGTAAATCAATAGGGATTTTCGTACGTACAAGTACCCAGTGAATGGCTCGTTTAGCTTTATATATTGTTCCGGGTGGGCGTTGTATTGGTTTTTCGGAAGTGATAGACCTGTAAGAGAAAAATTTAAATGGTTGGGAAAGGCCATGGGATGTAGAAATATTTTTTCACATTTTATTTCCTTGTAAAAACAGGTAAATCAATAGGGATTTTCGTACGTATAAGTACCCAGTGAACGCCTCGTTTAGCTTTATATATTGGTCCGGGTGGGCGTTGTATTGGTTTTTCGGAAGTGTTAGCCCTGTAAGAGAAAAATTTAAATGGTTGGGAAAGGCCATGGGATGTAGAAATATTTTTTTCACATTTTATTTCCTTGTAAAAACAGGTAAAACAATAGGGATTTTCCTACGTATAAGTACCCAGTGAACGGCTCGTTTAGCTTTATATATTGTTCCGGGTGGGCGTTGTATTGGTTTTTCGGAAGTGATAGACCTGTAAGAGAAAAATTTAAATGGTTGGGAAAGGCCATGGGATGCAGAAATATTTTTTTCACATTTTATTTCCTTGTAAAAACAGGTAAATCAATAGGGATTTTCGTACGTATAAGTACCCAGTGAACGGCTCGTTTAGCTTTATATATTGTTCCGGGTGGGCGTTGTATTGGTTTTTCGGAAGTGATAGACCTGTAAGAGAAAAATTTAAATGGTTGGGAAAGGCCATGGGATGCAGAAATATTTTTTTCACATTTTATTTCCTTGTAAAAACAGGTAAATCAATAGGGATTTTCGTACGTATAAGTACCCAGTGAACGGCTCGTTTAGCTTTATATATTGTTCCGGGTGGGCGTTGTATTGGTTTTTCGGAAGTGATAGACCTGTAAGAGAAAAATTTAAATGGTTGGGAAAGGCCATGGGATGCAGAAATATTTTTTTCACATTTTATTTCCTTGTAAAATCAGGTAAATCAATAGGGATTTTCCTACGTATAAGTACCCAGTGAACGGCTCGTTTAGCTTTATATATTGGTCCGTGTGGGCGTTGTATTGGTTTTTCGGAAGTGTTAGCCCTGTAAGAGAAAAATGTAAATGGTTGGGAAAGGCCATGGGATGCAGAAATATTTTTTTCACATTTTATTTCCTTGTAAAAACAGGTAAATCAATAGGGATTTTCGTACGGATAAGTACCCAGTGAACGGTTCGTTTAGCTTTATATATTGTTCCGGGTGGGCGTTGTATTGGTTTTTCGGAAGTGTTAGCCCTGTAAGAGAAAAATTTAAATGGTTGGGAAAGGCCATGGGATGTAGAAATATTTTTTTCACATTTTATTTCCTTGTAAAAACAGGTAAATCAATAGGGATTTTCGTACGTATAAGTACCCAGTGAACGGCTCGTTTAGCTTTATATATTGTTCCTGGTGGGCGTTGTATTGGTTTTTCGGAAGTGATAGACCTGTAAGAGAAAAATTTAAATGGTTGGGAAAGGCCATGGGATGCAGAAATATTTTTTTCACATTTTATTTCCTTGTAAAAACAGGTAAATCAATAGGGATTTTCGTACGTATAAGTACCCAGTGAACGGCTCGTTTAGCTTTATATATTGTTCCGGGTGGGCGTTGTATTGGTTTTTCGGAAGTGTTAGCCCTGTAAGAGAAAAATTTAAATGGTTGGGAAAGGCCATGGGATGCAGAAATATTTTTTTCACATTTTATTTCCTTGTAAAAACAGGTAAATCAATAGGGATTTTCGTACGTACAGGTACCCAGTGAATGGCTCGTTTAGCTTTATATATTGTTCCGGGTGGGCGTTGTATTGGTTTTTCGGAAGTGATAGACCTGTAAGAGAAAAATTTAAATGGTTGGGAAAGGCCATGGGATGTAGAAATATTTTTTCACATTTTATTTCCTTGTAAAAACAGGTAAATCAATAGGGATTTTCGTACGTATAAGTACCCAGTGAACGCCTCGTTTAGCTTTATATATTGGTCCGGGTGGGCGTTGTATTGGTTTTTCGGAAGTGTTAGCCCTGTAAGAGAAAAATTTAAATGGTTGGGAAAGGCCATGGGATGTAGAAATATTTTTTTCACATTTTATTTCCTTGTAAAAACAGGTAAATCAATAGGGATTTTCGTACGGATAAGTACCCAGTGAACGGTTCGTTTAGCTTTATATATTGTTCCGGGTGGGCGTTGTATTGGTTTTTCGGAAGTGTTAGCCCTGTAAGAGAAAAATTTAAATGGTTGGGAAAGGCCATGGGATGTAGAAATATTTTTTTCACATTTTATTTCCTTGTAAAAACAGGTAAATCAATAGGGATTTTCGTACGTATAAGTACCAAGTGAACGGCTCGTTTAGCTTTATATATTGTTCCGGGTGGGCGTTGTATTGGTTTTTCGGAAGTGATAGACCTGTAAGAGAAAAATTTAAATGGTTGGGAAAGGCCATGGGATGCAGAAATATTTTTTTCACATTTTATTTCCTTGTAAAAACAGGTAAATCAATAGGGATTTTCGTACGTATAAGTACCCAGTGAACGGCTCGTTTAGCTTTATATATTGTTCCGGGTGGGCGTTGTATTGGTTTTTCGGAAGTGATAGACCTGTAAGAGAAAAATTTAAATGGTTGGGAAAGGCCATGGGATGCAGAAATATTTTTTTCACATTTTATTTCCTTGTAAAAACAGGTAAATCAATAGGGATTTTCGTACGTATAAGTACCCAGTGAACGGCTCGTTTAGCTTTATATATTGGTCCGGGTGGGCGTTGTATTGGTTTTTCGGAAGTGTTAGCCCTGTAAGAGAAAAATTTAAATGGTTGGGAAAGGCCATGGGATGTAGAAATATTTTTTTCACATTTTATTTCCTTGTAAAAACAGGTAAATCAATAGGGATTTTCGTACGGATAAGTACCCAGTGAACGGTTCGTTTAGCTTTATATATTGTTCCGGGTGGGCGTTGTATTGGTTTTTCGGAAGTGTTAGCCCTGTAAGAGAAAAATTTAAATGGTTGGGAAAGGCCATGGGATGTAGAAATATTTTTTTCACATTTTATTTCCTTGTAAAAACAGGTAAATCAATAGGGATTTTCGTACGTATAAGTACCCAGTGAACGGCTCGTTTAGCTTTATATATTGTTCCTGGTGGGCGTTGTATTGGTTTTTCGGAAGTGATAGACCTGTAAGAGAAAAATTTAAATGGTTGGGAAAGGCCATGGGATGCAGAAATATTTTTTTCACATTTTATTTCCTTGTAAAAACAGGTAAATCAATAGGGATTTTCGTACGTATAAGTACCCAGTGAACGGCTCGTTTAGCTTTATATATTGTTCCGGGTGGGCGTTGTATTGGTTTTTCGGAAGTGTTAGCCCTGTAAGAGAAAAATTTAAATGGTTGGGAAAGGCCATGGGATGCAGAAATATTTTTTTCACATTTTATTTCCTTGTAAAAACAGGTAAATCAATAGGGATTTTCGTACGTACAGGTACCCAGTGAATGGCTCGTTTAGCTTTATATATTGTTCCGGGTGGGCGTTGTATTGGTTTTTCGGAAGTGATAGACCTGTAAGAGAAAAATTTAAATGGTTGGGAAAGGCCATGGGATGTAGAAATATTTTTTCACATTTTATTTCCTTGTAAAAACAGGTAAATCAATAGGGATTTTCGTACGTATAAGTACCCAGTGAACGCCTCGTTTAGCTTTATATATTGGTCCGGGTGGGCGTTGTATTGGTTTTTCGGAAGTGTTAGCCCTGTAAGAGAAAAATTTAAATGGTTGGGAAAGGCCATGGGATGTAGAAATATTTTTTTCACATTTTATTTCCTTGTAAAAACAGGTAAATCAATAGGGATTTTCGTACGGATAAGTACCCAGTGAACGGTTCGTTTAGCTTTATATATTGTTCCGGGTGGGCGTTGTATTGGTTTTTCGGAAGTGTTAGCCCTGTAAGAGAAAAATTTAAATGGTTGGGAAAGGCCATGGGATGTAGAAATATTTTTTTCACATTTTATTTCCTTGTAAAAACAGGTAAATCAATAGGGATTTTCGTACGTATAAGTACCAAGTGAACGGCTCGTTTAGCTTTATATATTGTTCCGGGTGGGCGTTGTATTGGTTTTTCGGAAGTGATAGACCTGTAAGAGAAAAATTTAAATGGTTGGGAAAGGCCATGGGATGCAGAAATATTTTTTTCACATTTTATTTCCTTGTAAAAACAGGTAAATCAATAGGGATTTTCGTACGTATAAGTACCCAGTGAACGGCTCGTTTAGCTTTATATATTGTTCCGGGTGGGCGTTGTATTGGTTTTTCGGAAGTGATAGACCTGTAAGAGAAAAATTTAAATGGTTGGGAAAGGCCATGGGATGCAGAAATATTTTTTTCACATTTTATTTCCTTGTAAAAACAGGTAAATCAATAGGGATTTTCGTACGTATAAGTACCCAGTGAACGGCTCGTTTAGCTTTATATATTGGTCCGGGTGGGCGTTGTATTGGTTTTTCGGAAGTGTTAGCCCTGTAAGAGAAAAATTTAAATGGTTGGGAAAGGCCATGGGATGTAGAAATATTTTTTTCACATTTTATTTCCTTGTAAAAACAGGTAAATCAATAGGGATTTTCGTACGGATAAGTACCCAGTGAACGGTTCGTTTAGCTTTATATATTGTTCCAGGTGGGCGTTGTATTGGTTTTTCGGAAGTGTTAGCCCTGTAAGAGAAAAATTTAAATGGTTGGGAAAGGCCATGGGATGTAGAAATATTTTTTTCACATTTTATTTCCTTGTAAAAACAGGTAAATCAATAGGGATTTTCGTACGTATAAGTACCCAGTGAACGGCTCGTTTAGCTTTATATATTGTTCCGGGTGGGCGTTGTATTGGTTTTTCGGAAGTGATAGACCTGTAAAAGAAAAATTTAAATGGTTGGGAAAGGCCATGGGATGCAGAAATATTTTTTTCACATTTTATTTCCCTGTAAAAACAGGTAAATCAATAGGGATTTTCGTACGTATAAGTACTCAGTGAACGGCTCGTTTAGCTTTATATATTGTTCCGGGTGGGCGTTGTATTGGTTTTTCGGAAGTGATAGACCTGTAAGAGAAAAATTTAAATGGTTGGGAAAGGCCATGGGATGCAGAAATATTTTTTTCACATTTTATTTCCTTGTAAAAACAGGTAAATCAATAGGGATTTTCGTACGTATAAGTACCCAGTGAACGGCTCGTTTAGCTTTATATATTGTTCCGGGTGGGCGTTGTATTGGTTTTTCGGAAGTGATAGACCTGTAAGAGAAAAATTTAAATGGTTGGGAAAGGCCATGGGATGCAGAAATATTTTTTTCACATTTTATTTCCTTGTAAAATCAGGTAAATCAATAGGGATTTTCCTACGTATAAGTACCCAGTGAACGGCTCGTTTAGCTTTATATATTGGTCCGGGTGGGCGTTGTATTGGTTTTTCGGAAGTGTTAGCCCTGTAAGAGAAAAATTTAAATGGTTGGGAAAGGCCATGGGATGCAGAAATATTTTTTTCACATTTTATTTCCTTGTAAAAACAGGTAAATCAATAGGGATTTTCCTACGTCTAAGTACCCAGTGAACGGCTCGTTTAGCTTTATATATTGGTCCGGGTGGGCGTTGTATTGGTTTTTCGGAAGTGTTAGCCCTGTAAGAGAAAAATGTAAATGGTTGGGAAAGGCCATGGGATGCAGAAATATTTTTTTCACATTTTATTTCCTTGTAAAAACAGGTAAATCAATAGGGATTTTCGTACGGATAAGTACCCAGTGAACGGTTCGTTTAGCTTTATATATTGTTCCGGGTGGGCGTTGTATTGGTTTTTCGGAAGTGTTAGCCCTGTAAGAGAAAAATTTAAATGGTTGGGAAAGGCCATGGGATGTAGAAATATTTTTTTCACATTTTATTTCCTTGTAAAAACAGGTAAATCAATAGGGATTTTCGTACGTATAAGTACCCAGTGAACGGCTCGTTTAGCTTTATATATTGTTCCTGGTGGTCGTTGTATTGGTTTTTCGGAAGTGATAGACCTGTAAGAGAAAAATTTAAATGATTGGGAAAGGCCATGGGATGCAGAAATATTTTTTTCACATTTTATTTCCTTGTAAAAATAGGTAAATCAATAGGGATTTTCGTACGTATAAGTACCCAGTGAACGGCTCGTTTAGCTTTATATATTGTTCCGGGTGGGCGTTGTATTGGTTTTTCGGAAGTGTTAGCCCTGTAAGAGAAAAATTTAAATGGTTGGGAAAGGCCATGGGATGCAGAAATATTTTTTTCACATTTTATTTCCTTGTAAAAACAGGTAAATCAATAGGGATTTTCGTACGTACAAGTACCCAGTGAATGGCTCGTTTAGCTTTATATATTGTTCCGGGTGGGCGTTGTATTGGTTTTTCGGAAGTGATAGACCTGTAAGAGAAAAATTTAAATGGTTGGGAAAGGCCATGGGATGTAGAAATATTTTTTCACATTTTATTTCCTTGTAAAAACAGGTAAATCAATAGGGATTTTCGTACGTATAAGTACCCAGTGAACGCCTCGTTTAGCTTTATATATTGGTCCGGGTGGGCGTTGTATTGGTTTTTCGGAAGTGTTAGCCCTGTAAGAGAAAAATTTAAATGGTTGGGAAAGGCCATGGGATGTAGAAATATTTTTTTCACATTTTATTTCCTTGTAAAAACAGGTAAATCAATAGGGATTTTCGTACGGATAAGTACCCAGTGAACGGTTCGTTTAGCTTTATATATTGTTCCGGGTGGGCGTTGTATTGGTTTTTCGGAAGTGATAGACCTGTAAGAGAAAAATTTAAATGGTTGGGAAAGGCCATGGGATGCAGAAATATTTTTTTCACATTTTATTTCCTTGTAAAAACAGGTAAATCAATAGGGATTTTCGTACGTATAAGTACCCAGTGAACGGCTCGTTTAGCTTTATATATTGTTCCGGGTGGGCGTTGTATGGGTTTTTCGGAAGTGATAGACCTGTAAGAGAAAAATTTAAATGGTTGGGAAAGGCCATGGGATGCAGAAATATTTTTTTCACATTTTATTTCCTTGTAAAAACAGGTAAATCAATAGGGATTTTCGTACGTATAAGTACCCAGTGAACGGCTCGTTTAGCTTTATATATTGGTCCGGGTGGGCGTTGTATTGGTTTTTCGGAAGTGTTAGCCCTGTAAGAGAAAAATTTAAATGGTTGGGAAAGGCCATGGGATGTAGAAATATTTTTTTCACATTTTATTTCCTTGTAAAAACAGGTAAATCAATAGGGATTTTCGTACGTATAAGTACCCAGTGAACGGCTCGTTTAGCTTTATATATTGTTCCGGGTGGGCGTTGTATTGGTTTTTCGGAAGTGATAGACCTGTAAGAGAAAAATTTAAATGGTTGGGAAAGGCCATGGGATGCAGAAATATTTTTTTCACATTTTATTTCCTTGTAAAAACAGGTAAATCAATAGGGATTTTCGTACGTATAAGTACTCAGTGAACGGCTCGTTTAGCTTTATATATTGTTCCGGGTGGGCGTTGTATTGGTTTTTCGGAAGTGATAGACCTGTAAGAGAAAAATTTAAATGGTTGGGAAAGGCCATGGGATGCAGAAATATTTTTTTCAAATTTTATTTCCTTGTAAAAACAGGTAAATCAATAGGGATTTTCGTACGTATAAGTACCCAGTGAACGGCTCGTTTAGCTTTATATATTGTTCCGGGTGGGCGTTGTATTGGTTTTTCGGAAGTGATAGACCTGTAAGAGAAAAATTTAAATGGTTGGGAAAGGCCATGGGATGCAGAAATATTTTTTTCACATTTTATTTCCTTGTAAAATCAGGTAAATCAATAGGGATTTTCCTACGTATAAGTACCCAGTGAACGGCTCGTTTAGCTTTATATATTGGTCCGGGTGGGCGTTGTATTGGTTTTTCGGAAGTGTTAGCCCTGTAAGAGAAAAATTTAAATGGTTGGGAAAGGCCATGGGATGCAGAAATATATTTTTCACATTTTATTTCCTTGTAAAAACAGTTAAATCAATAGGGATTTTCGTACGTATAAGTACCCAGTGAACGGCTCGTTTAGCTTTATATATTGTTCCGGGTGGGCGTTGTATTGGTTTTTCGGAAGTGATAGACCTGTAAGAGAAAAATTTAAATGGTTGGGAAAGGCCATGGGATGCAGAAATATTTTTTCACATTTTATTTCCTTGTAAAATCAGGTAAATCAATAGGGATTTTCCTACGTATAAGTACCCAGTGAACGGCTCGTTTAGCTTTATATATTGGTCCGGGTGGGCGTTGTATTGGTTTTTCGGAAGTGTTAGCCCTGTAAGAGAAAAATGTAAATGGTTGGGAAAGGCCATGGGATGCAGAAATATTTTTTTCACATTTTATTTTCTTGTAAAAACAGGTAAATCAATAGGGATTTTCGTACGGATAAGTACCCAGTGAACGGTTCGTTTAGCTTTATATATTGTTCCGGGTGGGCGTTGTATTGGTTTTTCGGAAGTGTTAGCCCTGTAAGAGAAAAATTTAAATGGTTGGGAAAGGCCATGGGATGTAGAAATATTTTTTTCACATTTTATTTCCTTGTAAAAACAGGTAAATCAATAGGGATTTTCGTACGTATAAGTACCCAGTGAACGGCTCGTTTAGCTTTATATATTGTTCCTGGTGGGCGTTGTATTGGTTTTTCGGAAGTGATAGACCTGTAAGAGAAAAATTTAAATGGTTGGGAAAGGCCATGGGATGCAGAAATATTTTTTTCACATTTTATTTCCTTGTAAAAATAGGTAAATCAATAGGGATTTTCGTACGTATAAGTACCCAGTGAACGGCTCGTTTAGCTTTATATATTGTTCCGGGTGGGCGTTGTATTGGTTTTTCGGAAGTGTTAGCCCTGTAAGAGAAAAATTTAAATGGTTGGGAAAGGCCATGGGATGCAGAAATATTTTTTTCACATTTTATTTCCTTGTAAAAACAGGTAAATCAATAGGGATTTTCGTACGTACAAGTACCCAGTGAATGGCTCGTTTAGCTTTATATATTGTTCCGGGTGGGCGTTGTATTGGTTTTTCGGAAGTGATAGACCTGTAAGAGAAAAATTTAAATGGTTGGGAAAGGCCATGGGATGTAGAAATATTTTTTCACATTTTATTTCCTTGTAAAAACAGGTAAATCAATAGGGATTTTCGTACGTATAAGTACCCAGTGAACGCCTCGTTTAGCTTTATATATTGGTCCGGGTGGCGTTGTATTGGTTTTTCGGAAGTGTTAGCCCTGTAAGAGAAAAATTTAAATGGTTGGGAAAGGCCATGGGATGTAGAAATATTTTTTTCACATTTTATTTCCTTGTAAAAACAGGTAAATCAATAGGGATTTTCGTACGGATAAGTACCCAGTGAACAGTTCGTTTAGCTTTATATATTGTTCCGGGTGGGCGTTGTATTGGTTTTTCGGAAGTGTTAGCCCTGTAAGAGAAAAATTTAAATGGTTGGGAAAGGCCATGGGATGTAGAAATATTTTTTTCACATTTTATTTCCTTGTAAAAACAGGTAAATCAATAGGGATTTTCGTACGTATAAGTACCCAGTGAACGGCTCGTTTAGCTTTATATATTGTTCCGGGTGGGCGTTGTATTGGTTTTTCGGAAGTGATAGACCTGTAAGAGAAAAATTTAAATGGTTGGGAAAGGCCATGGGATGCAGAAATATTTTTTTCACATTTTATTTCCTTGTAAAAACAGGTAAATCAATAGGGATTTTCGTACGTATAAGTACCCAGTGAACGGCTCGTTTAGCTTTATATATTGTTCCGGGTGGGCGTTGTATTGGTTTTTCGGAAGTGATAGACCTGTAAGAGAAAAATTTAAATGGTTGGGAAAGGCCATGGGATGCAGAAATATTTTTTTCACATTTTATTTCCTTGTAAAAACAGGTAAATCAATAGGGATTTTCGTACGTATAAGTACCCAGTGAACGGCTCGTTTAGCTTTATATATATTGTTCCGGGTGGGCGTTGTATTGGTTTTTCGGAAGTGATAGACCTGTAAGAGAAAAATTTAAATGGTTGGGAAAGGCCATGGGATGCAGAAATATTTTTTTCACATTTTATTTCCTTGTAAAAACAGGTAAATCAATAGGGATTTTCGTACGGATAAGTACCCAGTGAACGGTTCGTTTAGCTTTATATATTGTTCCGGGTGGGCGTTGTATTGGTTTTTCGGAAGTGTTAGCCCTGTAAGAGAAAAATTTAAATGGTTGGGAAAGGCCATGGGATGTAGAAATATTTTTTTCACATTTTATTTCCTTGTAAAAACAGGTAAATCAATAGGGATTTTCGTACATATAAGTACCCAGTGAACGGCTCGTTTAGCTTTATATATTGTTCCTGGTGGGCGTTGTATTGGTTTTTCGGAAGTGATAGACCTGTAAGAGAAAAATTTAAATGGTTGGGAAAGGCCATGGGATGCAGAAATATTTTTTTCACATTTTATTTCCTTGTAAAAACAGGTAAATCAATAGGGATTTTCGTACGTATAAGTACCCAGTGAACGGCTCGTTTAGCTTTATATATTGTTCCGGGTGGGCGTTGTATTGGTTTTTCGGAAGTGTTAGCCCTGTAAGAGAAAAATTTAAATGGTTGGGAAAGGCCATGGGATGCAGAAATATTTTTTTCACATTTTATTTCCTTGTAAAAACAGGTAAATCAATAGGGATTTTCGTACGTACAAGTACCCAGTGAATGGCTCGTTTAGCTTTATATATTGTTCCGGGTGGGCGTTGTATTGGTTTTTCGGAAGTGATAGACCTGTAAGAGAAAAATTTAAATGGTTGGGAAAGGCCATGGGATGTAGAAATATTTTTTCACATTTTATTTCCTTGTAAAAACAGGTAAATCAATAGGGATTTTCGTACGTATAAGTACCCAGTGAACGCCTCGTTTAGCTTTATATATTGGTCCGGGTGGGCGTTGTATTGGTTTTTCGGAAGTGTTAGCCCTGTAAGAGAAAAATTTAAATGGTTGGGAAAGGCCATGGGATGTAGAAATATTTTTTTCACATTTTATTTCCTTGTAAAAACAGGTAAATCAATAGGGATTTTCGTACGTATAAGTACCCAGTGAACGGCTCGTTTAGCTTTATATATTGTTCCGGGTGGGCGTTGTATTGGTTTTTCGGAAGTGATAGACCTGTAAGAGTAAAATTTAAATGGTTGGGAAAGGCCATGGGATGCAGAAATATTTTTTTCACATTTTATTTCCTTGTAAAAACAGGTAAATCAATAGGGATTTTCGTACGTATAAGTACCCAGTGAACGGCTCGTTTAGCTTTATATATTGGTCCGGGTGGGCGTTGTATTGGTTTTTCGGAAGTGATAGACCTGTAAGAGAAAAATTTAAATGGTTGGGAAAGGCCATGGGATGCAGAAATATTTTTTTCACATTTTATTTCCTTGTAAAAACAGGTAAATCAATAGGGATTTTCGTACGTATAAGTACCCAGTGAACGGCTCGTTTAGCTTTATATATTGTTCCGGGTGGGCGTTGTATTGGTTTTTCGGAAGTGATAGACCTGTAAGAGAAAAATTTAAATGGTTGGGAAAGGCCATGGGATGCAGAAATATTTTTTTCACATTTTATTTCCTTGTAAAATCAGGTAAATCAATAGGGATTTTCCTACGTATAAGTACCCAGTGAACGGCTCGTTTAGCTTTATATATTGGTCCGGGTGGGCGTTGTATTGGTTTTTCGGAAGTGTTAGCCCTGTAAGAGAAAAATGTAAATGGTTGGGAAAGGCCATGGGATGCAGAAATATTTTTTTCACATTTTATTTCCTTGTAAAAACAGGTAAATCAATAGGGATTTTCGTACGGATAAGTACCCAGTGAACGGTTCGTTTAGCTTTATATATTGTTCCGGGTGGGCGTTGTATTGGTTTTTCGGAAGTGTTAGCCCTGTAAGAGAAAAATTTAAATGGTTGGGAAAGGCCATGGGATGTAGAAATATTTTTTTCACATTTTATTTCCTTGTAAAAACAGGTAAATCAATAGGGATTTTCGTACATATATGTACCCAGTGAACGGTTCGTTTGGCTTTATATATTGGTCCGGGTGGGCGTTGTATTGGTTTTTCGGAAGTGTTAGCCCTGTAAGAGAAAAATTTAAATGGTTGGGAAAGGCCATGGGATGTAGAAATATTTTTTCCACATTTTATTTCCTTGTAAAAACAGGTAAATCAATAGGGATTTTGGTACGTATAAGTACCCAGTGAACGGCTCGTTTAGCTTTATATATTGTTCCTGGTGGGCGTTGTATTGGTTTTTCGGAAGTGATAGACCTGTAAGAGAAAAATTTACATGGTTGGGAAAGGCCATGGGATGCAGAAATATTTTTTTCACATTTTATTTTCTTTTAAAAACAGGTAAATCAATAGGGATTTTCGTACGTATAAGTACCCAGTGAACGGCTCGTTTAGCTTTATATATTGGTCCGGGTGGGCGTTGTATTGGTTTTTCGGAAGTGATAGACCTGTAAGAGAAAAATTTAAATGGTTGGGAAAGGCCATGGGATGCAGAAATATTTTTTTCACATTTTATTTCCTTGTAAAAACAGGTAAATCAATAGGGATTTTCGTACGTATAAGTACCCAGTGAACGGCTCGTTTAGCTTTATATATTGTTCCGGGTGGGCGTTGTATTGGTTTTTCGGAAGTGATAGACCTGTAAGAGAAAAATTTAAATGGTTGGGAAAGGCCATGGGATGCAGAAATATTTTTTTCACATTTTATTTCCTTGTAAAATCAGGTAAATCAATAGGGATTTTCCTACGTATAAGTACCCAGTGAACGGCTCGTTTAGCTTTATATATTGGTCCGGGTGGGCGTTGTATTGGTTTTTCGGAAGTGTTAGCCCTGTAAGAGAAAAATGTAAATGGTTGGGAAAGGCCATGGGATGCAGAAATATTTTTTTCACATTTTATTTCCTTGTAAAAACAGGTAAATCAATAGGGATTTTCGTACGGATAAGTACCCAGTGAACGGTTCGTTTAGCTTTATATATTGTTCCGGGTGGGCGTTGTATTGGTTTTTCGGAAGTGTTAGCCCTGTAAGAGAAAAATTTAAATGGTTGGGAAAGGCCATGGGATGTAGAAATATTTTTTTCACATTTTATTTCCTTGTAAAAACAGGTAAATCAATAGGGATTTTCGTACATATATGTACCCAGTGAACGGTTCGTTTGGCTTTATATATTGGTCCGGGTGGGCGTTGTATTGGTTTTTCGGAAGTGTTAGCCCTGTAAGAGAAAAATTTAAATGGTTGGGAAAGGCCATGGGATGTAGAAATATTTTTTCCACATTTTATTTCCTTGTAAAAACAGGTAAATCAATAGGGATTTTGGTACGTATAAGTACCCAGTGAACGGCTCGTTTAGCTTTATATATTGTTCCTGGTGGGCGTTGTATTGGTTTTTCGGAAGTGATAGACCTGTAAGAGAAAAATTTACATGGTTGGGAAAGGCCATGGGATGCAGAAATATTTTTTTCACATTTTATTTTCTTTTAAAAACAGGTAAATCAATAGGGATTTTCGTACGTATAAGTACCCAGTGAACGGCTCGTTTAGCTTTATATATTGTTCCGGGTGGGCGTTGTATTGGTTTTTCGGAAGTGATAGACCTGTAAGAGAAAAATTTAAATGGTTGGGAAAGTCCATGGGATGCAGAAATATTTTTTTCACATTTTATTTCCTTATAAAATCAGGTAAATCAATAGGGATTTTCGTACGTATAAGTACCCAGTGAACGGCTCGTTTAGCTTTATATATTGGTCCGGGTGGGCGTTGTATTGGTTTTTCGGAAGTGTTAGCCCTGTAAGAGAAAAATGTAAATGGTTGGGAAAGGCCATGGGATGCAGAAATATTTTTTTCACATTTTATTTCCTTGTAAAAACAGGTAAATCAATAGGGACTTTCGTACGTATAAGTACCCAGTGAACGGCTCGTTTAGCTTTATATATTGTTCCAGGTGGGCGTTGTATTGGTTTTTCGGAAGTGTTAGCCCTGTAAGAGAAAAATTTAAATGGTTGGGAAAGGCCATGGGATGCAGAAATATTTTTTTCACATTTTATTTCCTTGTAAAAACAGGTAAATCAATAGGGATTTTCGTACGGATAAGTACCCAGTGAACGGTTCGTTTAGCTTTATATATTGTTCCGGGTGGGCGTTCTATTGGTTTTTCGGAAGTGTTAGCCCTGTAAGAGAAAAATTTAAATGGTTGGGAAAGGCCATGGGATGTAGAAGTATTTTTTTCACATTTTATTTCCTGGTAAAAACAGGTAAATCAATAGGGATTTTCGTACGTATAAGTACCCAGTGAACGGCTCGTTTAGCTTTATATATTGTTCCAGGTGGGCGTTGTATTGGTTTTTCGGAAGTGTTAGCCCTGTAAGAGAAAAATTTAAATGGTTGGGAAAGGCCATGGGATGCAGAAATATTTTTTTCACATTTTATTTCCTTGTAAAAACAGGTAAATCAATAGGGATTTTCGTACGTACAAGTACCCAGTGAATGGCTCGTTTAGCTTTATATATTGTTCCGGGTGGGCGTTGTATTGGTTTTTCGGAAGTGATAGACCTGTAAGAGAAAAATTTAAATGGTTGGGAAAGGCCATGGGATGTAGAAATATTTTTTCACATTTTATTTCCTTGTAAAAACAGGTAAATCAATAGGGATTTTCGTACGTATAAGTACCCAGTGAACGCCTCGTTTAGCTTTATATATTGGTCCGGGTGGGCGTTGTATTGGTTTTTCGGAAGTGTTAGCCCTGTAAGAGAAAAATTTAAATGGTTGGGAAAGGCCATGGGATGTAGAAATATTTTTTTCACATTTTATTTCCTTGTAAAAACAGGTAAATCAATAGGGATTTTCGTACGGATAAGTACCCAGTGAACGGTTCGTTTAGCTTTATATATTGTTCCGGGTGGGCGTTGTATTGGTTTTTCGGAAGTGATAGACCTGTAAGAGAAAAATTTAAATGGTTGGGAAAGGCCATGGGATGCAGAAATATTTTTTTCACATTTTATTTCCTTGTAAAAACAGGTAAATCAATAGGGAGTTTCGTACGTATAAGTACCCAGTGAACGGCTCGTTTAGCTTTATATATTGTTCCGGGTGGGCGTTGTATTGGTTTTTCGGAAGTGATAGACCTGTAAGAGAAAAATTTAAATGGTTGGGAAAGGCCATGGGATGCAGAAATATTTTTTTCACATTTTATTTCCTTGTAAAATCAGGTAAATCAATAGGGATTTTCGTACGTATAAGTACCCAGTGAACGGCTCGTTTAGCTTTATATATTGGTCCGGGTGGGCGTTGTATTGGTTTTTCGGAAGTGTTAGCCCTGTAAGAGAAAAATGTAAATGGTTGGGAAAGGCCATGGGATGCAGAAATATTTTTTTCACATTTTATTTCCTTGTAAAAACAGGTAAATCAATAGGGATTTTCGTACGGATAAGTACCCAGTGAACGGTTCGTTTAGCTTTATATATTGTTCCGGGTGGGCGTTGTATTGGTTGTTCGGAAGTGTTAGCCCTGTAAGAGAAAAATTTTAATGGTTGGGAAAGGCCATGGGATGTAGAAATATTTTTTTCACATTTTATTTCCTTGTAAAAACAGGTAAATCAATAGGGATTTTCGTACATATAAGTACCCAGTGAACGGTTCGTTTAGCTTTATATATTGGTCCGGGTGGGCGTTGTATTGGTTTTTCGGAAGTGTTAGCCCTGTAAGAGAAAAATTTAAATGGTTGGGAAAGGCCATGGGATGTAGAAATATTTTTTCCACATTTTATTTCCTTGTAAAAACAGGTAAATCAATAGGGATTTTCGTACGTATAAGTACCCAGTGAACGGCTCGTTTAGCTTTATATATTGTTCCGGGTGGGCGTTGTATTGGTTTTTCGGAAGTGATAGACCTGTAAGAGAAAAATTTAAATGGTTGGGAAAGGCCATGGGATGCAGAAATATTTTTTTCACATTTTATTTCCTTGTAAAATCAGGTAAATCAATAGGGATTTTCGTACGTATAAGTACCCAGTGAACGGCTCGTTTAGCTTTATATATTGGTCCGGGTGGGCGTTGTATTGGTTTTTCGGAAGTGTTAGCCCTGTAAGAGAAAAATGTAAATGGTTGGGAAAGGCCATGGGATGCAGAAATATTTTTTTCACATTTTATTTCCTTGTAAAAACAGGTAAATCAATAGGGATTTTCGTACGGATAAGTACCCAGTGAACGGTTCGTTTAGCTTTATATATTGTTCCGGGTGGGCGTTGTATTGGTTTTTCGGAAGTGTTAGCCCTGTAAGAGAAAAATTTTAATGGTTCGGAAAGGCCATGGGATGTAGAAATATTTTTTTCACATTTTATTTCCTTGTAAAAACAGGTAAATCAATAGGGATTTTCGTACCTATAAGTACCCAGTGAACGGTTCGTTTAGCTTTATATATTGGTCCGGGTGGGCGTTGTATTGGTTTTTCGGAAGTGTTAGCCCTGTAAGAGAAAAATTTAAATGGTTGGGAAAGGCCATGGGATGTAGAAATATTTTTTCCACATTTTATTTCCTTGTAAAAACAGGTAAATCAATAGGGATTTTGGTACGTATAAGTACCCAGTGAACGGTTCGTTTAGCTTTATATATTGTTCCGGGTGGGCGTTGTATTGGTTTTTCGGAAGTATTAGCCCTGTAAGAGAAAAATTTAAATGGTTGGGAAAGGCCATGGGATGCAGAAATATTTTTTTCACATTTTATTTCCTTGTAAAAACAGGTAAATCAATAGGGAGTTTCGTACGTATAAGTACCCAGTGAACGGCTCGTTTAGCTTTATATATTGTTCCGGGTGGGCGTTGTATTGGTTTTTCGGAAGTGATAGACCTGTAAGAGAAAAATTTAAATGGTTGGGAAAGGCCATGGGATGCAGAAATATTTTTTTCACATTTTATTTCCTTGTAAAAACAGGTAAATCAATAGGGATTTTCGTACGTATAAGTACCCAGTGAACGGCTCGTTTAGCTTTATATATTGTTCCGGGTGGGCGTTGTATTGGTTTTTCGGAAGTGATAGACCTGTAAGAGAAAAATTTAAATGGTTGGGAAAGGCCATGGGATGCAGAAATATTTTTTTCACATTTTATTTCCTTGTAAAATCAGGTAAATCAATAGGGATTTTCGTACGTATAAGTACCCAGTGAACGGCTCGTTTAGCTTTATATATTGGTCCGGGTGGGCGTTGTATTGGTTTTTCGGAAGTGTTAGCCCTGTAAGAGAAAAATGTAAATGGTTGGGAAAGGCCATGGGATGCAGAAATATTTTTTTCACATTTTATTCCCTTGTAAAAACAGGTAAATCAATAGGGATTTTCGTACGGATAAGTACCCAGTGAACGGTTCGTTTAGCTTTATATATTGTTCCGGGTGGGCGTTGTATTGGTTTTTCGGAAGTGTTAGCCCTGTAAGAGAAAAATTTTAATGGTTGGGAAAGGCCATGGGATGTAGAAATATTTTTTTCACATTTTATTTCCTTGTAAAAACAGGTAAATCAATAGGGATTTTCGTACATATAAGTACCCAGTGAACGGTTCGTTTAGCTTTATATATTGGTCCGGGTGGGCGTTGTATTGGTTTTTCGGAAGTGTTAGCCCTGTAAGAGAAAAATTTAAATGGTTGGGAAAGGCCATGGGATGTAGAAATATTTTTTCCACATTTTATTTCCTTGTAAAAACAGGTAAATCAATAGGGATTTTGGTACGTATAAGTACCCAGTGAACGCCTCGTTTAGCTTTATATATTGGTCCGGGTGGGCGTTGTATTGGTTTTTCGGAAGTGTTAGCCGTGTAAGAGAAAAATTTAAATGGTTGGGAAAGGCCCTGGGATGTAGAAATATTTTTTTCACATTTTATTTCCTTGTAAAAACAGGTAAATCAATAGGGATTTTCGTACGGATAAGTACCCAGTGAACGGTTCGTTTAGCTTTATATATTGTTCCGGGTGGGCGTTGTATTGGTTTTTCGGAAGTGTTAGCCCTGTAAGAGAAAAATTTAAATGGTTGGGAAAGGCCATGGGATGTAGAAATATTTTTTTCACATTTTATTTCCTTGTAAAAACAGGTAAATCAATAGGGATTTTCGTACGGATAAGTACCCAGTGAACGGTTCGTTTAGCTTTATATATTGTTCCGGGTGGGCGTTGTATTGGTTTTTCGGAAGTGTTAGCCCTGTAAGAGAAAAATTTTAATGGTTGGGAAAGGCCATGGGATGTAGAAATATTTTTTTCACATTTTATTTCCTTGTAAAAACAGGTAAATCAATAGGGATTTTCGTACATATAAGTACCCAGTGAACGGTTCGTTTAGCTTTATATATTGGTCCGGGTGGGCGTTGTATTGGTTTTTCGGAAGTGTTAGCCCTGTAAGAGAAAAATTTAAATGGTTGGGAAAGGCCATGGGATGTAGAAATATTTTTTCCACATTTTATTTCCTTGTAAAAACAGGTAAATCAATAGGGATTTTGGTACGTATAAGTACCCAGTGAACGCCTCGTTTAGCTTTATATATTGGTCCGGGTGGGCGTTGTATTGGTTTTTCGGAAGTGTTAGCCCTGTAAGAGAAAAATTTAAATGGTTGGGAAAGGCCATGGGATGTAGAAATATTTTTTTCACATTTTATTTCCTTGTAAAAACAGGTAAATCAATAGGGATTTTCGTACGGATAAGTACCCAGTGAACGGTTCGTTTAGCTTTATATATTGTTCCGGGTGGGCGTTGTATTGGTTTTTCGGAAGTATTAGCCCTGTAAGAGAAAAATTTAAATGGTTGGGAAAGGCCATGGGATGCAGAAATATTTTTTTCACATTTTATTTCCTTGTAAAAACAGGTAAATCAATAGGGAGTTTCGTACGTATAAGTACCCAGTGAACGGCTCGTTTAGCTTTATATATTGTTCCGGGTGGGCGTTGTATTGGTTTTTCGGAAGTGATAGACCTGTAAGAGAAAAATTTAAATGGTTGGGAAAGGCCATGGGATGCAGAAATATTTTTTTCACATTTTATTTCCTTGTAAAAACAGGTAAATCAATAGGGATTTTCGTACGTATAAGTACCCAGTGAACGGCTCGTTTAGCTTTATATATTGTTCCGGGTGGGCGTTGTATTGGTTTTTCGGAAGTGATAGACCTGTAAGAGAAAAATTTAAATGGTTGGGAAAGGCCATGGGATGCAGAAATATTTTTTTCACATTTTATTTCCTTGTAAAATCAGGTAAATCAATAGGGATTTTCGTACGTATAAGTACCCAGTGAACGGCTCGTTTAGCTTTATATATTGGTCCGGGTGGGCGTTGTATTGGTTTTTCGGAAGTGTTAGCCCTGTAAGAGAAAAATGTAAATGGTTGGGAAAGGCCATGGGATGCAGAAATATTTTTTTCACATTTTATTTCCTTGTAAAAACAGGTAAATCAATAGGGATTTTCGTACGGATAAGTACCCAGTGAACGGTTCGTTTAGCTTTATATATTGTTCCGGGTGGGCGTTGTATTGGTTTTTCGGAAGTGTTAGCCCTGTAAGAGAAAAATTTTAATGGTTGGGAAAGGCCATGGGATGTAGAAATATTTTTTTCACATTTTATTTCCTTGTAAAAACAGGTAAATCAATAGGGATTTTCGTACATATAAGTACCCAGTGAACGGTTCGTTTAGCTTTATATATTGGTCCGGGTGGGCGTTGTATTGGTTTTTCGGAAGTGTTAGCCCTGTAAGAGAAAAATTTAAATGGTTGGGAAAGGCCATGGGATGTAGAAATATTTTGTCCACATTTTATTTCCTTGTAAAAACAGGTAAATCAATAGGGATTTTGGTACGTATAAGTACCCAGTGAACGCCTCGTTTAGCTTTATATATTGGTCCGGGTGGGCGTTGTATTGGTTTTTCGGAAGTGTTAGCCCTGTAAGAGAAAAATTTAAATGGTTGGGAAAGGCCCTGGGATGTAGAAATATTTTTTTCACATTTTATTTCCTTGTAAAAACAGGTAAATCAATAGGGATTTTCGTACGGATAAGTACCCAGTGAACGGTTCGTTTAGCTTTATATATTGTTCCGGGTGGGCGTTGTATTGGTTTTTCGGAAGTGTTAGCCCTGTAAGAGAAAAATTTAAATGGTTGGGAAAGGCCATGGGATGTAGAAATATTTTTTTCACATTTTATTTCCTTGTAAAAACAGGTAAATCAATAGGGATTTTCGTACGTATAAGTACCCAGTGAACGGCTCGTTTAGCTTTATATATTGTTCCGGGTGGGCGTTGTATTGGTTTTTCGGAAGTGATAGACCTGTAAGAGAAAAATTTAAATGGTTGGGAAAGGCCATGGGATGCAGAAATATTTTTTTCACATTTTATTTCCTTGTAAAAACAGGTAAATCAATAGGGAGTTTCGTACGTATAAGTACCCAGTGAACGGCTCGTTTAGCTTTATATATTGTTCCGGGTGGGCGTTGTATTGGTTTTTCGGAAGTGATAGACCTGTAAGAGAAAAATTTAAATGGTTGGGAAAGGCCATGGGATGCAGAAATATTTTTTTCACATTTTATTTCCTTGTAAAAACAGGTAAATCAATAGGGATTTTCGTACGTATAAGTACCCAGTGAACGGCTCGTTTAGCTTTATATATTGTTCCGGGTGGGCGTTGTGTTGGTTTTTCGGAAGTGATAGACCTGTAAGAGAAAAATTTAAATGGTTGGGAAAGGCCATGGGATGCAGAAATATTTTTTTCACATTTTATTTCCTTGTAAAATCAGGTAAATCAATAGGGATTTTCGTACGTATAAGTACCCAGTGAACGGCTCGTTTAGCTTTATATATTGGTCCGGGTGGGCGTTGTATTGGTTTTTCGGAAGTGTTAGCCCTGTAAGAGAAAAATGTAAATGGTTGGGAAAGGCCATGGGATGCAGAAATATTTTTTTCACATTTTATTTCCTTGTAAAAACAGGTAAATCAATAGGGATTTTCGTACGGATAAGTACCCAGTGAACGGTTCGTTTAGCTTTATATATTGTTCCGGGTGGGCGTTGTATTGGTTTTTCGGAAGTGTTAGCCCTGTAAGAGAAAAATTTTAATGGTTGGGAAAGGCCATGGGATGTAGAAATATTTTTTTCACATTTTATTTCCTTGTAAAAACAGGTAAATCAATAGGGATTTTCGTACATATAAGTACCCAGTGAACGGTTCGTTTAGCTTTATATATTGGTCCGGGTGCGCGTTGTATTGGTTTTTCGGAAGTGTTAGCCCTGTAAGAGAAAAATTTAAATGGTTGGGAAAGGCCATGGGATGTAGAAATATTTTTTCCACATTTTATTTCCTTGTAAAAACAGGTAAATCAATAGGGATTTTGGTACGTATAAGTACCCAGTGAACGGCTCGTTTAGCTTTATATATTGTTCCTGGTGGGCGTTGTATTGGTTTTTCGGAAGTGATAGACCTGTAAGAGAAAAATTTAAATGGTTGGGAAAGGCCATGGGATGCAGAAATATTTTTTTCACATTTTATTTCCTTGTAAAAACAGGTAAATCAATAGGGATTTTCGTACGTATAAGTACCCAGTGAACGGCTCGTTTAGCTTTATATATTGATCCGGGTGGGCGTTGTATTGGTTTTTCGGAAGTGTTAGACCTGTAAGAGAAAAATTTAAATGGTTGGGAAAGGCCATGGGATGTAGAAATATTTTTTTCACATTTTGTTTCCTAGTAAAAACAGGTAAATCAATAGGGATTTTCGTACGGATAAGTACCCAGTGAACGGTTCGTTTAGCTTTATATATTGATCCGGGTGGGCGTTGTATTGGTTTTTCGGAAGTGTTAGACCTGTAAGAGAAAAATTTAAATGGTTGGGAAAGGCCATGGGATGTAGAAATATTTTTTTCACATTTTGTTTCCTAGTAAAAACAGGGAAATCAATAGGGATTTTCGTACGTATAAGTACCCAGTGAACGGCTCGTTTAGCTTTATATATTGTTCCGGGTGGGCGTTGTATTGGTTTTTCGGAAGTGATAGACCTGTAAGAGAAAAATTTAAATGGTTGGGAAAGGCCATGGGATGCAGAAATATTTTTTTCACATTTTATTTCCTTGTAAAAACAGGTAAATCAATAGGGAGTTTCGTACGTATAAGTACCCAGTGAACGGCTCGTTTAGCTTTATATATTGTTCCGGGTGGGCGTTGTATTGGTTTTTCGGAAGTGATAGACCTGTAAGAGAAAAATTTAAATGGTTGGGAAAGGCCATGGGATGCAGAAATATTTTTTTCACATTTTATTTCCTTGTAAAAACAGGTAAATCAATAGGGATTTTCGTACGTATAAGTACCCAGTGAACGGCTCGTTTAGCTTTATATATTGTTCCGGGTGGGCGTTGTGTTGGTTTTTCGGAAGTGATAGACCTGTAAGAGAAAAATTTAAATGGTTGGGAAAGGCCATGGGATGCAGAAATATTTTTTTCACATTTTATTTCCTTGTAAAATCAGGTAAATCAATAGGGATTTTCGTACGTATAAGTACCCAGTGAACGGCTCGTTTAGCTTTATATATTGGTCCGGGTGGGCGTTGTATTGGTTTTTCGGAAGTGTTAGCCCTGTAAGAGAAAAATGTAAATGGTTGGGAAAGGCCATGGGATGCAGAAATATTTTTTTCACATTTTATTTCCTTGTAAAAACAGGTAAATCAATAGGGATTTTCGTACGGATAAGTACCCAGTGAACGGTTCGTTTAGCTTTATATATTGTTCCGGGTGGGCGTTGTATTGGTTTTTCGGAAGTGTTAGCCCTGTAAGAGAAAAATTTTAATGGTTGGGAAAGGCCATGGGATGTAGAAATATTTTTTTCACATTTTATTTCCTTGTAAAAACAGGTAAATCAATAGGGATTTTCGTACATATAAGTACCCAGTGAACGGTTCGTTTAGCTTTATATATTGGTCCGGGTGCGCGTTGTATTGGTTTTTCGGAAGTGTTAGCCCTGTAAGAGAAAAATTTAAATGGTTGGGAAAGGCCATGGGATGTAGAAATATTTTTTCCACATTTTATTTCCTTGTAAAAACAGGTAAATCAATAGGGATTTTGGTACGTATAAGTACCCAGTGAACGGCTCGTTTAGCTTTATATATTGTTCCTGGTGGGCGTTGTATTGGTTTTTCGGAAGTGATAGACCTGTAAGAGAAAAATTTAAATGGTTGGGAAAGGCAATGGGATGCAGAAATATTTTTTTCACATTTTATTTCCTTGTAAAAACAGGTAAATCAATAGGGATTTTCGTACGTATAAGTACTCAGTGAACGGCTCGTTTAGCTTTATATATTGATCCGGGTGGGCGTTGTATTGGTTTTTAGGAAGTGTTAGACCTGTAAGAGAAAAATTTAAATGGTTGGGAAAGGCCATGGGATGTAGAAATATTTTTTTCACATTTTGTTTCCTAGTAAAAACAGGTAAATCAATAGGGATTTTCGTACGGATAAGTACCCAGTGAACGGTTCGTTTAGCTTTATATATTGTTCCGGGTGGGCGTTGTATTGGTTTTTCGGAAGTGTTAGACCTGTAAGAGAAAAATTTAAATCTTTGGGAAAGGCCATGGGATGTAGAAATATTTTTTCACATTTTATTTCCTTGTAAAAACAGGTAAATCAATAGGGATTACCGTACGTATAAGTACCCAGTGAACGGCTCGTTTAGCTTTATATATTGGTCCGGGTGGGCGTTGTATTGGTTTTTCGGAAGTGTTAGCCCTGTAAGAGAAAAATTTAAATGGTTGGGAAAGGCCATGGGATGTAGAAATATTTTTTTCACATTTTATTTCCTTGTAAAAACAGGTAAATCAATAGGGATTTAAGTACGGATAAGTACCCAGTGAACGGTTCGTTTAGCTTTATATATTGTTCCGGGTGGGCGTTGTATTGGTTTTTCAGAAGTGTTAGCCCTGTAAGAGAAAAATTTAAATGGTTGGGAAAGGCCATGGGATGTAGAAATATTTTTTTCACATTTTATTTCCTTGTAAAAACAGGTAAATCAATAGGGATTTTGGTACGTATAAGTACCCAGTGAACGGCTCGTTTAGCTTTATATATTGTTCCGGGTGGGCGTTGTATTGGTTTTTCAGAAGTGTTAGTCCTGTAAGAGAAAAATTTAAATGGTTGGGAAAGGCCATGGGATGCAGAAATATTTTTTCACATTTTATTTCCTTGTAAAAACAGGTAAATCAATAGGGATTTTCGTACGTATAAGTACCCAGTGAACGGCTCGTTTAGCTTTATATATTGTTCCGGGTGGGCGTTGTATTGGTTTTTCGGAAGTGATAGACCTGTAAGAGAAAAATTTAAATGGTTGGGAAAGGCCATGGGATGCAGAAATATTTTTTTCACATTTTATTTCCTTGTAAAATCAGGTAAATCAATAGGGATTTTCGTACGTATAAGTACCCAGTGAACGGCTCGTTTAGCTTTATATATTGGTCCGTGTGGGCGTTGTATTGGTTTTTCGGAAGTGTTAGCCCTGTAAGAGAAAAATTTAAATGGTTGGGAAAGGCCATGGGATGTAGAAATTTTTTTTCCACATTTTATTTCCTTGTAAAAACAGGTAAATCAATAGGGATTTTCGTACATATACATACCCAGTGAACGGTTCGTTTAGCTTTATATATTGTTCCGGGTGGGCGTTGTATTGGTTTTTCGGAAGTGTTAGACCTGTAAGAGAAAAATTTAAATGGTTGGGAAAGGCCATGGGATGTAGAAATATTTTTTTCACATTTTATTTCCTTGTAAAACAGGTAAATCAATAGGGTTTTTCGTACGGATAAGTACCCAGTAAACGGTTCGTTTAGCTTTATATATTGGTCCGGGTGGGTGTAGTATTGGTTTTTCGGAAGTGTTAGCCCTGTAAGTGAAAAATTTAAATGGATGGGAAAGGCCATGGGATGTAGAAATATTTTTTTCACATTTTATTTCCTTGTAAAAACAGGTAAATCAATAGGGATTTTCGTACGGATAAGTACCCAGTGAACGGTTCGTATAGCTTTATATATTGGTCCGGGTGGGCGTTGTATTGGTTTTTCGGAAGTGTTAGCCCTGTAAGAGAAAAATTTAAATGGTTGGGAAAGGCCATGGGATGCAGAAATATTTTTTCACATTTTATTTCCTTGTAAAAACAGGTAAATCAATAGGGATTTTCGTATGTATAAGTACCCAGTGAACGGCTCGTTTAGCTTTATATATTGGTCCGTGTGGGCGTTGTATTGGTTTTTCGGAAGTGTTAGACCTGTAAGAGAAAAATTTAAATGGTTGGGAAAGGCCATGGGATGTAGAAATATTTTTTTCACATTTTGTTTCCTAGTAAAAACAGGTAAATCAATAGGGATTTTCGTACGGATAAGTACCCAGTGAACGGTTCGTTTAGCTTTATATATTGTTCCGGGTGGGCGTTGTATTGGTTTTTCGGAAGTGTTAGACCTGTAAGAGAAAAATTTAAATCTTTGGGAAAGGCCATGGGATGTAGAAATATTTTTTCACATTTTATTTCCTTGTAAAAACAGGTAAATCAATAGGGATTACCGTACGTATAAGTACCCAGTGAACGGCTCGTTTAGCTTTATATATTGGTCCGGGTGGGCGTTGTATTGGTTTTTCGGAAGTGTTAGCCCTGTAAGAGAAAAATTTAAATGGTTGGGAAAGGCCATGGGATGTAGAAATATTTTTTTCACATTTTATTTCCTTGTAAAAACAGGTAAATCAATAGGGATTTAAGTACGGATAAGTACCCAGTGAACGGTTCGTTTAGCTTTATATATTGTTCCGGGTGGGCGTTGTATTGGTTTTTCAGAAGTGTTAGCCCTGTAAGAGAAAAATTTAAATGGTTGGGAAAGGCCATGGGATGTAGAAATATTTTTTTCACATTTTATTTCCTTGTAAAAACAGGTAAATCAATAGGGATTTTGGTACGTATAAGTACCCAGTGAACGGCTCGTTTAGCTTTATATATTGTTCCGGGTGGGCGTTGTATTGGTTTTTCAGAAGTGTTAGTCCTGTAAGAGAAAAATTTAAATGGTTGGGAAAGGCCATGGGATGCAGAAATATTTTTTCACATTTTATTTCCTTGTAAAAACAGGTAAATCAATAGGGATTTTCGTACGTATAAGTACCCAGTGAACGGCTCGTTTAGCTTTATATATTGTTCCGGGTGGGCGTTGTATTGGTTTTTCGGAAGTGATAGACCTGTAAGAGAAAAATTTAAATGGTTGGGAAAGGCCATGGGATGCAGAAATATTTTTTTCACATTTTATTTCCTTGTAAAATCAGGTAAATCAATAGGGATTTTCGTACGTATAAGTACCCAGTGAACGGCTCGTTTAGCTTTATATATTGGTCCGTGTGGGCGTTGTATTGGTTTTTCGGAAGTGTTAGCCCTGTAAGAGAAAAATTTAAATGGTTGGGAAAGGCCATGGGATGTAGAAATTTTTTTTCCACATTTTATTTCCTTGTAAAAACAGGTAAATCAATAGGGATTTTCGTACATATACATACCCAGTGAACGGTTCGTTTAGCTTTATATATTGTTCCGGGTGGGCGTTGTATTGGTTTTTCGGAAGTGTTAGACCTGTAAGAGAAAAATTTAAATGGTTGGGAAAGGCCATGGGATGTAGAAATATTTTTTTCACATTTTATTTCCTTGTAAAACAGGTAAATCAATAGGGTTTTTCGTACGGATAAGTACCCAGTAAACGGTTCGTTTAGCTTTATATATTGGTCCGGGTGGGTGTAGTATTGGTTTTTCGGAAGTGTTAGCCCTGTAAGTGAAAAATTTAAATGGATGGGAAAGGCCATGGGATGTAGAAATATTTTTTTCACATTTTATTTCCTTGTAAAAACAGGTAAATCAATAGGGATTTTCGTACGGATAAGTACCCAGTGAACGGTTCGTATAGCTTTATATATTGGTCCGGGTGGGCGTTGTATTGGTTTTTCGGAAGTGTTAGCCCTGTAAGAGAAAAATTTAAATGGTTGGGAAAGGCCATGGGATGCAGAAATATTTTTTCACATTTTATTTCCTTGTAAAAACAGGTAAATCAATAGGGATTTTCGTATGTATAAGTACCCAGTGAACGGCTCGTTTAGCTTTATATATTGGTCCGTGTGGGCGTTGTATTGGTTTTAAGGAAGTGTTAGCCCTGTAAGAGAAAAATTTAAATGGTTGGGAAAGGCCATGGGATGTAGAAATTTTTTTTCCACATTTTATTTCCTTGTAAAAACAGGTAAATCAATAGGGATTTTCGTACATATACGTACCCAGTGAACGGTTCGTTTAGCTTTATATATTGTTCCGGGTGGGCGTTGTATTGGTTTTTCGGAAGTGTTAGACCTGTAAGAGAAAAATTTAAATGGTTGGGAAAGGCCATGGGATGTAGAAATATTTTTTTCACATTTTATTTCCTTGTAAAACAGGTAAATCAATAGGGTTTTTCGTACGGATAAGTACCCAGTAAACGGTTCGTTTAGCTTTATATATTGGTCCGGGTGGGTGTAGTATTGGTTTTTCGGAAGTGTTAGCCCTGTAAGTGAAAAATTTAAATGGATGGGAAAGGCCATGGGATGTAGAAATATTTTTTTCACATTTTATTTCCTTGTAAAAACAGGTAAATCAATAGGGATTTTCGTACGGATAAGTACCCAGTGAACGGTTCGTATAGCTTTATATATTGGTCCGGGTGGGCGTTGTATTGGTTTTTCGGAAGTGTTAGCCCTGTAAGAGAAAAATTTAAATGGTTGGGAAAGGCCATGGGATGCAGAAATATTTTTTCACATTTTATTTCCTTGTAAAAACAGGTAAATCAATAGGGATTTTCGTATGTATAAGTACCCAGTGAACGGCTCGTTTAGCTTTATATATTGTTCCGGGTGGGCGTTGTATTGGTTTTTCGGAAGTGATAGACCTGTAAGAGAAAAATTTAAATGGTTGGGAAAGGCCATGGGATGCAGAAATATTTTTTTCACATTCTATTTCCTTGTAAAATCAGGTAAATCAATAGGGATTTTCGTACGTATAAGTACCCAGTGAACGGTTCGTTTAGCTTTATATATTGTTCCGTTCGGGCGTTGTATTGGTTTTTCGGAAGTGTTAGACCAGTAAGAGAAAAATTTAAATGGTTGGGAAAGGCCATGGGATGTAGAAATATTTTTTTCACATTTTATTTCCTTGTAAAACAGGTAAATCAATAGGGTTTTTCGTACGGATAAGTACCCAGTAAACGGTTCGTTTAGCTTTATATATTGGTCCGGGTGGGTGTAGTATTGGTTTTTCGGAAGTGTTAGCCCTGTAAGAGAAAAATTTAAATGGATGGGAAAGGCCATGGGATGTAGAAATATTTTAATCACATTTTATTTCATTGTAAAAACAGGTAAATCAATAGGGATTTTCGTACGGATAAGTACCCAGTGAACGGTTCGTATAGCTTTATATATTGGTCCGGGTGGGCGTTGTATTGGTTTTTCGGAAGTGATAGACCTGTAGGAGAAAATTTTAAATGGTTGGGAAAGGCCATGGGATGCAGAAATATTTTTTTCACATTTTATTTCCTTGTAAAAACAGGTAAATCAATAGGGATTTTCGTACGTATAAGTACCCAGTGAACGGCTCGTTTAGCTGTATATATTGGTCCGGGTGGGCGTTGTATTGGTTTTTCGGAAGTGTTAGCCCTGTAAGAGAAAAATTTAAATGGTTGGGAAAGGCCATGGGATGCAGAAATATTTTTTTCACATTTTATTTCCTTGTAAAAACAGGTAAATCAATAGGGATTTTCGTACGTATAAGTACTCAGTGAACGGCTCGTTTAGCTTTATATATTGTTCCGGGTGGGCGTTGTATTGGTTTTTCGGAAGTGATAGACCTGTAAGAGAAAAATTTAAATGGTTGGGAAAGGCCATGGGATGTAGAAATATTTTTTCACATTTTATTTCCTTGTAAAAACAGGTAAATCAATAGGGATTTTCATACGGATAAGTACCCAGTGAACGGTTCGTTTAGCTTTATATATTGATCCGGGTGGGCGTTGTATTGGTTTTATGTAAGTGTTAGACCTGTAAGAGAAAAATTTAAATGGTTGGGAAAGGCCATGGGATGTAGAAATATTTTTTTCACATTTTGTTTCCTAGTAAAAACAGGTAAATCAATAGGGATTTTCGTACGGATAAGTACCCAGTGAACAGTTCGTTTAGCTTTATATATTGTTCCGGGTGGGCGTTGTATTGGTTTTTCGGAAGTGTTAGACCTGTAAGAGAAAAATTTAAATCTTTGGGAAAGGCCATGGGATGTAGAAATATTTTTTTCACATTTTATTTTCTTGTAAAAACAGGTAAATCAATAGGGATTTTCGTACATATAAGTACCCAGTGAACGGCTCGTTTAGCTTTATATATTGTTCCGGGTGGGCGTTGTATTGGTTTTTCGGAAGTGTTAGCCCTGTAAGAGAAAAATTTAAATGGTTGGGAAAGGCCATGGGATGTAGAAATATTTTTTTCACATTTTGTTTCCTAGTAAAAACAGGTAAATCAATAGGGATTTTCGTACGGATAAGTACCCAGTGAACGGTTCGTTTAGCTTTATATATTGATCCGGGTGGGCGTTGTATTGGTTTTTCGGAAGTGTTAGACCTGTAAGAGAAAAATTTAAATGGTTGGGAAAGGCCATGGGATGTAGAAATATTTTTTTCACATTTTGTTTCCTAGTAAAAACAGGTAAATCAATAGGGATTTTCGTACGGATAAGTACCCAGTGAACGGTTCGTTTAGCTTTATATATTGATCCGGGTGGGCGTTGTATTGGTTTTTCGGAAGTGTTAGACCTGTAAGAGAAAAATTTAAATCTTTGGGAAAGGCCATGGGATATAGAAATATTTTTTTCACATTTTATTTCCTTGTAAAAACAGGCAAATCAATAGGGATTTTCGTACATATAAGTACCCAGTGAACGGTTCGTTTAGCTTTATATATTGGTCCGGGTGGGCGTTGTATTGGTTTTTCGGAAGTGTTAGCCCTGTAAGAGAAAAATTTAAATGGTTGGGAAAGGCCATGGGATGCAGAAATATTTTTTTCACATTTTATTTCCTTGTAAAAACAGGTAAATCAATAGGGATTTTCGTACGTATAAGTACCCAGTGAACGGCTCGTTTAGCTTTATATATTGTTCCGGGTGGGCGTTGTATTGGTTTTTCGGAAGTGATAGACCTGTAAGAGAAAAATTTAAATGGTTGGGAAAGGCCATGGGATGCAGAAATATTTTTTTCACATTTTATTTCCTTGTAAAAACAGGTAAATCAATAGGGATTTTCGTACGTATAAGTACCCAGTGAACGGCTCGTTTAGCTGTATATATTGTTCCGGGTGGGCGTTGTATTGGTTTTTCGGAAGTGTTAGCCCTGTAAGAGAAAAATTTAAATGGTTGGGAAAGGCCATGGGATGCAGAAATATTTTTTTCACATTTTATTTCCTTGTAAAAACAGGTAAATCAATAGGAATTTTCATACGGATAAGTACCCAGTGAACGGTTCGTTTAGCTTTATATATTGATCCGGGTGGGCGTTGTATTGGTTTTTCGTAAGTGTTAGACCTGTAAGAGAAAAATTTAAATGGTTGGGAAAGGCCATGGGATGTAGAAATATTTTTTTCACATTTTATTTCCTTGTAAAAACAGGTAAATCAATAGGGATTTTCGTACGGATAAGTACCCAGTGAACGGTTCTTTTAGCTTTATATATTGATCCGGGTGGGCGTTGTATTGGTTTTTCGGAAGTGTTAGACCTGTAAGAGAAAAATTTAAATGGTTGGGAAAGGCCATGGGATGTAGAAATATTTTTTTCACATTTTGTTTCCTAGTAAAAACAGGTAAATAAATAGGGATTTTCGTACGGATAAGTACCCAGTGAACGGTTCGTTTAGCTTTATATATTGATCCTTGTGGGCGTTGTATTGGTTTTTCGGAAGTGTTAGACCTGTAAGAGAAAAATTTAAATCTTTGGGAAAGGCCATGGGATATAGAAATATTTTTTTCACATTTTATTTCCTTGTAAAAACAGGCAAATCAATAGGGATTTTCGTACATATAAGTACCCAGTGAACGGTTCGTTTAGCTTTATATATTGGTCCGGGTGGGCGTTGTATTGGTTTTTCGGAATTGTTAGACCTGTAAGAGAAAAATTTAAATGGTTGGGAAAGGCCATGGGATGTAGAAATATTTTTTTCACATTTTATTTCCTTGTAAAAACAGGTAAATCAATAGGGATTTTCGTACGGATAAGTACCCAGTGAACGGTTCGTTTAGCTTTATATATTGATCCGGGTGGGCGTTGTATTGGTTTTTCGTAAGTGTTAGACCTGTAAGAGAAAAATTTAAATGGTTGGGAAAGGCCATGGGATGTAGAAATATTTTTTTCACATTTTATTTCCTTGTAAAAACAGGTAAATCAATAGGGATTTTCGTACGGATAAGTACCCAGTGAACGGTTCTTTTAGCTTTATATATTGATCCGGGTGGGCGTTGTATTGGTTTTTCGGAAGTGTTAGACCTGTAAGAGAAAAATTTAAATGGTTGGGAAAGGCCATGGGATGTAGAAATATTTTTTTCACATTTTATTTCCTAGTAAAAACAGGTAAATAAATAGGGATTTTCGTACGGATAAGTACCCAGTGAACGGTTCGTTTAGCTTTATATATTGATCCTTGTGGGCGTTGTATTGGTTTTTCGGAAGTGTTAGACCTGTAAGAGAAAAATTTAAATCTTTGGGAAAGGCCATGGGATATAGAAATATTTTTTTCACATTTTATTTCCTTGTAAAAACAGGCAAATCAATAGGGATTTTCGTACATATAAGTACCCAGTGAACGGTTCGTTTAGCTTTATATATTGGTCCGGGTGGGCGTTGTATTGGTTTTTCGGAATTGTTAGACCTGTAATAGAAAAATTTAAATGGTTGGGAAAGGCCATGGGATGCAGAAATATTTTTTTCACATTTTATTTCCTTGTAAAAGCAGGTAAATCAATAGGGATTTTCGTACGTATAAGTACCCAGTGAACGGCTCGTTTAGCTGTATATATTATTCCGGGTGGGCGTTGTATTGGTTTTTCGGAAGTGTTAGCCCTGTAAGAGAAAAATTTAAATGGTTGGGAAAGGCCATGGGATGCAGAAATATTTTTTTCACATTTTATTTCCTTATAAAAACAGGTAAATCAATAGGGATTTTCATACGGATAAGTACCCAGTGAACGGTTCGTTTAGCTTTATATATTGATCCGGGTGGGCGTTGTATTGGTTTTTCGTAAGTGTTAGACCTGTAAGAGAAAAATTTAAATGGTTGGGAAAGGCCATGGGATGTAGAAATATTTTTTTCACATTTTATTTCCTTGTAAAAACAGGTAAATCAATAGGGATTTTCGTACGGATAAGTACCCAGTGAACGGTTCGTTTAGCTTTATATATTGTTCCGGGTGGGCGTTGTATTGGTTTTTTGGAAGTGAGAGACCTGTAAGAGAAAAATTTAAATGGTTGGGAAAGGCCATGGGATGTAGAAATATTTTTTTCACATTTTATTTCCTTGTAAAAACAGGTAAATCAATAGGGATTTTCGTACGTATAAGTACCCAGTGAACGGCTCGTTTAGCTTTATATATTGTTCCTGGTGGGCGTTGTATTGGTTTTTCGGAAGTGATAGACCTGTAAGAGAAAAATTTAAATGGTTGGGAAAGGCCATGGGATGCAGAAATATTTTTTTCACATTTTATTTCCTTGTAAAAACAGGTAAATCAATAGGGATTTTCGTACGTATAAGTACCCAGTGAACGGCTCGTTTAGCTGTATATATTGGTCCGGGTGGGCGTTGTATTGGTTTTTCAGAAATGTTAGCCCAGTAAGAGAAAAATTTAAATGGTTGGGAAAGGCCATGGGATGCAGAAATATTTTTTTCACATTTTATTTCCTTGTAAAAACAGGTAAATCAATAGGGATTTTCGTACGTATAAGTACGCAGTGAACGGCTCGTTTAGCTTTATATAATGTTCCGGGTGGGCGTTGTTTTGGTTTTTCGGAAGTGATAGACCTGTAAGAGAAAAATTTAAATGGTTGGGAAAGGCCATGGGATGTAGAAATATTTTTTCACATTTTATTTCCTTGTAAAAACAGGTAAATCAATAGGGATTTTCATACGGATAAGTACCCAGTGAACGGTTCGTTTAGCTTTATATATTGATCCGGGTGGGCGTTGTATTGGTTTTTCGGAAGTGTTAGACCTGTAAGAGAAAAATTTAAATGGTTGGGAAAGGCCATGGGATGTAGAAATATTTTTTTCACATTTTGTTTCCTAGTAAAAACAGGTAAATCAATAGGGATTTTCGTACGGATAAGTACCCAGTGAACAGTTCGTTTAGCTTTATATATTGTTCCGGGTGGGCATTGTATTGGTTTTTCGGAAGTGTTAGACCTGTAAGAGAAAAATTTAAATCTTTGGGAAAGGCCATGGGATGTAGAAATATTTTTTTCACATTTTATTTCCTTGTAAAAACAGGTAAATCAATAGGGATTTTCGTACATATAAGTACCCAGTGAACGGCTCGTTTAGCTTTATATATTGTTCCGAGTGGGCGTTGTATTAGTTTTTCGGAAGTGATAGACCTGTAAGAGAAAAATTTAAATGGTTGGGAAAGGCCATGGGATGTAGAAATATTTTTTCACATTTTATTTCCTTGTAAAAACAGGTAAATCAATAGGGATTTTCGTACGGATAAGTACCCAGTGAACGGTTCGTTTAGCTTTATATATTGATCAGGGTGGGCGTTGTATTGGTTTTTCGGAAGTGTTAGACCTGTAAGAGAAAAATTTAAATGGTTGGGAAAGGCCATGGGATGTAGAAATATTTTTTTCACATTTTGTTTCCTAGTAAAAACCGGTAAATCAATAGGGATTTTCGTACGGATAAGTACCCATTGAACAGTTCGTTTAGCTTTATATATTGTTCCGGGTGGGCGTTGTAATGGTTTTTCGGAAGTGTTAGACCTGTAAGAGAAAAATTTAAGTCTTTGGGAAAGGCCATGGGATATAGAAATATTTTTTTCACATTTTATTTCCTTTTAAAAACAGGCAAATAAATAGGGATTTTCGTACATATAAGTACCCAGTGAACGGTTCGTTTAGCTTTATATATTGGTCCGGGTGGGCGTTGTATTGGTTTTTCGGAATTGTTAGACCTGTAAGAGAAAAATTTAAATGGTTGGGAAAGGCCATGGGATGTAGAAATATTTTTTTCACATTTTATTTCCTTGTAAAACAGGTAAATCAATAGGGTTTTTCGTACGGATAAGTACCCAGTGAACGGTTCGTTTAGCTTTATATATTGGTCTGGGTGGGCGTTGTATTGGTTTTTCGGAAGTGTTAGCCCTGTAAGAGAAAAATTTAAATGGTTGGGAAAGGCCATGGGATGTAGAAATATTTTTTCCACATTTTATTTCCTTGTAAAAACAGGTAAATCAATAGGGATTTTCGTACGTATAAGTACCTAGTGAACGGCTCGTTTAGCTTAATATATTGTTCCTGGTGGGCGTTGTATTGGTTTTTCGGAAGTGTTAGCCCTGTAAGAGAAAAATTTAAATGGTTGGGAAAGGCCATGGGATGTAGAAATATTTTTTTCACATTTTATTTCCTTGTAAAGGTAAAGGTAAAGGTATCCCCTGTGCAAGCACCGAGTCATGTCTGACCCATGGGGTGACGCCCTCCAGCGTTTTCATGGCAGACTCAATATGGGGTGGTTTGCCAGTGCCTTCCCCAGTCATTACCGTTTACCCCCCAGCAAGCTGGGTACTCATTTAACAGACCTCGGAAGGATGGAAGGCTGAGTCAACCTTGAGCCGGCTGCTGGGATTGAACTCCCAACCTCATGGGCAGAGCTTTCAGGCGGCTGCCTTACCACTCTGTGCCACAAGAGGCTCATACTTATTTCCTTGTAAAAACAGGTAAATCAATAGGGATTTTCGTACGTATAAGTACCCAGTGAAACGGCTCGTTTAGCTTAATATATTGTTCCTGGTGGGCGTTGTATTGGTTTTTTGGAAGTGATAGACCTGTAAGACAAAAATTTAAATGGTTGGGAAAGGCCATGGGATGCAGAAATATTTTTTTCACATTTTATTTCCTTGTAAAAACAGGTAAATCAATAGGGATTTTCGTACGGATAAGTACCCAGTGAACGGTTCGTTTAGCTTTATATATTGGTCCGGGTGGGCGTTGTATTGGTTTTTCGGAAGTGTTAGCCCTGTAAGAGAAAAATTTAAATGGTTGGGAAAGGCCATGGGATGTAGAAATATTTTTTTCACATTTTATTTCCTTGTAAAAACAGGTAAATCAATAGGGATTTTCGTACGTATAAGTACCCAGTGAACGGCTCGTTTAGCTTTATATATTGGTCCGGGTGGGCGTTGTATTGGTTTTTCGGAAGTGATAGACCTGTAAGAGAAAAATTTAAATGGTTGGGAAAGGCCATGGGATGCAGAAATATTTTTTCCACATTTTATTTCCTTGTAAAAACAGGTAAATCAATAGGGATTTTCGTACGTATAAGTACCGAGTGAACGGCTCGTTTAGCTTTATATATTGTTCCGGGTGGGCGTTGTATTGTTTTTTCGGAAGTGATAGACCTGTAAGAGAAAAATTTAAATGGTTGGGAAAGGCCATGGGATGCAGAAATATTTTTTTCACATTTTATTTCCTTGTAAAATCAGGTAAATCAATAGGGATTTTCGTACGTATAAGTACCCAGTGAACGGCTCGTTTAGCTTTATATATTGGTCCGGGTGGGCGTTGTATTGGTTTTTCGGAAGTGTTAGCCCTGTAAGAGAAAAATTTAAATGGTTGGGAAAGGCCATGGGATGTAGAAATATTTTTTTCACATTTTATTTCCTTGTAAAAACAGGTAAATCAATAGGGATTTTCGTACGGATAAGTACCCAGTGAACGGTTCGTTTAGCTTTATATATTGTTCCGGGTAGGCGTTGTATTGGTTTTTCGGAAGTGTTAGCCCTGTAAGAGAAAAATTTAAATGGTTGGGAAAGTCCATGGGATGTAGAAATATTTTTTTCACATTTTATTTCCTTGTAAAAACAGGTAAATCAAAAGGAATTTTCGTACGTATAAGTACCCAGTGAACGGCTCGTTTAGCATTATATATTGTTCCTGGTGGGCGTTGTATTGGTTTTTCGGAAGTGATAGACCTGTAAGAGAAAAATTTAAATGGTTGGGAAAGGCCATGGGATGCAGAAATATTTTTTTCACATTTTATTTCCTTGTAAAAACAGGTAAATCAATAGGAATTTTCATACGTATAAGTACCCAGTGAACGGCTCGTTTAGCTTTATATATTGGTCCGGATGGGCGTTGTATTGGTTTTTCGGAAGTGTTAGCCCTGTAAGAGAAAAATTTAAATGGTTGGAAAAGGCCATGGGATGCAGAAATATTTTTTTCACATTTTATTTCCTTGTAAAAACAGGTAAATAAATAGGGATTTTCGTACGGATAAGTACCCAGTGAATGGTTCGTTTAGCTTTATATATTGATCCGGGTGGGCGTTGTATTGGTTTTTCGGAACTGTTAGACCTGTAAGAGAAAAATTTAAATGGTTGGGAAAGGCCATGGGATGTAGAAATATTTTTTTCACATTTTGTTTCCTAGTAAAAACAGGTAAATCAATAGGGATTTTCGTACGGATAAGTACCCAGTGAACAGTTCGTTTAGCTTTATATATTGTTCCGGGTGGGCGTTGTATTGGTTTTTCGGAAGTGTTAGACCTGTAAGAGAAAAATTTAAATCTTTGGGAAAGGCCATGGGATGTAGAAATATTTTTTTCACATTTTATTTCCTTGTAAAAACAGGTAAATCAATAGGGATTTTCGTACATATAAGTACCCAGTGAACGGTTCATTTAGCTTTATATATTGGTCCGGGTGGGCGTTGTATTGGTTTTTCAGAAGTGTTAGCCCTGTAAGAGAAAAATTTAAATGGTTGGGAAAGGCCATGGGATGTAGAAATTTTTTTTCCACATTTTATTTCCTTGTAAAAACAGGTAAATCAATAGGGATTTTCGTACGGATAAGTACCCAGTGAACGGTTCGTTTAGCTTTATATATTGTTCCGGGTAGGCGTTGTATTGGTTTTTCGGAAGTGTTAGCCCTGTAAGAGAAAAATTTAAATGGTTGGGAAAGTCCATGGGATGTAGAAATATTTTTTTCACATTTTATTTCCTTGTAAAAACAGGTAAATCAAAAGGAATTTTCGTACGTATAAGTACCCAGTGAACGGCTCGTTTAGCATTATATATTGTTCCTGGTGGGCGTTGTATTGGTTTTTCGGAAGTGATAGACCTGTAAGAGAAAAATTTAAATGGTTGGGAAAGGCCATGGGATGCAGAAATATTTTTTTCACATTTTATTTCCTTGTAAAAACAGGTAAATCAATAGGAATTTTCATACGTATAAGTACCCAGTGAACGGCTCGTTTAGCTTTATATATTGGTCCGGGTGGGCGTTGTATTGGTTTTTCGGAAGTGTTAGCCCTGTAAGAGAAAAATTTAAATGGTTGGAAAAGGCCATGGGATGCAGAAATATTTTTTTCACATTTTATTTCCTTGTAAAAACAGGTAAATCAATAGGGATTTTCGTACGGATAAGTACCCAGTGAATGGTTCGTTTAGCTTTATATATTGATCCGGGTGGGCGTTGTATTGGTTTTTCGGAACTGTTAGACCTGTAAGAGAAAAATTTAAATGGTTGGGAAAGGCCATGGGATGTAGAAATATTTTTTTCACATTTTGTTTCCTAGTAAAAACAGGTAAATCAATAGGGATTTTCGTACGGATAAGTACCCAGTGAACAGTTCGTTTAGCTTTATATATTGTTCCGGGTGGGCGTTGTATTGGTTTTTCGGAAGTGTTAGACCTGTAAGAGAAAAATTTAAATCTTTGGGAAAGGCCATGGGATGTAGAAATATTTTTTTCACATTTTATTTCCTTGTAAAAACAGGTAAATCAATAGGGATTTTCGTACATATAAGTACCCAGTGAACGGTTCATTTAGCTTTATATATTGGTCCGGGTGGGCGTTGTATTGGTTTTTCAGAAGTGTTAGCCCTGTAAGAGAAAAATTTAAATGGTTGGGAAAGGCCATGGGATGTAGAAATTTTTTTTCCACATTTTATTTCCTTGTAAAAACAGGTAAATCAATAGGGATTTTCGTACGGATAAGTACCCAGTGAACGGTTCGTTTAGCTTTATATATTGTTCCGGGTAGGCGTTGTATTGGTTTTTCGGAAGTGTTAGCCCTGTAAGAGAAAAATTTAAATGGTTGGGAAAGTCCATGGGATGTAGAAATATTTTTTTCACATTTTATTTCCTTGTAAAAACAGGTAAATCAAAAGGAATTTTCGTACGTATAAGTACCCAGTGAACGGCTCGTTTAGCATTATATATTGTTCCTGGTGGGCGTTGTATTGGTTTTTCGGAAGTGATAGACCTGTAAGAGAAAAATTTAAATGGTTGGGAAAGGCCATGGGATGCAGAAATATTTTTTTCACATTTTATTTCCTTGTAAAAACAGGTAAATCAATAGGAATTTTCATACGTATAAGTACCCAGTGAACGGCTCGTTTAGCTTTATATATTGGTCCGGGTGGGCGTTGTATTGGTTTTTCGGAAGTGTTAGCCCTGTAAGAGAAAAATTTAAATGGTTGGAAAAGGCCATGGGATGCAGAAATATTTTTTTCACATTTTATTTCCTTGTAAAAACAGGTAAATCAATAGGGAGTTTCGTACGGATAAGTACCCAGTGAATGGTTCGTTTAGCTTTATATATTGATCCGGGTGGGCGTTGTATTGGTTTTTCGGAACTGTTAGACCTGTAAGAGAAAAATTTAAATGGTTGGGAAAGGCCATGGGATGTAGAAATATTTTTTTCACATTTTGTTTCCTAGTAAAAACAGGTAAATCAATAGGGATTTTCGTACGGATAAGTACCCAGTGAACAGTTCGTTTAGCTTTATATATTGTTCCGGGTGGGCGTTGTATTGGTTTTTCGGAAGTGTTAGACCTGTAAGAGAAAAATTTAAATCTTTGGGAAAGGCCATGGGGTGTAGAAATATTTTTTTCACATTTTATTTCCTTGTAAAAACAGGTAAATCAATAGGGATTTTCGTACATATAAGTACCCAGTGAACGGTTCATTTAGCTTTATATATTGGTCCGGGTGGGCGTTGTATTGGTTTTTCAGAAGTGTTAGCCCTGTAAGAGAAAAATTTAAAGGGTTGGGAAAGGCCATGGGATGTAGAAATTTTTTTTCCACATTTTATTTCCTTGTAAAAACAGGTAAATCAATAGGGATTTTCGTACGTATAAGTACCCAGTGAACGGCTCGTTTAGCTTTATATATTGTTCCGGGTGGGCGTTGTATTGGTTTTGCGGAAGTGTTAGCCCTGTAAGAGAAAAATTTAAATGGTTGGGAAAGGCCATGGGATGTAGAAATATTTTTTTCACATTTTATTTCCTTGTAAAAACAGGTAAATCAATAGGGATTTTCGTACGGATAAGTACCCAGTGAACGGTTCGTATAGCTTTATATATTGGTCCGGGTGGGCGTTGTATTGGTTTTTCGGAAGTGTTAGCCCTGTAAGAGAAAAATTTAAATGGTTGGGAAAGGCCATGGTATGTAGAAATATTTTTTTCACATTTTATTTCTTTGTAAAAACAGGTAAATCAATAGGGATTTTCGTACGTATAAGTACCCAGTGAACGGCTCGTTTAGCTTTATATATTGTTCCGGGTGGGCGTTGTATTGGTTTTTCGAAAGTGTTAGACCTGTAAGAGAAAAATTTAAATCTTTGGGAAAGGCCATGGGATGTAGAAATATTTTTTTCACATTTTGTTTCCTAGTAAAAACAGGTAAATCAATAGGGATTTTCGTACGGATAAGTACCCAGTGAACAGTTCGTTTAGCTTTATATATTGTTCCGGGTGGGCGTTGTATTGGTTTTTCGGAAGTGTTAGACCTGTAAGAGAAAAATTTAAATCTTTGGGAAAGGCCATGGGATGTAGAAATATTTTTTTCACATTTTATTTCCTTGTAAAAACAGGTAAATCAATAGGGATTTTCGTACATATAAGTACCCAGTGAACGGTTCATTTAGCTTTATATATTGGTCCGGGTGGGCGTTGTATTGGTTTTTCAGAAGTGTTAGCCCTGTAAGAGAAAAATTTAAATGGTTGGGAAAGGCCATGGGATGTAGAAATTTTTTTTCCACATTTTATTTCCTTGTAAAAACAGGTAAATCAATAGGGATTTTCGTACGGATAAGTACCCAGTGAACGGTTCGTTTAGCTTTATATATTGTTCCGGGTAGGCGTTGTATTGGTTTTTCGGAAGTGTTAGCCCTGTAAGAGAAAAATTTAAATGGTTGGGAAAGTCCATGGGATGTAGAAATATTTTTTTCACATTTTATTTCCTTGTAAAAACAGGTAAATCAAAAGGAATTTTCGTACGTATAAGTACCCAGTGAACGGCTCGTTTAGCATTATATATTGTTCCTGGTGGGCGTTGTATTGGTTTTTCGGAAGTGATAGACCTGTAAGAGAAAAATTTAAATGGTTGGGAAAGGCCATGGGATGCAGAAATATTTTTTTCACATTTTATTTCCTTGTAAAAACAGGTAAATCAATAGGAATTTTCATACGTATAAGTACCCAGTGAACGGCTCGTTTAGCTTTATATATTGGTCCGGGTGGGCGTTGTATTGGTTTTTCGGAAGTGTTAGCCCTGTAAGAGAAAAATTTAAATGGTTGGAAAAGGCCATGGGATGCAGAAATATTTTTTTCACATTTTATTTCCTTGTAAAAACAGGTAAATCAATAGGGATTTTCGTACGGATAAGTACCCAGTGAATGGTTCGTTTAGCTTTATATATTGATCCGGGTGGGCGTTGTATTGGTTTTTCGGAACTGTTAGACCTGTAAGAGAAAAATTTAAATGGTTGGGAAAGGCCATGGGATGTAGAAATATTTTTTTCACATTTTGTTTCCTAGTAAAAACAGGTAAATCAATAGGGATTTTCGTACGGATAAGTACCCAGTGAACAGTTCGTTTAGCTTTATATATTGTTCCGGGTGGGCGTTGTATTGGTTTTTCGGAAGTGTTAGACCTGTAAGAGAAAAATTTAAATCTTTGGGAAAGGCCATGGGGTGTAGAAATATTTTTTTCACATTTTATTTCCTTGTAAAAACAGGTAAATCAATAGGGATTTTCGTACATATAAGTACCCAGTGAACGGTTCATTTAGCTTTATATATTGGTCCGGGTGGGCGTTGTATTGGTTTTTCAGAAGTGTTAGCCCTGTAAGAGAAAAATTTAAAGGGTTGGGAAAGGCCATGGGATGTAGAAATTTTTTTTCCACATTTTATTTCCTTGTAAAAACAGGTAAATCAATAGGGATTTTCGTACGTATAAGTACCCAGTGAACGGCTCGTTTAGCTTTATATATTGTTCCGGGTGGGCGTTGTATTGGTTTTGCGGAAGTGTTAGCCCTGTAAGAGAAAAATTTAAATGGTTGGGAAAGGCCATGGGATGTAGAAATATTTTTTTCACATTTTATTTCCTTGTAAAAACAGGTAAATCAATAGGGATTTTCGTACGGATAAGTACCCAGTGAACGGTTCGTATAGCTTTATATATTGGTCCGGGTGGGCGTTGTATTGGTTTTTCGGAAGTGTTAGCCCTGTAAGAGAAAAATTTAAATGGTTGGGAAAGGCCATGGTATGTAGAAATATTTTTTTCACATTTTATTTCTTTGTAAAAACAGGTAAATCAATAGGGATTTTCGTACGTATAAGTACCCAGTGAACGGCTCGTTTAGCTTTATATATTGTTCCGGGTGGGCGTTGTATTGGTTTTTCGAAAGTGTTAGACCTGTAAGAGAAAAATTTAAATCTTTGGGAAAGGCCATGGGATGTAGAAATATTTTTTTCACATTTTATTTCCTTGTAAAAACAGGTAAATCAATAGGGTTTTTCGTACGGATAAGTACCCAGTGAACGGTTCGTTTAGCTTTATATATTGGTCCGGGTGGGTGTTGTATTGGTTTTTCGGAAGTGTTAGCCCTGTAAGAGAAAAATGTAAATGGATGGGAAAGGCCATGGGATGTAGAAATATTTTTTTCACATTTTATTTCCTTGTAAAAACAGGTAAATCAATAGGGATTTTCGTACGGATAAGTACCCAGTGAACGGTTCGTATAGCTTTATATATTGTTCCGGGTGGGCGTTGTATTGGTTTTTCGGAAGTGTTAGCCCTGTAAGAGAAAAATTTAAATGGTTGGGAAAGGCCATGGGATGTAGAATTTTTTTTTTCACATTTTATTTCCTTGTAAAAACAGGTAAATCAATAGGGATTTTCGTACATATATGTACCCAGTGAACGGTTCGTTTAGCTTTATATATTGTTCCGGGTGGGCGTTGTATTGGTTTTTCGGAAGTGTTAGACCTGTAAGAGAAAAATTTAAATGGTTGGGAAAGGCCATGGGATGTAGAAATATTTTGTTCACATTTTATTTCCTTGTAAAAAAGGTAAATCAATAGGGTTTTTCGTACGGATAAGTACCCAGTGAACGGTTCGTTTAGCTTTATATATTGGTCCGGGTGGGCGTTTTATTGGTTTTTCGGAAGTGTTAGCCCTGTAAGAGAAAAATTTAAATGGTTGGGAAAGGCCATGGGATGTAGAAATATTTTTTCCACATTTTATTTCCTTGTAAAAACAGGTAAATCAATAGGGATTTTCGAACGGATAAGTACCCAGTGAACGGTTCGTTTAGCTTTATATATTGGTCCGGGTGGGCGTTGTATTGGTTTTTCGGAAGTGATAGACCTGTAAGAGAAAAATTTAAATGGTTGGGAAAGGCCATGGGATGTAGAAATATTTTTTCCACATTTTATTTCCTTGTAAAAACAGGTAAATCAATAGGGATTTTCGTACGGATAAGTACCCAGTGAACGGTTCGTTCAGCTTTATATATTGTCCCGGGTGGGCGTTGTATTGGTTTTTCGGAAGTGTTAGCCCTGTAAGAGAAAAATTTAAATGGTTGGGAAAGGCCATGGGATGTAGAAATATTTTTTTCACATTTTATTTCCTTGTAAAAATAGGTAAATCAATAGGGATTATCGTACGTATAAGTACCCAGTGAACGGCTCGTTTAGCTTTATATATTGTTCCGGGTGGGCGTTGTATTGGTTTTTCGGAAGTCATAGACGTGTAAGAGAAAAATTTAAATGGTTGGGAAAGGCCATGGGATGCAGAAATATTTTTTTCACATTTTATTTCTTTGTAAAATCAGGTAAATCAATAGGGATTTTCGTACGTATAAGTACCCAGTGAACGGCTCGTTTAGCTTTATATATTGTTCCGGGTGGGCGTTGTATTGGTTTTGCGGAAGTGTTAGCCCTGTAAGAGAAAAATTTAAATGGTTGGGAAAGGCCATGGGATGTAGAAATATTTTTTTCACATTTTATTTCCTTGTAAAAACAGGTAAATCAATAGGGATTTTCGTACGGATAAGTACCCAGTGAACGGCTCGTTTAGCTTTATATATTGTTCCGGGTGGGCGTTGTATTGGTTTTTCGGAAGTGTTAGACCTGTAAGAGAAAAATTTAAATCTTTGGGAAAGGCCATGGGATGTAGAAATATTTTTTTCACATTTTATTTCCTTGTAAAAACAGGTAAATCAATAGGGTTTTTCGTACGGATAAGTACCCAGTGAACGGTTCGTTTAGCTTTATATATTGGTCCGGGTGGGTGTTGTATTGGTTTTTCGGAAGTGTTAGCCCTGTAAGAGAAAAATGTAAATGGATGGGAAAGGCCATGGGATGTAGAAATATTTTTTTCACATTTTATTTCCTTGTAAAAACAGGTAAATCAATAGGGATTTTCGTACGGATAAGTACCCAGTGAACGGTTCGTTTAGCTTTATATATTGGTCCGGGTGGGCGTTGTATTGGTTTTTCGGAAGTGATAGACCTGTAAGAGAAAAATTTAAATGGTTGGGAAAGGCCATGGGATGTAGAAATATTTTTTCCACATTTTATTTCCTTGTAAAAACAGGTAAATCAATAGGGATTTTCGTACGGATAAGTACCCAGTGAACGGTTCGTTCAGCTTTATATATTGTCCCGGGTGGGCGTTGTATTGGTTTTTCGGAAGTGTTAGCCCTGTAAGAGAAAAATTTAAATGGTTGGGAAAGGCCATGGGATGTAGAAATATTTTTTTCACATTTTATTTCCTTGTAAAAATAGGTAAATCAATAGGGATTATCGTACGTATAAGTACCCAGTGAACGGCTCGTTTAGCTTTATATATTGTTCCGGGTGGGCGTTGTATTGGTTTTTCGGAAGTCATAGACGTGTAAGAGAAAAATTTAAATGGTTGGGAAAGGCCATGGGATGCAGAAATATTTTTTTCACATTTTATTTCTTTGTAAAATCAGGTAAATCAATAGGGATTTTCGTACGTATAAGTACCCAGTGAACGGCTCGTTTAGCTTTATATATTGTTCCGGGTGGGCGTTGTATTGGTTTTGCGGAAGTGTTAGCCCTGTAAGAGAAAAATTTAAATGGTTGGGAAAGGCCATGGGATGTAGAAATATTTTTTTCACATTTTATTTCCTTGTAAAAACAGGTAAATCAATAGGGATTTTCGTACGGATAAGTACCCAGTGAACGGCTCGTTTAGCTTTATATATTGTTCCGGGTGGGCGTTGTATTGGTTTTTCGGAAGTGTTAGACCTGTAAGAGAAAAATTTAAATCTTTGGGAAAGGCCATGGGATGTAGAAATATTTTTTTCACATTTTATTTCCTTGTAAAAACAGGTAAATCAATAGGGTTTTTCGTACGGATAAGTACCCAGTGAACGGTTCGTTTAGCTTTATATATTGGTCCGGGTGGGTGTTGTATTGGTTTTTCGGAAGTGTTAGCCCTGTAAGAGAAAAATGTAAATGGATGGGAAAGGCCATGGGATGTAGAAATATTTTTTTCACATTTTATTTCCTTGTAAAAACAGGTAAATCAATAGGGATTTTCGTACGGATAAGTACCCAGTGAACGGTTCGTTTAGCTTTATATATTGTTCCGGGTGGGCGTTGTATTGGTTTTTCGGAAGTGTTAGACCTGTAAGAGAAAAATTTAAATGGTTGGGAAAGGCCATGGGATGTAGAAATATTTTGTTCACATTTTATTTCCTTGTAAAAAAGGTAAATCAATAGGGTTTTTCGTACGGATAAGTACCCAGTGAACGGTTCGTTTAGCTTTATATATTGGTCCGGGTGGGCGTTGTATTGGTTTTTCGGAAGTGTTAGCCCTGTAAGAGAAAAATTTAAATGGTTGGGAAAGGCCATGGGATGTAGAAATATTTTTTCCACATTTTATTTCCTTGTAAAAACAGGTAAATCAATAGGGATTTTCGTACGGATACGTACCCAGTGAACGGTTCGTTTAGCTTTATATATTGGTCCGGGTGGGCGTTGTATTGGTTTTTCGGAAGTGATAGACCTGTAAGAGAAAAATTTAAATGGTTGGGAAAGGCCATGGGATGTAGAAATATTTTTTTCACATTTTATTTCCTTGTAAAAACAGGTAAATCAATAGGGATTTTCGTACGTATAAGTACCCAGTGAACGGCTCGTTTAGCTTTATATATTGTTCCGGGTGGGCGTTGTATTGGTTTTTCGGAAGTGTTAGCCCTGTAAGAGAAAAATTGAAATGGTTGGGAAAGGCCATGGGATGCAGAAATATTTTTTTCACATTTTATTTCCTTGTAAAATCAGGTAAATCAATAGGGATTTTCGTACGTATAAGTACCCAGTGAACGGCTCGTTTAGCTTTATATATTGTTCCTGGTGGGCGTTGTATTTGTTTTTCGGAAGTGTTAGCCCTGTAAGAGAAAAATTTAAATGGTTGGGAAAGGCCATGGGATGCAGAAATATTTTTTTCACATTTTATTTCCTTGTAAAAACAGGTAAATCAATAGGGATTTTCGTACGGATAAGTACCCAGTGAACGGTTCGTTTAGCTTTATATATTGATCCGGGTGGGCGTTGTATTGGTTTTTCGGAAGTGTTAGCCCTGTAAGAGAAAAATTTAAATGGTTGGGAAAGGCCATGGGATGTAGAAATATTTTTTTCACATTTTATTTCCTTGTAAAACCAGGTAAATCAATAGGGATTTTCGTACGTATAAGTACCCAGAGAACGGCTCGTTTAGCTTTATATATTGTTCCTGGTGGGCGTTGTATTTGTTTTTCGGAAGTGTTAGCCCTGTAAGAGAAAAATTTAAATGGTTGGGAAAGGCCATGGGATGTAGAAATGTTTTTTCACATTTTATTTCCTTGTAAAAACAGGTAAATCAATAGGGATTTTCGTACGGATAAGTACCCGGTGAACGGTTCGTTTAGCTTTATATACTGATCCGGGTGGGCGTTGTATTGGTTTTTCGGAAGTGTTAGACCTGTAATAGAAAAATTTAAATGGTTGGGAAAGGCCAAGGGATGTAGAAATATTTTTTTCACATTTTGTTTCCTTGTAAAAACAGGTAAATCAATAGGGATTTTCGTACGTATAAGTACCCAGTGAACGGCTCGTTTAGCTTTATATATTGTTCCGGGTGGGTGTTGTATTGGTTTTTCGGAAGTGATAGACCTGTAAGAGAAAAATTTAAATGGTTGGGAAAGGCCATGGGATGTAGAAATATTTTTTCACATTTTATTTCCTTGTCAAAACAGGTAAATGAATAGGGATTTTCGTACGGATAAGTACCCAGTGAACGGTTCGTTTAGCTTTATATATTGATCCGGGTGGGCGTTGTATTGGTTTTTCGGAAGTGTTAGACCTGTAAGAGAAAAATTTAAATGGTTGGGAAAGGCCATGGGATGTAGAAATATTTTTTCACATTTTATTTCCTTGTAAAAACAGGTAAATCAATAGGGATTTTCGTACGGATAAGTACCCAGTGAACGGCTCGTTTAGCTTTATATATTGTTCCTGGTGGGCGTTGTATTGGTTTTTCGGAAGTGATAGACCTGTAAGAGAAAAATTTAAATGGTTTGGAAAGGCCATGGGATGCAGAAATATTTTTTCACATTTTATTTCCTTGTAAAAACAGGTAAATCAATAGGGATTTTCGTACGTATAAGTACCCAGTGAACGGCTCGTTTAGCTTTATATATTGTTCCGGGTGGGCGTTGTATTGGTTTTTCGGAAGTGTTAGCCCTGTAAGAGAAAAATTTAAATGGTTGGGAAAGGCCATGGGATGCAGAAATATTTTTTTCACATTTTATTTCCTTGTAAAAACAGGTAAATCAATAGGGATTTTCGTACGTATAAGTACCCAGTGAACGGCTCGTTTAGCTTTATATATTGTTCCGGGTGGGCGTTGTATTGGTTTTTCGGAAGTGTTAGCCCTGTAAGAGAAAAATTTAAATGGTTGGGAAAGGCCATGGGATGCAGAAATATTTTTTTCACATTTTATTTCCTTGTAAAAACAGGTAAATCAATAGGGATTTTCGTACGTATAAGTACCCAGTGAACGGTTCGTTTAGCTTTATATATTGATCCGGGTGGGCGTTGTATTGGTTTTTCGGAAGTGTTAGACCTGTAAGAGAAAAATTTAAATGGTTGGGAAAGGCCATGGGATGTAGAAATATTTTTTTCACATTTTGTTTCCTTGTAAAAACAGGTAAATCAATAGGGATTTTCGTACGTATAAGTACCCAGTGAACGGCTCGTTTAGCTTTATATATTGTTCCTGGTGGGCGTTGTATTTGTTTTTCGGAAGTGTTAGCCCTGTAAGAGAAAAATTTAAATGGTTGGGAAAGGCCATGGGATGCAGAAATATTTTTTTCACATTTTATTTCCTTGTAAAAACAGGTAAATCAATAGGGATTTTCGTACGGATAAGTACCCAGTGAACGGTTCGTTTAGCTTTATATATTGATCCGGGTGGGCGTTGTATTGGTTTTTCGGAAGTGTTAGCCCTGTAAGAGAAAAATTTAAATGGTTGGGAAAGGCCATGGGATGTAGAAATATTTTTTTCACATTTTATTTCCTTGTAAAACCAGGTAAATCAATAGGGATTTTCGTACGTATAAGTACCCAGTGAACGGCTCGTTTAGCTTTATATATTGTTCCTGGTGGGCATTGTATTGGTTTTTCGGAAGTGATAGACCTGTAAGAGAAAAATTTAAATGGTTGGGAAAGGCCATGGGATGCAGAAATATTTTTTTCACATTTTATTTCCTTGTAAAAACAGGTAAATCAATAGGGATTTTCGTACGTATAAGTACCCAGTGAACGGCTCGTTTAGCTTTATATATTGTTCCGGGTGGGCGTTGTATTGGTTTTTCGGAAGTGTTAGCCCTGTAAGAGAAAAATTTAAATGGTTGGGAAAGGCCATGGGATGCAGAAATATTTTTTTCACATTTTATTTCCTTGTAAAAACAGGTAAATCAATAGGGATTTTCGTACGTATAAGTACCCAGTGAACGGTTCGTTTAGCTTTATATATTGTTCCGGGTGGGCGTTGTATTGGTTTTTCGGAAGTGTTAGACCTGTAAGAGAAAAATTTAAATCTTTGGGAAAGACCATGGGATGTAGAAATATTTTTTTCACATTTTATTTCCTTATAAAAACAGGTAAATCAATAGGGATTTTCGAACATATGAGTACCCAGTGAACGGTTCGTTTAGCTTTATATATTGGTCCGGGTGGGCGCTGTATTGGTTTTTCGGAAGTGTTAGCCCTGTAAGAGAAAAATTTAAATGGTTGGGAAAGGCCATGGGATGTAGAAATTTTTTTTTCACATTTTATTTCCTTGTAAAAACAGGTAAATCAATAGGGATTTTCGTACGTATGAGTACCCAGTGAACGGCTCGTTTAGCTTTATATATTGTTCCTGGTGGGCGTTGTATTGGTTTTTCGGAAGTGATAGACCTGTAAGAGAAAAATTTAAATGGTTGGGAAAGGCCATGGGATGCAGAAATATTTTTTCACATTTTATATCCTTGTAAAAACAGGTAAATCAATAGGGATTTTCGTACGTATAAGTACCCAGTGAACGGTTCATTTAGCTTTATATATTGTTCCGGGTGGGCGTTGTATTGGTTTTTCAGAAGTGTTAGCCGTGTAATAGAAAAATTTAAATGGTTGGGAAAGGCCATGGGATGTAGAAATATTTTTTTCACATTTTATTTCCTTGTAAAAACAGGTAAATGAATAGGGATTTTCGTACGTATAAGTACCCAGTGAACGGTTCGTTTAGCTTTATATAGTGTTCCGGGTGGGCGTTGTATTGGTTTTTTGGAAGTTTTAGACCTGTAAGAGGAAAATTTAAATGGTTGGGAAAGGCCATGGGATGTAGAACTATTTTTTTCACATTTTACTTCCTTGTAAAACCAGGTAAATCAATAGGGATTTTCGTACGGATAAGTACCCAGTGAACGGTTCGTTTAGCTTTATATATTGTTCCGGGTGGGCGTTTTATTGGTTTTTCGGAAGTGTTAGCCCTGTAAGAGAAAAATTTAAATGGTTGGGAAAGGACATGGGATGTAGAAATATTTTTTTCACATTTAATTTCCTTGTAGAAACAGGAAATTCAATAGGGATTTTCGTACGGATAAGTACCCAATGAACGGTTCGTTTAGCTTTATATATTGGTCCGGGTTGGCGTTGTATTGGTTTTTCGGAAGTGTTAGCCCTGTAAGAGAAAAATTTAAATGGTTGGGAAAGGCCATGGGATGTAGAAATATTTTTTTCACATTTTATTTCCTTGTAAAAACAGGTAAATCAATAGGGTTTTTCGTACGGATAAGTACCCAGTGAACGGTTCGTTTAGCTTTATATATTGGTCCGGGTGGGCGTTTTATTGGTTTTTCGGAAGTGTTAGCCCTGTAAGAGAAAAATTTAAATGGTTGGGAAAGGACATGGGATGTAGAAATATTTTTTTCACATTTAATTTCCTTGTAGAAACAGGTAAATCAATAGGGATTTTCGTACGGATAAGTACCCAGTGAACGGTTCGTTTAGCTTTATATATTGATCCGGGTGGGCGTTGTATTGGTTTTTCGGAAGTGTTAGCCCTGTAAGAGAAAAATTTAAATGGTTGGGTAAGGCCATGGGATGTAGAAATATTTTTTTCACATTTTATTTCCTTGTAAAAACAGGTAAATCAATAGGGATTTTCGTACGGATAAGTACCCAGTGAACGGCTCGTTTAGCTTTATATATTGGTCCGGGTGGGCGTTGTATTGGTTTTTCGGAAGTGTTAGCCCTGTAAGAGAAAAATTTAAATGGTTGGGAAAGGCCATGGGATGTAGAAATATTTTTTTCACATTTTATTTCCTTGTAAAAACAGGTACATCAATAGGGATTTTCGTACATATAAGTACCCAGTGAACGGCTCGTTTAGCTTTATATATTGTTCCGGGTGGGCGTTGTATTGGTTTTTCGGAAGTGATAGACCTGTAAGAGAAAAATTTAAATGGTTGGGAAAGGACATGGGATGTAGAAATATTTTTTTCACATTTAATTTCCTTATAGAATCAGGAAATTCAATAGGGATTTTCGTACGGATAAGTACCCAATGAACGGTTCGTTTAGCTTTATATATTGGTCCGGGTTGGCGTTGTATTGGTTTTTCGGAAGTGTTAGCCCTGTAAGAGAAAAATTTAAATGGTTGGGAAAGGCCATGGGATGTAGAAATATTTTTTTCACATTTTATTTCCTTGTAAAAACAGGTAAATCAATAGGGTTTTTCGTACGGATAAGTACCCAGTGAACGGTTCGTTTAGCTTTATATATTGGTCCGGGTGGGCGTTTTATTGGTTTTTCGGAAGTGTTAGCCCTGTAAGAGAAAAATTTAAATGGTTGGGAAAGGACATGGGATGTAGAAATATTTTTTTCACATTTAATTTCCTTGTAGAAACAGGTAAATCAATAGGGATTTTCGTACGGATAAGTACCCAGTGAACGGTTCGTTTAGCTTTATATATTGATCCGGGTGGGCGTTGTATTGGTTTTTCGGAAGTGTTAGCCTTGTAAGAGAAAAATTTAAATGGTTGGGTAAGGCCATGGGATGTAGAAATATTTTTTTCACATTTTATTTCCTTGTAAAAACAGGTAAATCAATAGGGATTTTCGTACGGATAAGTACCCAGTGAACGGCTCGTTTAGCTTTATATATTGGTCCGGGTGGGCGTTGTATTGGTTTTTCGGAAGTGTTAGCCCTGTAAGAGAAAAATTTTAATGGTTGGGAAAGGCCATGGGATGTAGAAATATTTTTTTCACATTTTATTTCCTTGTAAAAACAGGTACATCAATAGGGATTTTCGTACATATAAGTACCCAGTGAACGGCTCGTTTAGCTTTATATATTGTTCCGGGTGGGCGTTGTATTGGTTTTTCGGAAGTGATAAACCTGTAAGAGAAAAATTTAAATGGTTGGGAAAGGCCATGGGATGCAAAAATATTTTTTTCACATTTTATTTCCTTGTAAAAACAGGTAAATCAACAGGGATTTTCGTACGGATAAGTACCCAGTGAACGGTTCGTTTAGCTTTATATATTGATCCGGGTGGGCGTTGTATTGGTTTTTCGGAAGTGTTAGCCCTATAAGAGAAAAATTTAAATGGTTGGGAAAGGCCATGGGATGTAGAAATATTTTTTTCAAATTTTATTTCCTTGTAAAAACAGGTAAATCAATAGGGATTTTCGTACGGATAAGTACCCAGTGAACGGCTCGTTTAGCTTTATATATTGTTCCGGGTAGGCGTTGTATTGGTTTTTTGGAAGTTTTAGACCTGTAAGAGGAAAATTTAAATGGTTGGGAAAGGCCATGGGATGTAGAACTATTTTTTTCACATTTTACTTCCTTGTAAAACCAGGTAAATCAATAGGGATTTTCGTACGGATAAGTACCCAGTGAACGGTTCGTTTAGCTTTATATATTGTTCCGGGTGGGCGTTTTATTGGTTTTTCGGAAGTGTTAGCCCTGTAAGAGAAAAATTTAAATGGTTGGGAAAGGACATGGGATGTAGAAATATTTTTTTCACATTTAATTTCCTTGTAGAAACAGGAAATTCAATAGGGATTTTCGTACGGATAAGTACCCAATGAACGGTTCGTTTAGCTTTATATATTGGTCCGGGTTGGCGTTGTATTGGTTTTTCGGAAGTGTTAGCCCTGTAAGAGAAAAATTTAAATGGTTGGGAAAGGCCATGGGATGTAGAAATATTTTTTTCACATTTTATTTCCTTGTAAAAACAGGTAAATCAATAGGGTTTTTCGTACGGATAAGTACCCAGTGAACTGTTCGTTTAGCTTTATATATTGGTCCGGGTGGGCGTTTTATTGGTTTTTCGGAAGTGTTAGCCCTGTAAGAGAAAAATTTAAATGGTTGGGAAAGGACATGGGATGTAGAAATATTTTTTTCACATTTAATTTCCTTGTAGAAACAGGTAAATCAATAGGGATTTTCGTACGGATAAGTACCCAGTGAACGGTTCGTGTAGCTTTATATATTGATCCGGGTGGGCGTTGTATTGGTTTTTCGGAAGTGTTAGCCCTGTAAGAGAAAAATTTAAATGGTTGGGAAAGGCCATGGGATGTAGAAATATTTTTTTCACATTTTATTTCCTTGTAAAAACAGGTACATCAATAGGGATTTTCGTACATATAAGTACCCAGTGAACGGCTCGTTTAGCTTTATATATTGTTCCGGGTGGGCGTTGTATTGGTTTTTCGGAAGTGATAGACCTGTAAGAGAAAAATTTAAATGGTTGGGAAAGGCCATGGGATGCAAAAATATTTTTTTCACATTTTATTTCCTTGTAAAAACAGGTAAATCAACAGGGATTTTCGTACGGATAAGTACCCAGTGAACGGTTCGTTTAGCTTTATATATTGATCCGGGTGGGCGTTGTATTGGTTTTTCGGAAGTGTTAGCCCTATAAGAGAAAAATTTAAATGGTTGGGAAAGGCCATGGGATGTAGAAATATTTTTTTCAAATTTTATTTCCTTGTAAAAACAGGTAAATCAATAGGGATTTTCGTACGGATAAGTACCCAGTGAACGGCTCGTTTAGCTTTATATATTGTTCCGGATGGGCGTTGTATTGGTTTTTCGGAAGTGATAGACCTGTAAGAGAACAATTTAAATGGTTGGGAAAGGCCATGGGATGCAGAAATATTTTTTTCACATTTTATTTCCTTGTAAAAACAGGTAAATCAATAGGGATTTTCGTACGTATAAGTACCCAGTGAACGGCTCGTTTAGCTTTATATATTGGTCCGGGTGGGCGTTGTATTGGTTTTTTGGAAGTGATAGCCCTGTAAGAGAAAAATTTAAATGGTTGGGAAAGGACATGGGATGTAGAAATATTTTTTTCACATTTTATTTCCTTGTAGAAACAGGTAAATCAATAGGGATTTTCGTACGGATAAGTACCCAGTGAACGGTTCGTTTAGCTTTATATATTGATCCGGGTGGGCGTTGTATTGGTTTTTCGGAAGTGTTAGCCCTGTAAGAGAAAAATTTAAATGGTTGGGAAAGGCCATGGGATGTAGAAATATTTTTTTCACATTTTATTTCCTTGTAAATACAGGTAAATAAATAGGGATTTTCGTACGGATACGTACCCAGTGAACGGTTCGTTTAGCTTTATATATTGTTCCGGGTGGGCGTTGTATTGGTTTTTCGGAAGTGTTAGCCCTGTAAGAGAAAAATTTAAATGGTTGGGAAAGGCCATGGGATGTAGAAATATTTTTTTCACATTTTATTTCCTTGTAAAAACAGGTAAATCAATAGGGTTTTTCGTACGGATAAGTACCCAGTGAACGGTTCGTTTAGCTTTATATATTGGTCCGGGTGGGCGTTTTATTGGTTTTTCAGAAGTGTTAGCCCTGTAAGAGAAAAATTTAAAGGGTTGGGAAAGGACATGGGATGTAGAAATATTTTTTTCACATTTAATTTCCTTGTAGAAACAGGTAAATCAATAGGGATTTTCGTACGGATAAGTACCCAGTGAACGGTTCGTTTAGCTTTATATATTGATCCGGGTGGGCGTTGTATTGGTTTTTCGGAAGTGTTAGCCCTGTAAGAGAAAAATTTAAATGGTTGGGTAAGGCCATGGGATGTAGAAATATTTTTTTCACATTTTATTTCCTTGTAAAAACAGGTAAATCAATAGGGATTTTCGTACGGATAAGTACCCAGTGAACGGCTCGTTTAGCTTTATATATTGGTCCGGGTGGGCGTTGTATTGGTTTTTCGGAAGTGTTAGCCCTGTAAGAGAAAAATTTAAATGGTTGGGAAAGGCCATGGGATGTAGAAATATTTTTTTCACATTTTATTTCCTTGTAAAAACAGGTACATCAATAGGGATTTTCGTACGTATAAGTACCCAGTGAACGGCTCGTTTAGCTTTATATATTGTTCCGGGTGGGCGTTGTATTGGTTTTTCGGAAGTGATAGACCTGTAAGAGAAAAATTTAAATGGTTGGGAAAGGCCATGGGATGCAAAAATATTTTTTTCACATTTTATTTCCTTGTAAAAACAGGTAAATCAACAGGGATTTTCGTACGGATAAGTACCCAGTGAACGGTTCGTTTAGCTTTATATATTGATCCGGGTGGGCGTTGTATTGGTTTTTCGGAAGTGTTAGCCCTATAAGAGAAAAATTTAAATGGTTGGGAAAGGCCATGGGATGTAGAAATATTTTTTTCAAATTTTATTTCCTTGTAAAAACAGGTAAATCAATAGGGATTTTCGTACGGATAAGTACCCAGTGAACGGCTCGTTTAGCTTTATATATTGTTCCGGATGGGCGTTGTATTGGTTTTTCGGAAGTGATAGACCTGTAAGAGAACAATTTAAATGGTTGGGAAAGGCCATGGGATGCAGAAATATTTTTTTCACATTTTATTTCCTTGTAAAAACAGGTAAATCAATAGGGATTTTCGTACGTATAAGTACCCAGTGAACGGCTCGTTTAGCTTTATATATTGGTCCGGGTGGGCGTTGTATTGGTTTTTTGGAAGTGATAGCCCTGTAAGAGAAAAATTTAAATGGTTGGGAAAGGACATGGGATGTAGAAATATTTTTTTCACATTTTATTTCCTTGTAGAAACAGGTAAATCAATAGGGATTTTCGTACGGATAAGTACCCAGTGAACGGTTCGTTTAGCTTTATATATTGATCCGGGTGGGCGTTGTATTGGTTTTTCGGAAGTGTTAGCCCTGTAAGAGAAAAATTTAAATGGATGGGAAAGGCCATGGGATGTAGAAATATTTTTTTCACATTTTATTTCCTTGTAAAAACAGGTAAATAAATAGGGATTTTCGTACGGATACGTACCCAGTGAACGGTTCGTTTAGCTTTATATATTGTTCCGGGTGGGCGTTGTATTGGTTTTTCGGAAGTGTTAGACCTGTAAGAGAAAAATTTAAATGGTTGGGAAAGGCCATGGTATGTAGAAATATTATTTTCACATTTTATTTCCTTGTAAAAACAGGTAAATCAATAGGGATTTTTGCACGGATAAGTACCCAGTGAACGGTTCGTTTAGCTTTATATATTGTTCCAGGTGGGCGTTGTATTGGTTTTTCGGAAGTGTTAGACCTGTAAGAGAAAAATTTAAATGGTTGGGAAAGGCCATGGGATGTAGAAATATTTTTTTCTCATTTTATTTCCTTGTAAAAACAGGTAAATCTATAGGGATTTTCGTACGGATAAGTACCCAGTGAACGGTTCGTTTAGCTTTATATATTGTTCCGGGTGGGCGTTGTATTGGTTTTTCGGAAGTGTTAGACATCTAAGAGAAAAATTTAAATGGTTGGGAAAGGCCATGGGATGTAGAAATATTTTTTTCACATTTTATTTCCTTGTAAAAACAGGTAAATCAATAGGGATTTTCGTACGTATAAGTACCCAGTGAACGGTTCGTTTAGCTTTATATATTGTTCCGGGTGGGCGTTGTATTGGTTTTTCAGAAGTGTTAGCCCTGTAAGAGAAAAATTTAAATGGTTGGGAAAGGCCATGGGATGTAGAAATATTTTTTTCACATTTTATTTCCTTGTAAAAACAGGTAAATCAATAGGGATTTTCGTACGTATAAGTACCCAGTGAACGGTTCGTTTAGCTTTATGTAGTGTTCCGGGTGGGCGTTGTATTGGTTTTTCAGAAGTGTTAGACTTGTAAGAGAAAAATTTAAATGGTTGGGAAAGGCCATGGGATGTAGAAATATTGTTTTCACATTTTATTTCCTTTTAAAAACAAGTAAATCAATGGGGATTTTTGTACGGATAAGTACCCAGTGAACGGTTCGTTTAGCTTTATATATTGTTCCGGGTGGGCGTTGTATTGGTTTTTTGGAAGTTTTAGACCTGTAAGAGAAAAATTTAACCGGTTGGGAAAGGCCATGGGATGTAGAAATATTTTTTTCACATTTTACTTCCTTGTAAAACCAGGTAAATCAATAGGGATTTTCGTACGGATAAGTACCCAGTGAACGGTTCGTTTAGCTTTATATATTGTTCCGGGTGGGCGTTGTATTGGTTTTTCGGAAGTGTTAGACTTGTAAGAGAAAAAATTAAATGGTTGGGAAAGGCCATGGGATGTAGAAATATTTTTTTTCACATTTTATTTCCTTGTAAAAACAGGTAAATCAATAGGGTTTTTCGTACGGATAAGTACCCAGTGAACGGTTCATTTAGCTTTATATATTGGTCCGGGTGGGCGTTTTATTGTTTTTCGGAAGTGTTAGCCCTGTAAGAGAAAAATTTTAATGGTTGGGAAATGACATGGGATGTAGAAATATTTTTTTCACATTTAATTTCCTTGTAGAAACAGGTAAATCTATAGGGATTTTCGTACGGATAAGTACCCAGTGAACGGTTCGTTTAGCTTTATATATTGTTCCGGGTGGGCGTTGTATTGGTTTTTCGGAAGTGTTAGACTTGTAAGAGAAAAATTTAAATGGTTGGGAAAGGCCATGGGATGTAGAAATATTTTTTTCACATTTTATTTCCTTGTAAAAACAGGTAAATCAATAGGGATTTTCGTACGTATAAGTACCCAGTGAACAGTTCGTTTAGCTTTATATATTGTTCCAGGTGGGCGTTGTATTGGTTTTTCAGAAGTGTTAGCCCTGTAATAGAAAAATTTAAATGGTTGGGAAAGGCCATGGGATGTAGAAATATTTTTTTCACAGTTTATTTCCTTGTAAAAACAGGTAAATCAATAGGGATTTTCGTACGTATAAGTACCCAGTGAACGGTTCGTTTAGCTTTATATAGTGTTCCGGGTGGGCGTTGTATTGGTTTTTCAGAAGTGTTAGACTTGTAAGAGAAAAATTTAAATGGTTGGGAAAGGCCATTGGATGTAGAAATATTGTTTTCACATTTTATTTCCTTTTAAAAACAAGTAAATCAATGGGGATTTTTGTACGGATAAGTACCCAGTGAACAGTTCGTTTAGCTTTATATATTGTTCCGGGTGGGCTTTGTATTGGTTTTTTGGAAGTTTTAGACCTGTAAGAGAAAAATTTAACCGGTTGGGAAAGGCCATGTGATGTAGAAATATTTTTTTCACATTTTACTTCCTTGTAAAACCAGGTAAATCAATAGGGATTTTCGTACGGATAAGTACCCAGTGAACGGTTCGTTTAGCTTTATATATTGTTCCGGGTGGGCGTTGTATTGGTTTTTCGGAAGTGTTAGACTTGTAAGAGAAAAATTTAAATGGTTGGGAAAGGCCATGGGATGTAGAAATAATTTTTTTCACATTTAATTTCCTTGTAGAAACAGGAAAATCAATAGGGATTTTCGTACGGATAAGTACCCAATGAACGGTTCGTTTAGCTTTATATATTGGTCCGGGTGGGCGTTGTATTGGTTTTTCGGAAGTGTTAGCCCTGTAAGAGAAAAATTTAAATGGTTGGGAAAGGCCATGGGATGTAGAAATATTTTTTTCACATTTAATTTCCTTGTAAAAACAGGTAAATCTATAGGGTTTTTCGTACGGATATGTACCCAGTGAATGGTTCGTTTAGCTTTATATATTGGTCCGGGTGGGCATTTTATTGGTTTTTCGGAAGTGTTAGCCCTGTAAGAGAAAAATTTAAATGGTTGGGAAAGGACATGGGATGTAGAAATATTTTTTTCACATTTTATTTCCTTGTAAAAACAGGTAAATCAATAGGGATTTTCGTACGGATAAGTACCCAGTGAACGGCTCGTTTAGCTTTATATATTGGTCCGGGTGGGCGTTGTATTGGTTTTTCGGAAGTGTTAGCCCTGTAAGAGAAAAATTTAAATGTTTGGGAACGGCCATGGGATGTAGAAATATTTTTTTCACAATTTATTTCCTTGTAAAAACAGGTAAATCAATAGGGATTTTCGTACGGATAACTACCCAGTGAACGGTTCGTTTAGCTTTATATATTGATCCGGGTGGGCGTTGTATTGGTTTTTCGGAAGTGTTAGCCCTGTAAGAGAAAAATTTAAATGGTTGGGAAAGGCCATGGGATGTAGAAATATTTTTTTCACATTTTATTTCCTTGTAAAAACAGGTAAATCAATAGGGATTTTCGTACATATAAGTACCCAGTGAACGGTTCGTTTAGCTTTATATATTGTTCCGGGTGGGCGTTGTATTGGTTTTTTGGAAGTGTTAGCCCTGTAAGAGAAAAATTTAAATGGTTCGGAAAGGACATGGGATGTAGAAATATTTTTTTCACATTTGATTTCCTTGTAAAAACAGGTAAATCAATAGGGATTTTTGTACGGATAAGTACCCAATGAACGGTTCGTTTAGCTTTATATATTGGTCCGGGTGGGCGTTGTATTGGTTTTTCGGAAGTGTTAGCCCTGTAAGAGAAAAATTTAAATGGTTGGGAAAGGCCATGGGATGTAGAAATATTTTTTTCACATTTTATTTCCTTGTAAAAACAGGTAAATCAATAGGGATTTTCGTACGTATAAGTACCCAGTGAACGGCTCGTTTAGCTTTATATATTGTTCCGGGTGGGCGTTGTATTGGTTTTTCGGAAGTGATAGACCTGTAAGAGAAAAATTTAAATGGTTGGGAAAGGCCATGGGATGCAGAAATATTTTTTTCACATTTTATTTCCTTGTAAAAACAGGTAAATCAACAGGGATTTTCGTACGGATAAGTACCCAGTGAACGGTTCGTTTAGCTTTATATATTGATCCGGGTGGGCGTTTTATTGGTTTTTCGGAAGTGTTAGCCCTGTAAGAGAAAAATTTAAATGGTTGGGAAAGGCCATGGGATGTAGAAATATTTTTTTCACATTTTATTTCCTTGTAAAAACAGGTAAATCAATAGGGATTTTCGTACGGATAAGTACCCAGTGAACGGCTCGTTTAGCTTTATATATTGTTCCGGATGGGCGTTGTATTGGTTTTTCGGAAGCGATAGACCTGTAAGAGAACAATTTAAATGGTTGGGAAATGCCATGGGATGTAGAAATATTTTTTTCACATTTTATTTCCTTGTAAAAACAGGTAAATCAATAGGGATTTTCGTACGTATAAGTACCCAGTGAACGGCTCGTTTAGCTTTATATATTGGTCCGGGTGGGCGTTGTATTGGTTTTTCGGAAGTGTTAGCCCTGTAAGTGAAAAATTTAAATGGTTGGGAAAGGCCATGGGATGTAGAAATATTTTTTTCACATTTTACTTCCTTGTAAAACCAGGTAAATCAATAGGGATTTTCGTACGGATAAGTACCCAGTGAACGGTTCGTTTAGCTTTATATATTGTTCCGGGTGGGCGTTGTATTGGTTTTTCGGAAGTGTTAGACTTGTAAGAGAAAAATTTAAATGGTTGGGAAAGGCCATGGGATGTAGAAATAATTTTTTTCACATTTAATTTCCTTGTAGAAACAGGAAAATCAATAGGGATTTTCGTACGGATAAGTACCCAATGAACGGTTCGTTTAGCTTTATATATTGGTCCGGGTGGGCGTTGTATTGGTTTTTCGGAAGTGTTAGCCCTGTAAGAGAAAAATTTAAATGGTTGGGAAAGGCCATGGGATGTAGAAATAATTTTTTTCACATTTAATTTCCTTGTAGAAACAGGAAAATCAATAGGGATTTTCGTACGGATAAGTACCCAATGAACGGTTCGTTTAGCTTTATATATTGGTCCGGGTGGGCGTTGTATTGGTTTTTCGGAAGTGTTAGCCCTGTAAGAGAAAAATTTAAATGGTTGGGAAAGGCCATGGGATGTAGAAATATTTTTTTCACATTTTATTTCCTTGTAAAAACAGGTAAATCAATAGGGTTTTTCGTACGGATAAGTACCCAGTGAACGGTTCGTTTAGCTTTATATATTGGTCCGGGTGGGCGTTTTATTGGTTTTTCGGAAGTGTTAGCCCTGTAAGAGAAAAATTTAAATGGTTGGGAAAGGCCATGGTATGTAGAAATATTTTTTTCACATTTTATTTCCTTGTAAAAACAGGTAAATAAATAGGGATTTTCGTACGGATACGTACCCAGTGAACGGTTCGTTTAGCTTTATATATTGGTCCGGGTGGGCGTTGTATTGGTTTTTCGGAAGTGTTAGACCTGTAAGAGAAAAATTTAAATGGTTGGGAAAGGCCATGGGATGTAGAAATATTTTTTTCTCATTTTATTTCCTTGTAAAAACAGGTAAATCTATAGGGATTTTCGTACGGATAAGTACCCAGTGAACGGTTCGTTTAGCTTTATATATTGTTCCGGGTGGGCGTTGTATTGGTTTTTCGGAAGTGTTAGACTTGTAAGAGAAAAATTTAAATGGTTGGGAAAGGCCATGGGATGTAGAAATATTTTTTTCACATTTTATTTCCTTGTAAAAACAGGTAAATCAATAGGGATTTTCGTACGTATAAGTACCCAGTGAACGGTTCGTTTAGCTTTATATATTGTTCCGGGTGGGCGTTGTATTGGTTTTTCGGAAGTGTTAGACCTGTAAGAGAAAAATTTAAATGGTTGGGAAAGGCCATGGGATGTAGAAATATTTTTTTCTCATTTTATTTCCTTGTAAAAACAGGTAAATCTATAGGGATTTTCGTACGGATAAGTACCCAGTGAACGGTTCGTTTAGCTTTATATATTGTTCCGGGTGGGCGTTGTATTGGTTTTTCGGAAGTGTTAGACTTGTAAGAGAAAAATTTAAATGGTTGGGAAAGGCCATGGGATGTAGAAATATTTTTTTCACATTTTATTTCCTTGTAAAAACAGGTAAATCAATAGGGATTTTCGTACGTATAAGTACCCAGTGAACGGTTCGTTTAGCTTTATATATTGTTCCGGGTGGGCGTTGTATTGGTTTTTCAGAAGTATTAGCCCTGTAAGAGAAAAATTTAAATGGTTGGGAAAGGCCATGGGATGTAGAAATATTTTTTTCACATTTTATTTCCTTGTAAAAACAGGTAAATCAATAGGGATTTTCGTACGTATAAGTACCCAGTGAACGGTTCGTTTAGCTTTATGTAGTGTTCCGGGTGGGCGTTGTATTGGTTTTTCAGAAGTGTTAGACTTGTAAGAGAAAAATTTAAATGGTTGGGAAAGGCCATGGGATGTAGAAATATTGTTTTCACATTTTATTTCCTTTTAAAAACAAGTAAATCAATGGGGATTTTTGTACGGATAAGTACCCAGTGAACGGTTCGTTTAGCTTTATATATTGTTCCGGGTGGGCGTTGTATTGGTTTTTTGGAAGTTTTAGACCTGTAAGAGAAAAATTTAACCGGTTGGGAAAGGCCATGGGATGTAGAAATATTTTTTTCACATTTTACTTCCTTGTAAAACCAGGTAAATCAATAGGGATTTTCGTACGGATAAGTACCCAGTGAACGGTTTGTTTAGCTTTATATATTGTTCCGGGTGGGCGTTGTATTGGTTTTTCGGAAGTGTTAGACTTGTAAGAGAAAAAATTAAATGGTTGGGAAAGGCCATGGGATGTAGAAATATTTTTTTTCACATTTTATTTCCTTGTAAAAACAGGTAAATCAATAGGGTTTTTCGTACGGATAAGTACCCAGTGAACGGTTCGTTTAGCTTTATATATTGGTCCGGGTGGGTGTTTTATTGGTTTTTCAGAAGTGTTAGCCCTGTAAGAGAAAAATTTTAATGGTTGGGAAATGACATGGGATGTAGAAATATTTTTTTCACATTTAATTTCCTTGTAGAAACAGGTAAATCTATAGGGATTTTCGTACGGATAAGTACCCAGTGAACGGTTCGTTTAGCTTTATATATTGTTCCGGGTGGGCGTTGTATTGGTTTTTCGGAAGTGTTAGACTTGTAAGAGAAAAATTTAAATGGTTGGGAAAGGCCATGGGATGTAGAAATATTTTTTTCACATTTTATTTCCTTGTAAAAACAGGTAAATCAATAGGGATTTTCGTACGTATAAGTACCCAGTGAACGGTTCGTTTAGCTTTATATATTGTTCCGGGTGGGCGTTGTATTGGTTTTTCAGAAGTGTTAGCCCTGTAATAGAAAAATTTAAATGGTTGGGAAAGGCCATGGGATGTAGAAATATTTTTTTCACAGTTTATTTCCTTGTAAAAACAGGTAAATCAATAGGGTTTTTCGTACGGATAAGTACCCAGTGAATGGTTCCTTTAGCTTTATATATTGGTCCGGGTGGGCATTTTATTGGTTTTTCGGAAGTGTTAGCCCTGTAAGAGAAAAATTTAAATGGTTGGGAAAGGACATGGGATGTAGAAATATTTTTTCACATTTTATTTCCTTGTAAAAACAGGTAAATCAATAGGGATTTTCGTACGGATAAGTACCCAGTGAACGGCTCGTTTAGCTTTATATATTGGTCCGGGTGGGCGTTGTATTGGTTTTTCGTAAGTGTTAGCCCTGTAAGAGAAAAATTTAGATGGTTGGGAACGGCCATGGGATGTAGAAATATTTTTTTCACATTTTATTTCCTTGTAAAAACAGGTAAATCAATAGGGATTTTTGTACGGATAACTACCCAGTGAACGGTTCGTTTAGCTTTATATATTGATCCGGGTGGGCGTTGTATTGGTTTTTCGGAAGTGTTAGCCCTGTAAGAGAAAAATTTAAATGGTTGGGAAAGGCCATGGGATATAGAAATATTTTTTTCACATTTTATTTCCTTGTAAAAACAGGTAAATCAATAGGGATTTTCGTACATATAAGTACCCAGTGAACGGTTCGTTTAGCTTTATATATTGTTCCGGGTGGGCGTTGTATTGGTTTTTTGGAAGTGTTAGCCCTGTAAGAGAAAAATTTAAATGGTTGGGAAAGGACATGGGATGTAGAAATATTTTTTTCACATTTTATTTCCTTGTAAAAACAGGTAAATCAATAGGGATTTTCGTACGGATAAGTACCCAATGAACGGTTCGTTTAGCTTTATATATTGGTCCGGGTGGGCGTTGTATTGGTTTTTCGGAAGTGTTAGCCCTGTAAGAGAAAAATTTAAATGGTTGGGAAAGGCCATGGGATGTAGAAATATTTTTTTCACATTTTATTTCCTTGTAAAAACAGGTAAATCAATAGGGATTTTCGTACGGATAAGTACCCAGTGAACGGCTCGTTTAGCTTTATATATTGTTCCGGATGGGCGTTGTATTGGTTTTTCGGAAGCGATAGACCTGTAAGAGAACAATTTAAATGGTTGGGAAATGCCATGGGATGTAGAAATATTTTTTTCACATTTTATTTCCTTGTAAAAACAGGTAAATCAATAGGGATTTTCGTACGTATAAGTACCCAGTGAACGGCTCGTTTAGCTTTATATATTGGTCCGGGTGGGCGTTGTATTGGTTTTTCGGAAGTGTTAGCCCTGTAAGAGAAAAATTTAAATGGTTGGGAAAGGCCATGGGATGTAGAAATATTTTTTTCACATTTTATTTCCTTGTAAAAACTGGTAAATCAATAGGGTTTTTCGTACGGATAAGTACCCAGTGAACGGTTCGTTTAGCTTTATATAGCTCTCGTTTAGCTCTCGCAATTTGTTGTTGGCCCCACCCATCAAGCAGGCCACACCCTGGACCTTATTTTCGGCGTAGGTTTGGATGTGGATCTGGTCACAACAACAGCCGTGCCATGGTCAGACCACTATGCTCTAAAGGCTCGGCTAAGGCTTCCACCACCTCCTCAGTTGGGCGCCGAGCAAATTTTAGCTCGCCCGCGGAGACTTATGGATCCAATAGGATTCCTGAACGCTCTGCGGGAACCAATGCCTCCCGGCACTTCTCTCAATGGCCTGGTCAGTGACTGGCATGACAGACTGCTGACTGCCATTGATGAGATAGCTCCCCGACGCCCTCTCCGGCTCCGTCTCAAGCGAGCTCCCTGGTACACCGAGGAGCTTCGCGACAAGAAACGGGAACTGAGACGGCTAGAGCGAGTTTGGAGGAAGACTCGTGACGAAGCCTCGAGAACATCTTATAGAATGCAGATGAAAGCCTATGAGATGGCGGTGAAGTCAGTAAAACGCAATTTTTACTCGGCTACCATCGCATCTGCAGACTCACGCCCAGCTCAATTGTTTAAGGTAGTTCGATCTCTCACTGCCCTGATTGAAGGGCAACAAAACAATAGCCAATTGGACATCAGCTGTGAGGCATTTGCGAGTCATTTTGCGGACAAAATCTCGACACTCCGCCACGACCTCCCCCCAACCTTAGATACAAAAAGTGAACTAGAGGCCCCTTGGCCGTCTTTGGAGAAAACTATGAGTAACTTCAGACGACTCACGCTGACCGAAGTGGACAGGATTCTAGCGACAACAAGACCAACTACATGCCCACTAGATCCTTGCCCATCCTGGCTCTTGAAAACAGCTGGCATAAAGATAATGGGCCCCCTCCGGGAGATAATCAACCTATCTCTAACAACAGGAGAATTCCCGGAGGGTTTGAAAGAGGCTGTGGTACGTCCACTGTTGAAAAAAACATCTCTAAACCCACAAGAGCCTAACAACTACAGGCCCGTGTCTCACTTAGCGTTTCTGGGCAAGATGATAGAAAGGGCAGTCGCAAACCAACTGACAGAATACCTGGAAGAAGCTTCGGTCCTAGACCCATCTCAGTCTGGCTTCCGGCCTGGCCATGGGGTAGAGACAGCGCTAATCGCCCTGACGGACGACCTCCGTCGCCAGTTGGATCGAGGCGGGTCGGCACTGCTGATATTATTAGACCTCTCAGCAGCGTTCGACACAGTCGATCACGAGCTTCTAGCTCGCCGCCTCATCGATGCTGGAATACAAGGGACAGCCCTTCAATGGCTGATCTCCTTCCTCCAGGGTCGTGGACAGAGGGTTGCAATAGGAGAGAAAACATCAGGCCGCCGGCAACTTACTTGTGGAGTCCCACAAGGAGCGGTCCTCTCTCCTATCCTATTCAACATCTTCATGCGCCCTCTCGCACAGCTGGTACGGACGTTCGGGCTGGGTTGCCATCAATATGCAGATGACACCCAGCTCTTCCTCCTGATGGATGGCCGCCCTGACTCTCCCCCAGAAGCATTAGCCAGCTGCCTGGAAGCAGTGACGAGATGGCTCAAGCAGAGTCGTCTGAAGCTCAATCCTTTAAAGACGGAGGTCCTGTGGCTAGGTAGGAAGGGCCCTTGCGAGGAAGCGCGCCTGCCTACCCTGGATGGCGTGCAGCTCTCCACGGCTCATGCCGCCAGGAACCTAGGCGTGATTCTGGACGCCTCCCTCACAATGGAGGCCCAGATCACAAAGGTAGCGCGGCTGGCATTCTACCATCTCCGCCAAGCCAAACTACTAGCGCCCTACCTGGCCCCGGAACACCTAGCCACAGTGATCCATGCGACGGTCACCTCTAGACTAGACTTTTGTAACTCGCTCTACGCAGGCCTGCCCTTAGCCCTGACCCGGAAACTACAACTAGTTCAAAATGCAGCAGCCAGGATCCTCACGGCAACACCGTGGAGGTCCCATATCCGGCCTATTCTTCATCAGCTGCAATGGCTACCAGTTGAATTCCGGATCAGACTAAAGGTTCTGGTAATTACCTTCAAGGCCATACGCGGTCAGGGCCCAGTGTACCTGAGGGACCGCCTCCCCGCCTATGCCCCCAAAAGAGCTCTACGCTCTACTGCCTCAAATCAGCTAAGGATCCCTGGCCCTAAAGAAGTCCGTCTGGTCTCGACCAGGGCCAGAGCATTCTCTGTTCTGGCCCCTACCTGGTGGAACGAGCTCCCAGAAGAGATCAGGGCCCTGACGGAGCTTAAACAGTTCCGCAGGGCCTGCAAGAAGGAGCTCCTCCATCAGGCATTTGGCCGAGACCAGACGTAATCAACAGCGACCAAGGGCCCCTGCTCCCCCCCCCACCCCCCCTCAGAATTCAATCAATGAACCACCCCTCTCAGAATCCCATCAACAAGCCCTGGACCTGTTTGTATCACAACTGTTTACTGTTATACTGTGTTGTGTTTGGTTGCAATTGTTGGTTATTGATGTATATGTTTTACAGACTGTTTTATGTAAGGTTCCTTGTTATAATGTAAACCGCCCTGAGCCTCCGGGGAGGGCGGTATAGAAGTATGATAAATAATAATAATAATAATAATATTGGTCCGGGTGGGCGTTTTATTGGTTTTTCGGAAGTGTTAGCCCTCTAAGGGAAAAATTTAAATGGTTGGGAAAGGCCATGGGATGTAGAAATATTTTTTTCACATTTAATTTCCTTGTAGAAACAGGTAAATCTATAGGGATTTTCGTACGGATAAGTACCCAGTGAACGGTTCGTTTAGCTTTATATATTGTTCCGGGTGGGCGTTGTATTGGTTTTTCAGAAGTGTTAGCCCTGTAATAGAAAAATTTAAATGGTTGGGAAAGGCCATGGGATGTAGAAATATTTTTTTCACAATTTATTTCCTTGTAAAAACAGGTAAATCAATAGGGATTTTCGTACGTATAAGTACCCAGTGAACGGTCCGTTTAGCTTTATATAGTGTTCCGGGTGGGCGTTGTATTGGTTTTTCAGAAGTGTTAGACTTGTAAGAGAAAAATTTAAATGGTTGGGAAAGGCCATGGGATGTAGAAATATTGTTTTCACATTTTATTTCCTTTTAAAAACAAGTAAATCAATGGGGATTTTTGTACGGATAAGTACCCAGTGAACAGTTCGTTTAGCTTTATATATTGTTCCGGGTGGGCGTTGTATTGGTTTTTTGGAAGTTTTAGACCTGTAAGAGAAAAATTTAACCGGTTGGGAAAGGCCATGGGATGTAGAAATATTTTTTTCACATTTTACTTCCTTGTAAAACCAGGTAAATCAATAGGGATTGTCGTACGGATAAGTACCCAGTGAACGGTTCGTTTAGCTTTATATATTGTTCCGGGTGGCCTTGTATTGGTTTTTCGGAAGTGTTAGACTTGTAAGAGAAAAATTTAAATGGTTGGGAAAGGCCATGGGATGTAGAAATAATTTTTTTCACATTTAATTTCCTTGTAGAAACAGGAAAATCAATAGGGATTTTCATACAGATAAGTACCCAATGAACGGTTCGTTTAGCTTTATATATTGGTCCGGGTGGGCGTTGTATTGGTTTTTCGGAAGTGTTAGCCCTGTAAGAGAAAAATTTAAATGGTTGGGAAAGGCCATGGGATGTAGAAATATTTTTTTCACATTTAAGTTCCTTGTAAAAACTGGTAAATCAATAGGGATTTTCGTACGGATAACTACCCAGTAAACGGTTCGTTTAGCTTTATATATTGATCCGGGTGGGCGTTGTATTGGTTTTTCGGAAGTGTTAGCCCTGTAAGAGAAAAATTTAAATGGTTGGGAAGGGCCATGGGATGTAGAAATATTGTTTTCACATTTTATTTCCTTTTAAAAACAAGTAAATCAATGGGGATTTTTGTACGGATAAGTACCCAGTGAACAGTTCGTTTAGCTTTATATATTGTTCCGGGTGGGCGTTGTATTGGTTTTTTGGAAGTTTTAGACCTGTAAGAGAAAAATTTAACCGGTTGGGAAAGGCCATGGGATGTAGAAATATTTTTTTCACATTTTACTTCCTTGTAAAACCAGGTAAATCAATAGGGATTTTCGTACGGATAAGTACCCAGTGAACGGTTCGTTTAGCTTTATATATTGTTCCGGGTGGGAGTTGTATTGGTTTTTCGGAAGTGTTAGACTTGTAAGAGAAAAATTTAAATGGTTGGGAAAGGCCATGGGATGTAGAAATAATTTTTTTCACATTTAATTTCCTTGTAGAAACAGGAAAATCAATAGGGATTTTCATACGGATAAGTACCCAATGAACGGTTCGTTTAGCTTTATATATTGGTCCGGGTGGGCGTTGTATTGGTTTTTCGGAAGTGTTAGCCCTGTAAGAGAAAAATTTAAATGGTTGGGAAAGGCCATGGGATGTAGAAATATTTTTTTCACATTTAATTTCCTTGTAAAAACTGGTAAATCTATAGGGTTTTTCGTACGGATAAGTACCCAGTGAATGGTTCGTTTAGCTTGATATATTGGTCCGGGTGGGCGTTTTATTGGTTTTTCGGAAGTGTTAGCCCTGTAAGAGAAAAATTTAAATGGTTGGGAAAGGACATGGGATGTAGAAATATTTTTTTCACATTTTATTTCCTTGTAAAAACAGGTAAATCAATAGGGATTTTCGTACGGATAAGTACCCAGTGAACGGCTCGTTTAGCTTTATATATTGGTCCGGGTGGGCGTTGTATTGGTTTTTCGGAAGTGTTAGCCCTGTAAGAGAAAAATTTAAATGGTTGGGAAAGGCCATGGGATGTAGAAATATTTTTTTCACATTTTATTTCCTTGTAAAAACAGGTAAATCAATAGGGATTTTCGTACGGATAACTACCCAGTGAACGGTTCGTTTAGCTTTATATATTGATCCGGGTGGGCGTTGTATTGGTTTTTCGGAAGTGTTAGCCCTGTAAGAGAAAAATTTAAATGGTTGGGAAAGGCCATGGGATGTAGAAATATTTTTTTCACATTTTATTTCCTTGTAAAAACAGGTAAATCAATAGGGATTTTCGTACATATAAGTACCCAGTGAACGGTTCGTTTAGCTTTATATATTGTTCCGGGTGGGCGTTGTATTGGTTTTTTGGAAGTGTTAGCCCTGTAAGAGAAAAATTTAAATGGTTGGGAAAGGACATGGGATGTAGAAATATTTTTTTCACATTTAATTTCCTTGTAAAAACAGGTAAATCAATAGGGATTTTCGTACGGATAAGTACCCAATGAACGGTTCGTTTAGCTTTATATATTGGTCCGGGTGGCCGTTGTATTGGTTTTTCGGAAGTGTTAGCCCTGTAAGAGAAAAATTTAAATGGTTGGGAAAGGCCATGGGATGTAGAAATATTTTTTTCACAGTTTATTTCCTTGTAAAAACAGGTAAATCAATAGGGATTTTCGTACGTATAAGTACCCAGTGAACGGCTCGTTTAGCTTTATATATTGTTCCGGGTGGGCGTTGTATTGGTTTTTCGGAATGATAGACCTGTAAGAGAAAAATTTAAATGGTTGGGAAAGGCCATGGGATGCAGAAATATTTTTTTCACATTTTATTTCCTTGTAAAAACAGGTAAATCAACAGGGATTTTCGTACGGATAAGTACCCAGTGAACGGTTCGTTTAGCTTTATATATTGATCCGGGTGGGCGTTTTATTGGTTTTTCGGAAGTGTTAGCCCTGTAAGAGTAAAATTTAAATGGTTGGGAAAGGCCATGGGATGTAGAAATATTTTTTTCACATTTTATTTCCTTGTAAAAACAGGTAAATCAATAGGGATTTTCGTACGGATAAGTACCCAGTGAACGGCTCGTTTAGCTTTATATATTGTTCCGGATGGGCGTTGTATTGGTTTTTCGGAAGCGATAGACCTGTAAGAGAACAATTTAAATGGTTGGGAAAGGACATGGGATGTAGAAATATTGTTTTCACATTTTATTTCCTTTTAAAAACAAGTAAATCAATGGGGATTTTTGTACGGATAAGTACCCAGTGAACAGTTCGTTTAGCTTTATATATTGTTCCGGGTGGGCGTTGTATTGGTTTTTTGGAAGTTTTAGACCTGTAAGAGAAAAATTTAACCGGTTGGGAAAGGCCATGGGATGTAGAAATATTTTTTTCACATTTTACTTCCTTGTAAAACCAGGTAAATCAATAGGGATTGTCGTACGGATAAGTACCCAGTGAACGGTTCGTTTAGCTTTATATATTGTTCCGGGTGGGCGTTGTATTGGTTTTCGGAAGTGTTAGACTTGTAAGAGAAAAATTTAAATGGTTGGGAAAGGCCATGGGATGTAGAAATAATTTTTTTCACATTTAATTTCCTTGTAGAAACAGGAAAATCAATAGGGATTTTCATACAGATAAGTACCCAATGAACGGTTCGTTTAGCTTTATATATTGGTCCGGGTGGGCGTTGTATTGGTTTTTCGGAAGTGTTAGCCCTGTAAGAGAAAAATTTAAATGGTTGGGAAAGGCCATGGGATGTAGAAATATTTTTTTCACATTTAAGTTCCTTGTAAAAACTGGTAAATCAATAGGGATTTTCGTACGGATAACTACCCAGTAAACGGTTCGTTTAGCTTTATATATTGATCCGGGTGGGCGTTGTATTGGTTTTTCGGAAGTGTTAGCCCTGTAAGAGAAAAATTTAAATGGTTGGGAAGGGCCATGGGATGTAGAAATATTGTTTTCACATTTTATTTCCTTTTAAAAACAAGTAAATCAATGGGGATTTTTGTACGGATAAGTACCCAGTGAACAGTTCGTTTAGCTTTATATATTGTTCCGGGTGGGCGTTGTATTGGTTTTTTGGAAGTTTTAGACCTGTAAGAGAAAAATTTAACCGGTTGGGAAAGGCCATGGGATGTAGAAATATTTTTTTCACATTTTACTTCCTTGTAAAACCAGGTAAATCAATAGGGATTTTCGTACGGATAAGTACCCAGTGAACGGTTCGTTTAGCTTTATATATTGTTCCGGGTGGGAGTTGTATTGGTTTTTCGGAAGTGTTAGACTTGTAAGAGAAAAATTTAAATGGTTGGGAAAGGCCATGGGATGTAGAAATAATTTTTTTCACATTTAATTTCCTTGTAGAAACAGGAAAATCAATAGGGATTTTCATACGGATAAGTACCCAATGAACGGTTCGTTTAGCTTTATATATTGGTCCGGGTGGGCGTTGTATTGGTTTTTCGGAAGTGTTAGCCCTGTAAGAGAAAAATTTAAATGGTTGGGAAAGGCCATGGGATGTAGAAATATTTTTTTCACATTTAATTTCCTTGTAAAAACTGGTAAATCTATAGGGTTTTTCGTACGGATAAGTACCCAGTGAATGGTTCGTTTAGCTTGATATATTGGTCCGGGTGGGCGTTTTATTGGTTTTTCGGAAGTGTTAGCCCTGTAAGAGAAAAATTTAAATGGTTGGGAAAAGACATGGGATGTAGAAATATTTTTTTCACATTTTATTTCCTTGTAAAAACAGGTAAATCAATAGGGATTTTCGTACGGATAAGTACCCAGTGAACGGCTCGTTTAGCTTTATATATTGGTCCGGGTGGGCGTTGTATTGGTTTTTCGGAAGTGTTAGCCCTGTAAGAGAAAAATTTAAATGGTTGGGAAAGGCCATGGGATGTAGAAATATTTTTTTCACATTTTATTTCCTTGTAAAAACAGGTAAATCAATAGGGATTTTCGTACGGATAACTACCCAGTGAACGGTTCGTTTAGCTTTATATATTGATCCGGGTGGGCGTTGTATTGGTTTTTCGGAAGTGTTAGCCCTGTAAGAGAAAAATTTAAATGGTTGGGAAAGGCCATGGGATGTAGAAATATTTTTTTCACATTTTATTTCCTTGTAAAAACAGGTAAATCAATAGGGATTTTCGTACATATAAGTACCCAGTGAACGGTTCGTTTAGCTTTATATATTGTTCCGGGTGGGCGTTGTATTGGTTTTTTGGAAGTGTTAGCCCTGTAAGAGAAAAATTTAAATGGTTGGGAAAGGACATGGGATGTAGAAATATTTTTTTCACATTTAATTTCCTTGTAAAAACAGGTAAATCAATAGGGATTTTCGTACGGATAAGTACCCAATGAACGGTTCGTTTAGCTTTATATATTGGTCCGGGTGGCCGTTGTATTGGTTTTTCGGAAGTGTTAGCCCTGTAAGAGAAAAATTTAAATGGTTGGGAAAGGCCATGGGATGTAGAAATATTTTTTTCACAGTTTATTTCCTTGTAAAAACAGGTAAATCAATAGGGATTTTCGTACGTATAAGTACCCAGTGAACGGCTCGTTTAGCTTTATATATTGTTCCGGGTGGGCGTTGTATTGGTTTTTCGGAATGATAGACCTGTAAGAGAAAAATTTAAATGGTTGGGAAAGGCCATGGGATGCAGAAATATTTTTTTCACATTTTATTTCCTTGTAAAAACAGGTAAATCAACAGGGATTTTCGTACGGATAAGTACCCAGTGAACGGTTCGTTTAGCTTTATATATTGATCCGGGTGGGCGTTTTATTGGTTTTTCGGAAGTGTTAGCCCTGTAAGAGTAAAATTTAAATTGTTGGGAAAGGCCATGGGATGTAGAAATATTTTTTTCACATTTTATTTCCTTGTAAAAACAGGTAAATCAATAGGGATTTTCGTACGGATAAGTACCCAGTGAACGGCTCGTTTAGCTTTATATATTGTTCCGGATGGGCGTTGTATTGGTTTTTCGGAAGCGATAGACCTGTAAGAGAACAATTTAAATGGTTGGGAAAGGACATGGGATGTAGAAATATTTTTTTCACATTTTATATCCTTGTAAAAACAGGTAAATCAATAGGGATTTTCGTACGGATAAGTACCCAATGAACGGTTCGTTTAGCTTTATATATTGGTCCGGGTGGGCGTTGTATTGGTTTTTCGGAAGTGTTAGCCCTGTAAGAGAAAAATTTAAATGGTTGGGAAAGGCCATGGGATGTAGAAATATTTTTTTCACATTTTATTTCCTTGTCAAAACAGGTAAATCAATAGGGATTTTCGTACGTATAAGTACCCAGTGAACGGCTCGTTTAGCTTTATATATTGTTCCGGGTGGGCGTTGTATTGGTTTTTCGGAAGTGATAGACCTGTAAGAGAAAAATTTAAATGGTTGGGAAAGGCCATGGGATGCAGAAATATTTTTTTCACATTTTATTTCCTTGTAAAAACAGGTAAATCAACAGGGATTTTCGTACGGATAAGTACCCAGTGAACGGTTCGTTTAGCTTTATATATTGATCCGGGTGGGCGTTTTATTGGTTTTTCGGAAGTGTTAGCCCTGTAAGAGAAAAATTTAAATGGTTGGGAAAGGACATGGGATGTAGAAATATTTTTTTCACATTTTATTTCCTTGTAAAAACAGGTAAATCAATAGGGATTTTCGTACGGATAAGTACCCAGTGAACGGCTCGTTTAGCTTTATATATTGTTCCGGATGGGCGATGTATTGGTTTTTCGGAAGCGATAGACCTGTAAGAGAACAATTTAAATGGTTGGGAAAGGACATGGGATGTAGAAATATTTTTTTCACATTTTATATCCTTGTAAAAACAGGTAAATCAATAGGGATTTTCATACGGATAAGTACCCAATGAACGGTTCGTTTAGCTTTATATATTGGTCCGGGTGGGCGTTGTATTGGTTTTTCGGAAGTGTTAGCCCTGTAAGAGAAAAATTTAAATGGTTGGGAAAGGCCATGGGATGTAGAAATATTTTTTTCACATTTAATTTCCTTGTAAAAACTGGTAAATCTATAGGGTTTTTCGTACGGATAAGTACCCAGTGAATGGTTCGTTTAGCTTGATATATTGGTCCGGGTGGGCGTTTTATTGGTTTTTCGGAAGTGTTAGCCCTGTAAGAGAAAAATTTAAATGGTTGGGAAAGGACATGGGATGTAGAAATATTTTTTTCACATTTTATTTCCTTGTAAAAACAGGTAAATCAATAGGGATTTTCGTACGGATAAGTACCCAGTGAACGGCTCGTTTAGCTTTATATATTGGTCCGGGTGGGCGTTGTATTGGTTTTTCGGAAGTGTTAGCCCTGTAAGAGAAAAATTTAAATGGTTGGGAAAGGCCATGGGATGTAGAAATATTTTTTTCACATTTTATTTCCTTGTAAAAACAGGTAAATCAATAGGGATTTTCGTACATATAAGTACCCAGTGAACGGTTCGTTTAGCTTTATATATTGTTCCGGGTGGGCGTTGTATTGGTTTTTTGGAAGTGTTAGCCCTGTAAGAGAAAAATTTAAATGGTTGGGAAAGGACATGGGATGTAGAAATATTTTTTTCACATTTAATTTCCTTGTAAAAACAGGTAAATCAATAGGGATTTTCGTACGGATAAGTACCCAATGAACGGTTCGTTTAGCTTTATATATTGGTCCGGGTGGGCGTTGTATTGGTTTTTCGGAAGTGTTAGCCCTGTAAGAGAAAAATTTAAATGGTTGGGAAAGGCCATGGGATGTAGAAATATTTTTTTCACATTTTATTTCCTTGTAAAAACAGGTAAATCAATAGGAATTTTCGTACGTATAAGTACCCAGTGAACGGCTCGTTTAGCTTTATATATTGTTCCGGGTGGGCGTTGTATTGGTTTTTCGGAATGATAGACCTGTAAGAGAAAAATTTAAATGGTTGGGAAAGGCCATGGGATGCAGAAATATTTTTTTCACATTTTATTTCCTTGTAAAAACAGGTAAATCAACAGGGATTTTCGTACGGATAAGTACCCAGTGAACGGTTCGTTTAGCTTTATATAATGATCCGGGTGGGCGTTTTATTGGTTTTTCGGAAGTGTTAGCCCTGTAAGAGTAAAATTTAAATGGTTGGGAAAGGCCATGGGATGTAGAAATATTTTTTTCACATTTTATTTCCTTGTAAAAACAGGTAAATCAATAGGGATTTTCGTACGGATAAGTACCCAGTGAACGGCTCGTTTAGCTTTATATATTGTTCCGGATGGGCGTTGTATTGGTTTTTCGGAAGCGATAGACCTGTAAGAGAACAATTTAAATGGTTGGGAAAGGACATGGGATGTAGAAATATTTTTTTCACATTTTATATCCTTGTAAAAACAGGTAAATCAATAGGGATTTTCGTACGGATAAGTACCCAATGAACGGTTCGTTTAGCTTTATATATTGGTCCGGGTGGGCGTTGTATTGGTTTTTTGGAAGTGTTAGCCCTGTAAGAGAAAAATTTAAATGGTTGGGAAAGGCCATGGGATGTAGAAATATTTTTTTCACATTTTATTTCCTTGTAAAAACAGGTAAATCAATAGGGATTTTCGTACGTATAAGTACCCAGTGAACGGCTCGTTTAGCTTTATATATTGTTCCGGGTGGGCGTTGTATTGGTTTTTCGGAAGTGATAGACCTGTAAGAGAAAAATTTAAATGGTTGGGAAAGGCCATGGGATGCAGAAATATTTTTTTCACATTTTATTTCCTTGTAAAAACAGGTAAATCAACAGGGATTTTCGTACGGATAAGTACCCAGTGAACGGTTCGTTTAGCTTTATATATTGATCCGGGTGGGCGTTTTATTGGTTTTTCGGAAGTGTTAGCCCTGTAAGAGAAAAATTTAAATGGTTGGGAAAGGACATGGGATGTAGAAATATTTTTTTCACATTTTATTTCCTTGTAAAAACAGGTAAATCAATAGGGATTTTCGTACGGATAAGTACCCAGTGAACGGCTCGTTTAGCTTTATATATTGTTCCGGATGGGCGATGTATTGGTTTTTCGGGAGCGATAGACCTGTAAGAGAACAATTTAAATGGTTGGGAAAGGACATGGGATGTAGAAATATTTTTTTCACATTTTATATCCTTGTAAAAACAGGTAAATCAATAGGGATTTTCTTACGGATAAGTACCCAATGAACGGTTCGTTTAGCTTTATATATTGGTCCGGGTGGGCGTTGTATTGGTTTTTCGGAAGTGTTAGCCCTGTAAGAGAAAAATTTAAATGGTTGGGAAAGGCCATGGGATGTAGAAATATTTTTTTCACATTTTATTTCCTTGTAAAAACAGGTAAATCAATAGGGTTTTTCGTACGGATAAGTACCCAGTGAACGGTTCGTTTAGCTTTATATATTGGTCCGGGTGGGCGTTTTATTGATTTTTCGGAAGTGTTAGCCCTGTAATAGAAAAATGTAAATGGTTGGGAAAGGCCATGGGATGTAGAAATATTTTTTTCACAGTTTATTTCCTTGTAAAAACAGGTAAATCAATAGGGATTTTCGTACGTATAAGTACCCAGTGAACGGTTCGTTTAGCTTTATATAGTGTTCCGGGTGGGCGTTGTATTGGTTTTTCAGAAGTGTTAGACTTGTAAGAGAAAAATTTAAATGGTTGGGAAAGGCCATGGGATGGAGAAATATTGTTTTCTCATTTTATTTCCTTTTAAAAACAAGTAAATCAATGGGGATTTTTGTACGGATAAGTACCCAGTGAACAGTTCGTTTAACTTTATATATTGTTCCGGGTGGGCGTTGTATTGGTTTTTTGGAAGTTTTAGACCTGTAAGAGAAAAATTTAACCGGTTGGGAAAGGCCATGGGATGTAGAAATATTTTTTTCACATTTTACTTCCTTGTAAAACCAGGTAAATCAATAGGGATTTTCGTACGGATAAGTACCCAGTGAACGGTTCGTTTAGCTTTATATATTGGTCCGGGTGGGCTTTGTATTGGTTTTTCGGAAGTGTTAGCCCTGTAAGAGAAAAATTTAAATGGTTGGGAAAGGCCATGGGATGTAGAAATATTTTTTTCACATTTTATATCCTTGTAAAAACAGGTAAATCAATAGGGATTTTCGTACGGATAAGTACCCAATGAACGGTTCGTTTAGCTTTATATATTGGTCCGGGTGGGCGTTGTATTGGTTTTTCGGAAGTGTTAGCCCTGTAAGAGAAAAATTTAAATGGTTGGGAAAGGCCATGGGATGTAGAAATATTTTTTTCAAATTTTATTTCCTTGTAAAAACAGGTAAATCAATAGGGTTTTTCGTACGGATAAGTACCCAGTGAACGGTTCGTTTAGCTTTATATATTGGTCCGGGTGGGCGTTTTATTGATTTTTCGGAAGTGTTAGCCCTGTAAGAGAAAAATTTAAATGGTTGGGAAAGGAAATGGGATGTAGAAATATTTTTTTCACATTTAATTTCCTTGTAGAAACAGGTAAATCTATAGGGATTTTCGTACGGATAAGTACCCAGTGAACGGTTCGTTTAGCTTTATATATTGTTCCGGGTGGGCGTTGTATTGGTTTTTCAGAAGTGTTAGCCCTGTAATAGAAAAATGTAAATGGTTGGGAAAGGCCATGGGATGTAGAAATATTTTTTTCACAGTTTATTTCCTTGTAAAAACAGGTAAATCAATAGGGATTTTCGTACGTATAAGTACCCAGTGAACGGTTCGTTTAGCTTTATATAGTGTTCCGGGTGGGCGTTGTATTGGTTTTTCAGAAGTGTTAGACTTGTAAGAGAAAAATTTAAATGGTTGGGAAAGGCCATGGGATGGAGAAATATTGTTTTCTCATTTTATTTCCTTTTAAAAACAAGTAAATCAATGGGGATTTTTGTACGGATAAGTACCCAGTGAACAGTTCGTTTAACTTTATATATTGTTCCGGGTGGGCGTTGTATTGGTTTTTTGGAAGTTTTAGACCTGTAAGAGAAAAATTTAACCGGTTGGGAAAGGCCATGGGATGTAGAAATATTTTTTTCACATTTTACTTCCTTGTAAAACCAGGTAAATCAATAGGGATTTTCGTACGGATAAGTACCCAGTGAACGGTTCGTTTAGCTTTATATATTGGTCCGGGTGGGCTTTGTATTGGTTTTTCGGAAGTGTTAGCCCTGTAAGAGAAAAATTTAAATGGTTGGGAAAGGCCATGGGATGTAGAAATATTTTTTTCACATTTTATATCCTTGTAAAAACAGGTAAATCAATAGGGATTTTCGTACGGATAAGTACCCAATGAACGGTTCGTTTAGCTTTATATATTGGTCCGGGTGGGCGTTGTATTGGTTTTTCGGAAGTGTTAGCCCTGTAAGAGAAAAATTTAAATGGTTGGGAAAGGCCATGGGATGTAGAAATATTTTTTTCAAATTTTATTTCCTTGTAAAAACAGGTAAATCAATAGGGTTTTTCGTACGGATAAGTACCCAGTGAACGGTTCGTTTAGCTTTATATATTGGTCCGGGTGGGCGTTTTATTGATTTTTCGGAAGTGTTAGCCCTGTAAGAGAAAAATTTAAATGGTTGGGAAAGGAAATGGGATGTAGAAATATTTTTTTCACATTTAATTTCCTTGTAGAAACAGGTAAATCTATAGGGATTTTCGTACGGATAAGTACCCAGTGAACGGTTCGTTTAGCTTTATATATTGTTCCGGGTGGGCGTTGTATTGGTTTTTCAGAAGTGTTAGCCCTGTAATAGAAAAATGTAAATGGTTGGGAAAGGCCATGGGATGTAGAAATATTTTTTTCACAGTTTATTTCCTTGTAAAAACAGGTAAATCAATAGGGATTTTCGTACGTATAAGTACCCAGTGAACGGTTCGTTTAGCTTTATATAGTGTTCCGGGTGGGCGTTGTATTGGTTTTTCAGAAGTGTTAGACTTGTAAGAGAAAAATTTAAATGGTTGGGAAAGGCCATGGGATGTAGAAATATTGTTTTCACATTTTATTTCCTTTTAAAAACAAGTAAATCAATGGGGATTTTTGTACGGATAAGTACCCAGTGAACAGTTCGTTTAGCTTTATATATTGTTCCGGGTGGGCGTTGTATTGGTTTTTTGGAAGTTTTAGACCTGTAAGAGAAAAATTTAACCGGTTGGGAAAGGCCATGGGATGTAGAAATATTTTTTTCACATTTTACTTCCTTGTAAAACCAGGTAAATCAATAGGGATTTTCGTACGGATAAGTACCCAGTGAACGGTTCGTTTAGCTTTATATATTGTTCCGGGTGGGCGTTGTATTGGTTTTTCGGAAGTGTTAGACTTGTAAGAGAAAAATTTAAATGGTCGGGAAAGGCCATGGGATGTAGAAATAATTTTTTTCACATTTAATTTCCTTGTAGAAACAGGAAAATCAATAGGGATTTTCGTACGGATAAGTACCCAATGAACGGTTCGTTTAGCTTTATATATTGGTCCGGGTGGGCGTTGTATTGGTTTTTCGGAAGTGTTAGCCCTGTAAGAGAAAAATTTAAATGGTTGGGAAAGGCCATGGGATGTAGAAATATTTTTTTCACATTTAATTTCCTTGTAAAAACAGGTAAATCTATAGGGTTTTTCGTACGGATAAGTACCCAGTGAATGGTTCGTTTAGCTTTATATATTGGTCCGGGTGGGCGTTGTATTGGTTTTTCGGAAGTGTTAGCCCTGTAAGAGAAAAATTTAAATGGTTGGGAAAGGCCATGGGATGTAGAAATATTTTTTTCACATTTTATTTCCTTGTAAAAACAGGTAAATCAATAGGGATTTTCGTACGTATAACTACCCAGTGAACGGTTCGTTTAGCTTTATATATTGATCCGGGTGGGCGTTGTATTGGTTTTTCGGAAGTGTTAGCCCTGTAAGAGAAAAATTTAAATGGTTGGGAAAGGCCATGGGATGTAGAAATATTTTTTTCACATTTTATTTCCTTGTAAAAACAGGTAAATCAATAGGGATTTTCGTACATATAAGTACCCAGTGAACGGTTCGTTTAGCTTTATATATTGTTCCGGGTGGGCGTTGTATTGGTTTTTTGGAAGTGTTAGCCCTGTAAGAGAAAAATTTAAATGGTTGGGAAAGGACATGGGATGTAGAAATATTTTTTTCACATTTAATTTCCTTGTAAAAACAGGTAAATAAATAGGGATTTTCGTACGGATAAGTACCCAATGAACGGTTCGTTTAGCTTTATATATTGGTCCGGGTGGGCATTGTATTGGTTTTTCGGAAGTGTTAGCCCTGTAAGAGAAAAATTTAAATGGTTGGGAAAGGCCATGGGATGTAGAAATATTTTTTTCACATTTTATTTCCTTGTAAATACAGGTAAATCAATAGGGATTTTCGTATGTATAAGTACCCAGTGAACAGCTCGTTTAGCTTTATATATTGTTCCGGGTGGGCGTTGTATTGGTTTTTCGGAAGTGTTAGCCCTGTAAGAGAAAAATTTAAATGGTTGGGAAAGGCCATGGGATGTAGAAATATTTTTTTCACATTTTATTTCCTTGTAAAAACAGGTAAATCAACAGGGATTTTCGTACGGATAAGTACCCAGTGAACGGTTCGTTTAGCTTTATATATTGATCCGGGTGGGCGTTTTATTGGTTTTTCGGAAGTGTTAGCCCTGTAAGAGAAAAATTTAAATGGTTGGGAAAGGCCATGGGATGTAGAAATATTTTTTTCACATTTTATTTCCTTGTAAAAACAGGTAAATCAATAGGGATTTTCGTACGGATAAGTACCCAGTGAACGGCTCGTTTAGCTTTATATATTGTTCCGGATGGGCGTTGTATTGGTTTTTCGGAAGCGATAGACCTGTAAGAGAACAATTTAAATGGTTGGGAAATGCCATGGGATGTAGAAATATTTTTTTCACATTTTATTTCCTTGTAAAAACAGGTAAATCAATAGGGATTTTCGTACGTATAAGTACCCAGTGAACGGCTCGTTTAGCTTTATATATTGGTCCGGGTGGGCGTTGTATTGGTTTTTCGGAAGTGTTAGCCCTGTAAGAGAAAAATTTAAATGGTTGGGAAAGGCCATGGGATGTAGAAATATTTTTTTCACATTTTATATCCTTGTAAAAACAGGTAAATCAATAGGGATTTTCGTACGGATAAGTACCCAATGAACGGTTCGTTTAGCTTTATATATTGGTCCGGGTGGGCGTTGTATTGGTTTTTCGGAAGTGTTAGCCCTGTAAGAGAAAAATTTAAATGGTTGGGAAAGGCCATGGGATGTAGAAATATTTTTTTCACATTTTATTTCCTTGTAAAAACAGGTAAATCAATAGGGTTTTTCGTACGGATAAGTACCCAGTGAACGGTCGTTTAGCTTTATATATTGGTCCGGGTGGGCGTTTTATTGGTTTTTCGGAAGTGTTAGCCCTGTAAGAGAACAATGTAAATGGTTGGGAAAGGCCATGGGATGTAGAAATATTTTTTTCACAGTTTATTTCCTTGTAAAAACAGGTAAATCAATAGGGATTTTCGTACGTATAAGTACCCAGTGAACGGTTCGTTTAGCTTTATATAGTGTTCCGGGTGGGCGTTGTATTGGTTTTTCAGAAGTGTTAGACTTGTAAGAGAAAAATTTAAATGGTTGGGAAAGGCCATGGGATGTAGAAATATTGTTTTCACATTTTATTTCCTTTTAAAAACAAGTAAATCAATGGGGATTTTTGTACGGATAAGTACCCAGTGAACAGTTCGTTTAGCTTTATATATTGTTCCGGGTGGGCGTTGTATTGGTTTTTCGGAAGTGTTAGCCCTGTAAGAGAAAAATTTAAATGGTTGGGAAAGGCCATGGGATGTAGAAATATTTTTTTCACATTTTATATCCTTGTAAAAACAGGTAAATCAATAGGGATTTTCGTACGGATAAGTACCCAATGAACGGTTCGTTTAGCTTTATATATTGGTCCGGGTGGGCGTTGTATTGGTTTTTCGGAAGTGTTAGCCCTGTAAGAGAAAAATTTAAATGGTTGGGAAAGGCCATGGGATGTAGAAATATTTTTTTCACATTTTATTTCCTTGTAAAAACAGGTAAATCAATAGGGTTTTTCGTACGGATAAGTACCCAGTGAACGGTCGTTTAGCTTTATATATTGGTCCGGGTGGGCGTTTTATTGGTTTTTCGGAAGTGTTAGCCCTGTAAGAGAACAATGTAAATGGTTGGGAAAGGCCATGGGATGTAGAAATATTTTTTTCACAGTTTATTTCCTTGTAAAAACAGGTAAATCAATAGGGATTTTCGTACGTATAAGTACCCAGTGAACGGTTCGTTTAGCTTTATATAGTGTTCCGGGTGGGCGTTGTATTGGTTTTTCAGAAGTGTTAGACTTGTAAGAGAAAAATTTAAATGGTTGGGAAAGGCCATGGGATGTAGAAATATTGTTTTCACATTTTATTTCCTTTTAAAAACAAGTAAATCAATGGGGATTTTTGTACGGATAAGTACCCAGTGAACAGTTCGTTTAGCTTTATATATTGTTCCGGGTGGGCGTTGTATTGGTTTTTTGGAAGTTTTAGACCTGTAAGAGAAAAATTTAACCGGTTGGGAAAGGCCATGGGATGTAGAAATATTTTTTTCACATTTTACTTCCTTGTAAAACCAGGTAAATCAATAGGGATTTTCGTACGGATAAGTACCCAGTGAACGGTTCGTTTAGCTTTAAATATTGTTCCGGGTGGGCGTTGTATTGCTTTTTCGGAAGTGTTAGACTTGTAAGAGAAAAATTTAAATGGTTGGGAAAGGCCATGGGATGTAGAAATAATTTTTTTCACATTTAATTTCCTTGTAGAAACAGGAAAATCAATAGGGATTTTCGTACGGATAAGTACCCAATGAACGGTTCTTTTAGCTTTATATATTGGTCCGGGTGGGCGTTGTATTGGTTTTTCGGAAGTGTTAGCCCTGTAAGAGAACAATTTAAATGGTTGGGAAAGGCCATGGGATGCAGAAATATTTTTTTCACATTTTATTTCCTTGTAAAAACAGGTAAATCAACAGGGATTTTCGTATGTATAAGTACCCAGTGAACGGCTCGTTTAGCTTTATATATTGTTCCGGGTGGGCGTTGTATTGGTTTTTCGGAAGTGATAGACCTATAAGAGAAAAATTTAAATGGTTGGGAAAGGCTATGGGATGCAGAAATATTTTTTTCACATTTTATTTCCTTGTAAAAACAGGTAAATCAACAGGGATTTTCGTACGGATAAGTACCCAGTGAACGGTTCGTTTAGCTTTATATATTGTTCCGGGTGGGCGTTGTATTGGTTTTTCGGAAGTGTTAGACTTGTAAGAGAAAAATTTAAATGGTTGGGAAAGGCCATGGGATGCAGAAATATTTTTTTCACATTTTATTTCCTTGTAAAAACAGGTAAATCAACAGGGATTTTCGTACGGATAAGTACCCAGTGAACCGTTCGTTTAGCTTTATATATTGATCCGGGTGGGCGTTTTATTGGTTTTTCGGAAGTGTTAGCCCTGTAAGACAAAAATTTAAATGGTTGGGAAAGGACATGGGATGTAGAAATATTTTTTTCACATTTAATTTCCTTGTAAAAACAGGTAAATCAATAGGGATTTTCGTACGGATAAGTACCCAATGAACGGTTCTTTTAGCTTTATATATTGGTCCGGGTGGGCGTTGTATTGGTTTTTCGGAAGTGTTAGCCCTGTAAGAGAAAAATTTAAATGGTTGGGAAAGGCCATGGGATGCAGAAATATTTTTTTCACATTTTATTTCCTTGTAAAAACAGGTAAATCAACAGGGATTTTCGTATGTATAAGTACCCAGTGAACGGCTCGTTTAGCTTTATATATTGTTCAGGGTGGGCGTTGTATTGGTTTTTCGGAAGTGATAGACCTATAAGAGAAAAATTTAAATGGTTGGGAAAGGCTATGGGATGCAGAAATATTTTTTTCACATTTTATTTCCTTGTAAAAACAGGTAAATCAACAGGGATTTTCGTACGGATAAGTACCCAGTGAACGGTTCGTTTAGCTTTATATATTGATCCGGGTGGGCGTTTTATTGGTTTTTCGGAAGTGTTAGCCCTGTAAGAGAAAAATTTAAATGGTTGGGAAAGGCCATGGGATGTAGAAATATTTTTTTCACATTTTATTTCCTTGTAAAAACAGGTAAATCAATAGGGATTTTCGTACGGATAAGTACCCAGTGAACGGCTCGTTTAGCTTTATATATTGTTCCGGATGGGCGTTGTATTGGTTTTTCGGAAGCGATAGACCTGTAAGAGAACAATTTAAATGGTTGGGAAATGCCATGGGATGTAGAAATATTTTTTTCACATTTTATTTCCTTGTAAAAACAGGTAAATCAATAGGGATTTTCGTACGTATAAGTACCCAGTGAACAGCTCGTTTAGCTTTATATATTGGTCCGGGTGGGCGTTGTATTGGTTTTTCAGAAGTGTTAGCCCTGTAAGAGAAAAATTTAAATGGTTGGGAAAGGCCATGGGATGTAGAAATATTTTTTTCACATTTTATTTCCTTGTAAAAACAGGTAAATCAATAGGGATTTTCGTACGGATAAGTACCCAGTGAACGGCTCGTTTAGCTTTATATATTGTTCCGGATGGGCGTTGTATTGGTTTTTCGGAAGCGATAGACCTGTAAGAGAACAATTTAAATGGTTGGGAAATGCCATGGGATGTAGAAATATTTTTTTCACATTTTATTTCCTTGTAAAAACAGGTAAATCAATAGGGATTTTCGTACGTATAAGTACCCAGTGAACAGCTCGTTTAGCTTTATATATTGGTCCGGGTGGGCGTTGTATTGGTTTTTCAGAAGTGTTAGCCCTGTAAGAGAAAAATTTAAATGGTTGGGAAAGGCCATGGGATGTAGAAATATTTTTTTCACATTTTATTTCCTTGTAAAAACAGGTAAATCAATAGGGTTTTTCGTACGGATAAGTACCCAGTGAACGGTTCGTTTAGCTTTATATATTGGTCCGGGTGGGCGTTTTATTGGTTTTTCGGAAGTGTTAGCCCTGTAAGAGAAAAATTTAAATGGGTGGGAAAGGACATGGGATGTAGAAATATTTTTTTCACATTTAATTTCCTTGTAGAAACAGGTAAATCTATAGGGATTTTCGTACGGATAAGTACCCAGTGAACGGTTCGTTTAGCTTTATATATTGTTCCAGGTGGGCGTTGTATTGGTTTTTCGGAAGTGTTAGACTTGTAAGAGAAAAATTTAAATGGTTGGGAAAGGCCATGGGATGCAGAAATATTTTTTTCACATTTTATTTCCTTGTAAAAACAGGTAAATCAACAGGGATTTTCGTACGGATAAGTACCCAGTGAACCGTTCGTTTAGCTTTATATATTGATCCGGGTGGGCGTTTTATTGGTTTTTCGGAAGTGTTAGCCCTGTAAGAGAAAAATTTAAATGGTTGGGAAAGGCCATGGGATGTAGAAATATTTTTTTCACATTTTATTTCCTTGTAAAAACAGGTAAATCAATAGGGATTTTCGTACGGATAAGTACCCAGTGAACGGCTCGTTTAGCTTTATATATTGTTCCGGATGGGCGTTGTATTGGTTTTTCGGAAGCGTTAGACCTGTAAGAGAACAATTTAAATGGTTGGGAAATGCCATGGGATGTAGAAATATTTTTTTCACATTTTATTTCCTTGCAAAACCAGGTAAATCAATAGGGATTTTCGTACGTATAAGTACCCAGTGAACGGCTCGTTTAGCTTTATATATTGGTCCGGGTGGGCGTTGTATTGGTTTTTCGGAAGTGTTAGCCCTGTAAGAGAAAACTTTAAATGGTTGGGAAAGGCCATTGGATGTAGAAATATTTTTTTCACATTTTATTTCCTTGTAAAAACAGGTAAATCAATAGGGATTTTCGTACATATAAGTACCCAGTGAACGGTTCGTTTAGCTTTATATATTGTTCCGGGTGGGCGTTGTATTGGTTTTTTGGAAGTGTTGGCCCTGTAAGAGAAAAATTTAAATGGTTCGGAAAGGACATGGGATGTAGAAATATTTTTTTCACATTTAATTTCCTTGTAAAAACAGGTAAATCAATAGGGATTTTCGTACGGATAAGTACCCAATGAACGGTTCTTTTAGCTTTATATATTGGTCCGGGTGGGCGTTGTATTGGTTTTTCGGAAGTGTTAGCCCTGTAAGAGAAAAATTTAAATGGTTGGGAAAGGCCATGGGATGCAGAAATATTTTTTTCACATTTTATTTCCTTGTAAAAACAGGTAAATCAACAGGGATTTTCGTATGTATAAGTACCCAGTGAACGGCTCGTTTAGCTTTATATATTGTTCCGGGTGGGCGTTGTATTGGTTTTTCGGAAGTGATAGACCTATAAGAGAAAAATTTAAATGGTTGGGAAAGGCTATGGGATGCAGAAATATTTTTTTCACATTTTATTTCCTTGTAAAAACAGGTAAATCAACAGGGATTTTCGTACGGATAAGTACCCAGTGAACGGTTCGTTTAGCTTTATATATTGATCCGGGTGGGCGTTTTATTGGTTTTTCGGAAGTGTTAGCCCTGTAAGAGAAAAATTTAAATGGTTGGGAAAGGCCATGGGATGTAGAAATATTTTTTTCACATTTTATTTCCTTGTAAAAACAGGTAAATCAATAGGGATTTTCGTACGGATAAGTACCCAGTGAACGGCTCGTTTAGCTTTATATATTGTTCCGGATGGGCGTTGTATTGGTTTTTCGGAAGCGATAGACCTGTAAGAGAACAATTTAAATGGTTGGGAAATGCCATGGGATGTAGAAATATTTTTTTCACATTTTATTTCCTTGTAAAAACAGGTAAATCAATAGGGATTTTCGTACGTATAAGTACCCAGTGAACGGCTCGTTTAGCTTTATATATTGTTCCGGATGGGCGTTGTATTGGTTTTTCGGAAGCGATAGACCTGTAAGAGAACAATTTAAATGGTTGGGAAATGCCATGGGATGTAGAAATATTTTTTTCACATTTTATTTCCTTGTAAAAACAGGTAAATCAATAGGGATTTTCGTACGTATAAGTACCCAGTGAACGGCTCGTTTAGCTTTATATATTGTTCCGGATGGGCGTTGTATTGGTTTTTCGGAAGTGTTAGCCCTGTAAGAGAAAAATTTAAATGGTTGGGAAAGGCCATGGGATGCAGAAATATTTTTTTCACATTTTATTTCCTTGTAAAAACAGGTAAATCAACAGGGATTTTCGTATGTATAAGTACCCAGTGAACGGCTCGTTTAGCTTTATATATTGTTCCGGGTGGGCGTTGTATTGGTTTTTCGGAAGTGATAGACCTATAAGAGAAAAATTTAAATGGTTGGGAAAGGCTATGGGATGCAGAAATATTTTTTTCACATTTTATTTCCTTGTAAAAACAGGTAAATCAACAGGGATTTTCGTACGGATAAGTACCCAGTGAACGGTTCGTTTAGCTTTATATATTGATCCGGGTGGGCGTTTTATTGGTTTTTCGGAAGTGTTAGCCCTGTAAGAGAAAAATTTAAATGGTTGGGAAAGGCCATGGGATGTAGAAATATTTTTTTCACATTTTATTTCCTTGTAAAAACAGGTAAATCAATAGGGATTTTCGTACGGATAAGTACCCAGTGAACGGCTCGTTTAGCTTTATATATTGTTCCGGATGGGCGTTGTATTGGTTTTTCGGAAGCGATAGACCTGTAAGAGAACAATTTAAATGGTTGGGAAATGCCATGGGATGTAGAAATATTTTTTTCACATTTTATTTCCTTGTAAAAACAGGTAAATCAATAGGGATTTTCGTACGTATAAGTACCCAGTGAACGGCTCGTTTAGCTTTATATATTGTTCCGGATGGGCGTTGTATTGGTTTTTCAGAAGCGATAGACCTGTAAGAGAACAATTTAAATGGTTGGGAAATGCCATGGGATGTAGAAATATTTTTTTCACATTTTATTTCCTTGTAAAAACAGGTAAATCAATAGGGATTTTCGTACGTATAAGTACCCAGTGAACGGCTCGTTTAGCTTTATATATTGTTCCGGATGGGCGTTGTATTGGTTTTTCGGAAGTGTTAGCCCTGTAAGAGAAAAATTTAAATGGTTGGGAAAGGCCATGGGATGCAGAAATATTTTTTTCACATTTTATTTCCTTGTAAAAACAGGTAAATCAACAGGGATTTTCGTACGTATAAGTACCCAGTGAACGGCTCGTTTAGCTTTATATATTGTTCCGGGTGGGCGTTGTATTGGTTTTTCGGAAGTGATAGACCTATAAGAGAAAAATTTAAATGGTTGGGAAAGGCTATGGGATGCAGAAATATTTTTTTCACATTTTATTTCCTTGTAAAAACAGGTAAATCAACAGGGATTTTCGTACGGATAAGTACCCAGTGAACGGTTCGTTTAGCTTTATATATTGATCCGGGTGGGCGTTTTATTGGTTTTTCGGAAGTGTTAGCCCTGTAAGAGAAAAATTTAAATGGTTGGGAAAGGCCATGGGATGTAGAAATATTTTTTTCACATTTTATTTCCTTGTAAAAACAGGTAAATCAATAGGGATTTTCGTACGGATAAGTACCCAGTGAACGGCTCGTTTAGCTTTATATATTGTTCCGGATGGGCGTTGTATTGGTTTTTCGGAAGCGATAGACCTGTAAGAGAAAAATTTAAATGGTTGGGAAAGGCCATGGGATGCAGAAATATTTTTTTCACATTTTATTTCCTTGTAAAAACAGGTAAATCAACAGGGATTTTCGTATGTATAAGTACCCAGTGAACGGCTCGTTTAGCTTTATATATTGTTCCGGGTGGGCGTTGTATTGGTTTTTCAGAAGTGATAGACCTATAAGAGAAAAATTTAAATGGTTGGGAAAGGCTATGGGATGCAGAAATATTTTTTTCACATTTTATTTCCTTGTAAAAACAGGTAAATCAACAGGGATTTTCGTACGGATAAGTACCCAGTGAACGGTTCGTTTAGCTTTATATATTGATCCGGGTGGGCGTTTTATTGGTTTTTCGGAAGTGTTAGCCCTGTAAGAGAAAAATTTAAATGGTTGGGAAAGGCCATGGGATGTAGAAATATTTTTTTCACATTTTATTTCCTTGTAAAAACAGGTAAATCAATAGGGATTTTCGTACGGATAAGTACCCAGTGAACGGCTCGTTTAGCTTTATATATTGTTCCGGATGGGCGTTGTATTGGTTTTTCGGAAGCGATAGACCTGTAAGAGAACAATTTAAATGGTTGGGAAATGCCATGGGATGTAGAAATATTTTTTTCACATTTTATTTCCTTGTAAAAACAGGTAAATCAATACGGATTTTCGTACGTATAAGTACCCAGTGAACAGCTCGTCTAGCTTTATATATTGGTCCGGGTGGGCGTTGTATTGGTTTTTCAGAAGTGTTAGCCCTGTAAGAGAAAAATTTAAATGGTTGGGAAAGGCCATGGGATGTAGAAATATTTTTTTCACATTTTATTTCCTTGTAAAAACAGGTAAATCAATAGGGATTTTCGTACGGATAAGTACCCAGTGAACGGCTCGTTTAGCTTTATATATTGTTCCGGATGGGCGTTGTATTGGTTTTTCGGAAGCGATCGACCTGTAAGAGAACAATTTAAATGGTTGGGAAATGCCATGGGATGTAGAAATATTTTTTTCACATTTTATTTCCTTGTAAAAACAGGTAAATCAATAGGGATTTTCGTACGTATAAGTACCCAGTGAACAGCTCGTTTAGCTTTATATATTGGTCCGGGTGGGCGTTGTATTGGTTTTTCAGAAGTGTTAGCCCTGTAAGAGAAAAATTTAAATGGTTGGGAAAGGCCATGGGATGTAGAAATATTTTTTTCACATTTTATTTCCTTGTAAAAACAGGTAAATCAATAGGGTTTTTCGTACGGATAAGTACCCAGTGAACGGTTCGTTTAGCTTTATATATTGTTCCGGGTGGGCGTTGTATTGGTTTTTTGGAAGTGTTAGCCCTGTAAGAGAAAAATTTAAATGGTTGGGAAAGGACATGGGATGTAGAAATATTTTTTTCACATTTAATTTCCTTGTAAAAACAGGTAAATCAATAGGGATTTTCGTACGGATAAGTACCCAATGAACGGTTCTTTTAGCTTTATATATTGGTCCGGGTGGGCGTTGTATTGGTTTTTCGGAAGTGTTAGCCCTGTAAGAGAAAAATTTAAATGGTTGGGAAAGGCCATGGGATGCAGAAATATTTTTTTCACATTTTATTTCCTTGTAAAAACAGGTAAATCAACAGGGATTTTCGTATGTATAAGTACCCAGTGAACGGCTCGTTTAGCTTTATATATTGTTCCGGGTGGGCGTTGTATTGGTTTTTCGGAAGTGATAGACCTATAAGAGAAAAATTTAAATGGTTGGGAAAGGCTATGGGATGCAGAAATATTTTTTTCACATTTTATTTCCTTGTAAAAACAGGTAAATCAACAGGGATTTTCGTACGGATAAGTACCCAGTGAACGGTTCGTTTAGCTTTATATATTGATCCGGGTGGGCGTTTTATTGGTTTTTCGGAAGTGTTAGCCCTGTAAGAGAAAAATTTAAATGGTTGGGAAAGGCCATGGGATGTAGAAATATTTTTTTCACATTTTATTTCCTTGTAAAAACAGGTAAATCAATAGGGATTTTCGTACGGATAAGTACCCAGTGAACGGCTCGTTTAGCTTTATATATTGTTCCGGATGGGCGTTGTATTGGTTTTTCGGAAGCGATAGACCTGTAAGAGAACAATTTAAATGGTTGGGAAATGCCATGGGATGTAGAAATATTTTTTTCACATTTTATTTCCTTGTAAAAACAGGTAAATCAATAGGGATTTTCGTACGTATAAGTACCCAGTGAACAGCTCGTTTAGCTTTATATATTGGTCCGGGTGGGCGTTGTATTGGTTTTTCAGAAGTGTTAGCCCTGTAAGAGAAAAATTTAAATGGTTGGGAAAGGCCATGGGATGTAGAAATATTTTTTTCACATTTTATATCCTTGTAAAAACAGGTAAATCAATAGGGATTTTCGTACGGATAAGTACCCAATGAACGGTTCGTTTAGCTTTATATATTGGTCCGGGTGGGCGTTGTATTGGTTTTTCGGAAGTGTTAGCCCTGTAAGAGAAAAATTTAAATGGTTGGGAAAGGCCATGGGATGTAGAAATATTTTTTTCACATTTTATTTCCTTGTAAAAACAGGTAAATCAATAGGGTTTTTCGTACGGATAAGTACCCAGTGAACGGTTCGTTTAGCTTTATATATTGGTCCGGGTGGGCGTTTTATTGGTTTTTCGGAAGTGTTAGCCCTGTAAGAGAAAAATTTAAATGGTTGGGAAAGGACATGGGATGTAGAAATATTTTTTTCACATTTAATTTCCTTGTAGAAACAGGTAAATCTATAGGGATTTTCGTACGGATAAGTACCCAGTGAACGGTTCGTTTAGCTTTATATATTGTTCCGGGTGGGCGTTGTATTGGTTTTTCGGAAGTGTTAGACTTGTAAGAGAAAAATTTAAATGGTTGGGAAAGGCCATGGGATGCAGAAATATTTTTTTCACATTTTATTTCCTTGTAAAAACAGGTAAATCAACAGGGATTTTCGTACGGATAAGTACCCAGTGAACCGTTCGTTTAGCTTTATATATTGATCCGGGTGGGCGTTTTATTGGTTTTTCGGAAGTGTTAGCCCTGTAAGAGAACAATTTAAATGGTTGGGAAAGGCCATGGGATGTAGAAATATTTTTTTCACATTTTATTTCCTTGTAAAACCAGGTAAATCAATAGGGATTTTCGTACGTATAAGTACCCAGTGAACGGCTCGTTTAGCTTTATATATTGGTCCGGGTGGGCGTTGTATTGGTTTTTCGGAAGTGTTAGCCCTGTAAGAGAAAAATTTAAATGGTTGGGAAAGGCCATGGGATGTAGAAATATTTTTTTCACATTTTATATCCTTGTAAAAACAGGTAAATCAATAGGGATTTTCGTACGGATAAGTACCCAATGAACGGTTCGTTTAGCTTTATATATTGGTCCGGGTGGGCGTTGTATTGGTTTTTCGGAAGTGTTAGCCCTGTAAGAGAAAAATTTAAATGGTTGGGAAAGGCCATGGGATGTAGAAATATTTTTTTTCACATTTTATTTCCTAGTAAAAACAGGTAAATCAATAGGGTTTTTCGTACGGATAAGTACCCAGTGAACGGTTCGTTTAGCTTTATATATTGGTCCGGGTGGGCGTTTTATTGGTTTTTCGGAAGTGTTAGCCCTGTAAGAGAAAAATTTAAATGGTTGGGAAACGACATGGGATGTAGAAATATTTTTTTCACATTTAATTTCCTTGTAGAAACAGGTAAATCTATAGGGATTTTCGTATGGATAAGTACCCAGTGAACGGTTCGTTTAGCTTTATATATTGTTCCGGGTGGGCGTTGTATTGGTTTTTCGGAAGTGTTAGACTTGTAAGAGAAAAATTTAAATGGTTGGGAAAGGCCATGGGATGTAGAAATATTTTTTTCACATTTTATTTCCTTGTAAAAACAGGTAAATCAATAGGGATTTTCGTACGGATAAGTACCCAGTGAACAGTTCGTTTAGCTTTATATATTGTTCCGGGTGGGCGTTGTATTGGTTTTTCAGAAGTTTTAGACCTGTAAGAGAAAAATTTAACCGGTTGGGAAAGGCCATGGGATGTAGAAATATTTTTTTCACATTTTACTTCCTTGTAAAACCAGGTAAATCAATAGGGATTTTCGTACGGATAAGTACCCAGTGAACGGTTCGTTTAGCTTTATATATTGGTCCGGGTGGGCGTTGTATTGGTTTTTCGGAAGTGTTAGACTTGTAAGAGAAAAATTTAAATGGTTGGGAAAGGCCATGGGATGTAGAAATATTTTTTTTCACATTTAATTTCCTTGTAGAAACAGGAAAATCAATAGGGATTTTCGTATGTATAAGTACCCAGTGAACGGCTCGTTTAGCTTTATATATTGTTCCGGGTGGGCGTTGTATTGGTTTTTCGGAAGTGATAGACCTATAAGAGAAAAATTTAAATTGTTGGGAAAGGCTATGGGATGCAGAAATATTTTTTTCACATTTTATTTCCTTGTAAAAACAGGTAAATCAACAGGGATTTTCGTACGGATAAGTACCCAGTGAACGGTTCGTTTAGCTTTATATATTGATCCGGGTGGGCGTTTTGTTGGTTTTTCGGAAGTGTTAGCCCTGTAAGAGAAAAATTTAAATGGTTGGGAAAGGCCATGGGATGTAGAAATATTTTTTTCACATTTTATTTCCTTGTAAAAACAGGTAAATCAATAGGGATTTTCGTACGGATAAGTACCCAGTGAACGGCTCGTTTAGCTTTATATATTGTTCCGGATGGGCGTTGTATTGGTTTTTCGGAAGCGATAGACCTGTAAGAGAACAATTTAAATGGTTGGGAAATGCCATGGGATGTAGAAATATTTTTTTCACATTTTATTTCCTTGTAAAAACAGGTAAATCAATAGGGATTTTCGTACGTATAAGTACCCAGTGAACAGCTCGTTTAGCTTTATATATTGGTCCGGGTGGGCATTGTATTGGTTTTTCAGAAGTGTTAGCCCTGTAAGAGAAAAATTTAAATGGTTGGGAAAGGCCATGGGATGTAGAAATATTTTTTTCACATTTTATTTCCTTGTAAAAACAGGTAAATCAATAGGGATTTTCGTACGGATAAGTACCCAGTGAACAGCTCGTTTAGCTTTATATATTGTTCCGGATGGGCGTTGTATTGGTTTTTCGGAAGCGATAGACCTGTAAGAGAACAATTTAAATGGTTGGGAAATGCCATGGGATGTAGAAATATTTTTTTCACATTTTATTTCCTTGTAAAAACAGGTAAATCAATAGGGATTTTCGTACGTATAAGTACCCAGTGAACAGCTCGTTTAGCTTTATATATTGGTCCGGGTGGGCGTTGTATTGGTTTTTCAGAAGTGTTAGCCCTGTAAGAGAAAAATTTAAATGGTTGGGAAAGGCCATGGGATGTAGAAATATTTTTTTCACATTTTATTTCCTTGTAAAAACAGGTAAATCAATAGGGATTTTCGTACGGATAAGTACCCAATGAACGGTTCTTTTAGCTTTATATATTGGTCCGGGTGGGCGTTGTATTGGTTTTTCGGAAGTGTTAGCCCTGTAAGAGAAAAATTTAAATGGTTGGGAAAGGCCATGGGATGCAGAAATATTTTTTTCACATTTTATTTCCTTGTAAAAACAGGTAAATCTATAGGGTTTTTCGTACGGATAAGTACCCAGTGAACGGCTTGTTTAGCTTTATATATTGGTCCGGGTGGGCGTTGTATTGGTTTTTCGGAAGTGTTAGCCCTGTAAGCGAAAAATTTAAATGGTTGGGAAAGGCCATGGGATGTAGAAATATTTTTTTCACATTTTATTTCCTTGTAAAACCAGGTAAATCAATAGGGATTTTCGTACGGATAACTACCCAGTGAACGGTTCGTTTAGCTTTATATATTGATCCGGGTGGGCGTTGTATTGGTTTTTCGGAAGTGTTAGCCCTGTAAGAGAAAAATTTAAATGGTTGGGAAAGGCCATGGGATGTAGAAATATTTTTTTCACATTTTATTTCCTTGTAAAAACAGGTAAATCAATAGGGATTTTCGTACATATAAGTACCCAGTGAACGGTTCGTTTAGCTTTATATATTGTTCCGGGTGGGCGTTGTATTGGTTTTTTGGAAGTGTTAGCCCTGTAAGAGAAAAATTTAAATGGTTGGGAAAGGACATGGGATGTAGAAATATTTTTTTCACATTTTATTTCCTTGTAAAAACAGGTAAATCAATAGGGATTTTCGTACGGATAAGTACCGAATGAACGGTTCGTTTCGCTTTATATATTGGTCCGGGTGGGCGTTGTATTGGTTTTTCGGAAGTGTTAGCCCTGTAAGAGAAAAATTTAAATGGTTGGGAAAGGCCATGGGATGTAGAAATATTTTTTTCACATTTTATTTCCTTGTAAAAACAGGTAAATCAATAGGGATTTTCGTACGTATAAGTACCCAGTGAACGGCTCGTTTAGCTTTATATATTGTTCCGGGTGGGCGTTGTATTGGTTTTTCGGAATTGATAGACCTGTAAGAGAAAAATTTAAATGGTTGGGAAAGGCCATGGGATGTAGAAATATTTTTTTCACATTTTATTTCCTTGTAAAAACAGGTAAATCAATAGGGATTTTCGTACGGATAAGTACCCAGTGAACGGCTCGTTTAGCTTTATATATTGTTCCGGATGGGCGTTGTATTGGTTTTTCGGAAGCGATAGACCTGTAAGAGAACAATTTAAATGGTTGGGAAATGCCATGGGATGTAGAAATATTTTTTTCACATTTTATTTCCTTGTAAAAACAGGTAAATCAATAGGGATTTTCGTACGGATAAGTACCCAGTGAATGGCTCGTTTAGCTTTATATATTGGTCCGGGTGGGCGTTGTATTGGTTTTTCGGAAGTGTTAGCCCTGTAAGAGAAAAATATAAATGGTTGGGAAAGGCCATGGGATGTAGAAATATTTTTTTCACATTTTATATCCTTGTAAAAACAGGTAAATCAATAGGGATTTTCGTACGGATAAGTACCCAATGAACGGTTCGTTTAGCTTTATATATTGGTCCGGGTGGGCGTTGTATTTGTTTTTCGGAAGTGTTAGCCCTGTAAGAGAAAAATTTAAATGGTTGGGAAAGGCCATGGGATGTAGAAATATTTTTTTCACATTTCATTTCCTTGTAAAAACAGGTAAATCAATAGGGTTTTTCGTATGGATAAGTACCCAGTGAACGGTTCGTTTAGCTTTATATATTGGTCCGGGTGGGCGTTTTATTGGTTTTTCGGAAGTGTTAGCCCTGTAAGAGAAAAATTTAAATGGTTGGGAAAGGAAATGGGATGTAGAAATATTTTTTTCACATTTAATTTCCTTGTAGAAACAGGTAAATTAAAAAGGGATTTTTGTACGGATAAGTACCCAATGAACGGTTCGTTTAGCTTTATATATTGGTCCGGGTGGGCGTTGTATTGGTTTTTCGGAAGTGTTAGCCCTGTAAGAGAAAAATTTAAATGGTTGGGAAAGGCCATGGGATGTAGAAATATTTTTTTCACATTTTATTTCCTTGTAAAAACAGGTAAATCTATAGGGTTTTTCGTACGGATAAGTACCCAGTGAACGGCTCGTTTAGCTTTATATATTGGTCCGGGTGGGCGTTGTATTGGTTTTTCGGAAGTGTTAGCCCTGTAAGCGAAAAATTTAAATGGTTGGGAAAGGCCATGGGATGTAGAAATATTTTTTTCACATTTTATTTCCTTGTAAAAACAGGTAAATCAATAGGGATTTTCGTACGGATAACTACCCAGTGAACGGTTCGTTTAGCTTTATATATTGATCCGGGTGGGCGTTGTATTGGTTTTTTGGAAGTGTTAGCCCTGTAAGAGAAAAATTTAAATGGTTGGGAAAGGCCATGGGATGTAGAAATATTTTTTTCACATTTTATTTCCTTGTAAAAACAGGTAAATCAATAGGGATTTTCGTACATATAAGTACCCAGTGAACGGTTCGTTTAGCTTTATATATTGTTCCGGGTGGGCGTTGTATTGGTTTTTTGGAAGTGTTAGCCCTGTAAGAGAAAAATTTAAATGGTTGGGAAAGGACATGGGATGTAGAAATATTTTTTTCACATTTTATTTCCTTGTAAAAACAGGTAAATCAATAGGGATTTTCGTACGGATAAGTACCCAATGAACGGTTCGTTTAGCTTTATATATTGGTCCGGGTGGGCGTTGTATTGGTTTTTCAGAAGTGTTAGCCCTGTAAGAGAAAAATTTAAATGGTTGGGAAAGGCCATGGGATGTAGAAATATTTTTTTCACATTTTATTTCCTTGTAAAAACAGGTACATCAATAGGGATTTTCGTACGTATAAGTACCCAGTGAACGGCTCGTTTAGCTTTATATATTGTTCCGGGTGGGCGTTGTATTGGTTTTTCGGAAGCGATAGACCTGTAAGAGAACAATTTAAATGGTTGGGAAATGCCATGGGATGTAGAAATATTTTTTTCACATTTTATTTCCTTGTAAAAACAGGTAAATCAATAGGGATTTTCGTACGGATAAGTACCCAGTGAATGGCTCGTTTAGCTTTATATATTGGTCCGGGTGGGCGTTGTATTGGTTTTTCGGAAGTGTTAGCCCTGTAAGAGAAAAATATAAATGGTTGGGAAAGGCCATGGGATGTAGAAATATTTTTTTCACATTTTATATCCTTGTAAAAACAGGTAAATCAATAGGGATTTTCGTACGGATAAGTACCCAATGAACGGTTCGTTTAGCTTTATATATTGGTCCGGGTGGGCGTTGTATTTGTTTTTCGGAAGTGTTAGCCCTGTAAGAGAAAAATTTAAATGGTTGGGAAAGGCCATGGGATGTAGAAATATTTTTTTCACATTTCATTTCCTTGTAAAAACAGGTAAATCAATAGGGTTTTTCGTATGGATAAGTACCCAGTGAACGGTTCGTTTAGCTTTATATATTGGTCCGGGTGGGCGTTTTATTGGTTTTTCGGAAGTGTTAGCCCTGTAAGAGAAAAATTTAAATGGTTGGGAAAGGAAATGGGATGTAGAAATATTTTTTTCACATTTAATTTCCTTGTAGAAATAGTAAATTAAAAAGGGATTTTTGTACGGATAAGTACCCAATGAACGGTTCGTTTAGCTTTATATATTGTTCCGGGTGGGCGTTGTATTGGTTTTTCGGAAGTGTTAGCCCTGTAAGAGAAAAATTTAAATGGTTGGGAAAGGACATGGGATGTAGAAATATTTTTTTCACATTTTATTTCCTTGTAAAAAGAGGTAAATCAATAGGGATTTTCGTACGGATAAGTACCCAATGAACGGTTCGTTTAGCTTTATATATTGGTCCGGGTGGGCGTTGTATTGGTTTTTCAGAAGTGTTAGCCCTGTAAGAGAAAAATTTAAATGGTTGGGAAAGGCCATGGGATGTAGAAATATTTTTTTCACATTTTATTTCCTTGTAAAAACAGGTACATCAATAGGGATTTTCGTACGTATAAGTACCCAGTGAACGGCTCGTTTAGCTTTATATATTGTTCCGGGTGGGCGTTGTATTGGTTTTTCGGAAGTGATAGACCTGTAAGAGAAAAATTTAAATGGTTGGGAAAGGCCATGGGATGCAGAAATATTTTTTTCACATTTTATTTCCTTGTAAAAACAGGTAAATCAACAGGGATTTTCGTACGGATAAGTACCCAGTGAACGGTTCGTTTAGCTTTATATATTGATCCGGGTGGGCGTTTTATTGGTTTTTCGGAAGTGTTAGCCCTGTAAGAGAAAAATTTAAATGGTTGGGAAAGGCCATGGGATGTAGAAATATTTTTTTCACATTTTATTTCCTTGTAAAAACAGGTAAATCAATAGGGATTTTCGTACGGATAAGTACCCAGTGAACGGCTCGTTTAGCTTTATATATTGTTCCGGATGGGCGTTGTATTGGTTTTTCGGAAACGATAGACCTGTAAGAGAACAATTTAAATGGTTGGGAAATGCCATGGGATGTAGAAATATTTTTTTCACATTTTATTTCCTTGTAAAAACAGGTAAATCAACAGGGATTTTCGTACGGATAAGTACCCAGTGAACGGTTCGTTTAGCTTTATATATTGATCCGGGTGGGCGTTTTATTGGTTTTTCGGAAGTGTTAGCCCTGTAAGAGAAAAATTTAAATGGTTGGGAAAGGCCATGGGATGTAGAAATATTTTTTTCACATTTTATTTCCTTGTAAAAACAGGTAAATCAATAGGGATTTTCGTACATATAAGTACCCAATGAACGGTTCGTTTAGCTTTATATATTGTTCCGGGTGGGCGTTGTATTGATTTTTTGGAAGTGTTAGCCCTGTAAGAGAAAAATTTTAATGGTTGGGAAAGGACATGGGATGTAGAAATATTTTTTTCACATTTAATTTCCTTGTAAAAACAGGTAAATCAATAGGGATTTTCGTACGGATAAGTACCCAGTGAACGGCTCGTTTAGATTTATATATATAGGTCCGGGTGGGCGTTGTATTGGTTTTTCGGAAGTGTTAGCCCTGTAAGAGAAAAATTTAAATGGTTGGGAAAGGCCATGGGATGTAGAAATATTTTTTTCACATTTTATATCCTTGTAAAAACAGGTAAATCAATAGGGATTTTCGTACGGATAAGTACCCAATGAACGGTTCGTTTAGCTTTATATATTGGTCCTGGTGGGTGTTGTATTGGTTTTTCGGAAGTGTTAGCCCTGTAAGAGAAAAATTTAAATGGTTGGGAAAGGCCATGGGATGTAGAAATATTTTTTTCACATTTTATTTCCTTGTAAAAACAGCTAAATCAATAGGGTTTTTCGTACGGATAAGTACCCAGTGAACGGTTCGTTTAGCTTTATATATTGGTCCGGGTGGGCGTTTTATTGGTTTTTCGGTAGTGTTAGCCCTGTAAGAGAAAAATTTAAATGGTTGGGAAAGGACATGGGATGTAGAAATATTTTTTTCACATTTAATTTCCTTGTAGAAACAGGTAAATCAATAGGGATTTTCGTACGGATAAGTACCCAATGAACGGTTCGTTTAGCTTTATATATTGTTCCGGGTGGGCGTTGTATTGGTTTTTCGGAAGTGTTAGCCCTGTAAGAGAAAAATTTAAATGGTTGGGAAAGGCCATGGGATGTAGAAATATTTTTTTCACATTTAATTTCCTTGTAAAAACAGGTAAATCAATAGGGATTTTCGTACGGATAACTACCCAGTGAACGGTTCGTTTAGCTTTATATATTGATCCGGGTGGGCGTTGTATTGGTTTTTCGGAAGTGTTAGCCCTGTAAGAGAATAATTTAAATGGTTGGGAAAGGCCATGGGATGTAGAAATATTTTTTTCACATTTTATTTCCTTGTAAAAACAGGTAAATCAATAGGGATTTTCATACATATAAGTACCCAGTGAACGGTTCGTTTAGCTTTATATATTGTTCCGGGTGAGCGTTGTATTGGTTTTTTGGAAGTGTTAGCCCAGTAAGAGAAAAATTTAAATGGTTGGGAAAGGCCATGGGATGTAGAAATATTTTTTTCACATTTTATTTCCTTGTAAAAACAGGTAAATCAATAGGGATTTTCGTACATATAAGTACCCAGTGAACGGTTCGTTTAGCTTTATATATTGTTCCGGGTGAGCGTTGTATTGGTTTTTTGGAAGTGTTAGCCCTGTAAGAGAACAATTTAAATGGTTGGGAAATGCCATGGGATGCAGAAATATTTTTTTCACATTTTATTTCCTTGTAAAAACAGGTAAATCAATAGGGATTTTCGTACGTATAAGTACCCAATGAACGGTTCGTTTAGCTTTATATATTGGTCCGGTGGGCGTTGTATTGGTTTTTCGGAAGTGTTAGCCCTGTAAGAGAAAAATTTAAATGGTTGGGAAAGGCCATGGGATGTAGAAATATTTTTTTCACATTTTATTTCCTTGTAAAAACAGGTAAATCAATAGGGTTTTTCGTACGGATAAGTACCCAGTGAACGGTTTGTTTAGCTTTATATATTGGTCCGGGTGGGCGTTGTATTGGTTTTTCGGAAGCGATAGACCTGTAAGAGAACAATTTAAATGGTTGGGAAATGCCATGGGATGCAGAAATATTTTTTTCACATTTTATTTCCTTGTAAAAACAGGTAAATCAATAGGGATTTTCGTACGTATAAGTACCCAGTGAACGGCTCGTTTAGCTTTATATATTGGTCCGGATGGGCGTTGTATTGGTTTTTCGGAAGTGTTAGCCCTGTAAGAGAAAAATTTAAATGGTTGGGAAAGGCCATGGGATGTAGAAATATTTTTTTCACATTTTATATCCTTGTAAAAACAGGTAAATCAATAGGGATTTTCGTACGTATAAGTACCCAGTGAACGGCTCGTTTAGCTTTATATATTGTTACGGGTGGGCGTTGTATTGGTTTTTCGGAAGTGATAGACCTGTAAGAGAAAAATTTAAATGGTTGGGAAAGGCCATGGGATGCAGAAATATTTTTTTCACATTTTATTTCCTTGTAAAAACAGGTAAATCAACAGGGATTTTCGTACGGATAAGTACCCAGTGAACGGTTCGTTTAGCTTTATATATTGATCCGGGTGGGCGTTTTATTGGTTTTTCGGAAGTGTTAGCCCTGTAAGAGAAAAATTTAAATGGTTGGGAAAGGCCATGGGATGTAGAAATATTTTTTTCACATTTTATTTCCTTGTAAAAACAGGTAAATCAATAGGGATTTTCGTACGGATAAGTACCCAGTGAACGGCTCGTTTAGCTTTATATATTGTTCCGGATGGGCGTTGTATTGGTTTTTCGGAAGCGATAGACCTGTAAGAGAACAATTTAAATGGTTGGGAAAGGCCATGGGATGCAGAAATATTTTTTTCACATTTTATTTCCTTGTAAAAACAGGTAAATCAACAGGGATTTTCGTACGGATAAGTACCCAGTGAACGGTTCGTTTAGCTTTATATATTGATCCGGGTGGGCGTTTTATTGGTTTTTCGGAAGTGTTAGCCCTGTAAGAGAAAAATTTAAATGGTTGGGAAAGGCCATGGGATGTAGAAATATTTTTTTCACATTTTATTTCCTTGTAAAAACAGGTAAATCAATAGGGATTTTCGTACGGATAAGTACCCAGTGAACGGCTCGTTTAGCTTTATATATTGTTCCGGATGGGCGTTGTATTGGTTTTTCGGAAGCGATAGACCTGTAAGAGAACAATTTAAATGGTTGGGAAATGCCATGGGATGCAGAAATATTTTTTTCACATTTTATTTCCTTGTAAAAACAGGTAAATCAATAGGGATTTTCGTACGTATAAGTACCCAGTGAACGGCTCGTTTAGCTTTATATATTGGTCCGGGTGGGCGTTGTATTGGTTTTTCGGAAGTGTTAGCCCTGTAAGAGAAAAATTTAAATGGTTGGGAAAGGCCATGGGATGTAGAAATATTTTTTTCACATTTTATATCCTTGTAAAAACAGGTAAATCAATAGGGATTTTCGTACGGATAAGTACCCAATGAACGGTTCGTTTAGCTTTATATATTGGTCCGGGTGGGCGTTGTATTGGTTTTTCGGAAGTGTTAGCCCTGTAAGAGAAAAATTTAAATGGTTGGGAAAGGCCATGGGATGTAGAAATATTTTTTTCACATTTTATTTCCTTGTAAAAACAGGTAAATCAATAGGGTTTTTCGTACGGATAAGTACCCAGTGAACGGTTCGTTTAGCTTTATATATTGGTCCGGGTGGGCGTTGTATTGGTTTTTCGGAAGCGATAGACCTGTAAGAGAACAATTTAAATGGTTGGGAAATGCCATGGGATGCAGAAATATTTTTTTCACATTTTATTTCCTTGTAAAAACAGGTAAATCAATAGGGATTTTCGTACGTATAAGTACCCAGTGAACGGCTCGTTTAGCTTTATATATTGGTCCGGGTGGGCGTTGTATTGGTTTTTCGGAAGTGTTAGCCCTGTAAGAGAAAAATTTAAATGGTTGGGAAAGGCCATGGGATGTAGAAATATTTTTTTCACATTTTATATCCTTGTAAAAACAGGTAAATCAATAGGGATTTTCGTACGGATAAGTACCCAATGAACGGTTCGTTTAGCTTTATATATTGGTCCGGGTGGGCGTTGTATTGGTTTTTCGGAAGTGTTAGCCCTGTAAGAGAAAAATTTAAATGGTTGGGAAATGCCATGGGATGCAGAAATATTTTTTCCACATTTTATTTGCTTGTAAAAACAGGTAAATCAATAGGGATTTTCGTACGTATAAGTACCCAGTGAACGGCTCGTTTAGCTTTATATATTGGTCCGGGTGGGCGTTGTATTGGTTTTTCGGAAGTGTTAGCCCTGTAAGAGAAAAATTTAAATGGTTGGGAAAGGCCATGGGATGTAGAAATATTTTCTTCACATTTTATATCCTTGTAAAAACAGGTAAATCAATAGGGATTTTCGTACGTATAAGTACCCAGTGAACGGCTCGTTTAGCTTTATATATTGTTCCGGGTGGGCGTTGTATTGGTTTTTCGGAAGTGATAGACCTGTAAGAGAAAAATTTAAATGGTTGGGAAAGGCCATGGGATGCAGAAATATTTTTTTCACATTTTATTTCCTTGTAAAAACAGGTAAATCAACAGGGATTTTCGTACGGATAAGTACCCAGTGAACGGTTCGTTTAGCTTTATATATTGATCCGGGTGGGCGTTTTATTGATTTTTCGGAAGTGTTAGCCCTGTAAGAGAAAAATTTAAATGGTTGGGAAAGGCCATGGGATGTAGAAATATTTTTTTCACATTTTATTTCCTTGTAAAAACAGGTAAATCAATAGGGATTTTCGTACGGATAAGTACCCAGTGAACGGCTCGTTTAGCTTTATATATTGTTCCGGATGGGCGTTGTATTGGTTTTTCGGAAGCGATAGACCTGTAAGAGAACAATTTAAATGGTTGGGAAATGCCATGGGATGCAGAAATATTTTTTTCACATTTTATTTCCTTGTAAAAACAGGTAAATCAATAGGGATTTTCGTACGTATAAGTACCCAGTGAACGGCTCGTTTAGCTTTATATATTGGTCCGGGTGGGCGTAGTATTGGTTTTTCGGAAGTGTTAGCCCTGTAAGAGAAAAATTTAAATGGTTGGGAAAGGCCATGGGATGTAGAAATATTTTTTTCACATTTTATATCCTTGTAAAAACAGGTAAATCAATAGGGATTTTCGTACGGATAAGTACCCAATGAACGGTTCGTTTAGCTTTATATATTGGTCCGGGTGGGCGTTGTATTGGTTTTTCGGAAGTGTTAGCCCTGTAAGAGAAAAATTTAAATGGTTGGGAAAAGCCATGGGATGTAGAAATATTTTTTTCACATTTTATTTCCTTGTAAAAACAGGTAAATCAATAGGGTTTTTCGTACGGATAAGTACCCAGTGAACGGTTCGTTTAGCTTTATATATTGGTCCGGGTGGGCGTTGTATCGGTGTTTCGGAAGCGATAGACCTGTAAGAGAACAATTTAAATGGTTGGGAAATGCCATGGGATGCAGAAATATTTTTTTCACATTTTATTTCCTTGTAAAAACAGGTAAATCAATAGGGATTTTCGTACGGATAACTACCCAGTGAACGGTTCGTTTAGCTTTATATATTGGTCCGGGTGGGCGTTGTATTGGTTTTTCGGAAGTGTTAGACCTGTAAGAGAAAAATTTAAATGGTTGGGAAAGGCCATGGGATGTAGAAATATTTTTTTCACATTTTATATCCTTGTAAAAACAGGTAAATCAATAGGGATTTTCGTACGGATAAGTACCCAATGAACGGTTCGTTTAGCTTTATATATTGGTCCGGGTGGGCGTTGTATTGGTTTTTCGGAAGTGTTAGCCCTGTAAGAGAAAAATTTAAATGGTTGGGAAAGGCCATGGGATGTAGAAATATTTTTTTCACATTTTATTTCCTTGTAAAAACAGGTAAATCAATAGGGTTTTTCGTACGGATAAGTACCCAGTGAACGGTTCGTTTAGCTTTATATATTGGTCCGGGTGGGCGTTGTATTGGTTTTTCGGAAGCGATAGACCTGTAAGAGAACAATTTAAATGGTTGGGAAATGCCATGGGATGCAGAAATATTTTTTTCACATTTTATTTCCTTGTAAAAACAGGTAAATCAATAGGGATTTTCGTACGTATAAGTACCCAGTGAACGGCTCGTTTAGCTTTATATATTGGTCCGGGTGGGCGTTGTATTGGTTTTTCGGAAGTGTTAGCCCTGTAAGAGAAAAATTTAAATGGTTGGGAAAGGCCATGGGATGTAGAAATATTTTTTTCACATTTTATATCCTTGTAAAAACAGGTAAATCAATAGGGATTTTCGTACGGATAAGTACCCAATGAACGGTTCGTTTAGCTTTATATATTGGTCCGGGTGGGCGTTGTATTGGTTTTTCGGAAGTGTTAGCCCTGTAAGAGAAAAATTTAAATGGTTGGGAAATGCCATGGGATGCAGAAATATTTTTTCCACATTTTATTTGCTTGTAAAAACAGGTAAATCAATAGGGATTTTCGTACGTATAAGTACCCAGTGAACGGCTCGTTTAGCTTTATATATTGGTCCGGGTGGGCGTTGTATTGGTTTTTCGGAAGTGTTAGCCCTGTAAGAGAAAAATTTAAATGGTTGGGAAAGGCCATGGGATGTAGAAATATTTTCTTCACATTTTATATCCTTGTAAAAACAGGTAAATCAATAGGGATTTTCGTACGTATAAGTACCCAGTGAACGGCTCGTTTAGCTTTATATATTGTTCCGGGTGGGCGTTGTATTGGTTTTTCGGAAGTGATAGACCTGTAAGAGAAAAATTTAAATGGTTGGGAAAGGCCATGGGATGCAGAAATATTTTTTTCACATTTTATTTCCTTGTAAAAACAGGTAAATCAACAGGGATTTTCGTACGGATAAGTACCCAGTGAACGGTTCGTTTAGCTTTATATATTGATCCGGGTGGGCGTTTTATTGGTTTTTCGGAAGTGTTAGCCCTGTAAGAGAAAAATTTAAATGGTTGGGAAAGGCCATGGGATGTAGAAATATTTTTTTCACATTTTATTTCCTTGTAAAAACAGGTAAATCAATAGGGATTTTCGTACGGATAAGTACCCAGTGAACGGCTCGTTTAGCTTTATATATTGTTCCGGATGGGCGTTGTATTGGTTTTTCGGAAGCGATAGACCTGTAAGAGAACAATTTAAATGGTTGGGAAATGCCATGGGATGCAGAAATATTTTTTTCACATTTTATTTCCTTGTAAAAACAGGTAAATCAATAGGGATTTTCGTACGTATAAGTACCCAGTGAACGGCTCGTTTAGCTTTATATATTGGTCCGGGTGGGCGTAGTATTGGTTTTTCGGAAGTGTTAGCCCTGTAAGAGAAAAATTTAAATGGTTGGGAAAGGCCATGGGATGTAGAAATATTTTTTTCACATTTTATATCCTTGTAAAAACAGGTAAATCAATAGGGATTTTCGTACGGATAAGTACCCAATGAACGGTTCGTTTAGCTTTATATATTGGTCCGGGTGGGCGTTGTATTGGTTTTTCGGAAGTGTTAGCCCTGTAAGAGAAAAATTTAAATGGTTGGGAAAAGCCATGGGATGTAGAAATATTTTTTTCACATTTTATTTCCTTGTAAAAACAGGTAAATCAATAGGGTTTTTCGTACGGATAAGTACCCAGTGAACGGTTCGTTTAGCTTTATATATTGGTCCGGGTGGGCGTTGTATCGGTGTTTCGGAAGCGATAGACCTGTAAGAGAACAATTTAAATGGTTGGGAAATGCCATGGGATGCAGAAATATTTTTTTCACATTTTATTTCCTTGTAAAAACAGGTAAATCAATAGGGATTTTCGTACGGATAACTACCCAGTGAACGGTTCGTTTAGCTTTATATATTGATCCGGGTGGGCGTTGTATTGGTTTTTCGGAAGTGTTAGACCTGTAAGAGAAAAATTTAAATGGTTGGAAAAGGCCATGGGATGTAGAAATATTTTTTTCACATTTTATTTCCTTGTAAAAACAGGTAAATCAATAGGGATTTTCGTACATATAAGTACCCAGTGAACGGTTCGTTTAGCTTTATATATTGGTCCGGGTGGGCGTTGTATTGGTTTTTCGGAAGTGTTAGCCCTGTAAGAGAAAAATTTAAATGGTTGGGAAAGGCCATGGGATGTAGAAATATTTTTTTCACATTTTATTTCCTTGAAAAACAGGTAAATCAATAGGGATTTTCGTACGGATAAGTACCCAATGAACGGTTCGTTTAGCTTTATATATTGGTCCGGGTGGGCGTTGTATTGGTTTTTCGGAAGTGTTAGCCCTGTAAGAGAAAAATTTAAATGGTTGGGAAAGGCCATGGGATGTAGAAATATTTTTTTCACATTTTATTTCCTTGTAAAAACAGGTAAATCAATAGGGTTTTTCGTACGGATAAGTACCCAGTGAACGGTTCGTTTAGCTTTATATATTGGTCCGGGTGGGCGTTGTATTGGTGTTTCGGAAGCGATAGACCTGTAAGAGAACAATTTAAATGGTTGGGAAATGCCATGGGATGCAGAAATATTTTTTTCACATTTTATTTCCTTGTGAAAACAGGTAAATCAATAGGGATTTTCGTACGGATAACTACCCAGTGAACGGTTCGTTTAGCTTTATATATTGATCCGGGTGGGCGTTGTATTGGTTTTTCGGAAGTGTTAGACCTGTAAGAGAAAAATTTAAATGGTTGGAAAAGGCCATGGGATGTAGAAATATTTTTTTCACATTTTATTTCCTTGTAAAAACAGGTAAATCAATAGGGATTTTCGTACATATAAGTACCCAGTGAACGGTTCGTTTACCTTTATATATTGGTCCGGGTGGGCGTTGTATTGGTTTTTCGGAAGTGTTAGCCCTGTAAGAGAAAAATTTAAATGGTTGGGAAAGGCCATGGGATGTAGAAATATTTTTTTCACATTTTATTTCCTTGTAAAAACAGGTAAATCAATAGGGATTTTCGTACGTATAAGTACCCAGTGAACGGTTCGTTTAGCTTTATATATTGCTCCGGGTGGGCATTGTATTGGTTTTTCGGAAGTGTTAGCCCTGTAAGAGAAAAATTTAAATGGTTGGGAAAGGCCATGGGATGCAGAAATATTTTTTTCACATTTTATTTCCTTGTAAAAACAGGTAAATCAACAGGGATTTTCGTACGGATAAGTACCCAGTGAACGGTTCGTTTAGCTTTATATATTGATCCGGGTGGGCGTTTTATTGGTTTTTCGGAAGTGTGAGCCCTGTAAGAGAAAAATTTAAATGGTTGGGAAATGCCATGGGATGTAGTAATATTTTTTTCACATTTTATTTCCTTGTAAAAACAGGTAAATCAATAGGGATTTTCGTACGGATAAGTACCCAGTGAATGGCTCGTTTAGCTTTATATATTGGTCCGGGTGGGCGTTGTATTGGTTTTTCGGAAGTGTTAGCCCTGTAAGAGAAAAATTTAAATGGTTGGGAAAGGCCATGGGATGTAGAAATATTTTTTTCACATTTTATATCCTTGTAAAAACAGGTAAATCAATAGGGATTTTCGTACGGATAAGTACCCAATGAACGGTTCGTTTAGCTTTATATATTGGTCCGGGTGGGCGTTGTATTTGTTTTTCGGAAGTGTTAGCCCTGTAAGAGAAAAATTTAAATGGTTGGGAAAGGCCATGGGATGTAGAAATATTTTTTTCACATTTCATTTCCTTGTAAAAACAGGTAAATCAATAGGGTTTTTCGTATGGATAAGTACCCAGTGAACGGTTCGTTTAGCTTTATATATTGGTCCGGGTGGGCGTTTTATTGGTTTTTCGGAAGTGTTAGCCCTGTAAGAGAAAAATTTAAATGGTTGGGAAAGGACATGGGATGTAGAAATATTTTTGTCACATTTAATTTCCTTGTAGAAACAGGTAAATTAAAAAGGGATTTTTGTACGGATAAGTACCCAATGAACGTTTCATTTAGCTTTATATATTGGTCCGGGTGGGCGTTGTATTGGTTTTTCGGAAGTGTTAGCCCTGTAAGAGAAAAATTTAAATGGTTGGGAAAGGCCATGGGATGTAGAAATATTTTTTTCACATTTTATTTCCTTGTAAAAACAGGTAAATCTATAGGGTTTTTCGTACGGATAAGTACCCAGTGAACGGCTTGTTTAGCTTTATATATTGGTCCGGGTGGGCGTTGTATTGGTTTTTCGGAAGTGTTAGCCCTGTAAGCGAAAAATTTAAATGGTTGGGAAAGGCCATGGGATGTAGAAATATTTTTTTCACATTTTATTTCCTTGTAAAAACAGGTAAATCAATAGGGATTTTCGTACGGATAACTACCCAGTGAACGGTTCGTTTAGCTTTATATATTGTTCCGGGTGGGCGTTGTATTGATTTTTTGGAAGTGTTAGCCCTGTAAGAGAAAAATTTTAATGGTTGGGAAAGGACATGGGATGTAGAAATATTTTTTTCACATTTAATTTCCTTGTAAAAACAGGTAAATCAATAGGGATTTTCGTACGGATAAGTACCCAGTGAACGGCTCGTTTAGCTTTATATATTGGTCCGGGTGGGCGTTGTATTGGTTTTTCGGAAGTGTTAGCCCTGTAAGAGAAAAATTTAAATGGTTGGGAAAGGCCATGGGATGTAGAAATATTTTTTTCACATTTTATATCCTTGTAAAAACAGGTAAATCAATAGGGATTTTCGTACGGATAAGTACCCAATGAACGGTTCGTTTAGCTTTATATATTGGTCCGGGTGGGCGTTGTATTGGTTTTTCGGAAGTGTTAGCCCTGTAAGAGAAAAATTTAAATGGTTGGGAAAGGCCATGGGATGTAGAAATATTTTTTTCACATTTTATTTCCTTGTAAAAACAGGTAAATCAATAGGGTTTTTCGTACGGATAAGTACCCAGTGAACGGTTCGTTTAGCTTTATATATTGGTCCGGGTGGGCGTTTTATTGGTTTTTCGGTAGTGTTAGCCCTGTAAGAGAAAAATTTAAATGGTTGGGAAAGGACATGGGATGTAGAAATATTTTTTTCACATTTAATTTCCTTGTAGAAACAGGTAAATCAATAGGGATTTTCGTACGGATAAGTACCCAATGAACGGTTCGTTTAGCTTTATATATTGGTCCGGGTGGGCGTTGTATTGGTTTTTCGGAAGTGTTAGCCCTGTAAGAGAAAAATTTAAATGGTTGGGAAAGGCCATGGGATGTAGAAATATTTTTTTCACATTTTATTTCCTTGTAAAAACAGGTAAATCTATAGGGTTTTTCGTACGGATAAGTACCCAGTGAACGGCTCGTTTAGCTTTATATATTGGTCCGGGTGGGCGTTGTATTGGTTTTTCGGAAGTGTTAGCCCTGTAAGCGAAAAATTTAAATGGTTGGGAAAGGCCATGGGATGTAGAAATATTTTTTTCACATTTTATTTCCTTGTAAAAACAGGTAAATCAATAGGGATTTTCGTACGGATAACTACCCAGTGAACGGTTCGTTTAGCTTTATATATTGATCCGGGTGGGCGTTGTATTGGTTTTTTGGAAGTGTTAGCCCTGTAAGAGAAAAATTTAAATGGTTGGGAAAGGACATGGGATGTAGAAATATTTTTTTCACATTTTATTTCCTTGTAAAAACAGGTAAATCAATAGGGATTTTCGTACGGATAAGTACCCAATGAACGGTTCGTTTAGCTTTATATATTGGTCCGGGTGGGCGTTGTATTGGTTTTTCGGAAGTGTTAGCCCTGTAAGAGAAAAATTTAAATGGTTGGGAAAGGCCATGGGATGTAGAAATATTTTTTTCACATTTTATTTCCTTGTAAAAACAGGAAAATCAATAGGGATTTTCGTACGTATAAGTACCCAGTGAACGGCTCGTTTAGCTTTATATATTGTTCCGGGTGGGCGTTGTATTGGTTTTTCGGAAGTGATAGACCTGTAAGAGAAAAATTTAAATGGTTGGGAAAGGCCATGGGATGCAGAAATATTTTTTTCACATTTTATTTCCTTGTAAAAACAGGTAAATCAACAGGGATTTTCGTACGGATAAGTACCCAGTGAACGGTTCGTTTAGCTTTATATATTGATCCGGGTGGGCGTTTTATTGGTTTTTCGGAAGTGTTAGCCCTGTAAGAGAAAAATTTAAATGGTTGGGAAAGGCCATGGGATGTAGAAATATTTTTTTCACATTTTATTTCCTTGTAAAAACAGGTAAATCAATAGGGATTTTCGTACGGATAAGTACCCAATGAACGGTTCGTTTAGCTTTATATATTGGTCCGGGTGGGCGTTGTATTGGTTTTTCGGAAGTGTTAGCCCTGTAAGAGAAAAATTTAAATGGTTGGGAAAGGCCATGGGATGTAGAAATATTTTTTTCACATTTTATTTCCTTGTAAAAACAGGAAAATCAATAGGGATTTTCGTACGTATAAGTACCCAGTGAACGGCTCGTTTAGCTTTATATATTGTTCCGGGTGGGCGTTGTATTGGTTTTTCGGAAGTGATAGACCTGTAAGAGAAAAATTTAAATGGTTGGGAAAGGCCATGGGATGCAGAAATATTTTGTTCACATATTATTTCCTTGTAAAAACAGGTAAATCAACAGGGATTTTCGTACGGATAAGTACCCAGTGAACGGTTCGTTTAGCTTTATATATTGATCCGGGTGGGCGTTTTATTGGTTTTTCGGAAGTGTTAGCCCTGTAAGAGAAAAATTTAAATGGTTGGGAAAGGCCATGGGATGTAGAAATATTTTTTTCACATTTTATTTCCTTGTAAAAACAGGTAAATCAATAGGGATTTTCGTACGGATAAGTACCCAGTGAACGGCTCGTTTAGCTTTATATATTGTTCCGGATGGGCGTTGCATTGGTTTTTCGGAAGCGATAGACCTGTAAGAGAACAATTTAAATGGTTGGGAAATGCCATGGGATGCAGAAATATTTTTTTCACATTTTATTTCCTTGTAAAACAGGTAAATCAATAGGGATTTTCGTACGTATAAGTACCCAGTGAACGGCTCGTTTAGCTTTATATATTGGTCCGGGTGGGCGTTGTATTGGTTTTTCGGAGGTGTTAGCCCTGTAAGAGAAAAATTTAAATGGTTGGGAAAGGCCATGGGATGTAGAAATATTTTTTTCACATTTTATTTCCTTGTAAAAACAGGTAAATCAATAGGGTTTTTCGTACTGATAAGTACCCAGTGAACGGTTTGTTTAGCTTTATATATTGGTCCGGGTGGGCGTTGTATTGGTTTTTCGGAAGCGATAGACCTGTAAGAGAACAATTTAAATGGTTGGGAAATGCCATGGGATGCAGAAATATTTTTTCCACATTTTATTTCCTTGTAAAAACAGGTAAATCAATAGGGATTTTCGTACGTATAAGTACCCAGTGAACGGCTCGTTTAGCTTTATATATTGGTCCGGGTGGGCGTTGTATTGGTTTTTCGGAAGTGTTAGCCCTGTAAGAGAAAAATTTAAATGGTTGGGAAAGGCCATGGGATGTAGAAATATTTTTTTCACATTTTATATCCTTGTAAAAACAGGTAAATCAATAGGGATTTTCGTACGTATAAGTACCCAGTGAACGGCTCGTTTAGCTTTATATATTGTTCCGGGTGGGCGTTGTATTGGTTTTTCGGAAGTGATAGACCTGTAAGAGAAAAATTTAAATGGTTGGGAAAGGCCATGGGATGCAGAAATATTTTTTTCACATTTTATTTCCTTGTAAAAACAGGTAAATCAACAGGGATTTTCGTACGGATAAGTACCCAGTGAACGGTTCGTTTAGCTTTATATATTGATCCGGGTGGGCGTTTTATTGGTTTTTCGGAAGTGTTAGCCCTGTAAGAGAAAAATTTAAATGGTTGGGAAAGGCCATGGGATGTAGAAATATTTTTTTCACATTTTATTTCCTTGTAAAAACAGGTAAATCAATAGGGATTTTCGTACGGATAAGTACCCAGTGAACGGCTCGTTTAGCTTTATATATTGTTCCGGATGGGCGTTGTATTGGTTTTTCGGAAGCGATAGACCTGTAAGAGAACAATTTAAATGGTTGGGAAATGCCATGGGATGCAGAAATATTTTTTTCACATTTTATTTCCTTGTAAAAACAGGTAAATCAATAGGGATTTTCGTACGTATAAGTACCCAGTGAACGGCTCGTTTAGCTTTATATATTGGTCCGGGTGGGCGTTGTATTGGTTTTTCGGAAGTGTTAGCCCTGTAAGAGAAAAATTTAAATGGTTGGGAAAGGCCATGGGATGTAGAAATATTTTTTTCACATTTTATATCCTTGTAAAAACAGGTAAATCAATAGGGATTTTCGTACGGATAAGTACCCAATGAACGGTTCGTTTAGCTTTATATATTGGTCCGGGTGGGCGTTGTATTGGTTTTTCGGAAGTGTTAGCCCTGTAAGAGAAAAATTTAAATGGTTGGGAAAGGCCATGGGATGTAGAAATATTTTTTTCACATTTTATTTCCTTGTAAAAACAGGTAAATCAATAGGGTTTTTCGTACGGATAAGTACCCAGTGAACGGTTCGTTTAGCTTTATATATTGGTCCGGGTGGCCGTTGTATTGGTTTTTCGGAAGCGATAGACCTGTAAGAGAACAATTTAAATGGTTGGGAAAGGCCATGGGATGCAGAAATATTTTTTTCACATTTTATTTCCTTGTAAAAACAGGTAAATCAACAGGGATTTTCGTACGGATAAGTACCCAGTGAACGGTTCGTTTAGCTTTATATATTGATCCGGGTGGGCGTTTTATTGGTTTTTCGGAAGTTTTAGCCCTGTAAGAGAAAAATTTAAATGGTTGGGAAAGGCCATTGGATGTAGAAATATTTTTTTCACATTTTATTTCCTTGTAAAAACAGGTAAATCAATAGGGATTTTCGTACGTATAAGTACCCAGTGAACGGCTCGTTTAGCTTTATATATTGGTCCGGGTGGGCGTTGTATTGGTTTTTCGGAAGTGTTAGCCCTGTAAGCGAAAAATTTAAATGGTTGGGAAAGGCCATGGGATGTAGAAATATTTTTTTCACATTTTATATCCTTGTAAAAACAGGTAAATCAATAGGGATTTTCGGACGGATAAGTACCCAATGAACGGTTCGTTTAGCTTTATATATTGGGCCGGGTGGGCGTTGTATTGGTTTTTCGGAAGTGTTAGCCCTGTAAGAGAAAAATTTAAATGGTTGGGAAATCCATGGGATGTAAAAATATTTTTTTTCACATTTTATTTCCTTGTAAAAACAGGTAAATCAATAGGGTTTTTCGTACGGATAAGTACCCAGTGAACGGTTCGTTTAGCTTTATATATTGGTCCGGGTGGGCGTTGTATTGGTGTTTCGGAAGCGATAGACCTGTAAGAGAACAATTTAAATGGTTGGGAAATGCCATGGGATGCAGAAATATTTTTTTCACATTTTATTTCCTTGTAAAAACAGGTAAATCAATAGGGATTTTCGTACGGATAACTACCCAATGAACGGTTCGTTTAGCTTTATATATTGATCCGGGTGGGCGTTGTATTGGTTTTTCGGAAGTGTTAGACCTGTAAGAGAAAAATTTAAATGGTTGGAAAAGGCCATGGGATGTAGAAATATTTTTTTCACATTTTATTTCCTTGTAAAAACAGGTAAATCAATAGGGATTTTCGTACATATAAGTACCCAGTGAACGGTTCTTTTAGCTTTATATATTGGTCCGGGTGGGCGTTGTATTGGTTTTTCGGAAGTGTTAGCCCTGTAAGAGAAAAATTTAAATGGTTGGGAAAGGCCATGGGATGTAGAAATATTTTTTTCACATTTTATTTCCTTGTAAAAACAGGTAAATCAATAGGGATTTTCGTACGTATAAGTACCCAGTGAACGGTTCGTTTAGCTTTATATATTGCTCCGGGTGGGCGTTGTATTGGTTTTTCAGAAGTGTTAGCCCTGTAAGAGAAAAATTTAAATGGTTGGGAAAGGACATGGGATGTAGAAATATTTTTTTCACATTTAATTTCCTTGTAAAAACAGGTAAATCAATAGGGATTTTCGTACGGATAAGTACCCAATGAACGGTTCGTTTAGCTTTATATATTGTTCCGGGTGGGCGTTGTATTGGTTTTTCAGAAGTGTTAGCCCTGTAAGAGAAAAATTTAAATGGTTGGGAAAGGCCATGGGATGTAGAAATATTTTTTTCACATTTTATTTCCTTGTAAAAACAGGTAAATCTATAGGGATTTTCGTACGGATAACTACCCAGTGAACGGTTCGTTTAGCTTTATATATTGATCCGGGTGGGCGTTGTATTGGTTTTTCGGAAGTGTTAGCCCTGTAAGAGAAAAATTTAAATGGTTGGGAAAGGCCATGGGATGTAGAAATATTTTTTTCACATTTTATTTCCTTGTAAAAACAGGTAAATCAATAGGGATTTTCGTACGTATAAGTACCCAGTGAACGGCTCGTTTAGCTTTATATATTGTTCCGGGTGGGCGTTGTATTGGTTTTTCGGAAGTGATAGACCTGTAAGAGAAAAATTTAAATGGTTGGGAAAGGCCATGGGATGCAGAAATATTTTTTTCACATTTTATTTCCTTGTAAAAACAGGTAAATCAACAGGGATTTTCGTACGGATAAGTACCCAGTGAACGGCTCGTTTAGCTTTATATATTGTTCCGGATGGGCGTTGTATTGGTTTTTCAGAAGCAATAGACCTGTAAGAGAACAATTTAAATGGTTGGGAAAGGCCATGGGATGTAGAAATATTTTTTTCACATTTTATTTCCTTGTAAAAACAGGTAAATCAATAGGGTTTTTCGTACGGATAAGTACCCAGTGAACGGTTCGTTTAGCTTTATATATTGGTCCGGGTGGGCGTTGTATTGGTGTTTCGGAAGCGATAGACCTGTAAGAGAACAATTTAAATGGTTGGGAAATGCCATGGGATGCAGAAATATTTTTTTCACATTTTATTTCCTTGTAAAAACAGGTAAATCAATAGGGATTTTCGTACGGATAACTACCCATTGAACGGTTCGTTTAGCTTTATATATTGATCCGGGTGGGCGTTGTATTGGTTTTTCGGAAGTGTTAGACCTGTAAGAGAAAAATTTAAATGGTTGGAAAAGGCCATGGGATGTAGAAATATTTTTTTCACATTTTATTTCCTTGTAAAAACAGGTAAATCAATAGGGATTTTCGTACATATAAGTACCCAGTGAACGGTTCGTTTAGCTTTATATATTGGTCCGGGTGGGCGTTGTATTGGTTTTTCGGAAGTGTTAGCCCTGTAAGAGAAAAATTTAAATGGTTGGGAAAGGCCATGGGATGTAGAAATATTTTTTTCACATTTTAATTCCTTGTAAAAACAGGTAAATCAATAGGGATTTTCGTACGTATAAGTACCCAGTGAACGGTTCGTTTAGCTTTATATATTGCTCCGGGTGGGCGTTGTATTGGTTTTTCGGAAGTGTTAGCCCTGTAAGAGAAAAATTTAAATGGTTGGGAAAGGACATGGGATGTAGAAATATTTTTTTCACATTTAATTTCCTTGTAAAAACAGGTAAATCAATAGGGATTTTCGTACGGATAAGTACCCAATGAACGGTTCGTTTAGCTTTATATATTGGTCCGGGTGGGCGTTGTATTGGTTTTTCGGAAGTGTTAGCCCTGTAAGAGAAAAATTTAAATGGTTGGGAAAGGCCATGGGATGTAGAAATATTTTTTTCACATTTTATTTCCTTGTAAAAACAGGTAAATCAATAGGGATTTTCGTACGGATAAGTACCCAATGAACGGTTCGTTTAGCTTTATATATTGGTCCGGGTGGGCGTTGTATTGGTTTTTCGGAAGTGTTAGCCCTGTAAGAGAAAAATTTAAATGGTTGGGAAAGGACATGGGATGTAGAAATATTTTTTTCACATTTTATTTCCTTGTAAAAACAGGTAAATCAATAGGGATTTTCGTACGGATAAGTACCCAATGAACGGTTCGTTTAGCTTTATATATTGGTCCGGGTGGGCGTTGTATTGGTTTTTCGGAAGTGTTAGCCCTGTAAGAGAAAAATTTAAATGGTTGGGAAAGGCCATGAGTTGTAGAAATATTTTTTTCACATTTTATTTCCTTGTAAAAACAGGTAAATCAATAGGGATTTTCGTACGTATAAGTACCCAGTGAACGGCTCGTTTAGCTTTATATATTGTTCCGGGTGGGCGTTGTATTGGTTTTTCGGAAGTGATAGAGCTGTAAGAGAAAAATTTAAATGGTTGGGTAAGGCCATGGGATGCAGAAATATTTTTTTCACATTTTATTTCCTTGTAAAAACAGGTAAATCAACAGGGATTTTCGTACGGATAAGTACCCAGTGAACGGTTCGTTTAGCTTTATATATTGATCCGGGTGGGCGTTTTATTGGTTTTTCGGAAGTGTTAGCCCTGTAAGAGAAAAATTTAAATGGTTGGGAAAGGCCAAGGGATGTAGAAATATTTTTTTCACATTTTATTTCCTTGTAAAAACAGGTAAATCAATAGGGATTTTCGTACGGATAAGTACCCAGTGAACGGCTCGTTTAGCTTTATATATTGTTCCGGATGGGCATTGTATTGGTTTTTCGGAAGCGATAGACCTGTAAGAGAACAATTTAAATGGTTGGGAAATGCCATGGGATGTAGAAATATTTTTTCACATATTATTTCCTTGTAAAAACAGGTAAATCAACAGGGATTTTCGTACGGATAAGTACCCAGTGAACGGTTCGTTTAGCTTTATATATTGATCCGGGTGGGCGTTTTATTGGTTTTTCGGAAGTGTTAGCCCTGTAAGAGAAAAATTTAAATGGTTGGGAAAGGCCATGGGATGTAGAAATATTTTTTTCACATTTTATTTCCTTGTAAAAACAGGTAAATCAATAGGGATTTTCGTACATATAAATACCCAATGAACGGTTCGTTTAGCTTTATATATTGTTCCAGGTGGGCGTTGTATTGATTTTTTGGAAGTGTTAGCCCTGTAAGAGAAAAATTTTAATGGTTGGGAAAGGACATGGTATGTAGAAATATTTTTTTCACATTTAATTTCCTTGTAAAAACAGGTAAATTAATAGGGATTTTCGTACGGATAAGTACCCAGTGAAAGGCTCGTTTAGCTTTATATATTGGTCCGGGTGGGCGTTGTATTGGTTTTTCGGAAGTGTTAGCCCTGTAAGAGAAAAATTTAAATGGTTGGGAAAGGCCATGGGATGTAGAAATATTTTTTTCACATTTTATATCCTTGTAAAAACAGGTAAATCAATAGGGATTTTCGTACGGATAAGTACCCAATGAACGGTTCGTTTAGCTTTATATATTGGTCCCGGTGGGCGTTGTATTGGTTTTTCGGAAGTGTTAGCCCTGTAAGAGAAAAATTTAAATGGTTGGGAAAGGCCATGGGATGTAGAAATATTTTTTTCACATTTTATTTCCTTGTAAAAACAGGTAAATCAATAGGGTTTTTCGTACGGATAAGTACCCAGTGAACGGTTCGTTTAGCTTTATATATTGGTCCGGGTGGGCGTTTTATTGGTTTTTCGGTAGTGTTAGCCCTGTAAGAGAAAAATTTAAATGGTTGGGAAAGGACATGGGATGTAGAAATATTTTTTTCACATTTAATTTCCTTGTAGAAACAGGTAAATCAATAGGGATTTTCGTACGGATAAGTACCCAATGAACGGTTCGTTTAGCTTTATATATTGGTCCGGGTGGGCGTTGTATTGGTTTTTCGGAAGTGTTAGCCCTGTAAGAGAAAAATTTAAATGGTTGGGAAAGGCCATGGGATGTAGAAATATTTTTTTCACATTTTATTTCCTTGTAAAAACAGGTAAATCTATAGGGTTTTTCGTACGGATAAGTACCCAGTGAACGGCTCGTTTAGCTTTATATATTGGTCCGGGTGGGCGTTGTATTGGTTTTTCGGAAGTGTTAGCCCTGTAAGCGAAAAATTTAAATGGTTGGGAAAGGCCATGGGATGTAGAAATATTTTTTTCACATTTTATTTCCTTGTAAAAACAGGTAAATCAATAGGGATTTTCGTACGGATAACTACCCAGTGAACGGTTCGTTTAGCTTTATATATTGATCCGGGTGGGCGTTGTATTGGTTTTTTGGAAGTGTTAGCCCTGTAAGAGAAAAATTTAAATGGTTGGGAAAGGACATGGGATGTAGAAATATTTTTTCACATTTTATTTCCTTGTAAAAACAGGTAAATCAATAGGGATTTTCGTACGGATAAGTACCCAATGAACGGTTCGTTTAGCTTTATATATTGGTCCGGGTGGGCGTTGTATTGCTTTTTCGGAAGTGTTAGCCCTGTAAGAGAAAAATTTAAATGGTTGGGAAAGGCCATGGGATGTAGAAATATTTTTTTCACATTTTATTTCCTTGTAAAAACAGGAAAATCAATAGGGATTTTCGTACGTATAAGTACCCAGTGAACGGCTCGTTTAGCTTTATATATTGTTCCGGGTGGGCGTTGTATTGGTTTTTCGGAAGTGATAGACCTGTAAGAGAAAAATTTAAATGGTTGGGAAAGGCCATGGGATGCAGAAATATTTTTTTCACATTTTATTTCCTTGTAAAAACAGGTAAATCAACAGGGATTTTCGTACGGATAAGTACCCAGTGAACGGTTCGTTTAGCTTTATATATTGATCCGGGTGGGCGTTTTATTGGTTTTTCGGAAGTGTTAGCCCTGTAAGAGAAAAATTTAAATGGTTGGGAAAGGCCATGGGATGTAGAAATATTTTTTTCACATTTTATTTCCTTGTAAAAACAGGTAAATCAATAGGGATTTTCGTACGGATAAGTACCCAGTGAACGGCTCGTTTAGCTTTATATATTGTTCCGGATGGGCGTTGTATTGGTTTTTCGGAAGCGATAGACCTGTAAGAGAACAATTTAAATGGTTGGGAAATGCCATGGGATGCAGAAATATTTTTTTCACATTTTATTTCCTTGTAAAAACAGGTAAATCAATAGGGATTTTCGTACGTATAAGTACCCAGTGAACGGCTCGTTTAGCTTTATATATTGGTCCGGGTGGGCGTTGTATTGGTTTTTCGGAGGTGTTAGCCCTGTAAGAGAAAAATTTAAATGGTTGGGAAAGGCCATGGGATGTAGAAATATTTTTTTCACATTTTATTTCCTTGTAAAAACAGGAAAATCAATAGGGATTTTCGTACGTATAAGTACCCAGTGAACGGCTCGTTTAGCTTTATATATTGTTCCGGGTGGGCGTTGTATTGGTTTTTCGGAAGTGATAGACCTGTAAGAGAAAAATTTAAATGGTTGGGAAAGGCCATGGGATGCAGAAATATTTTTTTCACATTTTATTTCCTTGTAAAAACAGGTAAATCAACAGGGATTTTCGTACAGATAAGTACCCAGTGAACGGTTCGTTTAGCTTTATATATTGATCCGGGTGGGCGTTTTATTGGTTTTTCGGAAGTGTTAGCCCTGTAAGAGAAAAATTTAAATGGTTGGGAAAGGCCATGGGATGTAGAAATATTTTTTTCACATTTTATTTCCTTGTAAAAACAGGTAAATCAATAGGGATTTTCGTACGGATAAGTACCCAGTGAACGGCTCGTTTAGCTTTATATATTGTTCCGGATGGGCGTTGTATTGGTTTTTCGGAAGCGATAGACCTGTAAGAGATCAATTTAAATGGTTGGGAAAGGCCATGGGATGCAGAAATATTTTTTTCACATTTTATTTCCTTGTAAAAACAGGTAAATCAATAGGGATTTTCGTACGTATAAGTACCCAGTGAACGGCTCGTTTAGCTTTATATATTGGTCCGGGTGGGCGTTGTATTGGTTTTTCGGAGGTGTTAGCCCTGTAAGAGAAAAATTTAAATGGTTGGGAAAGGCCATGGGATGTAGAAATATTTTTTTCACATTTTATTTCCTTGTAAAAACAGGTAAATCAATAGGGTTTTTCGTACGGATAAGTACCCAATGAACGGTTCGTTTAGCTTTATATATTGGTCCGGGTGGGCGTTGTATTGGTTTTTCGGAGGTGTTAGCCCTGTAAGAGAAAAATTTAAATGGTTGGGAAAGGCCATGGGATGTAGAAATATTTTTTTCACATTTTATATCCTTGTAAAAACAGGTAAATCAATAGGGATTTTCGTACGGATAAGTACCCAATGAACGGTTCGTTTAGCTTTATATATTGGTCCGGGTGGGCGTTGTATTGGTTTTTCGGAAGTGTTAGCCCTGTAAGAGAAAAATTTAAATGGTTGGGAAAGGCCATGGGATGTAGAAATATTTTTTTCACATTTTATTTCCTTGTAAAAACAGGTAAATCAATAGGGTTTTTCGTACGGATAAGTACCCAGTGAACGGTTCGTTTAGCTTTATATATTGGTCCGGGTGGGCGTTGTATTGGTTTTTCGGAAGCGATAGACCTGTAAGAGAACAATTTAAATGGTTGGGAAATGCCATGGGATGCAGAAATATTTTTTCCACATTTTATTTCCTTGTAAAAACAGGTAAATCAATAGGGATTTTCGTACGTATAAGTACCCAGTGAACGGCTCGTTTAGCTTTATATATTGGTCCGGGTGGGCGTTGTATTGGTTTTTCGGAAGTGTTAGCCCTGTAAGAGAAAAATTTAAATGGTTGGGAAAGGCCATGGGATGTAGAAATATTTTTTTCACATTTTATATCCTTGTAAAAACAGGTAAATCAATAGGGATTTTCGTACGTATAAGTACCCAGTGAACGGCTCGTTTAGCTTTATATATTGTTCCGGGTGGGCGTTGTATTGGTTTTTCGGAAGTGATAGACCTGTAAGAGAAAAATTTAAATGGTTGGGAAAGACCATGGGATGCAGAAATATTTTTTTCACATTTTATTTCCTTGTAAAAACAGGTAAATCAACAGGGATTTTCGTACGGATAAGTACCCAGTGAACGGTTCGTTTAGCTTTATATATTGATCCGGGTGGGCGTTTTATTGGTTTTTCGGAAGTGTTAGCCCTGTAAGAGAAAAATTTAAATGGTTGGGAAATGCCATGGGATGCAGAAATATTTTTTTCACATTTTATTTCCTTGTAAAAACAGGTAAATCAATAGGGATTTTCGTACGGATAAGTACCCAGTGAACGGCTCGTTTAGCTTTATATATTGTTCCGGATGGGCGTTGTATTGGTTTTTCGGAAGCGATAGACCTGTAAGAGAACAATTTAAATGGTTGGGAAATGCCATGGGATGCAGAAATATTTTTTTCACATTTTATTTCCTTGTAAAAACAGGTAAATCAATAGGGATTTTCGTACGTATAAGTACCCAGTGAACGGCTCGTTTAGCTTTATATATTGGTCCGGGTGGGCGTTGTATTGGTTTTTCGGAAGTGTTAGCCTTGTAAGAGAAAAATTTAAATGGTTTGGAAAGGCCATGGGATGTAGAAATATTTTTTTCACATTTTATATCCTTGTGAAAACAGGTAAATCAATAGGGATTTTCGTACGGATAAGTACCCAATGAACGGCTCGTTTAGCTTTATATATTGGTCCGGGTGGGCGTTGTATTGGTTTTTCGGAAGTGTTAGCACTGTAAGAGAAAAATTTAAATGGTTGGGAAAGGCCATGGGATGTAGAAATATTTTTTTCACATTTTATATCCTTGTAAAAACAGGTAAATCAATAGGGATTTTCGTACGTATAAGTACCCAGTGAACGGCTCGTTTAGCTTTATATATTGTTCCGGGTGGGCGTTGTATTGGTTTTTCGGAAGTGATAGACCTGTAAGAGAAAAATTTAAATGGTTGGGAAAGGCCATGGGATGCAGAAATATTTTTTTCACATTTTATTTCCTTGTAAAAACAGGTAAATCAACAGGGATTTTCGTACGGATAAGTACCCAGTGAACGGTTCGTTTAGCTTTATATATTGATCCGGGTGGGCGTTTTATTGGTTTTTCGGAAGTGTTAGCCCTGTAAGAGAAAAATTTAAATGGTTGGGAAAGGCCATGGGATGTAGAAATATTTTTTTCACATTTTATTTCCTTGTAAAAACAGGTAAATCAATAGGGATTTTCGTACGGATAAGTACCCAGTGAACGGCTCGTTTAGCTTTATATATTGTTCCGGATGGGCGTTGTATTGGTTTTTCGGAAGCGATAGACCTGTAAGAGAACAATTTAAATGGTTGGGAAATGCCATGGGATGCAGAAATATTTTTTTCACATTTTATTTCCTTGTAAAAACAGGTAAATCAATAGGGATTTTCGTACGTATAAGTACCCAGTGAACGGCTCGTTTAGCTTTATATATTGGTCCGGGTGGGCGTTGTATTGGTTTTTCGGAAGTGTTAGCCCTGTAAGAGAAAAATTTAAATGGTTGGGAAAGGCCATGGGATGTAGAAATATTTTTTTCACATTTTATATCCTTGTAAAAACAGGTAAATCAATAGGGATTTTCGGACGGATAAGTACCCAATGAACGGTTCGTTTAGCTTTATATATTGGTCCGGGTGGGCGTTGTATTGGTTTTTCGGAAGTGTTAGCCCTGTAAGAGAAAAATTTAAATGGTTGGGAAATGCCATGGGATGTAGTAATATTTTTTTCACATTTTATTTCTTTGTAAAAACAGGTAAATCAATAGGGATTTTCGTACGGATAAGTACCCAGTGAATGTCTCGTTTAGCTTTATATATTGGTCCGGGTGGGCGTTGTATTGGTTTTTCGGAAGTGTTAGCCCTGTAAGAGAAAAATTTAAATGGTTGGGAAAGGCCATGGGATGTAGAAATATTTTTTTCACATTTTATATCCTTGTAAAAACAGGTAAATCAATAGGGATTTTCGTACGGATAAGTACCCAATGAACGGTTCGTTTAGCTTTATATATTGGTCCGGGTGGGCGTTGTATTTGTTTTTCGGAAGTGTTAGCCCTGTAAGAGAAAAATTTAAATGGTTGGGAAAGGCCATGGGATGTAGAAATATTTTTTTCACATTTCATTTCCTTGTAAAAACAGGTAAATCAATAGGGTTTTTCGTATGGATAAGTACCCAGTGAACGGTTCGTTTAGCTTTATATATTGGTCCGGGTGGGCGTTTTATTGGTTTTTCGGAAGTGTTAGTCCTGTAAGAGAAAAATTTAAATGGTTGGGAAAGGACATGGGATGTAGAAATATTTTTTTCACATTTAATTTCCTTGTAGAAACAGGTAAATTAAAAAGGGATTTTTGTACGGATAAGTACCCAATGAACGGTTCATTTAGCTTTATATATTGGTCCGGGTGGGCGTTGTATTGGTTTTTCGGAAGTGTTAGCCCTGTAAGAGAAAAATTTAAATGGTTGGGAAAGGCCATGGGATGTAGAAATATTTTTTTCACATTTTATTTCCTTGTAAAAACAGGTAAATCTATAGGGTTTTTCGTACGGATAAGTACCCAGTGAACGGCTCGTTTAGCTTTATATATTGGTCCGGGTGGGCGTTGTATTGGTTTTTCGGAAGTGTTAGCCCTGTAAGCGAAAAATTTAAATGGTTGGGAAAGGCCATGGGATGTAGAAATATTTTTTTCACATTTTATTTCCTTGTAAAAACAGGTAAATCAATAGGGATTTTCGTACGGATAACTACCCAGTGAACGGTTCGTTTAGCTTTATATATTGATCCGGGTGGGCGTTGTATTGGTTTTTCGGAAGTGTTAGCCCTGTAAGAGAAAAATTTAAATGGTTGGGAAAGGCCATGGGATGTAGAAATATTTTTTTCACATTTTATTTCCTTGTAAAAACAGGTAAATCAATAGGGATTTTCGTACATATAAGTACCCAGTGAACGGTTCGTTTAGCTTTATATATTGTTCCGGGTGGGCGTTGTATTGGTTTTTTGGAAGTGTTAGCCCTGTAAGAGAAAAATTTAAATGGTTGGGAAAGGACATGGGATGTAGAAATATTTTTTTCACATTTTATTTCCTTGTAAAAACAGGTAAATCAATAGGGATTTTCGTACGGATAAGTACCCAATGAACGGTTCGTTTAGCTTTATATATTGGTCCGGGTGGGCGTTGTATTGGTTTTTCGGAAGTGTTAGCCCTGTAAGAGAAAAATTTAAATGGTTGGGAAAGGCCATGGGATGTAGAAATATTTTTTTCACATTTTATTTCCTTGTAAAAACAGGTAAATCAATAGGGATTTTCGTACGTATAAGTACCCAGTGAACGGCTCGTTTAGCTTTATATATTGTTCCGGGTGGGCGTTGTATTGGTTTTTCGGAAGTGATAGACCTGTAAGAGAAAAATTTAAATGGTTGGGTAAGGCCATGGGATGCAGAAATATTTTTTTCACATTTTATTTCCTTGTAAAAACAGGTAAATCAACAGGGATTTTCGTACGGATAAGTACCCAGTGAACGGTTCGTTTAGCTTTATATATTGATCCGGGTGGGCGTTTTATTGGTTTTTCGGAAGTGTTAGCCCTGTAAGAGAAAAATTTAAATGGTTGGGAAAGGCCATGGGATGTAGAAATATTTTTTTCACATTTTATTTCCTTGTAAAAACAGGTAAATCAATAGGGATTTTCGTACGGATAAGTACCCAGTGAACGGCTCGTTTAGCTTTATATATTGTTCCGGATGGGCGTTGTATTGGTTTTTCGGAAGCGATAGACCTGTAAGAGAACAATTTAAATGGTTGGGAAATGCCATGGGATGTAGAAATATTTTTTTCACATTTTATTTCCTTGTAAAAACAGGTAAATCAACAGGGATTTTCGTACGGATAAGTACCCAGTGAACGGTTCGTTTAGCTTTATATATTGATCCGGGTGGGCGTTTTATTGGTTTTTCGGAAGTGTTAGCCCTGTAAGAGAAAAATTTAAATGGTTGGGAAAGGCCATGGGATGTAGAAATATTTTTTTCACATTTTATTTCCTTGTAAAAACAGGTAAATCAATAGGGATTTTCGTACGGATAAGTACCCAGTGAACGGCTCGTTTAGCTTTATATATTGTTCCGGATGGGCGTTGTATTGGTTTTTCGGAAGCGATAGACCTGTAAGAGAACAATTTAAATGGTTGGGAAATGCCATGGGATGTAGAAATATTTTTTTCACATTTTATTTCCTTGTAAAAACAGGTAAATCAACAGGGATTTTCGTACGGATAAGTACCCAGTGAACGGTTCGTTTAGCTTTATATATTGATCCGGGTGGGCGTTTTATTGGTTTTTCGGAAGTGTTAGCCCTGTAAGAGAAAAATTTAAATGGTTGGGAAAGGCCATGGGATGTAGAAATATTTTTTTCACATTTTATTTCCTTGTAAAAACAGGTAAATCAATAGGGATTTTCGAACATATAAGTACCCAATGAACGGTTCGTTTAGCTATATATATTGTTCCGGGTGGGCGTTGTATTGATTTTTTGGAAGTGTTAGCCCTGTAAGAGAAAAATTTTAATGGTTGGGAAAGGACATGGGATGTAGAAATATTTTTTTCACATTTAATTTCCTTGTAAAAACAGGTAAATCAATAGGGATTTTCGTACGGATAAGTACCCAGTGAACGGCTCGTTTAGCTTTATATATTGGTCCGGGTGGGCGTTGTATTGGTTTTTCGGAAGTGTTAGCCCTGTAAGAGAAAAATTTAAATGGTTGGGAAAGGCCATGGGATGTAGAAATATTTTTTTCACATTTTATATCCTTGTAAAAACAGGTAAATCAATAGGGATTTTCGTACGGATAAGTACCCAATGAACGGTTCGTTTAGCTTTATATATTGGTCCGGGTGGGCGTTGTATTGGTTTTTCGGAAGTGTTAGCCCTGTAAGAGAAAAATTTAAATGGTTGGGAAAGGCCATGGGATGTAGAAATATTTTTTTCACATTTTATTTCCTTGTAAAAACAGGTAAATCAATAGGGTTTTTCGTACGGATAAGTACCCAGTGAACGGTTCGTTTAGCTTTATATATTGGTCCGGGTGGGCGTTTTATTGGTTTTTCGGTAGTGTTAGCCCTGTAAGAGAAAAATTTAAATGGTTGGGAAAGGACATGGGATGTAGAAATATTTTTTTCACATTTAATTTCCTTGTAGAAACAGGTAAATCAATAGGGATTTTCGTACGGATAAGTACCCAATGAACGGTTCGTTTAGCTTTATATATTGTTCCGGGTGGGCGTTGTATTGATTTTTTGGAAGTGTTAGCCCTGTAAGAGAAAAATTTTAATGGTTGGGAAAGGCCATGGGATGTAGAAATATTTTTTTCACATTTAATTTCCTTGTAAAAACAGGTAAATCAATAGGGATTTTCGTACGGATAAGTACCCAGTGAACGGCTCGTTTAGCTTTATATATTGGTCCGGGTGGGCGTTGTATTGGTTTTTCGGAAGTGTTAGCCCTGTAAGAGAAAAATTTAAATGGTTGGGAAAGGCCATGGGATGTAGAAATATTTTTTTCACATTTTATATCCTTGTAAAAACAGGTAAATCAATAGGGATTTTCGTACGGATAAGTACCCAATGAACGGTTCGTTTAGCTTTATATATTGGTCCGGGTGGGCGTTGTATTGGTTTTTCGGAAGTGTTAGCCCTGTAAGAGAAAAATTTAAATGGTTGGGAAAGGCCATGGGATGTAGAAATATTTTTTTCACATTTTATTTCCTTGTAAAAACAGGTAAATCAATAGGGTTTTTCGTACGGATAAGTACCCAGTGAACGGTTCGTTTAGCTTTATATATTGGTCCGGGTGGGCGTTTTATTGGTTTTTCGGTAGTGTTAGCCCTGTAAGAGAAAAATTTAAATGGTTGGGAAAGGACATGGGATGTAGAAATATTTTTTTCACATTTAATTTCCTTGTAGAAACAGGTAAATCAATAGGGATTTTCGTACGGATAAGTACCCAATGAACGGTTCGTTTAGCTTTATATATTGGTCCGGGTGGGCGTTGTATTGGTTTTTCGGAAGTGTTAGCCCTGTAAGAGAAAAATTTAAATGGTTGGGAAAGGCCATGGGATGTAGAAATATTTTTTTCACATTTTATTTCCTTGTAAAAACAGGTAAATCTATAGGGTTTTTCGTACGGATAAGTACCCAGTGAACGGCTCGTTTAGCTTTATATATTGGTCCGGGTGGGCGTTGTATTGGTTTTTCGGAAGTGTTAGCCCTGTAAGCGAAAAATTTAAATGGTTGGGAAAGGCCATGGGATGTAGAAATATTTTTTTCACATTTTATTTCCTTGTAAAAACAGGTAAATCAATAGGGATTTTCGTACGGATAACTACCCAGTGAACGGTTCGTTTAGCTTTATATATTGATCCGGGTGGGCGTTGTATTGGTTTTTTGGAAGTGTTAGCCCTGTAAGAGAAAAATTTAAATGGTTGGGAAAGGACATGGGATGTAGAAATATTTTTTTCACATTTTATTTCCTTGTAAAAACAGGTAAATCAATAGGGATTTTCGTACGGATAAGTACCCAATGAACGGTTCGTTTAGCTTTATATATTGGTCCGGGTGGGCGTTGTATTGGTTTTTCGGAAGTGTTAGCCCTGTAAGAGAAAAATTTAAATGGTTGGGAAAGGCCATGGGATGTAGAAATATTTTTTTCACATTTTATTTCCTTGTAAAAACAGGAAAATCAATAGGGATTTTCGTACGTATAAGTACCCAGTGAACGGCTCGTTTAGCTTTATATATTGTTCCGGGTGGGCGTTGTATTGGTTTTTCGGAAGTGATAGACCTGTAAGAGAAAAATTTAAATGGTTGGGAAAGGCCATGGGATGCAGAAATATTTTTTTCACATTTTATTTCCTTGTAAAAACAGGTAAATCAACAGGGATTTTCGTACGGATAAGTACCCAGTGAACGGTTCGTTTAGCTTTATATATTGATCCGGGTGGGCGTTTTATTGGTTTTTCGGAAGTGTTAGCCCTGTAAGAGAAAAATTTAAATGGTTGGGAAAGGCCATGGGATGTAGAAATATTTTTTTCACATTTTATTTCCTTGTAAAAACAGGTAAATCAATAGGGATTTTCGTACGGATAAGTACCCAGTGAACGGCTCGTTTAGCTTTATATATTGTTCCGGATGGGCGTTGTATTGGTTTTTCGGAAGCGATAGACCTGTAAGAGAACAATTTAAATGGTTGGGAAATGCCATGGGATGCAGAAATATTTTTTTCACATTTTATTTCCTTGTAAAAACAGGTAAATCAATAGGGATTTTCGTACGTATAAGTACCCAGTGAACGGCTCGTTTAGCTTTATATATTGGTCCGGGTGGGCGTTGTATTGGTTTTTCGGAGGTGTTAGCCCTGTAAGAGAAAAATTTAAATGGTTGGGAAAGGCCATGGGATGTAGAAATATTTTTTTCACATTTTATTTCCTTGTAAAAACAGGTAAATCAATAGGGTTTTTCGTACGGATAAGTACCCAGTGAACGGTTTGTTTAGCTTTATATATTGGTCCGGGTGGGCGTTGTATTGGTTTTTCGGAAGCGATAGACCTGTAAGAGAACAATTTAAATGGTTGGGAAATGCCATGGGATGCAGAAATATTTTTTTCACATTTTATTTCCTTGTAAAAACAGGTAAATCAATAGGGATTTTCGTACGTATAAGTACCCAGTGAACGGCTCGTTTAGCTTTATATATTGGTCCGGGTGGGCGTTGTATTGGTTTTTCGGAAGTGTTAGCCCTGTAAGAGAAAAATTTAAATGGTTGGGAAAGGCCATGGGATGTAGAAATATTTTTTTCACATTTTATATCCTTGTAAAAACAGGTAAATCAATAGGGATTTTCGTACGTATAAGTACCCAGTGAACGGCTCGTTTTGCTTTATATATTGTTACGGGTGGGCGTTGTATTGGTTTTTCGGAAGTGATAGACCTGTAAGAGAAAAATTTAAATGGTTGGGAAAGGCCATGGGATGCAGAAATATTTTTTTCACATTTTATTTCCTTGTAAAAACAGGTAAATCAACAGGGATTTTCGTACGGATAAGTACCCAGTGAACGGTTCGTTTAGCTTTATATATTGATCCGGGTGGGCGTTTTATTGGTTTTTCGGAAGTATTAGCCCTGTAAGAGAAAAATTTAAATGGTTGGGAAAGGCCATGGGATGTAGAAATATTTTTTTCACATTTTATTTCCTTGTAAAAACAGGTAAATCAATAGGGATTTTCGTACGGATAAGTACCCAGTGAACGGCTCGTTTAGCTTTATATATTGTTCCGGATGGGCGTTGTATTGGTTTTTCGGAAGCGATAGACCTGTAAGAGAACAATTTAAATGGTTGGGAAATGCCATGGGATGCAGAAATATTTTTTTCACATTTTATTTCCTTGTAAAAACAGGTAAATCAATAGGGATTTTCGTACGTATAAGTACCCAGTGAACGGCTCGTTTAGCTTTATATATTGGTCCGGGTGGACGTTGTATTGGTTTTTCGGAAGTGTTAGCCCTGTAAGAGAAAAATTTAAATGGTTGGGAAAGGCCATGGGATGTAGAAATATTTTTTTCACATTTTATATCCTTGTAAAAACAGGTAAATCAATAGGGATTTTCGTACGGATAAGTACCCAATGAACGGTTCGTTTAGCTTTATATATTGGTCCGGGTGGGCGTTGTATTGGTTTTTCGGAAGTGTTAGCCCTGTAAGAGAAAAATTTAAATGGTTGGGAAAGGCCATGGGATGTAGAAATATTTTTTTCACATTTTATTTCCTTGTAAAAACAGGTAAATCAATAGGGTTTTTCGTACGGATAAGTACCCAGTGAACGGTTCGTTTAGCTTTATATATTGGTCCGGGTGGGCGTTGTATTGGTTTTTCGGAAGCGATAGACCTGTAAGAGAACAATTTAAATGGTTGGGAAATGCCATGGGATGCAGAAATATTTTTTCCACATTTTATTTCCTTGTAAAAACAGGTAAATCAATAGGGATTTTCGTACGTATAAGTACCCAGTGAACGGCTCGTTTAGCTTTATATATTGGTCCGGGTGGGCGTTGTATTGGTTTTTCGGAAGTGTTAGCCCTGTAAGAGAAAAATTTAAATGGTTGGGAAAGGCCATGGGATGTAGAAATATTTTTTTCACATTTTATTTCCTTGTAAAAACAGGTAAATCAATAGGGATTTTCGTACGGATAAGTACCCAGTGAACGGCTCGTTTAGCTTTATATATTGTTCCGGATGGGCGTTGTATTGGTTTTTCGGAAGCGATAGACCTGTAAGAGAACAATTTAAATGGTTGGGAAATGCCATGGGATGCAGAAATATTTTTTTCACATTTTATTTCCTTGTAAAAAAAGGTAAATCAATAGGGATTTTCGTACGTATAAGTACCCAGTGAACGGCTCGTTTAGCTTTATATATTGGTCCGGGTGGGCGTTGTATTGGTTTTTCGGAAGTGTTAGCCCTGTAAGAGAAAAATTTAAATGGTTGGGAAAGGCCATGGGATGTAGAAATATTTTTTTCACATTTTATATCCTTGTAAAAACAGGTAAATCAATAGGGATTTTCGTACGTATAAGTACCCAGTGAACGGCTCGTTTAGCTTTATATATTGTTCCGGGTGGGCGTTGTATTGGTTTTTCGGAAGTGATAGACCTGTAAGAGAAAAATTTAAATGGTTGGGAAAGGCCATGGGATGCAGAAATATTTTTTTCACATTTTATTTCCTTGTAAAAACAGGTAAATCAACAGGGATTTTCGTACGGATAAGTACCCAGTGAACGGTTCGTTTAGCTTTATATATTGATCCGGGTGGGCGTTTTATTGGTTTTTCGGAAGTGTTAGCCCTGTAAGAGAAAAATTTAAATGGTTGGGAAAGGCCATGGGATGTAGAAATATTTTTTTCACATTTTATTTCCTTGTAAAAACAGGTAAATCAATAGGGATTTTCGTACGGATAAGTACCCAGTGAACGGCTCGTTTAGCTTTATATATTGTTCCGGATGGGCGTTGTATTGGTTTTTCGGAAGCGATAGACCTGTAAGAGAACAATTTAAATGGTTGGGAAATGCCATGGGATGTAGAAATATTTTTTTCACATTTTATATCCTTGTAAAAACAGGTAAATCAATAGGGATTTTCGGACGGATAAGTACCCAATGAACGGTTCGTTTAGCTTTATATATTGGTCCGGGTGGGCGTTGTATTGGTTTTTCGGAAGTGTTAGCCCTGTAAGAGAAAAATTTAAATGGTTGGGAAAGGCCATGGGATGTAGAAATATTTTTTTCACATTTTATTTCCTTGTAAAAACAGGTAAATCAATAGGGTTTTTCGTACGGATAAGTACCCAGTGAACGGTTCGTTTAGCTTTATATATTGGTCCGGGTGGGCGTTGTATTGGTGTTTCGGAAGCGATAGACCTGTAAGAGAACAATTTAAATGGTTGGGAAATGCCATGGGATGCAGAAATATTTTTTTCACATTTTATTTCCTTGTAAAAACAGGTAAATCAATAGGGATTTTCGTACGGATAACTACCCAATGAACGGTTCGTTTAGCTTTATATATTGATCCGGGTGGGCGTTGTATTGGTTTTTCGGAAGTGTTAGACCTGTAAGAGAAAAATTTAAATGGTTGGAAAAGGCCATGGGATGTAGAAATATTTTTTTCACATTTTATTTCCTTGTAAAAACAGGTAAATCAATAGGGATTTTCGTACATATAAGTACCCAGTGAACGGTTCGTTTAGCTTTATATATTGGTCCGGGTGGGCGTTGTATTGGTTTTTCGGAAGTGTTAGCCCTGTAAGAGAAAAATTTAAATGGTTGGGAAAGGCCATGGGATGTAGAAATATTTTTTTCACATTTTATTTCCTTGTAAAAACAGGTAAATCAATAGGGATTTTCGTACGTATAAGTACCCAGTGAACGGTTCGTTTAGCTTTATATATTGCTCCGGGTGGGCGTTGTATTGGTTTTTCGGAAGTGTTAGCCCTGTAAGAGAAAAATTTAAATGGTTGGGAAAGGACATGGGATGTAGAAATATTTTTTTCACATTTAATTTCCTTGTAAAAACAGGTAAATCAATAGGGATTTTCGTACGGATAAGTACCCAATGAACGGTTCGTTTAGCTTTATATATTGTTCCGGGTGGGCGTTGTATTGGTTTTTCGGAAGTGTTAGCCCTGTAAGAGAAAAATTTAAATGGTTGGGAAAGGCCATGGGATGTAGAAATATTTTTTTCACATTTTATTTCCTTGTAAAAACAGGTAAATCTATAGGGATTTTCGTACGGATAACTACCCAGTGAACGGTTCGTTTAGCTTTATATATTGATCCGGGTGGGCGTTGTATTGGTTTTTCGGAAGTGTTAGCCCTGTAAGAGAAAAATTTGAATGGTTGGGAAAGGCCATGGGATGTAGAAATATTTTTTTCACATTTTATTTCCTTGTAAAAACAGGTAAATCAATAGGGATTTTCGTACGTATAAGTACCCAGTGAACGGCTCGTTTAGCTTTATATATTGTTCCGGGTGGGCGTTGTATTGGTTTTTCGGAAGTGATAGACCTGTAAGAGAAAAATTTAAATGGTTGGGAAAGGCCATGGGATGCAGAAATATTTTTTTCACATTTTATTTCCTTGTAAAAACAGGTAAATCAACAGGGATTTTCGTACGGATAAGTACCCAGTGAACGGCTCGTTTAGCTTTATATATTGTTCCGGATGGGCGTTGTATTGGTTTTTCGGAAGCGATAGACCTGTAAGAGAACAATTTAAATGGTTGGGAAATGCCATGGGATGCAGAAATATTTTTTTCACATTTTATTTCCTTGTAAAAACAGGTAAATCAATAGGGATTTTCGTACGTATAAGTACCCAGTGAACGGCTCGTTTAGCTTTATATATTGGTCCGGGTGGGCGTTGTATTGGTTTTTCGGAAGTGTTAGCCCTGTAAGAGAAAAATTTAAATGGTTGGGAAAGGCCATGGGATGTAGAAATATTTTTTTCACATTTTATATCCTTGTAAAAACAGGTAAATCAATAGGGATTTTCGTACGGATAAGTACCCAATGAACGGTTCGTTTAGCTTTATATATTGGTCCGGGTCGGCGTTGTATTGGTTTTTCGGAAGTGTTAGCCCTGTAGGAGAAAAATTTAAATGGTTGGGAAAGGCCATGGGATGTAGAAATATTTTTTTCACATTTTATTTCCTTGTAAAAACAGGTAAATCAATAGGGTTTTTCGTACGGATAAGTACCCAGTGAACGGTTCGTTTAGCTTTATATATTGGTCCGGGTGGGCGTTGTATTGGTGTTTCGGAAGCGATAGACCTGTAAGAGAACAATTTAAATGGTTGGGAAATGCCATGGGATGCAGAAATATTTTTTTCACATTTTATTTCCTTGTAAAAACAGGTAAATCAATAGGGATTTTCGTACGGATAACTACCCAGTGAACGGTTCGTTTAGCTTTATATATTGATCCGGGTGGGCGTTGTATTGGTTTTTCGGAAGTGTTAGACCTGTAAGAGAAAAATTTAAATGGTTGGAAAAGGCCATGGGATGTAGAAATATTTTTTTCACATTTTATTTCCTTGTAAAAACAGGTAAATCAATAGGGATTTTCGTACATATAAGTACCCAGTGAACGGTTCGTTTAGCTTTATATATTGGTCCGGGTGGGCGTTGTATTGGTTTTTCGGAAGTGTTAGCCCTGTAAGAGAAAAATTTAAATGGTTGGGAAAGGCCATGGGATGTAGAAATATTTTTTTCACATTTTATTTCCTTGTAAAAACAGGTAAATCAATAGGGATTTTCGTACGTATAAGTACCCAGTGAACGGTTCGTTTAGCTTTATATATTGCTCCGGGTGGGCGTTGTATTGGTTTTTCGGAAGTGTTAGCCCTGTAAGAGAAAAATTTAAATGGTTGGGAAAGGACATGGGATGTAGAAATATTTTTTTCACATTTTATTTCCTTGTAAAAACAGGTAAATCAATAGGGATTTTCGTACGGATAAGTACCCAGTGAACGGCTCGTTTAGCTTTATATAATGTTCCGGATGGGCGTTGTATTGGTTTTTCGGAAGCGATAGACCTGTAAGAGAACAATTTAAATGGTTGGGAAATGCCATGGGATGCAGAAATATTTTTTTCACATTTTATTTCCTTGTAAAAACAGGTAAATCAATAGGGATTTTCGTACGTATAAGTACCCAGTGAACGGCTCGTTTAGCTTTATATATTGTTCCGGGTGGGCGTTGTATTGGTTTTTCGGAAGTGATAGACCTGTAAGAGAAAAATTTAAATGGTTGGGAAAGGCCATGGGATGCAGAAATATTCTTTTCACATTTTATTTCCTTGTAAAAACAGGTAAATCAACAGGGATTTTCGTACGGATAAGTACCCAGTGAACGGTTCGTTTAGCTTTATATATTGATCCGGGTGGGCGTTTTATTGTTTTTTCGGAAGTGTTAGCCCTGTAAGAGAAAAATTTAAATTGTTGGGAAAGGCCATGGGATGTAGAAATATTTTTTTCACCTTTTATTTCCTTGTAAAAACAGGTAAATCAATAGGGATTTTCGTACGGATAAGTACCCAGTGAACGGCTCGTTTAGCTTTATATATTGTTCCGGATGGGCGTTGTATTGGTTTTTCGGAAGCGATAGACCTGTAAGAGAACAATTTAAATGGTTGGGAAATGCCATGGGATGCATAAATATTTTTTTCACATTTTATTTCCTTGTAAAAACAGGTAAATCAATAGGGATTTTCGTACGTATAAGTACCCAGTGAACGGCTCGTTTAGCTTTATATATTGGTCCGGGTGGGCGTTGTATTGGTTTTTCGGAAGTGTTAGCCCTGTAAGAGAAAAATTTAAATGGTTGGGAAAGGCCATGGGATGTAGAAATATTTTTTTCACATTTTATTTCCTTGTAAAAACAGGTAAATCAATAGGGTTTTTCGTACGGATAAGTACCCAGTGAACGGTTCGTTTAGCTTTATATATTGGTCCGGGTGGGCGTTTTATTGGTTTTTCGGAAGTGTTAGCCCTGTAAGAGAAAAATTTAAATGGTTGGGAAAGGACATGGGATGTAGAAATATTTTTTTCACATTTAATTTCCTTGTAGAAACAGGTAAATCAATAGGGATTTTCGTACGGATAAGTACCCAGTGAACGGTTCGTTTAGCTTTATATATTGATCCGGGTGGGCGCTGTATTGGTTTTTCGGAAGTGTTAGCCCTGTAAGAGAAAAATTTAAATGGTTGGGAAAGGCCATGGGATGTAGAAATATTTTTTTCACATTTTATTTCCTTGTAAAAACAGGTAAATCAATAGGGATTTTCGTACATATAAGTACCCAGTGAACGGTTCGTTTAGCTTTATATATTGCTCCGGGTGGGCGTTGTATTGGTTTTTCGGAAGTGTTAGCCCTGTAAGAGAAAAATTTAAATGGTTGGGAAAGGCCATGGGATGTAGAAATATTTTTTTCACATTTTATATCCTTGTAAGGTAAAGGTAAAGGTATCCCCTGTGCAAGCACCGAGTCATGTCTGACCCTTGGGGTGACGCCCTCTAGCGTTTTCATGGCAGACTCAATACGGGGTGGTTTGCCAGTGCCTTCCCCAGTCATGACCGTTTACCCCCCAGCAGCATGCTGGGTACTCATTTTACCGACCTCGGAAGGATGGAAGGCTGAGTCAACCTTGAGCCGGCTGCTGGGATCGAACTCCCAACCTCATGAGCAAAGCTTTCAGGCGGCTGCCTTACCACTCTGCGCCACAAGAGGCTCTTATATCCTTGTAAATACAGGTAAATCAATAGGGATTTTCGTACGTATAAGTACCCAGTGAACGGCTCGTTTAGCTTTATATATTGTTCCGGGTGGGCGTTGTATTGGTTTTTCGGAAGTGATAGACCTGTAAGAGAAAAATTTAAATGGTTGGGAAAGGCCATGGGATGCAGAAATATTTTTTTCACATTTTATTTCCTTGTAAAAACAGGTAAATCAACAGGGAATTTCCTACGGATAAGTACCCAGTGAACGGTTCGTTTAGCTTTATATATTGATCCGGGTGGGCGTTTTATTGGTTTTTCGGAAGTGTTAGCCCTGTAAGAGAAAAATTTAAATGGTTGGGAAAGGCCATGGGATGTAGAAATATTTTTTTCACATTTTATTTCCTTGTAAAAACAGGTAAATCAATAGGGATTTTCGTACGGATAAGTACCCAGTGAACGCTCGTTTAGCTTTATATATTGTTCCGGATGGGCGTTGTATTGGTTTTTCGGAAGCGATAGACCTGTAAGAGAACAATTTAAATGGTTGGGAAATGCCATGGGATGCAGAAATTTTTTTTTCACATTTTATTTCCTTGTAAAAACAGGTAAATCAATAGGGATTTTCGTACGTATAAGTACCCAGTGAACGGCTCGTTTAGCTTTATATATTGGTCCGGGTGGGCGTTGTATTGGTTTTTCGGAAGTGTTAGCCCTGTAAGAGAAAAATTTAAATGGTTGGGAAAGGCCATGGGATGTAGAAATATTTTTTTCACATTTTATATCCTTGTAAAAACAGGTAAATCAATAGGGATTTTCGTACGGATAAGTACCCAATGAACGGTTCGTTTAGCTTTATATATTGGTCCGGGTGGGCGTTGTATTGGTTTTTCGGAAGTGTTAGCCCTGTAAGAGAAAAATTTAAATGGTTGGGAAAGGCCATGGGATGTAGAAATATTTTTTTCACATTTTATTTCCTTGTAAAAACAGGTAAATCAATAGGGTTTTTCGTACGGATAAGTACCCAGTGAACGGTTCGTTTAGCTTTATATATTGGTCCGGGTGGGCGTTGTATTGGTTTTTCGGAAGCGATAGACCTGTAAGAGAACAATTTAAATGGTTGGGAAATGCCATGGGATGCAGAAATATTTTTTTCACATTTTATTTCCTTGTAAAAACAGGTAAATCAATAGGGATTTTCGTACGGATAACTACCCAGTGAACGGTTCGTTTAGCTTTATATATTGATCCGGGTGGGCGTTGTATTGGTTTTTCGGAAGTGTTAGACCTGTAAGAGAAAAATTTAAATGGTTGGAAAAGGCCATGGAATATAGAAATATTTTTTTCACATTTTATTTCATTGTAAAAACAGGTAAATCAATAGGGATTTTCGTACATATAAGTACCCAGTGAACGGTTCGTTTAGCTTTATATATTGGTCCGGGTGGGCGTTGTATTGGTTTTTCGGAAGTGTTAGTCCTGTAAGAGAAAAATTTAAATGTTTGGGAAAGGCCATGGGATGTAGAAATATTTTTTTCACATTTTATTTCCTTGTTAAAACAGGTAAATCAATAGGGATTTTCGTACATATAAGTACCCAGTGAACGGTTCGTTTAGCTTTATATATTGCTCCGGGTGGGCGTTGTATTGGTTTTTCGGAAGTGTTAGCCCTGTAAGAGAAAAATTTAAATGGTTGGGAAAGGACATGGGATGTAGAAATATTTTTTTCACATTTAATTTCCTTGTAAAAACAGGTAAATCAATAGGGAATTTCGTACGGATAAGTACCCAATGAACGGTTCGTTTAGCTTTATATATTGTTCCGGATGGGCGTTGTATTGGTTTTTCGGAAGCGATAGACCTGTAAGAGAACAATTTAAATGGTTGGGAAATGCCATGGGATGCAGAAATTTTTTTTTCACATTTTATTTCCTTGTAAAAACAGGTAAATCAATAGGGATTTTCGTACGTATAAGTACCCAGTGAACGGCTCGTTTAGCTTTATATATTGGTCCGGGTGGGCGTTGTATTGGTTTTTCGGAAGTGTTAGCCCTGTAAGAGAAAAATTTAAATTGTTGGGAAAGGCCATGGGATGTAGAAATATTTTTTTCACATTTTATATCCTTGTAAAAACAGGTAAATCAATAGGGATTTTCGTACGGATAAGTACCCAATGAACGGTTCGTTTAGCTTTATATATTGGTCCGGGTGGGCGTTGTATTGGTTTTTCGGAAGTGTTAGCCCTGTAAGAGAAAAATTTAAATGGTTGGGAAAGGCCATGGGATGTAGAAATATTTTTTTCACATTTTATTTCCTTGTAAAAACAGGTAAATCAATAGGGTTTTTCGTACGGATAAGTACCCAGTGAACGGTTCGTTTAGCTTTATATATTGGTCCGGGTGGGCGTTGTATTGGTTTTTCGGAAGCGATAGACCTGTAAGAGAACAATTTAAATGGTTGGGAAATGCCATGGGATGCAGAAATATTTTTTTCACATTTTATTTCCTTGTAAAAACAGGTAAATCAATAGGGATTTTCGTACGGATAACTACCCAGTGAACGGTTCGTTTAGCTTTATATATTGATCCGGGTGGGCGTTGTATTGGTTTTTCGGAAGTGTTAGACCTGTAAGAGAAAAATTTAAATGGTTGGAAAAGGCCATGGAATATAGAAATATTTTTTTCACATTTTATTTCATTGTAAAAACAGGTAAATCAATAGGGATTTTCGTACATATAAGTACCCAGTGAACGGTTCGTTTAGCTTTATATATTGGTCCGGGTGGGCGTTGTATTGGTTTTTCGGAAGTGTTAGTCCTGTAAGAGAAAAATTTAAATGTTTGGGAAAGGCCATGGGATGTAGAAATATTTTTTTCACATTTTATTTCCTTGTTAAAACAGGTAAATCAATAGGGATTTTCGTACATATAAGTACCCAGTGAACGGTTCGTTTAGCTTTATATATTGCTCCGGGTGGGCGTTGTATTGGTTTTTCGGAAGTGTTAGCCCTGTAAGAGAAAAATTTAAATGGTTGGGAAAGGACATGGGATGTAGAAATATTTTTTTCACATTTAATTTCCTTGTAAAAACAGGTAAATCAATAGGGAATTTCGTACGGATAAGTACCCAATGAACGGTTCGTTTAGCTTTATATATTGGTCCGGGTGGGCGTTGTATTGGTTTTTCGGAAGTGTTAGCCCTGTAAGAGAAAAATTTAAACGGTTGGGAAAGGCCATGGGATGTAGAAATATTTTTTTCACATTTTATTTCCTTGTAAAAACAGGTAAATCAATAGGGATTTTCGTACATATAAGTACCCAGTGAACGGTTCGTTTAGCTTTATATATTGCTCCGGGTGGGCGTTGTATTGGTTTTTCGGAAGTGTTAGCCCTGTAAGAGAAAAATTTAAATGGTTGGGAAAGGCCATGGGATGTAGAAATATTTTTTTCACATTTTATTTCCTTGTAAAAACAGGTAAATCTATAGGGATTTTCGTACGGATAACTACCCAGTGAACGGTTCGTTTAGCTTTATATATTGATCCGGGTGGGCGTTGTATTGGTTTTTCGGAAGTGTTAGCCCTGTAAGAGAAAAATTTAAATGGTTGGGAAAGGCCATGGGATGTAGAAATATTTTTTTCACATTTTATTTCCTTGTAAAAACAGGTAAATCAATAGGGATTTTCGTACGTATAAGTACCCAGTGAACGGCTCGTTTAGCTTTATATATTGTTCCGGGTGGGCGTTGTATTGGTTTTTCGGAAGTGATAGACCTGTAAGAGAAAAATTTAAATGGTTGGGAAAGGCCATGGGATGCAGAAATATTTTTTTCACATTTTATTTCCTTGTAAAAACAGGTAAATCAACAGGGATTTTCGTACGGATAAGTACCCAGTGAACGGTTCGTTTAGCTTTATATATTGATCCGGGTGGGCGTTTTATTGGTTTTTCGGAAGTGTTAGCCCTGTAAGAGAAAAATTTAAATGGTTGGGAAAGGCCATGGGATGTAGAAATATTTTTTTCACATTTTATTTCCTTGTAAAAACAGGTAAATCAATAGGGATTTTCGTACGGATAAGTACCCAGTGAACGGCTCGTTTAGCTTTATATATTGTTCCGGATGGGCGTTGTATTGGTTTTTCGGAAGCGATAGACCTGTAAGAGAACAATTTAAATGGTTGGGAAATGCCATGGGATGCAGAAATATTTTTTTCACATTTTATTTCCTTGTAAAAACAGGTAAATCAATAGGGATTTTCGTACGTATAAGTACCCAGTGAACGGCTCGTTTAGCTTTATATATTGGTCCGGGTGGGCGTTGTATTGGTTTTTCGGAAGTGTTAGCCCTGTAAGAGAAAAATTTAAATGGTTGGGAAAGGCCATGGGATGTAGAAATATTTTTTTCACATTTTATATCCTTGTAAAAACAGGTAAATCAATAGGGATTTTCGTACGGATAAGTACCCAATGAACGGTTCGTTTAGCTTTATATATTGGTCCGGGTGGGCGTTGTATTGGTTTTTCGGAAGTGTTAGCCCTGTAAGAGAAAAATTTAAATGGTTGGGAAAGGCCATGGGATGTAGAAATATTTTTTTCACATTTTATTTCCTTGTAAAAACAGGTAAATCAATAGGGTTTTTCGTACGGATAAGTACCCAGTGAACGGTTCGTTTAGCTTTATATATTGGTCCGGGTGGGCGTTTTATTGGTTTTTCGGAAGTGTTAGCCCTGTAAGAGAAAAATTTAAATGGTTGGGAAAGGACATGGGATGTAGAAATATTTTTTTCACATTTAATTTCCTTGTAGAAACAGGTAAATCAATAGGGATTTTCGTACGGATAAGTACCCAGTGAACGGTTCGTTTAGCTTTATATATTGATCCGGGTGGGCGCTGTATTGGTTTTTCGGAAGTGTTAGCCCTGTAAGAGAAAAATTTAAATGGTTGGGAAAGGCCATGGGATGTAGAAATATTTTTTTCACATTTTATTTCCTTGTAAAAACAGGTAAATCAATAGGGATTTTCGTACATATAAGTACCCAGTGAACGGTTCGTTTAGCTTTATATATTGCTCCTGGTGGGCGTTGTATTGGTTTTTCGGAAGTGTTAGCCCTGTAAGAGAAAAATTTAAATGGTTGGGAAAGGACATGGGATGTAGAAATATTTTTTTCACATTTAATTTCCTTGTAAAAACAGGTAAATCAATAGGGATTTTCGTACGGATAAGTACCCAATGAACGGTTCGTTTAGCTTTATATATTGGTCCGGGTGGGCGTTGTATTGGTTTTTCGGAAGTGTTAGCCCTGTAAGAGAAAAATTTAAATGGTTGGGAAAGGCCATGGGATGTAGAAATATTTTTTTCACATTTTATTTCCTTGTAAAAACAGGTAAATCTATAGGGATTTTCGTACGGATAACTACCCAGTGAACGGTTCGTTTAGCTTTATATATGGGTCCGGGTGGGCGTTGTATTGGTTTTTCGGAAGTGTTAGCCCTGTAAGAGAAAAATTTAAATGGTTGGGAAAGGCCATGGGATGTAGAAATATTTTTTTCACATTTTATTTCCTTGTAAAAACAGGTAAATCAATAGGGATTTTCGTACATATAAGTACCCAGTGAACGGTTCGTTTAGCTTTATATATTGGTCCGGGTGGGCGTTGTATTGGTTTTTCGGAAGTGTTAGCCCTGTAAGAGAAAAATTTAAATGGTTGGGAAAGGCCATGGGATGTAGAAATATTTTTTTCACATTTTATTTCCTTGTAAAAACAGGTAAATCAATAGGGATTTTCGTACATATAAGTACCCAGTGGACGGTTCGTTTAGCTTTATATATTGCTCCGGGTGGGCGTTGTATTGGTTTTTCGGAAGTGTTAGCCCTGTAAGAGAAAAATTTAAATGGTTGGGAAAGGACATGGGATGTAGAAATATTTTTTTCACATTTAATTTCCTTGTAAAAACAGGTAAATCAATAGGGATTTTCGTACGGATAAGTACCCAATGAACGGTTCGTTTAGCTTTATATATTGGTCCGGGTGGGCGTTGTATTGGTTTTTCGGAAGTGTTAGCCCTGTAAGAGAAAAATTTAAATGGTTGGGAAAGGCCATGGGATGTAGAAATATTTTTTTCACATTTTATTTCCTTGTAAAAACAGGTAAATCAATAGGGTTTTTCGTACGGATAAGTACCCAGTGAACGGTTCGTTTAGCTTTATATATTGGTCCGGGTGGGCGTTTTATTGGTTTTTCGGAAGTGTTAGCCCTGTAAGAGAAAAATTTAAATGGTTGGGAAAGGACATGGGATGTAGAAATATTTTTTTCACATTTAATTTCCTTGTAGAAACAGGTAAATCAATAGGGATTTTCGTACGGATAAGTACCCAGTGAACGGTTCGTTTAGCTTTATATATTGATCCGGGTGGGCGCTGTATTGGTTTTTCGGAAGTGTTAGCCCTGTAAGAGAAAAATTTAAATGGTTGGGAAAGGCCATGGGATGTAGAAATATTTTTTTCACATTTTATTTCCTTGTAAAAACAGGTAAATCAATAGGGATTTTCGTACGGATAAGTACCCAATGAACGGTTCGTTTAGCTTTATATATTGGTCCGGGTGGGCGTTGTATTGGTTTTTCGGAAGTGTTAGCCCTGTAAGAGAAAAATTTAAATGGTTGGGAAAGGCCATGGGATGTAGAAATATTTTTTTCACATTTTATTTCCTTGTAAAAACAGGTAAATCTATAGGGATTTTCGTACGGATAACTACCCAGTGAACGGTTCGTTTAGCTTTATATATTGATCCGGGTGAGCGTTGTATTGGTTTTTCGGAAGTGTTAGCCCTGTAAGAGAAAAATTTAAATGGTTGGGAAAGGCCATGGGATGTAGAAATATTTTTTTCACATTTTATTTCCTTGTAAAAACAGGTAAATCTATAGGGATTTTCGTACGGATAACTACCCAGTGAACGGTTCGTTTAGCTTTATATATTGATCCGGGTGGGCGTTGTATTGGTTTTTCGGAAGTGTTAGCCCTGTAAGAGAAAAATTTAAATGGTTGGGAAAGGCCATGGGATGTAGAAATATTTTTTTCACATTTTATTTCCTTGTAAAAACAGGTAAATCAATAGGGATTTTCGTACATATAAGTACCCAGTGAACGGTTCGTTTAGCTTTATATATTGGTCCGGGTGGGCGTTGTATTGGTTTTTCGGAAGTGTTAGCCCTGTAAGAGAAAAATTTAAATGGTTGGGAAAGGCCATGGGATGTAGAAATATTTTTTTCACATTTTATTTCCTTGTAAAAACAGGTAAATCAATAGGGATTTTCGTACATATAAGTACCCAGTGGACGGTTCGTTTAGCTTTATATATTGCTCCGGGTGGGCGTTGTATTGGTTTTTCGGAAGTGTTAGCCCTGTAAGAGAAAAATTTAAATGGTTGGGAAAGGACATGGGATGTAGAAATATTTTTTTCACATTTAATTTCCTTGTAAAAACAGGTAAATCAATAGGGATTTTCGTACGGATAAGTACCCCATGAACGGTTCGTTTAGCTTTATATATTGGTCCGGGTGGGCGTTGTATTGGTTTTTTGGAAGTATTAGCCTTGTAAGAGAAAAATTTAAATGGTTGGGAAAGGCCATGGGATGTAGAAATATTTTTTTCACATTTTATTTCCTTGTAAAAACAGGTAAATCAATAGGGTTTTTCGTACGGATAAGTACCCAGTGAACGGTTCGTTTAGCTTTATATATTGGTCCGGGTGGGCGTTTAATTGGTTTTTCGGAAGTGTTAGCCCTGTAAGAGAAAAATTTAAATGGTTGTGAAAGGACATGGGATGTAGAAATATTTTTTTCACATTTAATTTCCTTGTAGAAACAGGTAAATCAATAGGGATTTTCGTACGGATAAGTACCCAGTGAACGGTTCGTTTAGCTTTATATATTGATCCGGGTGGGCGCTGTATTGGTTTTTCGGAAGTGTTAGCCCTGTAAGAGAAAAATTTAAATGGTTGGGAAAGGCCATGGGATGTAGAAATATTTTTTTCACATTTTATTTCCTTGTAAAAACAGGTAAATCAATAGGGATTTTCGTACATATAAGTACCCAGTGAACGGTTCGTTTAGCTTTATATATTGCTCCGGGTGGGCGTTGTATTGGTTTTTCGGAAGTGTTAGCCCTGTAAGAGAAAAATTTAAATGGTTGGGAAAGGACATGGGATGTAGAAATATTTTTTTCACATTTAATTTCCTTGTAAAAACAGGTAAATCAATAGGGATTTTCGTACGGATAAGTACCCAATGAACGGTTCGTTTAGCTTTATATATTGGTCCGGGTGGGCGTTGTATTGGTTTTTCGGAAGTGTTAGCCCTGTAAGAGAAAAATTTAAATGGTTGGGAAAGGCCATGGGATGTAGAAATATTTTTTTCACATTTTATTTCCTTGTAAAAACAGGTAAATCTATAGGGATTTTCGTACGGATAACTACCCAGTGAACGGTTCGTTTAGCTTTATATATTGATCCGGGTGGGCGTTGTATTGGTTTTTCGGAAGTGTTAGCCCTGTAAGAGAAAAATTTAAATGGTTGGGAAAGGCCATGGGATGTAGAAATATTTTTTTCACATTTTATTTCCTTGTAAAAACAGGTAAATCAATAGGGATTTTCGTACGTATAAGTACCCAGTGAACGGCTCGTTTAGCTTTATAAATTGTTCCGGGTGGGCGTTGTATTGGTTTTTCGGAAGTGATAGACCTGTAAGAGAACAATTTAAATGGTTGGGAAAGGCCATGGGATGCAGAAATATTTTTTTCACATTTTATTTCCTTGTAAAAACAGGTAAATCAACAGGGATTTTCGTACGGATAAGTACCCAGTGAACGGTTCGTTTAGCTTTATATATTGATCCGGGTGGGCGTTTTATTGGTTTTTCGGAAGTGTTAGCCCTGTAAGAGAAAAATTTAAATGGTTGGGAAAGGCCATGTGATGTAGAAATATTTTTTTCACATTTTATTTCCTTGTAAAAACAGGTAAATCAATAGGGATTTTCGTACGGATAAGTACCCAGTGAACGGCTCGTTTAGCTTTATATATTGTTCCGGATGGGCGTTGTATTGGTTTTTCGGAAGCGATAGACCTGTAAGAGAACAATTTAAATGGTTGGGAAATGCCATGGGATGCAGAAATATTTTTTTCACATTTTATTTCCTTGTAAAAACAGGTAAATCAATAGGGATTTTCGTACGTATAAGTACCCAGTGAACGGCTCGTTTAGCTTTATATATTGGTCCGGGTGGGCGTTGTATTGGTTTTTCGGAAGTGTTAGCCCTGTAAGAGAAAAATTTAAATGGTTGGGAAAGGCCATGGGATGTAGAAATATTTTTTTCACATTTTATATCCTTGTAAAAACAGGTAAATCAATAGGGATTTTCGTACGGATAAGTACCCAATGAACGGTTCGTTTAGCTTTATATATTGGTCCGGGTGGGCGTTGTATTGGTTTTTCGGAAGTGTTAGCCCTGTAAGAGAAAAATTTAAATGGTTGGGAAAGGCCATGGGATGTAGAAATATTTTTTTCACATTTTATTTCCTTGTAAAAACAGGTAAATCAATAGGGTTTTTCGTACGGATAAGTACCCAGTGAACGGTTCGTTTAGCTTTATATATAGGTCTGGGTGGGCGTTTTATTGGTTTTTCGGAAGTGTTAGCCCTGTAAGAGAAAAATTTAAATGGTTGGGAAAGGACATGGGATGTAGAAATATTTTTTTCACATTTAATTTCCTTGTAGAAACAGGTAAATCAATAGGGATTTTCGTACGGATAAGTACCCAGTGAACGGTTCGTTTAGCTTTATATATTGATCCGGGTGGGCGTTGTATTGGTTTTTCGGAAGTGTTAGCCCTGTAAGAGAAAAATTTAAATGGTTGGGAAAGGCCATGGGATGTAGAAATATTTTTTTCACATTTTATTTCCTTGTAAAAACTGGTAAATCAATAGGGATTTTCGTACGGATAAGTACCCAGTGAACGGCTCGTTTAGCTTTATATATTGGTCCGGGTGGGCATTGTATTGGTTTTTCGGAAGTGTTAGCCCTGTAAGAGAAAAATTTAAATGGTTGGGAAAGGCCATGGGATGTAGAAATATTTTTTTCACATTTTATTTCCTTGTAAAAACAGGTAAATCAATAGGGATTTTCGTACGGATAACTACCCAGTGACCGGTTCGTTTAGCTTTATATATTGCTCCGGGTGGGCGTTGTATTGGTTTTTCGGAAGTGTTAGCCCTGTAAGAGAAAAATTTAAATGGTTGGGAAAGGACATGGGATGTAGAAATATTTTTTTCACATTTAATTTCCTTGTAAAAACAGGTTAATCAATAGGGATTTTCGTACGGATAAGTACCCAATGAAGGGTTCGTTTAGCTTTATATATTGGTCCGGGTGGGCGTTGTATTGGTTTTTCGGAAGTGTTAGCCCTGTAAGAGAAAAATTTAAATGGTTGGGAAAGGCTATGGGATTTAGAAATATTTTTTTCACATTTTATTTCCTTGTAAAAACAGGTAAATCTATAGGGATTTTCGTACGGATAACTACCTAGTGAACGGTTCGTTTAGCTTTATATATTGATCCGGGTGGGCGTTGTATTGGTTTTTCGGAAGTGTTAGCCCTGTAAGAGAAAAATTTAAATGGTTGGGAAAGGCCATGGGATGTAGAAATATTGTTTTCACATTTTATTTCCTTGTAAAAACAGGTAAATCAATAGGGATTTTCGTACATATAAGTACCCAGTGAACGGTTCGTTTAGCTTTATATATTGGTTCGGGTGGGCGTTGTATTGGTTTTTCGGAAGTGTTAGCCCTGTAAGAGAAAAATTTAAATGGTTGGGAAAGGCCATGGGATGTAGAAATATTTTTTTCACATTTTATTTCCTTGTAAAAACAGGTAAATCAATAGGGAAATTCGTACATATAAGTACCCAGTGGACGGTTCGTTTAGCTTTATATATTGCTCCGGGTGGGCGTTGTATTGGTTTTTCGGAAGTGTTAGCCCTGTAAGAGAAAAATTTAAATGGTTGGGAAAGGACATGGGATGTAGAAATATTTTTTTCACATTTAATTTCCTTGTAAAAACAGGTAAATCAATAGGGATTTTCGTACGGATAAGTACCCAATGAACGGTTCGTTTAGCTTTATATATTGGTCCGGGTGGGCGTTGTATTGGTTTTTTGGAAGTGTTAGCCCTGTAACAGAAAAATTTAAATGGTTGGGAAAGGCCATGGGATGTAGAAATATTTTTTCACATTTTATTTCCTTGTAAAAACAGGTAAATCTATAGGGATTTTCGTACGGATAACTACCCAGTGAACGGTTCGTTTAGCTTTATATATTGATCCGGGTGGGCGTTGTATTGGTTTTTCGGAAGTGTTAGCCCTGTAAGAGAAAAATTTAAATGGTTGGGAAAGGCCATGGGATGTAGAAATATTTTTTTCACATTTTATTTCCTTGTAAAAACAGGTAAATCAATAGGGATTTCCGTACATATAAGTACCCAGTGAACGGTTCGTTTAGCTTTATATATTGGTTCGGGTGGGCGTTGTATTGGTTTTTCGGAAGTGTTAGCCCTGTAAGAGAAAAATTTAAATGGTTGGGAAAGGCCATGGGATGTAGAAATATTTTTTTCACATTTTATTTCCTTGTAAAAACAGGTAAATCAATAGGGAAATTCGTACATATAAGTACCCAGTGGACGGTTCGTTTAGCTTTATATATTGCTCCGGGTGGGCGTTGTATTGGTTTTTCGGAAGTGTTAGCCCTGTAAGAGAAAAATTTAAATGGTTGGGAAAGGACATGGGATGTAGAAATATTTTTTTCACATTTAATTTCCTTGTAAAAACAGGTAAATCAATAGGGATTTTCGTACGGATAAGTACGCAATGAACGGTTCGTTTAGCTTTATATATTGGTCCGGGTGGGCGTTGTATTGGTTTTTTGGAAGTGTTAGCCCTGTAACAGAAAAATTTAAATGGTTGGGAAAGGCCATGGGATGTAGAAATATTTTTTCACATTTTATTTCCTTGTAAAAACAGGTAAATCTATAGGGATTTTCGTACGGATAACTACCCAGTGAACGGTTCGTTTAGCTTTATATATTGATCCGGGTGGGCGTTGTATTGGTTTTTCGGAAGTGTTAGCCCTGTAAGAGAAAAATTTAAATGGTTGGGAAAGGCCATGGGATGTAGAAATATTTTTTTCACATTTTATTTCCTTGTAAAAACAGGTAAATCAATAGGGATTTTCGTACGGATAAGTACCCAGTGAACGGCTCGTTTAGCTTTATATATTGTTCCGGATGGGCGTTGTATTGGTTTTTCGGAAGCGATAGACCTGTAAGAGAACAATTTAAATGGTTGGGAAATGCCATGGGATGCAGAAATATTTTTTTCACATTTTATTTCCTTGTAAAAACAGGTAAATCAATAGGGATTTTCGTACGTATAAGTACCCAGTGAACGGCTCGTTTAGCTTTATATATTGGTCCGGGTGGGCGTTGTATTGGTTTTTCGGAAGTGTTAGCCCTGTAAGAGAAAAATTTAAATGGTTGGGAAAGGCCATGGGATGTAGAAATATTTTTTTCACATTTTATTTCCTTGTAAAAACAGGTAAATCAATAGGGATTTTCGTACGGATAAGTACCCAGTGAACGGCTCGTTTAGCTTTATATATTGGTCCGGGTGGGCGTTGTATTGGTTTTTCGGAAGTGTTAGCCCTGTAAGAGAAAAATTTAAATGGTTGGGAAAGGCCATGGGATGTAGAAATATTTTTTTCACATTTTATTTCCTTGTAAAAACAGGTAAATCAATAGGGATTTTCGTACGGATAACTACCCAGTGAACGGTTCGTTTAGCTTTATATATTGCTCCGGGTGGGCGTTGTATTGGTTTTTCGGAAGTGTTAGCCCTGTAAGAGAAAAATTTAAATGGTTGGGAAAGGACATGGGATGTAGAAATATTTTTTTCACATTTAATTTCCTTGTAAAAACAGGTAAATCAATAGGGATTTTCGTACGGATAAGTACCCAATGAACGGTTCGTTTAGCTTTATATATTGGTCCGGGTGGGCGTTGTATTGGTTTTTTGGAAGTATTAGCCTTGTAAGAGAAAAATTTAAATGGTTGGGAAAGGCCATGGGATGTAGAAATATTTTTTTCACATTTTATTTCCTTGTAAAAACAGGTAAATCAATAGGGTTTTTCGTACGGATAAGTACCCAGTGAACGGTTCGTTTAGCTTTATATATTGGTCCGGGTGGGCGTTTAATTGGTTTTTCGGAAGTGTTAGCCCTGTAAGAGAAAAATTTAAATGGTTGTGAAAGGACATGGGATGTAGAAATATTTTTTTCACATTTAATTTCCTTGTAGAAACAGGTAAATCAATAGGGATTTTCGTACGGATAAGTACCCAGTGAACGGTTCGTTTAGCTTTATATATTGATCCGGGTGGGCGCTGTATTGGTTTTTCGGAAGTGTTAGCCCTGTAAGAGAAAAATTTAAATGGTTGGGAAAGGCCATGGGATGTAGAAATATTTTTTTCACATTTTATTTCCTTGTAAAAACAGGTAAATCAATAGGGATTTTCGTACATATAAGTACCCAGTGAACGGTTCGTTTAGCTTTATATATTGCTCCGGGTGGGCGTTGTATTGGTTTTTCGGAAGTGTTAGCCCTGTAAGAGAAAAATTTAAATGGTTGGGAAAGGACATGGGATGTAGAAATATTTTTTTCACATTTAATTTCCTTGTAAAAACAGGTAAATCAATAGGGATTTTCGTACGGATAAGTACCCAATGAACGGTTCGTTTAGCTTTATATATTGGTCCGGGTGGGCGTTGTATTGGTTTTTCGGAAGTGTTAGCCCTGTAAGAGAAAAATTTAAATGGTTGGGAAAGGCCATGGGATGTAGAAATATTTTTTTCACATTTTATTTCCTTGTAAAAACAGGTAAATCTATAGGGATTTTCGTACGGATAACTACCCAGTGAACGGTTCGTTTAGCTTTATATATTGATCCGGGTGGGCGTTGTATTGGTTTTTCGGAAGTGTTAGCCCTGTAAGAGAAAAATTTAAATGGTTGGGAAAGGCCATGGGATGTAGAAATATTTTTTTCACATTTTATTTCCTTGTAAAAACAGGTAAATCAATAGGGATTTTCGTACATATAAGTACCCAGTGAACGGTTCGTTTAGCTTTATATATTGGTCCGGGTGGGCGTTGTATTGGTTTTTCGGAAGTGTTAGCCCTGTAAGAGAAAAATTTAAATGGTTGGGAAAGGCCATGGGATGTAGAAATATTTTTTTCACATTTTATTTCCTTGTAAAAACAGGTAAATCAATAGGGATTTTCGTACATATAAGTACCCAGTGGACGGTTCGTTTAGCTTTATATATTGCTCCGGGTGGGCGTTGTATTGGTTTTTCGGAAGTGTTAGCCCTGTAAGAGAAAAATTTAAATGGTTGGGAAAGGACATGGGATGTAGAAATATTTTTTTCACATTTAATTTCCTTGTAAAAACAGGTAAATCAATAGGGATTTTCGTACGGATAAGTACCCAATGAACGGTTCGTTTAGCTTTATATATTGGTCCGGGTGGGCGTTGTATTGGTTTTTCGGAAGTGTTAGCCCTGTAAGAGAAAAATTTAAATGGTTGGGAAAGGCCATGGGATGTAGAAATATTTTTTTCACATTTTATTTCCTTGTAAAAACAGGTAAATCTATAGGGATTTTCGTACGGATAACTACCCAGTGAACGGTTCGTTTAGCTTTATATATTGATCCGGGTGGGCGTTGTATTGGTTTTTCGGAAGTGTTAGCCCTGTAAGAGAAAAATTTAAATGGTTGGGAAAGGCCATGGGATGTAGAAATATTTTTTTCACATTTTATTTCCTTGTAAAAACAGGTAAATCAATAGGGATTTTCGTACGTATAAGTACCCAGTGAACGGCTCGTTTAGCTTTATAAATTGTTCCGGGTGGGCGTTGTATTGGTTTTTCGGAAGTGATAGACCTGTAAGAGAACAATTTAAATGGTTGGGAAAGGCCATGGGATGCAGAAATATTTTTTTCACATTTTATTTCCTTGTAAAAACAGGTAAATCAACAGGGATTTTCGTACGGATAAGTACCCAGTGAACGGTTCGTTTAGCTTTATATATTGATCCGGGTGGGCGTTTTATTGGTTTTTCGGAAGTGTTAGCCCTGTAAGAGAAAAATTTAAATGGTTGGGAAAGGCCATGTGATGTAGAAATATTTTTTTCACATTTTATTTCCTTGTAAAAACAGGTAAATCAATAGGGATTTTCGTACGGATAAGTACCCAGTGAACGGCTCGTTTAGCTTTATATATTGTTCCGGATGGGCGTTGTATTGGTTTTTCGGAAGCGATAGACCTGTAAGAGAACAATTTAAATGGTTGGGAAATGCCATGGGATGCAGAAATATTTTTTTCACATTTTATTTCCTTGTAAAAACAGGTAAATCAATAGGGATTTTCGTACGTATAAGTACCCAGTGAACGGCTCGTTTAGCTTTATATATTGGTCCGGGTGGGCGTTGTATTGGTTTTTCGGAAGTGTTAGCCCTGTAAGAGAAAAATTTAAATGGTTGGGAAAGGCCATGGGATGTAGAAATATTTTTTTCACATTTTATATCCTTGTAAAAACAGGTAAATCAATAGGGATTTTCGTACGGATAAGTACCCAATGAACGGTTCGTTTAGCTTTATATATTGGTCCGGGTGGGCGTTGTATTGGTTTTTCGGAAGTGTTAGCCCTGTAAGAGAAAAATTTAAATGGTTGGGAAAGGCCATGGGATGTAGAAATATTTTTTTCACATTTTATTTCCTTGTAAAAACAGGTAAATCAATAGGGTTTTTCGTACGGATAAGTACCCAGTGAACGGTTCGTTTAGCTTTATATATAGGTCTGGGTGGGCGTTTTATTGGTTTTTCGGAAGTGTTAGCCCTGTAAGAGAAAAATTTAAATGGTTGGGAAAGGACATGGGATGTAGAAATATTTTTTTCACATTTAATTTCCTTGTAGAAACAGGTAAATCAATAGGGATTTTCGTACGGATAAGTACCCAGTGAACGGTTCGTTTAGCTTTATATATTGATCCGGGTGGGCGTTGTATTGGTTTTTCGGAAGTGTTAGCCCTGTAAGAGAAAAATTTAAATGGTTGGGAAAGGCCATGGGATGTAGAAATATTTTTTTCACATTTTATTTCCTTGTAAAAACTGGTAAATCAATAGGGATTTTCGTACGGATAAGTACCCAGTGAACGGCTCGTTTAGCTTTATATATTGGTCCGGGTGGGCATTGTATTGGTTTTTCGGAAGTGTTAGCCCTGTAAGAGAAAAATTTAAATGGTTGGGAAAGGCCATGGGATGTAGAAATATTTTTTTCACATTTTATTTCCTTGTAAAAACAGGTAAATCAATAGGGATTTTCGTACGGATAACTACCCAGTGAACGGTTCGTTTAGCTTTATATATTGCTCCGGGTGGGCGTTGTATTGGTTTTTCGGAAGTGTTAGCCCTGTAAGAGAAAAATTTAAATGGTTGGGAAAGGACATGGGATGTAGAAATATTTTTTTCACATTTAATTTCCTTGTAAAAACAGGTTAATCAATAGGGATTTTCGTACGGATAAGTACCCAATGAAGGGTTCGTTTAGCTTTATATATTGGTCCGGGTGGGCGTTGTATTGGTTTTTCGGAAGTGTTAGCCCTGTAAGAGAAAAATTTAAATGGTTGGGAAAGGCTATGGGATTTAGAAATATTTTTTTCACATTTTATTTCCTTGTAAAAACAGGTAAATCTATAGGGATTTTCGTACGGATAACTACCTAGTGAACGGTTCGTTTAGCTTTATATATTGATCCGGGTGGGCGTTGTATTGGTTTTTCGGAAGTGTTAGCCCTGTAAGAGAAAAATTTAAATGGTTGGGAAAGGCCATGGGATGTAGAAATATTTTTTTCACATTTTATTTCCTTGTAAAAACAGGTAAATCAATAGGGATTTTCGTACATATAAGTACCCAGTGAACGGTTCGTTTAGCTTTATATATTGGTTCGGGTGGGCGTTGTATTGGTTTTTCGGAAGTGTTAGCCCTGTAAGAGAAAAATTTAAATGGTTGGGAAAGGCCATGGGATGTAGAAATATTTTTTTCACATTTTATTTCCTTGTAAAAACAGGTAAATCAATAGGGAAATTCGTACATATAAGTACCCAGTGGACGGTTCGTTTAGCTTTATATATTGCTCCGGGTGGGCGTTGTATTGGTTTTTCGGAAGTGTTAGCCCTGTAAGAGAAAAATTTAAATGGTTGGGAAAGGACATGGGATGTAGAAATATTTTTTTCACATTTAATTTCCTTGTAAAAACAGGTAAATCAATAGGGATTTTCGTACGGATAAGTACCCAATGAACGGTTCGTTTAGCTTTATATATTGGTCCGGGTGGGCGTTGTATTGGTTTTTTGGAAGTGTTAGCCCTGTAACAGAAAAATTTAAATGGTTGGGAAAGGCCATGGGATGTAGAAATATTTTTTCACATTTTATTTCCTTGTAAAAACAGGTAAATCTATAGGGATTTTCGTACGGATAACTACCCAGTGAACGGTTCGTTTAGCTTTATATATTGATCCGGGTGGGCGTTGTATTGGTTTTTCGGAAGTGTTAGCCCTGTAAGAGAAAAATTTAAATGGTTGGGAAAGGCCATGGGATGTAGAAATATTTTTTTCACATTTTATTTCCTTGTAAAAACAGGTAAATCAATAGGGATTTCCGTACATATAAGTACCCAGTGAACGGTTCGTTTAGCTTTATATATTGGTTCGGGTGGGCGTTGTATTGGTTTTTCGGAAGTGTTAGCCCTGTAAGAGAAAAATTTAAATGGTTGGGAAAGGCCATGGGATGTAGAAATATTTTTTTCACATTTTATTTCCTTGTAAAAACAGGTAAATCAATAGGGAAATTCGTACATATAAGTACCCAGTGGACGGTTCGTTTAGCTTTATATATTGCTCCGGGTGGGCGTTGTATTGGTTTTTCGGAAGTGTTAGCCCTGTAAGAGAAAAATTTAAATGGTTGGGAAAGGACATGGGATGTAGAAATATTTTTTTTCACATTTAATTTCCTTGTAAAAACAGGTAAATCAATAGGGATTTTCGTACGGATAAGTACGCAATGAACGGTTCGTTTAGCTTTATATATTGGTCCGGGTGGGCGTTGTATTGGTTTTTTGGAAGTGTTAGCCCTGTAACAGAAAAATTTAAATGGTTGGGAAAGGCCATGGGATGTAGAAATATTTTTTCACATTTTATTTCCTTGTAAAAACAGGTAAATCTATAGGGATTTTCGTACGGATAACTACCCAGTGAACGGTTCGTTTAGCTTTATATATTGATCCGGGTGGGCGTTGTATTGGTTTTTCGGAAGTGTTAGCCCTGTAAGAGAAAAATTTAAATGGTTGGGAAAGGCCATGGGATGTAGAAATATTTTTTTCACATTTTATTTCCTTGTAAAAACAGGTAAATCAATAGGGATTTTCGTACGGATAAGTACCCAGTGAACGGCTCGTTTAGCTTTATATATTGTTCCGGATGGGCGTTGTATTGGTTTTTCGGAAGCGATAGACCTGTAAGAGAACAATTTAAATGGTTGGGAAATGCCATGGGATGCAGAAATATTTTTTTCACATTTTATTTCCTTGTAAAAACAGGTAAATCAATAGGGATTTTCGTACGTATAAGTACCCAGTGAACGGCTCGTTTAGCTTTATATATTGGTCCGGGTGGGCGTTGTATTGGTTTTTCGGAAGTGTTAGCCCTGTAAGAGAAAAATTTAAATGGTTGGGAAAGGCCATGGGATGTAGAAATATTTTTTTCACATTTTATTTCCTTGTAAAAACAGGTAAATCAATAGGGATTTTCGTACGGATAAGTACCCAGTGAACGGCTCGTTTAGCTTTATATATTGGTCCGGGTGGGCGTTGTATTGGTTTTTCGGAAGTGTTAGCCCTGTAAGAGAAAAATTTAAATGGTTGGGAAAGGCCATGGGATGTAGAAATATTTTTTTCACATTTTATTTCCTTGTAAAAACAGGTAAATCAATAGGGATTTTCGTACGGATAACTACCCAGTGAACGGTTCGTTTAGCTTTATATATTGATCCGGGTGGGCGTTGTATTGGTTTTTCGGAAGTGTTAGACCTGTAAGAGAAAAATTTAAATGGTTGGGAAAGGCCATGGGATGTAGAAATATTTTTTTCACATTTTATTTCCTTGTAAAAACAGGTAAATCAATAGGGATTTTCGTACATATAAGTACCCAGTGAACGGTTCGTTTAGCTTTATATATTGGTCCGGGTGGGCGTTGTATTGGTTTTTCGGAAGTGTTAGCCCTGTAAGAGAAAAATTTAAATGGTTGGGAAAGGCCATGGGATGTAGAAATATTTTTTTCACATTTTATTTCCTTGTAAAAACAGGTAAATCAATAGGGATTTTCGTACGGATAAGTACCCAATGAATGGTTCGTTTAGCTTTATATATTGGTCCGGGTGGGCGTTGTATTGGTTTTTCGGAAGTGTTAGCCCTGTAAGAGAAAAATTTAAATGGTTGGGAAAGGCCATGGGATGTAGAAATATTTTTTTCACATTTTATTTCCTTGTAAAAACAGGTAAATCAATAGGGATTTTCGTACGTATAAGTTCCCAGTGAACGGCTCGTTTAGCTTTATATATTGTTCCGGGTGGGCGTTGTATTGGTTTTTCGGAAGTGATAGACCTGTAAGAGAAAAATTTAAATGGTTGGGAAAGGCCATGGGATGCAGAAATATTTTTTTCACATTTTATTTCCTTGTAAAAACAGGTAAATCAACAGGGATTTTCGTACGGATAAGTACCCAGTGAACGGTTCGTTTAGCTTTATATATTGATCCGGGTGGGCGTTTTATTGGTTTTCTCAGAAGTGTTAGCCCTGTAAGAGAAAAATTTAAATGGTTGGGAAAGGCCATGGGATGTAGAAATATTTTTTTCACATTTTATTTCCTCGTAAAAACAGGTAAATCAATAGGGATTTTCGTACGGATAAGTACCCAGTGAACGGCTCGTTTAGCTTTATATATTGTTCCGGATGGGCGTTGTATTGGTTTTTCGGAAGTGATAGACCTGTAAGAGAACAATTTAAATGGTTGGGAAAGGCCATGGGATGCAGAAATATTTTTTTCACATTTTATTTCCTTGTAAAAACAGGTAAATCAATAGGGATTTTCGTACGTATAAGTACCCAGTGAACGGCTCGTTTAGCTTTATATATTGGTCCGGGTGGGCGTTGTATTGGTTTTTCAGAAGTGTTAGCCCTGTAAGAGAAAAATGTAAATGGTTGGGAAAGGCCATGGGATGTAGAAATATTTTTTTCACATTTTATTTCCTTGTAAAAACAGGTAAATCAATAGGGATTTTCGTACGGATAAGTACCCAGTGAACGGTTCGTTCAGCTTTATATATTGTTCCGGGTGGGCGTTGTATTGGTTTTTCGGAAGTGTTCGACCTGTAAGAGAAAAATTTAAATGGTTGGGAAAGGCCATGGGATGTAGAAATATTTTTTTCACATTTTATTTCCTTGTAAAAACAGGTAAATCAATAGGGATTTTCGTACGGATAAGTACCCAGTGAACGGTTCGTTTAGCTTTATATATTGATCCGGGTGGGCGTTGTATTGGTTTTTCGGAAGTGTTAGACCTGTAAGAGAAAAATTTAAATCGTTGGGAAAGGCCATGGGATGTAGAAATATTTTTTTCACATTTTATTTCCTTGTAAAAACAGGTAAATCAATAGGGATTTTTGCACGGATAAGTACCCAGTGAACGGTTCGTTTAGCTTTATATATTGATCCGGGTGGGCATTGTATTGGTTTTTCGGAAGTGTTAGACCTGTAAGAGAAAAATTTAAATCGTTGGGAAAGGCCATGGGATGTAGAAATATTTTTTTCACATTTTATTTCCTTGTAAAAACAGGTAAATCAATAGGGATTTTTGCACGGATAAGTACCCAGTGAACGGTTCGTTTAGCTTTATATATTGTTCCGGGTGGGCGTTGTATTGGTTTTTCAGAAGTGTTAGACCTGTAAGAGAAAAATTTAAACGGTTGGGAAAGGCCATGGGATGTAGAAATATTTTTTTCACATTTTATTTCCTTGTAAAAATAGGTAAATTAATAGGGATTTTTGTACGTATAAGTACCCAGTGAACGGTTCGTTTAGCTTTATATATTGTTCCGGGTGGGCGTTGTATTGGTTTTTCGGAAGTGTTAGACCTGTAAGAGAAAAATTTAAATGGTTGGGAAAGGCCATGGGATGTAGAAATATTTTTTTCACATTTTATTTCCTTGTAAAAACAGGTAAATCAATAGGGATTTTCGTACGTATAAGTACCCAGTGAACGGCTCGTTTAGCTTTATATATTGGTCCGGGTGGGCGTTGTATTGGTTTTTCGGAAGTGTTAGACCTGTAAGAGAAAAATTTAAATGGTTGGGAAAGGCCATGGGATGTAGAAATATTTTTTTCACATTTTATTTCCTTATAAAAACAGGTAAATCAATAGGGATTTTCGTACATATAAGTACCCAGTGAATGGTTCGTTTAGCTTTATATATTGGTCCGGGTGGGCGTTGTATTGGTTTTTCGGAAGTGTTAGCCCTGTAAGAGAAAAATTTAAATGGTTGGGAAAGGCCATGGGATGTAGAAATATTTTTTTCACATTTTATTTCCTTGTAAAAACAGGTAAATCAATAGGGATTTTCGTACATATAAGTACCCAGTGAACGGTTCGTTTAGCTTTATATATTGGTCCGGGTGGGCGTTGTATTGGTTTTTCGGAAGCGATAGATCTGTAAGAGAACAATTTAAATGGTTGGGAAATGCCATGGGATGCAGAAATATTTTTTCCACATTTTATTTCCTTGTAAAAACAGGTAAATCAATAGGGTTTTTCGTACGGATAAGTACCCAGTGAACGGTTCGTTTAGCTTTATATATTGGTCCGGGTGGGCGTTGTATTGGTGTTTCGGAAGCGATAGACCTGTAAGAGAACAATTTAAATGGTTGGGAAATGCCATGGGATGCAGAAATATTTTTTTCACATTTTATTTCCTTGTAAAAACAGGTAAATCAATAGGGATTTTCGTACGGATAACTACCCAGTGAACGGTTCGTTTAGCTTTATATATTGATCCGGGTGGGCGTTGTATTGGTTTTTCGGAAGTGTTAGTCCTGTAAGAGAAAAATTTAAATGGTTGGGAAAGGCCATGGGATGTAGAAATATTTTTTTCACATTTTATTTCCTTGTAAAAACAGGTAAATCAATAGGGATTTTCGTACGGATAACTACCCAGTGAACGGTTCGTTTAGCTTTATATATTGATCCGGGTGGGCGTTGTATTGGTTATTCGGAAGTGTTAGACTTGTAAGAGAAAAATTTAAATGGTTGGGAAAGGCCATGGGATGTAGAAATATTTTTTTCACATTTTATTTCCTTGTAAAAACAGGTAAATCAATAGGGATTTTCGTACATATAAGTACCCAGTGAACGGTTCGTTTAGCTTTATATATTGGTCCGGGTGGGCGTTGTATTGGTTTTTCGGAAGTGTTAGCCCTGTAAGAGAAAAATTTAAATGGTTGGGAAAGGCCATGGGATGTAGAAATATTTTTTTCACATTTTATTTCCTTGTAAAAACAGGTAAATCAATAGGGATTTTCGTACATATAAGTACCCAGTGAACGGTTCGTTTAGCTTTATATATTGTTCCGGGTGTGCGTTGTATTGGTTTTTCGGAAGTGTTAGCCCTGTAAGAGAAAAATTTAAATGGTTGGGAAATGCCATGGGATGCAGAAATAATTTTTTCACATTTTATTTCCTTGTAAAAACAGGTAAATCAATAGGGATTTTCGTACGGATAAGTACCCAATGAACGGTTCGTTTAGCTTTATATATTGGTCCGGGTGGGCGTTGTATTGGTTTTTTGGAAGTGTTAGCCCTGTAAGAGAACAATTTAAATGGTTGGGAAAGGCCATGGGATGTAGAAATATTTTTTTCACATTTTATTTCCTTGTAAAAACAGGTAAATCAATAGGGATTTTCGTACGTATAAGTACCCAGTGAACGGCTCGTTTAGCTTTATATATTGTTCCGGGTGGGCGTTGTATTGGTTTTTCGGAAGTGATAGACCTGTAAGAGAAAAATTTAAATGGTTGGGAAAGGCCATGGGATGCAGAAATATTTTTTTCACATTTTATTTCCTTGTAAAAACAGGTAAATCAACAGGGATTTTCGTACGGATAAGTACCCAGTGAACGGTTCGTTTAGCTTTATATATTGATCCGGGTGGGCGTTTTATTGGTTTTCTCGGAAGTGTTAGCCCTGTAAGAGAAAAATTTAAATGGTTGGGAAAGGCCATGGGATGTAGAAATATTTTTTTCACATTTTATTTCCTTGTAAAAACAGGTAAATCAATAGGGATTTTCGTACGGATAAGTACCCAGTGAACGGATCGTTTAGCTTTATATATTGTTCCGGATGGGCGTTGTATTGGTTTTTCGGAAGTGATAGACCTGTAAGAGAACAATTTAAATGGTTGGGAAAGGCCATGGGATGCAGAAATATTTTTTTCACATTTTATTTCCTTGTAAAAACAGGTAAATCAATAGGGATTTTCGTACGTATAAGTACCCAGTGAACGGCTCGTTTAGCTTTATATATTGGTCCGGGTGGGCGTTGTATTGGTTTTTCAGAAGTGTTAGCCCTGTAAGAGAAAAATTTAAATGGTTGGGAAAGGCCATGGGATGTAGAAATATTTTTTTCACATTTTATTTCCTTGTAAAAACAGGTAAATCAATAGGGATTTTCGTACGGATAAGTACCCAGTGAACGGTTCGTTTAGCTTTATATATTGATCCGGGTGGGCGTTGTATTGGTTTTTCGGAAGTGTTAAACCTGTAAGAGAAAAATTTAAATCGTTGGGAAAGGCCATGGGATGTAGAAATATTTTTTTCACATTTTATTTCCTTGTAAAAACAGGTAAATCAATAGGGATTTTTGCACGGATAAGTACCCAGTGAACGGTTCGTTTAGCTTTATATATTGATCCAGGTGGGCATTGTATTGGTTTTTCGGAAGTGTTAGACCTGTAAGAGAAAAATTTAAATCGTTGGGAAAGGCCATGGGATGTAGAAATATTTTTTTCACATTTTATTTCCTTGTAAAAACAGGTAAATCAATAGGGATTTTTGCACGGATAAGTACCCAGTGAACGGTTCGTTTAGCTTTATATATTGTTCCGGGTGGGCGTTGTATTGGTTTTTCAGAAGTGTTAGACCTGTAAGAGAAAAATTTAAACGGTTGGGAAAGGCCATGGGATGTAGAAATATTTTTTTCACATTTTATTTCCTTGTAAAAATAGGTAAATCAATAGGGATTTTTGTACGTATAAGTACCCAGTGAACGGTTCGTTTAGCTTTATATATTGTTCCGGGTGGGCGTTGTATTGGTTTTTCGGAAGTGTTAGACCTGTAAGAGAAAAATTTAAATGGTTGGGAAAGGCCATGGGATGTAGAAATATTTTTTTCACATTTTATTTCCTTGTAAAAACAGGTAAATCAATAGGGATTTTCGTACGTATAAGTACCCAGTGAACGGCTCGTTTAGCTTTATATATTGGTCCGGGTGGGCGTTGTATTGGTTTTTCGGAAGTGTTAGACCTGTAAGAGAAAAATTTAAATGGTTGGGAAAGGCCATGGGATGTAGAAATATTTTTTTCACATTTTATTTCCTTATAAAAACAGGTAAATCAATAGGGATTTTCGTACATATAAGTACCCAGTGAATGGTTCGTTTAGCTTTATATATTGGTCCGGGTGGGCGTTGTATTGGTTTTTCGGAAGTGTTAGCCCTGTAAGAGAAAAATTTAAATGGTTGGGAAAGGCCATGGGATGTAGAAATATTTTTTTCACATTTTATTTCCTTGTAAAAACAGGTAAATCAATAGGGATTTTCGTACATATAAGTACCCAGTGAACGGTTCGTTTAGCTTTATATATTGGTCCGGGTGGGCGTTGTATTGGTTTTTCGGAAGCGATAGATCTGTAAGAGAACAATTTAAATGGTTGGGAAATGCCATGGGATGCAGAAATATTTTTTCCACATTTTATTTCCTTGTAAAAACAGGTAAATCAATAGGGTTTTTCGTACGGATAAGTACCCAGTGAACGGTTCGTTTAGCTTTATATATTGGTCCGGGTGGGCGTTGTATTGGTGTTTCGGAAGCGATAGACCTGTAAGAGAACAATTTAAATGGTTGGGAAATGCCATGGGATGCAGAAATATTTTTTTCACATTTTATTTCCTTGTAAAAACAGGTAAATCAATAGGGATTTTCGTACGGATAACTACCCAGTGAACGGTTCGTTTAGCTTTATATATTGATCCGGGTGGGCGTTGTATTGGTTTTTCGGAAGTGTTAGTCCTGTAAGAGAAAAATTTAAATGGTTGGGAAAGGCCATGGGATGTAGAAATATTTTTTTCACATTTTATTTCCTTGTAAAAACAGGTAAATCAATAGGGATTTTCGTACGGATAACTACCCAGTGAACGGTTCGTTTAGCTTTATATATTGATCCGGGTGGGCGTTGTATTGGTTATTCGGAAGTGTTAGACTTGTAAGAGAAAAATTTAAATGGTTGGGAAAGGCCATGGGATGTAGAAATATTTTTTTCACATTTTATTTCCTTGTAAAAACAGGTAAATCAATAGGGATTTTCGTACATATAAGTACCCAGTGAACGGTTCGTTTAGCTTTATATATTGGTCCGGGTGGGCGTTGTATTGGTTTTTCGGAAGTGTTAGCCCTGTAAGAGAAAAATTTAAATGGTTGGGAAAGGCCATGGGATGTAGAAATATTTTTTTCACATTTTATTTCCTTGTAAAAACAGGTAAATCAATAGGGATTTTCGTACATATAAGTACCCAGTGAACGGTTCGTTTAGCTTTATATATTGTTCCGGGTGTGCGTTGTATTGGTTTTTCGGAAGTGTTAGCCCTGTAAGAGAAAAATTTAAATGGTTGGGAAATGCCATGGGATGCAGAAATATTTTTTTCACATTTTATTTCCTTGTAAAAACAGGTAAATCAATAGGGATTTTCGTACGGATAAGTACCCAATGAACGGTTCGTTTAGCTTTATATATTGGTCCGGGTGGGCGTTGTATTGGTTTTTTGGAAGTGTTAGCCCTGTAAGAGAAAAATTTAAATGGTTGGGAAAGGCCATGGGATGTAGAAATATTTTTTTCACATTTTATTTCCTTGTAAAAACAGGTAAATCAATAGGGATTTTCGTACGTATAAGTACCCAGTGAACGGCTCGTTTAGCTTTATATATTGTTCCGGGTGGGCGTTGTATTGGTTTTTCGGAAGTGATAGACCTGTAAGAGAAAAATTTAAATGGTTGGGAAAGGCCATGGGATGCAGAAATATTTTTTTCACATTTTATTTCCTTGTAAAAACAGGTAAATCAACAGGGATTTTCGTACGGATAAGTACCCAGTGAACGGTTCGTTTAGCTTTATATATTGATCCGGGTGGGCGTTTTATTGGTTTTCTCGGAAGTGTTAGCCCTGTAAGAGAAAAATTTAAATGGTTGGGAAAGGCCATGGGATGTAGAAATATTTTTTTCACATTTTATTTCCTTGTAAAAACAGGTAAATCAATAGGGATTTTCGTACGGATAAGTACCCAGTGAACGGATCGTTTAGCTTTATATATTGTTCCGGATGGGCGTTGTATTGGTTTTTCGGAAGTGATAGACCTGTAAGAGAACAATTTAAATGGTTGGGAAAGGCCATGGGATGCAGAAATATTTTTTTCACATTTTATTTCCTTGTAAAAACAGGTAAATCAATAGGGATTTTCGTACGTATAAGTACCCAGTGAACGGCTCGTTTAGCTTTATATATTGGTACGGGTGGGCGTTGTATTGGTTTTTCGGAAGTGTTAGCCCTGTAAGAGAAAAATGTAAATGGTTGGGAAAGGCCATGGGATGTAGAAATATTTTTTTCACATTTTATTTCCTTGTAAAAACAGGTAAATCAATAGGGATTTTCGTACGTATAAGTACCCAGTGAACGGCTCGTTTAGCTTTATATATTGGTCCGGGTGGGCGTTGTATTGGTTTTTCAGAAGTGTTAGCCCTGTAAGAGAAAAATTTAAATGGTTGGGAAAGGCCATGGGATGTAGAAATATTTTTTTCACATTTTATTTCCTTGTAAAAACAGGTAAATCAATAGGGATTTTCGTACGGATAAGTACCCAGTGAACGGTTCGTTTAGCTTTATATATTGATCCGGGTGGGCGTTGTATTGGTTTTTCGGAAGTGTTAAACCTGTAAGAGAAAAATTTAAATCGTTGGGAAAGGCCATGGGATGTAGAAATATTTTTTTCACATTTTATTTCCTTGTAAAAACAGGTAAATCAATAGGGATTTTTGCACGGATAAGTACCCAGTGAACGGTTCGTTTAGCTTTATATATTGATCCAGGTGGGCATTGTATTGGTTTTTCGGAAGTGTTAGACCTGTAAGAGAAAAATTTAAATCGTTGGGAAAGGCCATGGGATGTAGAAATATTTTTTTCACATTTTATTTCCTTGTAAAAACAGGTAAATCAATAGGGATTTTTGCACGGATAAGTACCCAGTGAACGGTTCGTTTAGCTTTATATATTGTTCCGGGTGGGCGTTGTATTGGTTTTTCAGAAGTGTTAGACCTGTAAGAGAAAAATTTAAACGGTTGGGAAAGGCCATGGGATGTAGAAATATTTTTTTCACATTTTATTTCCTTGTAAAAATAGGTAAATTAATAGGGATTTTTGTACGTATAAGTACCCAGTGAACGGTTCGTTTAGCTTTATATATTGTTCCGGGTGGGCGTTGTATTGGTTTTTCGGAAGTGTTAGACCTGTAAGAGAAAAATTTAAATGGTTGGGAAAGGCCATGGGATGTAGAAATATTTTTTTCACATTTTATTTCCTTGTAAAAACAGGTAAATCAATAGGGATTTTCGTACGTATAAGTACCCAGTGAACGGCTCGTTTAGCTTTATATATTGGTCCGGGTGGGCGTTGTATTGGTTTTTCGGAAGTGTTAGACCTGTAAGAGAAAAATTTAAATGGTTGGGAAAGGCCATGGGATGTAGAAATATTTTTTTCACATTTTATTTCCTTATAAAAACAGGTAAATCAATAGGGATTTTCGTACATATAAGTACCCAGTGAATGGTTCGTTTAGCTTTATATATTGGTCCGGGTGGGCGTTGTATTGGTTTTTCGGAAGTGTTAGCCCTGTAAGAGAAAAATTTAAATGGTTGGGAAAGGCCATGGGATGTAGAAATATTTTTTTCACATTTTATTTCCTTGTAAAAACAGGTAAATCAATAGGGATTTTCGTACATATAAGTACCCAGTGAACGGTTCGTTTAGCTTTATATATTGGTCCGGGTGGGCGTTGTATTGGTTTTTCGGAAGCGATAGATCTGTAAGAGAACAATTTAAATGGTTGGGAAATGCCATGGGATGCAGAAATATTTTTTCCACATTTTATTTCCTTGTAAAAACAGGTAAATCAATAGGGTTTTTCGTACGGATAAGTACCCAGTGAACGGTTCGTTTAGCTTTATATATTGGTCCGGGTGGGCGTTGTATTGGTGTTTCGGAAGCGATAGACCTGTAAGAGAACAATTTAAATGGTTGGGAAATGCCATGGGATGCAGAAATATTTTTTTCACATTTTATTTCCTTGTAAAAACAGGTAAATCAATAGGGATTTTCGTACGGATAACTACCCAGTGAACGGTTCGTTTAGCTTTATATATTGATCCGGGTGGGCGTTGTATTGGTTTTTCGGAAGTGTTAGTCCTGTAAGAGAAAAATTTAAATGGTTGGGAAAGGCCATGGGATGTAGAAATATTTTTTTCACATTTTATTTCCTTGTAAAAATAGGTAAATCAATAGGGATTTTCGTACGGATAACTACCCAGTGAACGGTTCGTTTAGCTTTATATATTGATCCGGGTGGGCGTTGTATTGGTTATTCGGAAGTGTTAGACTTGTAAGAGAAAAATTTAAATGGTTGGGAAAGGCCATGGGATGTAGAAATATTTTTTTCACATTTTATTTCCTTGTAAAAACAGGTAAATCAATAGGGATTTTCGTACATATAAGTACCCAGTGAACGGTTCGTTTAGCTTTATATATTGGTCCGGGTGGGCGTTGTATTGGTTTTTCGGAAGTGTTAGCCCTGTAAGAGAAAAATTTAAATGGTTGGGAAAGGCCATGGGATGTAGAAATATTTTTTTCACATTTTATTTCCTTGTAAAAACAGGTAAATCAATAGGGATTTTCGTACATATAAGTACCCAGTGAACGGTTCGTTTAGCTTTATATATTGTTCCGGGTGTGCGTTGTATTGGTTTTTCGGAAGTGTTAGCCCTGTAAGAGAAAAATTTAAATGGTTGGGAAATGCCATGGGATGCAGAAATATTTTTTTCACATTTTATTTCCTTGTAAAAACAGGTAAATCAATAGGGATTTTCGTACGGATAAGTACCCAATGAACGGTTCGTTTAGCTTTATATATTGGTCCGGGTGGGCGTTGTATTGGTTTTTTGGAAGTGTTAGCCCTGTAAGAGAAAAATTTAAATGGTTGGGAAAGGCCATGGGATGTAGAAATATTTTTTTCACATTTTATTTCCTTGTAAAAACAGGTAAATCAATAGGGATTTTCGTACGTATAAGTACCCAGTGAACGGCTCGTTTAGCTTTATATATTGTTCCGGGTGGGCGTTGTATTGGTTTTTCGGAAGTGATAGACCTGTAAGAGAAAAATTTAAATGGTTGGGAAAGGCCATGGGATGCAGAAATATTTTTTTCACATTTTATTTCCTTGTAAAAACAGGTAAATCAACAGGGATTTTCGTACGGATAAGTACCCAGTGAACGGTTCGTTTAGCTTTATATATTGATCCGGGTGGGCGTTTTATTGGTTTTCTCGGAAGTGTTAGCCCTGTAAGAGAAAAATTTAAATGGTTGGGAAAGGCCATGGGATGTAGAAATATTTTTTTCACATTTTATTTCCTTGTAAAAACAGGTAAATCAATAGGGATTTTCGTACGGATAAGTACCCAGTGAACGGATCGTTTAGCTTTATATATTGTTCCGGATGGGCGTTGTATTGGTTTTTCGGAAGTGATAGACCTGTAAGAGAACAATTTAAATGGTTGGGAAAGGCCATGGGATGCAGAAATATTTTTTTCACATTTTATTTCCTTGTAAAAACAGGTAAATCAATAGGGATTTTCGTACGTATAAGTACCCAGTGAACGGCTCGTTTAGCTTTATATATTGGTACGGGTGGGCGTTGTATTGGTTTTTCGGAAGTGTTAGCCCTGTAAGAGAAAAATGTAAATGGTTGGGAAAGGCCATGGGATGTAGAAATATTTTTTTCACATTTTATTTCCTTGTAAAAACAGGTAAATCAATAGGGATTTTCGTACGGATAAGTACCCAGTGAACGGTTCGTTCAGCTTTATATATTGTTCCGGGTGGGCGTTGTATTGGTTTTTCGGAAGTGTTCGACCTGTAAGAGAAAAATTTAAATGGTTGGGAAAGGCCATGGGATGTAGAAATATTTTTTTCACATTTTATTTCGTAAAAACAGGTAAATCAATAGGGATTTTCGTACGGATAAGTACCCAGTGAACGGTTCGTTTAGCTTAATATATTGATCCGGGTGGGCGTTGTATTGGTTTTTCGGAAGTGTTAGACCTGTAAGAGAAAAATTTAAATCGTTGGGAAAGGCCATGGGATGTAGAAATATTTTTTTCACATTTTATTTCCTTGTAAAAACAGGTAAATCAATAGGGATTTTTGCACGGATAAGTACCCAGTGAACGGTTCGTTTAGCTTTATATATTGTTCCGGGTGGGCGTTGTATTGGTTTTTCAGAAGTGTTAGACCTGTAAGAGAAAAATTTAAACGGTTGGGAAAGGCCATGGGATGTAGAAATATTTTTTTCACATTTTATTTCCTTGTAAAAATAGGTAAATTAATAGGGATTTTTTGTACGTATAAGTACCCAGTGTACGGTTCGTTTAGCTTTATATATTGTTCCGGGTGGGCGTTGTATTGGTTTTTCGGAAGTGTTAGACCTGTAAGAGAAAAATTTAAATGGTTGGGAAAGGCCATGGGATGTAGAAATATTTTTTTCACATTTTATTTCCTTTTAAAAACAGGTAAATCAATAGGGATTTTCGTACGTATAAGTACCCACTGAACGGCTCGTTTAGCTTTATATATTGGTCCGGGTGGGCGTTGTATTGGTTTTTCGGAAGTGTTAGCCCTGTAAGAGAAAAATGTAAATGGTTGGGAAAGGCCATGGGATGTAGAAATATTTTTTTCTAATTTTATTTCTTTGTAAAAACAGGTAAATCAATAGGGATTTTCGTACGGATAAGTACCCAGTGAACGGTTCGTTCAGCTTTATATATTGTTCCGGGTGGGCGTTGTATTGGTTTTTCGGAAGTGTTCGACTTGTAGGAGAAAAATTTAAATGGTTGGATAGGCCATGGGATGTAGAAATATTTTTTTCACATTTTATTTCCTTGTAAAAACAGGTAAATCAATAACGATTTTCGTACGGATAAGTACCCAGTGAACGGTTCGTTTAGCTTTATATATTGTTACGGGTGGGTGTTGTATTGGTTTTTCGGAAGTGTTAGACCTGTAGGAGAAAAATTTAAATGGTTGGATAGGCCATGGGATGTAGAAATATTTTTTTCACATTTTATTTCCTTGTAAAAACAGGTAAATCAATAACGATTTTCGTACGGATAAGTGCCCAGTGAACGGTTTGTTTAGCTTTATATATTGTTCCGGATGGGCGTTGTATTGGTTTTTCGGAAGTGATAGACCTGTAAGAGAATAATTTGAATGGTTGGGAAAGGCCATGGGATGCAGAAATATTTTTTTCACATTTTATTTCCTTGTAAAAACAGGTAAATCAATAGGGATTTTCGTACATATAAGTACCCAGTGAACGGTTCGTTTAGCTTTATATATTGTTCCGGGTGGGCGTTGTATTGGTTTTTCAGAAGTGTTAGCCCTGTAATAGAAAAATTTAAATGGTTGGGAAAGGCCATGGGATGTAGAAATATTTTTTTCACATTTTATTTCCTTGTAAAAACAGGTAAATCAATAGGGATTTTTGCACGGATAAGTACCCAGTGAACGGTTCGTTTAGCTTTATATATTGTTCCGGGTGGGCGTTGTATTGGTTTTTCAGAAGTGTTAGACCTGTAAGAGAAAAATTTAAACGGTTGGGAAAGGCCATGGGATGTAGAAATATTTTTTTCACATTTTATTTCCTTGTAAAAATAGGTAAATTAATAGGGATTTTTTGTACGTATAAGTACCCAGTGTACGGTTCGTTTAGCTTTATATATTGTTCCGGGTGGGCGTTGTATTGGTTTTTCGGAAGTGTTAGACCTGTAAGAGAAAAATTTAAATGGTTGGGAAAGGCCATGGGATGTAGAAATATTTTTTTCACATTTTATTTCCTTGTAAAAACAGGTAAATCAATAGGGATTTTCGTACGTATAAGTACCCAGTGAACGGCTCGTTTAGCTTTATATATTGGTCCGGGTGGGCGTTGTATTGGTTTTTCGGAAGTGTTAGCCCTGTAAGAGAAAAATGTAAATGGTTGGGAAAGGCCATGGGATGTAGAAATATTTTTTTCTAATTTTATTTCTTTGTAAAAACAGGTAAATCAATAGGGATTTTCGTACGGATAAGTACCCAGTGAACGGTTCGTTCAGCTTTATATATTGTTCCGGGTGGGCGTTGTATTGGTTTTTCGGAAGTGTTCGACTTGTAAGAGAAAACTTTATATGGTTGGGAAAGGCCATGGGATGTAGAAATATTTTTTTCACATTTTATTTCCTTGTAAAAACAGGTAAATCAATAGGGATTTTCGTACGGATAAGTACCCAGTGAACGGTTCGTTTAGCTTTATATATTGTTCCGGGTGAGCGTTGTATTGGTTTTTCGGAAGTGTTAGACCTGTAAGACAAAAATTTAAATCGTTGGGAAAGGCCATGGGACGTAGAAATATTTTTTTCACATTTTATTTCCTTGTAAAAACAGGTAAATCAATAGGGATTTTTGCACGGATAAGTACCCAGTGAACGGTTCGTTTAGCTTTATATATTGTTCCGGGTGGGCGTTGTATTGGTTTTTCAGAAGTGTTAGACCTGTAAGAGAAAAATTTAAACGGTTGGGAAAGGCCATGGGATGTAGAAATATTTTTTTCACATTTTATTTCCTTGTAAAAACAGGTAAATCAATAGGGATTTTCATACGGATAAGTACCCAGTGAACGGCTCGTTTAGCTTTATATATTGGTCCGGGTGGGCGTTGTATTGGTTTTTCGGAAGTGTTAGCCCTGTAAGAGAAAAATTTAAATGGTTGGGAAAGGCCATGGGATGTAGAAATATTTTTTTCACATTTTATTTCCTTGTAAAAACAGGTAAATCAATAGGGATTTTCGTACGGATAAGTACCCAGTGAACGGTTCGTTTAGCTTTATATATTGGTCCGGGTGGGCGTTGTATTGGTTTTTCGGAAGTGTTAGACCTGTAAGAGAAAAATTTAAATGGTTGGGAAAGGCCATGGGATGTAGAAATATTTTTTTCACATTTTATTTCCTTGTAAAAACAGGTAAATCAATAGGGATTTTCGTACATATAAGTACCCAGTGAACGGTTCGTTTAGCTTTATATATTGGTCCGGGTGGGCGTTGTATTGGTTTTTCGGAAGTGTTAGCCCAGTAAGAGAAAAATTTAAATGGTTGGGAAAGGCCATGGGATGTAGAAATATTTTTTTCACATTTTATTTCCTTGTAAAAACAGGTAAATCAATAGGGATTTTCGTACATATAAGTACCCAGTGAACGGTTCGTTTAGCTTTATATATTGGTCCGGGTGGGCGTTGTATTGGTTTTTCGGAAGCGATAGACCTGTAAGAGAACAATTTAAATGGTTGGGAAATGCCATGGGATGCAGAAATATTTTTTCCACATTTTATTTCCTTGTAAAAACAGGTAAATCAATAGGGATTTTCGTACGGATAAGTACCCAGTGAATGGCTCGTTTAGCTTTATGTATTGGTCCGGGTGGGCGTTGTATTGGTTTTTCGGAAGCGATAGACCTGTAAGAGAACATTTTAAATGGTTGGGAAATGCCATGGGATGCAGAAATATTTGTTTCACATTTTATTTCCTTGTAAAAACAGGTAAATTAATAGGGATTTTCATACGTATAAGTACCCAGTGAACGGCTCGTTTAGCTTTATATATTGGTCCGGGTGGGCGTTGTATTGGTGTTTCGGAAGCGATAGACCTGTAAGAGAACAATTTAAATGGTTGGGAAATGCCATGGGATGCAGAAATATTTTTTTCACATTTTATTTCCTTGTAAAAACAGGTAAATCAATAGGGATTTTCGTACGGATAACTACCCAGTGAACGGTTCGTTTAGCTTTATATATTGATCCGGGTGGGCGTTGTATTGGTTTTTCGGAAGTGTTAGACCTGTAAGAGAAAAATTTAAATGGTTGGAAAAGGCCATAGGATGTAGAAATATTTTTTTCACATTTTATTTCCTTGTAAAAATAGGTAAATCAATAGGGATTTTCGTACCTATAAGTACCCAGTGAACGGTTCGTTTAGCTTTATATATTGTTCCGGGTGTGCGTTGTATTGGTTTTTCGGAAGTGTTAGCCCTGTAAGAGAAAAATTTAAATGGTTGGGAAAGGACATGGGATGTAGAAATATTTTTTTCACATTTAATTTCCTTGTAAAAACAGGTAAATCAATAGGGATTTTCGTACGGATAAGTACCCAATGAACGGTTCGTTTAGCTTTATATATTGGTCCGGGTGGGCGTTGTATTGGTTTTTTGGAAGTGTTAGCCCTGTAAGAGAAAAATTTAAATGGTTGGGAAAGGCCATGGGATGTAGAAATATTTTTTTCACATTTTATTTCCTTGTAAAAACAGGTAAATCAATAGGGATTTTCGTACGTATAAGTACCCAGTGAACGGCTCGTTTAGCTTTATATATTGTTCCGGGTGGGCGTTGTATTGGTTTTTCGGAAGTGATAGACCTGTAAGAGAAAAATTTAAATGGTTGGGAAAGGCCATGGGATGCAGAAATATTTTTTTCACATTTTATTTCCTTGTAAAAACAGGTAAATCAACAGGGATTTTCGTACGGATAAGTACCCAGTGAACGGTTCGTTTAGCTTTATATATTGATCCGGGTGGGCGTTTTATTGGTTTTCTCGGAAGTGTTAGCCCTGTAAGAGAAAAATTTAAATGGTTGGGAAAGGCCATGGGATGTAGAAATATTTTTTTCACATTTTATTTCCTTGTAAAAACAGGTAAATCAATAGGGATTTTCGTACGGATAAGTACCCAGTGAACGGATCGTTTAGCTTTATATATTGTTCCGGATTGGCGTTGTATTGGTTTTTCGGAAGTGATAGACCTGTAAGAGAACAATTTAAATGGCTGGAAAAGGCCATGGGATGCAGAAATATTTTTTTCACATTTTATTTCCTTGTAAAAACAGGTAAATCAATAGGGATTTTCGTACGTATAAGTACCCAGTGAACGGCTCGTTTAGCTTTATATATTGGTCCGGGTGGGCGTTGTATTGGTTTTTCGGAAGTGTTAGCCCTGTAAGAGAAAAATGTAAATGGTTGGGAAAGGCCATGGGATGTAGAAATATTTTTTTCACATTTATTTCCTTGTAAAAACAGGTAAATCAATAGGGATTTTCGTACGGATAAGTACCCAGTGAACGGTTTGTTCAGCTTTATATATTGTTCCGGGTGGGCGTTGTATTGGTTTTTCGGAAGTGTTCGACCTGTAAGAGAAAAATTTAAATGCTTGGGAAAGGCCATGGGATGTAGAAATATTTTTTTCACATTTTATTTCCTTGTAAAAACAGGTAAATCAATAGGGATTTTCGTGCGGATAAGTACCCAGTGAACGGTTCGTTTAGCTTTATATATTGATCCGGGTGGGCGTTGTATTGGTTTTTCGGAAGTGTTAGACCTGTAAGAGAAAAATTTAAATCGTTGGGAAAGGCCATGGGATGTAGAAATATTTTTTTCACATTTTATTTCCTTGTAAAAACAGGTAAATCAATAGGGATTTTTGCACGGATAAGTACCCAGTGAACGGTTCGTTTAGCTTTATATATTGTTCCGGGTGGGCGTTGTATTGGTTTTTCAGAAGTGTTAGACCTGTAAGAGAAAAATTTAAACGGTTGGGAAAGGCCATGGGATGTAGAAATATTTTTTTCACATTTTATTTCCTTGTAAAAATAGGTAAATTAATAGGGATTTTTGTACGTATAAGTACCCAGTGAACGGTTCGTTTAGCTTTATATATTGTTCCGGGTGGGCGTTGTATTGGTTTTTCGGAAGTGTTAGACCTGTAAGAGAAAAATTTAAATGGTTGGGAAAGGCCATGGGATGTAGAAATATTTTTTTCACATTTTATTTCCTTGTAAAAACAGGTAAATCAATAGGGATTTTCGTACGTATAAGTACCCAGTGAACGGCTCGTTTAGCTTTATATATTGGTCCGGGTGGGCGTTGTATTGGTTTTTCGGAAGTGTTAGCCCTGTAAGAGAAAAATGTAAATGGTTGGGAAAGGCCATGGGATGGAGAAATATTTTTTTCTCATTTTATTTCTTTGTAAAAACAGGTAAATCAATAGGGATTTTCGTACGGATAAGTACCCAGTGAACGGTTCGTTCAGCTTTATATATTGTTCCGGGTGGGCGTTGTATTGGTTTTTCGGAAGTGTTCGACCTGTAAGAGAAAACTTTATATGGTTGGGAAAGGCCATGGGATGTAGAAATATTTTTTTCACATTTTATTTCCTTGTAAAAACAGGTAAATCAATAGGGATTTTCGTACGGATAAGTACCCAGTGAACGGTTCGTTTAGCTTTATATATTGTTCCGGGTGAGCGTTGTATTGGTTTTTCGGAAGTGTTAGACCTGTAAGACAAAAATTTAAATCGTTGGGAAAGGCCATGGGACGTAGAAATATTTTTTTCACATTTTATTTCCTTGTAAAAACAGGTAAATCAATAGGGATTTTTGCACGGATAAGTACCCAGTGAACGGTTCGTTTAGCTTTATATATTGTTCCGGGTGGGCGTTGTATTGGTTTTTCAGAAGTGTTAGACCTGTAAGAGAAAAATTTAAACGGTTGGGAAAGGCCATGGGATGTAGAAATATTTTTTTCACATTTTATTTCCTTGTAAAAACAGGTAAATCAATAGGGATTTTCATACGGATAAGTACCCAGTGAACGGCTCGTTTAGCTTTATATATTGTTCCGGGTGGGCGTTGTATTGGTTTTTCGGAAGTGTTAGCCCTGTAAGAGAAAAATTTAAATGGTTGGGAAAGGCCATGGGATGTAGAAATATTTTTTTCACATTTTATTTCCTTGTAAAAACAGGTAAATCAATAGGGATTTTCGTACGGATAAGTACCCAGTGAACGGTTCGTTTAGCTTTATATATTGGTCCGGGTGGGCGTTGTATTGGTTTTTCGGAAGTGTTAGACCTGTAAGAGAAAAATTTAAATGGTTGGGAAAGGCCATGGGATGTAGAAATATTTTTTTCACATTTTATTTCCTTGTAAAAACAGGTAAATCAATAGGGATTTTCGTACATATAAGTACCCAGTGAACGGTTCGTTTAGCTTTATATATTGGTCCGGGTGGGCGTTGTATTGGTTTTTCGGAAGTGTTAGCCCTGTAAGAGAAAAATTTAAATGGTTGGGAAAGGCCATGGGATGTAGAAATATTTTTTTCACATTTTATTTCCTTGTAAAAACAGGTAAATCAATAGGGATTTTCGTACATATAAGTACCCAGTGAACGGTTCGTTTAGCTTTATATATTGGTCCGGGTGGGCGTTGTATTGGTTTTTCGGAAGTGTTAGACCTGTAAGAGAAAAATTTAAATGGTTGGGAAAGGCCATGGGATGTAGAAATATTTTTTTCACATTTTATTTCCTTGTAAAAACAGGTAAATCAATAGGGATTTTCGTACGTATAAGTACCCAGTGAACGGCTCGTTTAGCTTTATATATTGGTCTGGGTGGGCGTTGTATTGGTTTTTCGGAAGTGTTAGCCCTGTAAGAGAAAAATGTAAATGGTTGGGAAAGGCCATGGGATGGAGAAATATTTTTTTCTCATTTTATTTCTTTGTAAAAACAGGTAAATCAATAGGGATTTTCGTACGGATAAGTACCCAGTGAACGGTTCGTTCAGCTTTATATATTGTTCCGGGTGGGCGTTGTATTGGTTTTTCGGAAGTGTTCGACCTGTAAGAGAAAACTTTATATGGTTGGGAAAGGCCATGGGATGTAGAAATATTTTTTTCACATTTTATTTCCTTGTAAAAACAGGTAAATCAATAGGGATTTTCGTACGGATAAGTACCCAGTGAACGGTTCGTTTAGCTTTATATATTGTTCCGGGTGAGCGTTGTATTGGTTTTTCGGAAGTGTTAGACCTGTAAGACAAAAATTTAAATCGTTGGGAAAGGCCATGGGACGTAGAAATATTTTTTTCACATTTTATTTCCTTGTAAAAACAGGTAAATCAATAGGGATTTTTGCACGGATAAGTACCCAGTGAACGGTTCGTTTAGCTTTATATATTGTTCCGGGTGGGCGTTGTATTGGTTTTTCAGAAGTGTTAGACCTGTAAGAGAAAAATTTAAACGGTTGGGAAAGGCCATGGGATGTAGAAATATTTTTTTCACATTTTATTTCCTTGTAAAAACAGGTAAATCAATAGGGATTTTCATACGGATAAGTACCCAGTGAACGGCTCGTTTAGCTTTATATATTGTTCCGGGTGGGCGTTGTATTGGTTTTTCGGAAGTGTTAGCCCTGTAAGAGAAAAATTTAAATGGTTGGGAAAGGCCATGGGATGTAGAAATATTTTTTTCACATTTTATTTCCTTGTAAAAACAGGTAAATCAATAGGGATTTTCGTACGGATAAGTACCCAGTGAACGGTTCGTTTAGCTTTATATATTGGTCCGGGTGGGCGTTGTATTGGTTTTTCGGAAGTGTTAGACCTGTAAGAGAAAAATTTAAATGGTTGGGAAAGGCCATGGGATGTAGAAATATTTTTTTCACATTTTATTTCCTTGTAAAAACAGGTAAATCAATAGGGATTTTCGTACATATAAGTACCCAGTGAACGGTTCGTTTAGCTTTATATATTGGTCCGGGTGGGCGTTGTATTGGTTTTTCGGAAGTGTTAGCCCTGTAAGAGAAAAATTTAAATGGTTGGGAAAGGCCATGGGATGTAGAAATATTTTTTTCACATTTTATTTCCTTGTAAAAACAGGTAAATCAATAGGGATTTTCGTACATATAAGTACCCAGTGAACGGTTCGTTTAGCTTTATATATTGGTCCGGGTGGGCGTTGTATTGGTTTTTCGGAAGAGATAGACCTGTAAGAGAACAATTTAAATGGTTGGGAAATGCCATGGGATGCAGAAATATTTTTTCCACATTTTATTTCCTTGTAAAAACAGGTAAATCAATAGGGATTTTCGTACGGATAAGTACCCAGTGAATGGCTCGTTTAGCTTTATGTATTGGTCCGGGTGGGCGTTGTATTGGTTTTTCGGAAGCGATAGACCTGTAAGAGAACAATTTAAATGGTTGGGAAATGCCATGGGATGCAGAAATATTTTTTTCACATTTTATTTCCTTGTAAAAACAGGTAAATCAATAGGGATTTTCGTACGTATAAGTACCCAGTGAACGGCTCGTTTAGCTTTATATATTGGTCCGGGTGGGCGTTGTATTGGTGTTTCGGAAGCGATAGACCTGTAAGAGAACAATTTAAATGGTTGGGAAATGCCATGGGATGCAGAAATATTTTTTTCACATTTTATTTCCTTGTAAAAACAGGTAAATCAATAGGGATTTTCGTACGGATAACTACCCAGTGAACGGTTCGTTTAGCTTTATATATTGATCCGGGTGGGCGTTGTATTGGTTTTTCGGAAGTGTTAGACCTGTAAGAGAAAAATTTAAATGGTTGGAAAAGGCCATAGGATGTAGAAATATTTTTTTCACATTTTATTTCCTTGTAAAAATAGGTAAATCAATAGGGATTTTCGTACATATAAGTACCCAGTGAACGGTTCGTTTAGCTTTATATATTGGTCCGGGTGGGCGTTGTATTGGTTTTTCGGAAGTGTTAGCCCTGTAAGAGAAAAATTTAAATGGTTGGGAAAGGCCATGGGATGTAGAAATATTTTTTTCACATTTTATTTCCTTGTAAAAACAGGTAAATCAATAGGGATTTTCGTACGTATAAGTACCCAGTGAACGGTTCGTTTAGCTTTATATATTGCTCCGGGTGGGCGTTGTATTGGTTTTTCGGAAGTGTTAGCCCTGTAAGAGAAAAATTTAAATGGTTGGGAAAGGACATGGGATGTAGAAATATTTTTTTCACATTTTATTTCCTTGTAAAAACAGGTAAATCAATAGGGATTTTCGTACGGATAAGTACCCAATGAACGGTTCGTTTAGCTTTATATATTGGTCCGGGTGGGCGTTGTATTGGTTTTTCGGAAGTGTTAGCCCTGTAAGAGAAAAATTTAAATGGTTGGGAAAGGCCATGGGATGTAGAAATATTTTTTTCACATTTTATTTCCTTGTAAAAACTGGTAAATCTATAGGGATTTTCGTACGGATAACTACCCAGTGAACGGTTCGTTTAGCTTTATATATTGATCCGGGTGGGCGTTGTATTGGTTTTTCGGAAGTGTTAGCCCTGTAAGAGAAAAATTTAAATGGTTGGGAAAGGCCATGGGATGTAGAAATATTTTTTTCACATTTTATTTCCTTGTAAAAACAGGTAAATCAACAGGGATTTTCGTACGGATAAGTACCCAGTGAACGGCTCGTTTAGCTTTATATATTGTTCCGGATGGGCGTTGTATTGGTTTTTCGGAAGCGATAGACCTGTAAGAGAACAATTTAAATGGTTGGGAAATGCCATGGGATGCAGAAATATTTTTTTCACATTTTATTTCCTTGTAAAAACAGGTAAATCAATAGGGATTTTCGTACGTATAAGTACCCAGTGAACGGCTCGTTTAGCTTTATATATTGGTCCGGGTGGGCGTTGTATTGGTTTTTCGGAAGTGTTAGCCCTGTAAGAGAAAAATTTAAATGGTTGGGAAAGGCCATGGGATGTAGAAATATTTTTTTCACATTTTATATCCTTGTAAAAACAGGTAAATCAATAGGGATTTTCGTACGGATAAGTACCCAATGAACGGTTCGTTTAGCTTTATATATTGGTCCGGGTGGGCGTTGTATTGGTTTTTCGGAAGTGTTAGCCCTGTAAGAGAAAAATTTAAATGGTTGGGAAAGGCCATGGGATGTAGAAATATTTTTTTCACATTTTATTTCCTTGTAAAAACAGGTAAATCAATAGGGATTTTCGTACGTATAAGTACCCAGTGAACGGTTCGTTTAGCTTTATATATTGCTCCGGGTGGGCGTTGTATTGGTTTTTCGGAAGTGTTAGCCCTGTAAGAGAAAAATTTAAATGGTTGGGAAAGGACATGGGATGTAGAAATATTTTTTTCACATTTTATTTCCTTGTAAAAACAGGTAAATCAATAGGGATTTTCGTACGGATAAGTACCCAATGAACGGTTCGTTTAGCTTTATATATTGGTCCGGGTGGGCGTTGTATTGGTTTTTCGGAAGTGTTAGCCCTGTAAGAGAAAAATTTAAATGGTTGGGAAAGGCCATGGGATGTAGAAATATTTTTTTCACATTTTATTTCCTTGTAAAAACAGGTAAATCTATAGGGATTTTCGTACGGATAACTACCCAGTGAACGGTTCGTTTAGCTTTATATATTGATCCGGGTGGGCGTTGTATTGGTTTTTCGGAAGTGTTAGCCCTGTAAGAGAAAAATTTAAATGGTTGGGAAAGGCCATGGGATGTAGAAATATTTTTTTCACATTTTATTTCCTTGTAAAAACAGGTAAATCAATAGGGATTTTCGTACGTATAAGTACCCAGTGAACGGCTCGTTTAGCTTTATATATTGTTCCGGGTGGGCGTTGTATTGGTTTTTCGGAAGTGATAGACCTGTAAGAGAAAAATTTAAATGGTTGGGAAAGGCCATGGGATGCAGAAATATTTTTTTCACATTTTATTTCCTTGTAAAAACAGGTAAATCAACAGGGATTTTCGTACGGATAAGTACCCAGTGAACGGCTCGTTTAGCTTTATATATTGTTCCGGATGGGCGTTGTATTGGTTTTTCGGAAGCGATAGACCTGTAAGAGAACAATTTAAATGGTTGGGAAATGCCATGGGATGCAGAAATATTTTTTTCACATTTTATTTCCTTGTAAAAACAGGTAAATCAATAGGGATTTTCGTACGTATAAGTACCCAGTGAACGGCTCGTTTAGCTTTATATATTGGTCCGGGTGGGCGTTGTATTGGTTTTTCGGAAGTGTTAGCCCTGTAAGAGAAAAATTTAAATGGTTGGGAAAGGCCATGGGATGTAGAAATATTTTTTTCACATTTTATATCCTTGTAAAAACAGGTAAATCAATAGGGATTTTCGTACGGATAAGTACCCAATGAACGGTTCGTTTAGCTTTATATATTGGTCCGGGTGGGCGTTGTATTGGTTTTTCGGAAGTGTTAGCCCTGTAAGAGAAAAATTTAAATGGTTGGGAAAGGCCATGGGATGTAGAAATATTTTTTTCACATTTTATTTCCTTGTAAAAACAGGTAAATCAATAGGGTTTTTCGTACGGATAAGTACCCAGTGAACGGTTCGTTTAGCTTTATATATTGGTCCGGGTGGGCGTTGTATTGGTGTTTCGGAAGCGATAGACCTGTAAGAGAACAATTTAAATGGTTGGGAAATGCCATGGGATGCAGAAATATTTTTTTCACATTTTATTTCCTTGTAAAAACAGGTAAATCAATAGGGATTTTCGTACGGATAACTACCCAGTGAACGGTTCGTTTAGCTTTATATATTGATCCGGGTGGGCGTTGTATTGGTTTTTCGGAAGTGTTAGACCTGTAAGAGAAAAATTTAAATGGTTGGAAAAGGCCATGGGATGTAGAAATATTTTTTTCACATTTTATTTCCTTGTAAAAACAGATAAATCAATAGGGATTTTCGTACATATAAGTACCCAGTGAACGGTTCGTTTAGCTTTATATATTGGTCCGGGTGGGCGTTGTATTGGTTTTTCGGAAGTGTTAGCCCTGTAAGAGAAAAATTTAAATGGTTGGGAAAGGCCATGGGATGTAGAAATATTTTTTTCACATTTTATTTCCTTGTAAAAACAGGTAAATCAATAGGGATTTTCGTAAGTATAAGTACCCAATGAACGGTTCGTTTAGCTTTATATATTGCTCCGGGTGGGCGTTGTATTGGTTTTTCGGAAGTGTTAGCCCTGTAAGAGAAAAATTTAAATGGTTGGGAAAGGACATGGGATGTAGAAATATTTTTTTCACATTTAATTTCCTTGTAAAAACAGGTAAATCAATAGGGATTTTCGTACGGATAAGTCCCCAATGAACGGTTCGTTTAGCTTTATATATTGGTCCGGGTGGGCGTTGTATTGGTTTTTCGGAAGTGTTAGCCCTGTAAGAGAAAAATTTAAATGGTTGGGAAAGGCCATGGGATGTAGAAATATTTTTTTCACATTTTATTTCCTTGTAAAAACAGGTAAATCTATAGGGATTTTCGTACGGATAACTACCCAGTGAACGGTTCGTTTAGCTTTATATATTGATCCGGGTGGGCGTTGTATTGGTTTTTCGGAAGTGTTAGCCCTGTAAGAGAAAAATTTAAATGGTTGGGAAAGGCCATGGGATGTAGAAATATTTTTTTCACATTTTATTTCCTTGTAAAAACAGGTAAATCAATAGGGATTTTCGTACGTATAAGTACCCAGTGAACGGTTCGTTTAGCTTTATATATTGGTCCGGGTGGGCGTTGTATTGGTTTTTCGGAAGTGTTAGCCCTGTAAGAGAAAAATTTAAATGGTTGGGAAAGGCCATGGGATGTAGAAATATTTTTTTCACATTTTATTTCCTTGTAAAAACAGGTAAATCAATAGGGATTTTCGTACGTATAAGTACCCAGTGAACGGTTCGTTTAGCTTTATATATTGCTCCGGGTGGGCGTTGTATTGGTTTTTCGGAAGTGTTAGCCCTGTAAGAGAAAAATTTAAATGGTTGGGAAAGGACATGGGATGTAGAAATATTTTTTTCACATTTTATTTCCTTGTAAAAACAGGTAAATCAATAGGGATTTTCGTACGGATAAGTACCCAATGAACGGTTCGTTTAGCTTTATATATTGGTCCGGGTGGGCGTTGTATTGGTTTTTCGGAAGTGTTAGCCCTGTAAGAGAAAAATTTAAATGGTTGGGAAAGGCCATGGGATGTAGAAATATTTTTTTCACATTTTATTTCCTTGTAAAAACAGGTAAATCTATAGGGATTTTCGTACGGATAACTACCCAGTGAACGGTTCGTTTAGCTTTATATATTGATCCGGGTGGGCGTTGTATTGGTTTTTCGGAAGTGTTAGCCCTGTAAGAGAAAAATTTAAATGGTTGGGAAAGGCCATGGGATGTAGAAATATTTTTTTCACATTTTATTTCCTTGTAAAAACAGGTAAATCAATAGGGATTTTCGTACGTATAAGTACCCAGTGAACGGCTCGTTTAGCTTTATATATTGTTCCGGGTGGGCGTTGTATTGGTTTTTCGGAAGTGATAGACCTGTAAGAGAAAAATTTAAATGGTTGGGAAAGGCCATGGGATGCAGAAATATTTTTTTCACATTTTATTTCCTTGTAAAAACAGGTAAATCAACAGGGATTTTCGTACGTATAAGTACCCAGTGAACGGCTCGTTTAGCTTTATATATTGTTCCGGATGGGCGTTGTATTGGTTTTTCGGAAGCGATAGACCTGTAAGAGAACAATTTAAATGGTTGGGAAATGCCATGGGATGCAGAAATATTTTTTTCACATTTTATTTCCTTGTAAAAACAGGTAAATCAATAGGGATTTTCGTACGTATAAGTACCCAGTGAACGGCTCGTTTAGCTTTATATATTGGTCCGGGTGGGCGTTGTATTGGTTTTTCGGAAGTGTTAGCCCTGTAAGAGAAAAATTTAAATGGTTGGGAAAGGCCATGGGATGTAGAAATATTTTTTTCACATTTTATATCCTTGTAAAAACAGGTAAATCAATAGGGATTTTCGTACGGATAAGTACCCAATGAACGGTTCGTTTAGCTTTATATATTGGTCCGGGTGGGCGTTGTATTGGTTTTTCGGAAGTGTTAGCCCTGTAAGAGAAAAATTTAAATGGTTGGGAAAGGCCATGGGATGTAGAAATATTTTTTTCACATTTTATTTCCTTGTAAAAACAGGTAAATCAATAGGGTTTTTCGTACGGATAAGTACCCAGTGAACGGTTCGTTTAGCTTTATATATTGGTCCGGGTGGGCGTTGTATTGGTGTTTCGGAAGCGATAGACCTGTAAGAGAACAATTTAAATGGTTGGGAAATGCCATGGGATGCAGAAATATTTTTTTCACATTTTATTTCCTTGTAAAAACAGGTAAATCAATAGGGATTTTCGTACGGATAACTACCCAGTGAACGGTTCGTTTAGCTTTATATATTGATCCGGGTGGGCGTTGTATTGGTTTTTCGGAAGTGTTAGACCTGTAAGAGAAAAATTTAAATGGTTGGAAAAGGCCATGGGATGTAGAAATATTTTTTTCACATTTTATTTCCTTGTAAAAACAGGTAAATCAATAGGGATTTTCGTACATATAAGTACCCAGTGAACGGTTCGTTTAGCTTTATATATTGGTCCGGGTGGGCGTTGTATTGGTTTTTCGGAAGTGTTAGCCCTGTAAGAGAAAAATTTAAATGGTTGGGAAAGGCCATGGGATGTAGAAATATTTTTTTCACATTTTATTTCCTTGTAAAAACAGGTAAATCAATAGGGATTTTCGTACGTATAAGTACCCAGTGAACGGTTCGTTTAGCTTTATATATTGCTCCGGGTGGGCGTTGTATTGGTTTTTCGGAAGTGTTAGCCCTGTAAGAGAAAAATTTAAATGGTTGGGAAAGGACATGGGATGTAGAAATATTTTTTTCACATTTAATTTCCTTGTAAAATCAGGTAAATCAATAGGGATTTTCGTACGGATAAGTACCCAATGAACGGTTCGTTTAGCTTTATATATTGGTCCGGGTGGGCGTTGTGTTGGTTTTTCGGAAGTGTTAGCCCTGTAAGAGAAAAATTTAAATGGTTGGGAAAGGCCATGGGATGTAGAAATATTTTTTTCACATTTTATTTCCTTGTAAAAACAGGTAAATCTATAGGGATTTTCGTACGGATAACTACCCAGTGAACGGTTCGTTTAGCTTTATATATTGATCCGGGTGGGCGTTGTATTGGTTTTTCGGAAGTGTTAGCCCTGTAAGAGAAAAATTTAAATGGTTGGGAAAGGCCATGGGATGTAGAAATATTTTTTTCACATTTTATTTCCTTGTAAAAACAGGTAAATCAATAGGGATTTTCGTACATATAAGTACCCAGTGAACGGTTCGTTTAGCTTTATATATTGGTCCGGGTGGGCGTTGTATTGGTTTTTCGGAAGTGTTAGCCCTGTAAGAGAAAAATTTAAATGGTTGGGAAAGGCCATGGGATGTAGAAATATTTTTTTCACATTTTATTTCCTTGTAAAAACAGGTAAATCAATAGGGATTTTCGTACATATAAGTACCCAGTGAACGGTTCGTTTAGCTTTATATATTGCTCCGGGTGGGCGTTGTATTGGTTTTTCGGAAGTGTTAGCCCTGTAAGAGAAAAATTTAAATGGTTGGGAAAGGACATGGGATGTAGAAATATTTTTTTCACATTTAATTTCCTTGTAAAAACAGGTAAATCAATAGGGATTTTCGTACGGATAACTACCCAATGAACGGTTCGTTTAGCTTTATATATTGGTCCGGGTGGGCGTTGTATTGGTTTTTCGGAAGCGATAGACCTGTAAGAGAACAATTTAAATGGTTGGGAAATGCCATGGGATGCAGAAATATTTTTTTCACATTTTATTTCCTTGTAAAAACAGGTAAATCAATAGGGATTTTCGTATGTATAAGTACCCAGTGAACGGCTCGTTTAGCTTTATATATTGGTCCGGGTGGGCATTGTATTGGTTTTTCGGAAGTGTTAGCCCTGTAAGAGAAAAATTTAAATGGTTGGGAAAGGCCATGGGATGTAGAAATATTTTTTTCACATTTTATATCCTTGTAAAAACAGGTAAATCAATAGGGATTTTCGTACATATAAGTACCCAGTGAACGGTTCGTTTAGCTTTATATATTGGTCCGGGTGGGCGTTGTATTGGTTTTTCGGAAGTGTTAGCCCTGTAAGAGAAAAATTTAAATGGTTGGGAAAGGCCATGGGATGTAGAAATATTTTTTTCACATTTTATTTCCTTGTAAAAACAGGTAAATCAATAGGGATTTTCGTACATATAAGTACCCAGTGGACGGTTCGTTTAGCTTTATATATTGCTCCGGGTGGGCGTTGTATTGGTTTTTCGGAAGTGTTAGCCCTGTAAGAGAAAAATTTAAATGGTTGGGAAAGGACATGGGATGTAGAAATATTTTTTTCACATTTAATTTCCTTGTAAAAACAGTTAAATCAATAGGGATTTTCGTACGGATAAGTACCCAATGAACGGTTCGTTTAGCTTTATATATTGGTCCGGGTGGGCGTTGTATTGGTTTTTCGGAAGTGTTAGCCCTGTAAGAGAAAAATTTAAATGGTTGGGAAAGGCCATGGGATGTAGAAATATTTTTTTCACATTTTATTTCCTTGTAAAAACAGGTAAATCTATAGGGATTTTCGTACGGATAACTACCCAGTGAACGGTTCGTTTAGCTTTATATATTGATCCGGGTGGGCGTTGTATTGGTTTTTCGGAAGTGTTAGCCCTGTAAGAGAAAAATTTAAATGGTTGGGAAAGGCCATGGGATGTAGAAATATTTTTTTCACATTTTATTTCCTTGTAAAAACAGGTAAATCAATAGGGATTTTCGTACATATAAGTACCCAGTGAACGGTTCGTTTAGCTTTATATATTGGTCCGGGTGGGCGTTGTATTGGTTTTTCGGAAGTGTTAGCCCTGTAAGAGAAAAATTTAAATGGTTGGGAAAGGCCATGGGATGTAGAAATATTTTTTTCACATTTTATTTCCTTGTAAAAACAGGTAAATCAATAGGGATTTTCGTACATATAAGTACCCAGTGAACGGTTCGTTTAGCTTTATATATTGGTCCGGGTGGGCGTTGTATTGGTTTTTCGGAAGTGTTAGCCCTGTAAGAGAAAAATTTAAATGGTTGGGAAAGGCCATGGGATGTAGAAACATTTTTTTCACATTTTATTTCCTTGTAAAAACAGGTAAATCAATAGGGATTTTCGTACATATAAGTACCCAGTGGACGGTTCGTTTAGCTTTATATATTGCTCCGGGTGGGCGTTGTATTGGTTTTTCGGAAGTGTTAGCCCTGTAAGAGAAAAATTTAAATGGTTGGGAAAGGACATGGGATGTAGAAATATTTTTTTCACATTTAATTTCCTTGTAAAAACAGGTAAATCAATAGGGATTTTCGTACGTATAAGTACCCAGTGAACGGCTCGTTTAGCTTTATATATTGTTCCGGGTGGGCGTTGTATTGGTTTTTCGGAAGTGATAGACCTGTAAGAGAAAAATTTAAATGGTTGGGAAAGGCCATGGGATGCAGAAATATTTTTTTCACATTTTATTTCCTTGTAAAAACAGGTAAATCAACAGGGATTTTCGTACGGATAAGTACCCAGTGAACGGTTCGTTTAGCTTTATATATTGATCCGGGTGGGCGTTTTATTGGTTTTTCGGAAGTGTTAGCCCTGTAAGAGAAAAATTTAAATGGTTGGGAAAGGCCATGGGATGTAGAAATATTTTTTTCACATTTTATTTCCTTGTAAAAACAGGTAAATCAATAGGGATTTTCGTACGGATAAGTACCCAGTGAACGGCTCGTTTAGCTTTATATATTGTTCCGGATGGGCGTTGTATTGGTTTTTCGGAAGCGATAGACCTGTAAGAGAACAATTTAAATGGTTGGGAATGCCATGGGATGCAGAAATATTTTTTTCACATTTTATTTCCTTGTAAAAACAGGTAAATCAATAGGGATTTTCGTACGTATAAGTACCCAGTGAACGGCTCGTTTAGCTTTATATATTGGTCCGGGTGGGCGTTGTATTGGTTTTTCGGAAGTGTTAGCCCTGTAAGAGAAAAATTTAAATGGTTGGGAAAGGCCATGGGATGTAGAAATATTTTTTTCACATTTTATATCCTTGTAAAAACAGGTAAATCAATAGGGATTTTCGTACGGATAAGTACCCAATGAACGGTTCGTTTAGCTTTATATATTGGTCCGGGTGGGCGTTGTATTGGTTTTTCGGAAGTGTTAGCCCTATAAGAGAAAAATTTAAATGGTTGGGAAAGGCCATGGGATGTAGAAATATTTTTTTCACATTTTATTTCCTTGTAAAAACAGGTAAATCAATAGGGATTTTCGTACATATAAGTACCCAGTGAACGGTTCGTTTAGCTTTATATATTGCTCCGGGTGGGCGTTGTATTGGTTTTTCGGAAGTGTTAGCCCTGTAAGAGAAAAATTTAAATGGTTGGGAAAGGACATGGGATGTAGAAATATTTTTTTCACATTTAATTTCCTTGTAAAAACAGGTAAATCAATAGGGATTTTCGTACGGATAAGTACCCAATGAACGGTTCGTTTAGCTTTATATATTGGTCCGGGTGGGCGTTGTATTGGTTTTTCGGAAGTGTTAGCCCTGTAAGAGAAAAATTTAAATGGTTGGGAAAGGCCATGGGATGTAGAAATATTTTTTTCACATTTTATTTCCTTGTAAAAACAGGTAAATCAATAGGGATTTTCGTACGGATAAGTAACCAATGAACGGTTCGTTTAGCTTTATATATTGGTCCGGGTGGGCGTTGTATTGGTTTTTCGGAAGTGTTAGCCCTGTAAGAGAAAAATTTAAATGGTTGGGAAAGGCCATGGGATGTAGAAATATTTTTTTCACATTTTATTTCCTTGTAAAAACAGGTAAATCTATAGGGATTTTCGTACGGATAACTACCCAGTGAACGGTTCGTTTAGCTTTATATATTGATCCGGGTGGGCGTTGTATTGGTTTTTCGGAAGTGTTAGCCCTGTAAGAGAAAAATTTAAATGGTTGGGAAAGGCCATGGGATGTAGAAATATTTTTTTCACATTTTATTTCCTTGTAAAAACAGGTAAATCAATAGGGATTTTCGTACATATAAGTACCCAGTGGACGGTTCGTTTAGCTTTATATATTGCTCCGGGTGGGCGTTGTATTGGTTTTTCGGAAGTGTTAGCCCTGTAAGAGAAAAATTTAAATGGTTGGGAAAGGACATGGGATGTAGAAATATTTTTTTCACATTTAATTTCCTTGTAAAAACAGGTAAATCAATAGGGATTTTCGTACGGATAAGTACCCAATGAACGGTTCGTTTAGCTTTATATATTGGTCCGGGTGGGCGTTGTATTGGTTTTTCGGAAGTGTTAGCCCTGTAAGAGAAAAATTTAAATGGTTGGGAAAGGCCATGGGATGTAGAAATATTTTTTTCACATTTTATTTCCTTGTAAAAACAGGTAAATCAATAGGGATTTTCGTACATATAAGTACCCAGTGAACGGTTCGTTTAGCTTTATATATTGGTCCGGGTGGGCGTTGTATTGGTTTTTCGGAAGTGTTAGCCCTGTAAGAGAAAAATTTAAATGGTTGGGAAAGGCCATGGGATGTAGAAATATTTTTTTCACATTTTATTTCCTTGTAAAAACAGGTAAATCAATAGGGATTTTCGTACATATAAGTACCCAGTGGACGGTTCGTTTAGCTTTATATATTGCTCCGGGTGGGCGTTGTATTGGTTTTTCGGAAGTGTTAGCCCTGTAAGAGAAAAATTTAAATGGTTGGGAAAGGACATGGGATGTAGAAATATTTTTTTCACATTTAATTTCCTTGTAAAAACAGGTAAATCAATAGGGATTTTCGTACGGATAAGTACCCAATGAACGGTTTGTTTAGCTTTATATATTGGTCCGGGTTAGCGTTGTATTGGTTTTTCGGAAGTGTTAGCCCTGTAAGAGAAAAATTTAAATGGTTGGGAAAGGCCATGGGATGTAGAAATATTTTTTTCACATTTTATTTCCTTGTAAAAACAGGTAAATCTATAGGGATTTTCGTACGGATAACTACCCAGTGAACGGTTCGTTTAGCTTTATATATTGCTCCGGGTGGGCGTTGTATTGGTTTTTCGGAAGTGTTAGCCCTGTAAGAGAAAAATTTAAATGGTTGGGAAAGGCCATGGGATGTAGAAATATTTTTTTCACATTTAATTTCCTTGTAAAAACAGGTAAATCAATAGGGATTTTCGTACGGATAAGTACCCAATGAACGGTTCGTTTAGCTTTATATATTGGTCCGGGTGGGCGTTGTATTGGTTTTTCGGAAGTGTTAGCCCTGTAAGAGAAAAATTTAAATGGTTGGGAAAGGCCATGGGATGTAGAAATATTTTTTTCACATTTTATTTCCTTGTAAAAACAGGTAAATCTATAGGGATTTTCGTACGGATAACTACCCAGTGAACGGTTCGTTTAGCTTTATATATTGCTCCGGGTGGGCGTTGTATTGGTTTTTCGGAAGTGTTAGCCCTGTAAGAGAAAAATTTAAATGGTTGGGAAAGGCCATGGGATGTAGAAATATTTTTTTCACATTTTATTTCCTTGTAAAAACAGGTAAATCAATAGGGATTTTCGTACGGATAAGTAACCAATGAACGGTTCGTTTAGCTTTATATATTGGTCCGGGTGGGCGTTGTATTGGTTTTTCGGAAGTGTTAGCCCTGTAAGAGAAAAATTTAAATGGTTGGGAAAGGCCATGGGATGTAGAAATATTTTTTTCACATTTTATTTCCTTGTAAAAACAGGTAAATCTATAGGGATTTTCGTACGGATAACTACCCAGTGAACGGTTCGTTTAGCTTTATATATTGATCCGGGTGGGCGTTGTATTGGTTTTTCGGAAGTGTTAGCCCTGTAAGAGAAAAATTTAAATGGTTGGGAAAGGCCATGGGATGTAGAAATATTTTTTTCACATTTTATTTCCTTGTAAAAACAGGTAAATCAATAGGGATTTTCGTACATATAAGTACCCAGTGGACGGTTCGTTTAGCTTTATATATTGCTCCGGGTGGGCGTTGTATTGGTTTTTCGGAAGTGTTAGCCCTGTAAGAGAAAAATTTAAATGGTTGGGAAAGGACATGGGATGTAGAAATATTTTTTTCACATTTAATTTCCTTGTAAAAACAGGTAAATCAATAGGGATTTTCGTACGGATAAGTACCCAATGAACGGTTCGTTTAGCTTTATATATTGGTCCGGGTGGGCGTTGTATTGGTTTTTCGGAAGTGTTAGCCCTGTAAGAGAAAAATTTAAATGGTTGGGAAAGGCCATGGGATGTAGAAATATTTTTTTCACATTTTATTTCCTTGTAAAAACAGGTAAATCAATAGGGATTTTCGTACATATAAGTACCCAGTGAACGGTTCGTTTAGCTTTATATATTGGTCCGGGTGGGCGTTGTATTGGTTTTTCGGAAGTGTTAGCCCTGTAAGAGAAAAATTTAAATGGTTGGGAAAGGCCATGGGATGTAGAAATATTTTTTTCACATTTTATTTCCTTGTAAAAACAGGTAAATCAATAGGGATTTTCGTACATATAAGTACCCAGTGGACGGTTCGTTTAGCTTTATATATTGCTCCGGGTGGGCGTTGTATTGGTTTTTCGGAAGTGTTAGCCCTGTAAGAGAAAAATTTAAATGGTTGGGAAAGGACATGGGATGTAGAAATATTTTTTTCACATTTAATTTCCTTGTAAAAACAGGTAAATCAATAGGGATTTTCGTACGGATAAGTACCCAATGAACGGTTTGTTTAGCTTTATATATTGGTCCGGGTTAGCGTTGTATTGGTTTTTCGGAAGTGTTAGCCCTGTAAGAGAAAAATTTAAATGGTTGGGAAAGGCCATGGGATGTAGAAATATTTTTTTCACATTTTATTTCCTTGTAAAAACAGGTAAATCTATAGGGATTTTCGTACGGATAACTACCCAGTGAACGGTTCGTTTAGCTTTATATATTGATCCGGGTGGGCGTTGTATTGGTTTTTCGGAAGTGTTAGCCCTGTAAGAGAAAAATTTAAATGGTTGGGAAAGGCCATGGGATGTAGAAATATTTTTTTCACATTTTATTTCCTTGTAAAAACAGGTAAATCAATAGGGATTTTCGTACGTATAAGTACCCAGTGAACGGCTCGTTTAGCTTTATATATTGTTCCGGATGGGCGTTGTATTGGTTTTTCGGAAGCGATAGACCTGTAAGAGAACAATTTAAATGGTTGGGAAAGGCCATGGGATGCAGAAATATTTTTTTCACATTTTATTTCCTTGTAAAAACAGGTAAATCAACAGGGATTTTCGTACGGATAAGTACCCAGTGAACGGTTCGTTTAGCTTTATATATTGATCCGGGTGGGCGTTTTATTGGTTTTTCGGAAGTGTTAGCCCTGTAAGAGAAAAATTTAAATGGTTGGGAAAGGCCATGGGATGTAGAAATATTTTTTTCACATTTTATTTCCTTGTAAAAACAGGTAAATCAATAGGGATTTTCGTACGGATAAGTACCCAGTGAACGGCTCGTTTAGCTTTATATATTGTTCCGGATGGGCGTTGTATTGGTTTTTCGGAAGCGATAGACCTGTAAGAGAACAATTTAAATGGTTGGGAAATGCCATGGCATGCAGAAATATTTTTTTCACATTTTATTTCCTTGTAAAAAAAGGTAAATCAATAGGGATTTTCGTACGTATAAGTACCCAGTGAACGGCTCGTTTAGCTTTATATATTGGTCCGGGTGGGCGTTGTATTGGTTTTTCGGAAGTGTTAGCCCTGTAAGAGAAAAATTTAAATGGTTGGGAAAGGCCATGGGATGTAGAAATATTTTTTTCACATTTTATTTCCTTGTAAAAACAGGTAAATCTATAGGGATTTTCGTACGGATAACTACCCAGTGAACGGTTCGTTTAGCTTTATATATTGCTCCGGGTGGGCGTTGTATTGGTTTTTCGGAAGTGTTAGCCCTGTAAGAGAAAAATTTAAATGGTTGGGAAAGGACATGGGATGTAGAAATATTTTTTTCACATTTAATTTCCTTGTAAAAACAGGTAAATCAATAGGGATTTTCGTACGGATAAGTAACCAATGAACGGTTCGTTTAGCTTTATATATTGGTCCGGGTGGGCGTTGTATTGGTTTTTCGGAAGTGTTAGCCCTGTAAGAGAAAAATTTAAATGGTTGGGAAAGGCCATGGGATGTAGAAATATTTTTTTCACATTTTATTTCCTTGTAAAAACAGGTAAATCTATAGGGATTTTCGTACGGATAAGTACCCAGTGAACGGTTCGTTTAGCTTTATATATTGATCCGGGTGGGCGATGTATTGGTTTTTCGGAAGTGTTAGCCCTGTAAGAGAAAAATTTAAATGGTTGGGAAAGGCCATGGGATGTAGAAATATTTTTTTCACATTTTATTTCCTTGTAAAAACAGGTAAATCAATAGGGATTTTCGTACATATAAGTACCCAGTGGACGGTTCGTTTAGCTTTATATATTGCTCCGGGTGGGCGTTGTATTGGTTTTTCGGAAGTGTTAGCCCTGTAAGAGAAAAATTTAAATGGTTGGGAAAGGACATGGGATGTAGAAATATTTTTTTCACATTTAATTTCCTTGTAAAAACAGGTAAATCAATAGGGATTTTCGTACGGATAAGTACCCAATGAACGGTTCGTTTAGCTTTATATATTGGTCCGGGTGGGCGTTGTATTGGTTTTTCGGAAGTGTTAGCCCTGTAAGAGAAAAATTTAAATGGTTGGGAAAGGCCATGGGATGTAGAAATATTTTTTTCACATTTTATTTCCTTGTAAAAACAGGTAAATCAATAGGGATTTTCGTACATATAAGTACCCAGTGAACGGTTCGTTTAGCTTTATATATTGGTCCGGGTGGGCGTTGTATTGGTTTTTCGGAAGTGTTAGCCCTGTAAGAGAAAAATTTAAATGGTTGGGAAAGGCCATGGGATGTAGAAATATTTTTTTCACATTTTATTTCCTTGTAAAAACAGGTAAATCAATAGGGATTTTCGTACATATAAGTACCCAGTGGACGGTTCGTTTAGCTTTATATATTGCTCCGGGTGGGCGTTGTATTGGTTTTTCGGAAGTGTTAGCCCTGTAAGAGAAAAATTTAAATGGTTGGGAAAGGACATGGGATGTAGAAATATTTTTTTCACATTTAATTTCCTTGTAAAAACAGGTAAATCAATAGGGATTTTCGTACGGATAAGTACCCAATGAACGGTTCGTTTAGCTTTATATATTGGTCCGGGTGGGCGTTGTATTGGTTTTTCGGAAGTGTTAGCCCTGTAAGAGAAAAATTTAAATGGTTGGGAAAGGCCATGGGATGTAGAAATATTTTTTTCACATTTTATTTCCTTGTAAAAACAGGTAAATCTATAGGGATTTTTGTACGGATAACTACCCAGTGAACGGTTCGTTTAGCTTTATATATTGATCCGGGTGGGCGTTGTATTGGTTTTTCGGAAGTGTTAGCCCTGTAAGAGAAAAATTTAAATGGTTGGGAAAGGCCATGGGATGTAGAAATATTTTTTTCACATTTTATTTCCTTGTAAAAACAGGTAAATCAATAGGGATTTTCGTACGTATAAGTACCCAGTGAACGGCTCGTTTAGCTTTATATATTGTTCCGGGTGGGCGTTGTATTGGTTTTTCGGAAGTGATAGACCTGTAAGAGAAAAATTTAAATGGTTGGGAAAGGCCATGGGATGCAGAAATATTTTTTTCACATTTTATTTCCTTGTAAAAACAGGTAAATCAACAGGGATTTTCGTACGGATAAGTACCCAGTGAACGGTTCGTTTAGCTTTATATATTGATCCGGGTGGGCGTTTTATTGGTTTTTCGGAAGTGTTAGCCCTGTAAGAGAAAAATTTAAATGGTTGGGAAAGGCCATGGGATGTAGAAATATTTTTTTCACATTTTATATCCTTGTAAAAACAGGTAAATCAATAGGGATTTTCGTACGGATAAGTACCCAGTGAACGGTTCGTTTAGCTTTATATATAGGTCCGGGTGGGCGTTGTATTGGTTTTTCGGAAGTGTTAGCCCTGTAAGAGAAAAATTTAAAGGGTTGGGAAAGGACATGGGATGTAGAAATATTTTTTTCACATTTAATTTCCTAGTAGAAACAGGTAAATCAATAGGGATTTTCGTACGGATAAGTACCCAGTGAACGGTTCGTTTAGCTTTATATATTGATCCGGGTGGGCGTTGTATTCGTTTTTCGGAAGTGTTAGCCCTGTAAGAGAAAAATTTAAATGGTTGGGAAAGGCCATGGGATGTAGAAATATTTTTTTCACATTTTATTTCCTTGTAAAAACAGGTAAATCAATAGGGATTTTCGTACGGATAAGTACCCAGTGAACGGCTCGTTTAGCTTTATATATTGGTCCGGGTGGGCGTTGTATTGGTTTTTCGGAAGTGTTAGCCCTGTAAGAGAAAAATTTAAATGGTTGGGAAAGGCCATGGGATGTAGAAATATTTTTTTCACATTTTATTTCCTTGTAAAAACAGGTAAATCAATAGGGATTTTCGTACGGATAACTACCCAGTGAACGGTTCGTTTAGCTTTATATATTGCTCCGGGTGGGCGTTGTATTGGTTTTTCGGAAGTGTTAGCCCTGTAAGAGAAAAATTTAAATGGTTGGGAAAGGACATGGGATGTAGAAATATTTTTTTCACATTTAATTTCCTTGTAAAAACAGGTAAATCAATAGGGATTTTCGTACGGATAAGTACCCAATGAACGGTTCGTTTAGCTTTATATATTGGTCCGGGTGGGCGTTGTATTCGTTTTTCGGAAGTGTTAGCCCTGTAAGAGAAAAATTTAAATGGTTGGGAAAGGCCATGGGATTTAGAAATATTTTTTTCACATTTTATTTCCTTGTAAAAACAGGTAAATCTATAGGGATTTTCGTACGGATAACTACCTAGTGAACGGTTCGTTTAGCTTTATATATTGATCCGGGTGGGCGTTGTATTGGTTTTTCGGAAGTGTTAGCCCTGTAAGAGAAAAATTTAAATGGTTGGGAAAGGCCATGGGATGTAGAAATATTTTTTTCACATTTTATTTCCTTGTAAAAACAGGTAAATCAATAGGGATTTTCGTACATATAAGTACCCAGTTAACGGTTCGTTTAGCTTTATATATTGGTCCGGGTGGGCGTTGTATTGGTTTTTCGGAAGTGTTAGCCCTGTAAGAGAAAAATTTAAATGGTTGGGAAAGGCCATGGGATGTAGAAATATTTTTTTCACATTTTATTTCCTTGTAAAAACAGGTAAATCAATAGGGATTTTCGTACATATAAGTACCCAGTGGACGGTTCGTTTAGCTTTATATATTGCTCCGGGTGGGCGTTGTATTGGTTTTTCGGAAGTGTTAGCCCTGTAAGAGAAAAATTTAAATGGTTGGGAAAGGACATGGGATGTAGAAATATTTTTTTCACATTTAATTTCCTTGTAAAAACAGGTAAATCAATAGGGATTTTCGTACGGATAAGTACCCAATGAACGGTTCGTTTAGCTTTATATATTGGTCCGGGTGGGCGTTGTATTGGTTTTTCGGAAGTGTTAGCCCTGTAAGAGAAAAATTTAAATGGTTGGGAAAGGCCATGGGATGTAGAAATATTTTTTTCACATTTTATTTCCTTGTAAAAACAGGTAAATCTATAGGGATTTTCGTACGGATAACTACCCAGTGAACGGTTCGTTTAGCTTTATATATTGATCCGGGTGGGCGTTGTATTGGTTTTTCGGAAGTGTTAGCCCTGTAAGAGAAAAATTTAAATGGTTGGGAAAGGCCATGGGATGTAGAAATATTTTTTTCACATTTTATTTCCTTGTAAAAACAGGTAAATCAATAGGGTTTTTCGTACGGATAAGTACCCAGTGAACGGTTCGTTTAGCTTTATATATTGGTCCGGGTGGGCGTTTTATTGGTTTTTCGGAAGTGTTAGCCCTGTAAGAGAAAAATTTAAATGGTTGGGAAAGGACATGGGATGTAGAAATATTTTTTTCACATTTAATTTCCTTGTAAAAACAGGTAAATCAATAGGGATTTTCGTACGGATAAGTACCCAATGAACGGTTCGTTTAGCTTTATATATTGGTCCGGGTGGGCGTTGTATTGGTTTTTCGGAAGTGTTAGCCCTGTAAGAGAAAAATTTAAATGGTTGGGAAAGGCCATGGGATGTAGAAATATTTTTTTCACATTTTATTTCCTTGTAAAAACAGGTAAATCTATAGGGATTTTCGTACGGATAACTACCCAGTGAACGGTTCGTTTAGCTTTATATATTGATCCGGGTGGGCGTTGTATTGGTTTTTCGGAAGTGTTAGCCCTGTAAGAGAAAAATTTAAATGGTTGGGAAAGGCCATGGGATGTAGAAATATTTTTTTCACATTTTATTTCCTTGTAAAAACAGGTAAATCAATAGGGATTTTCGTACGTATAAGTACCCAGTGAACGGCTCGTTTAGCTTTATATATTGTTCCGGGTGGGCGTTGTATTGGTTTTTCGGAAGTGATAGACCTGTAAGAGAAAAATTTAAATGGTTGGGAAAGGCCATGGGATGCAGAAATATTTTTTTCACATTTTATTTCCTTGTAAAAACAGGTAAATCAACAGGGATTTTCGTACGGATAAGTACCCAGTGAACGGCTCGTTTAGCTTTATATATTGATCCGGGTGGGCGTTTTATTGGTTTTTCGGAAGTGTTAGCCCTGTAAAAGAAAAATTTAAATGGTTGGGAAAGGCCATGGGATGTAGAAATATTTTTTTCACATTTTATTTCCTTGTAAAAACAGGTAAATCAATAGGGATTTTCGTACGGATAAGTACCCAGTGAACGGCTCGTTTAGCTTTATATATTGTTCCGGATGGGCGTTGTATTGGTTTTTCGGAAGCGATAGACCTGTAAGAGAACAATTTAAATGGTTGGGAAATGCCATGGGATGCAGAAATATTTTTTTCACATTTTATTTCCTTGTAAAAACAGGTAAATCAATAGGGATTTTCGTACGTATAAGTACCCAGTGAACGGCTCGTTTAGCTTTATATATTGGTCCGGGTGGGCGTTGTATTGGTTTTTCGGAAGTGTTAGCCCTGTAAGAGAAAAATTTAAATGGTTGGGAAAGGCCATGGGATGTAGAAATATTTTTTTCACATTTTATATCCTTGTAAAAACAGGTAAATCAATAGGGATTTTCGTACGGATAAGTACCCAATGAACGGTTCGTTTAGCTTTATATATTGGTCCGGGTGGGCGTTGTATTGGTTTTTCGGAAGTGTTAGCCCTGTAAGAGAAAAATTTAAATGGTTGGGAAAGGCCATGGGATGTAGAAATATTTTTTTCACATTTTATTTCCTTGTAAAAACAGGTAAATCAATAGGGATTTTCGTACATATAAGTACCCAGTGGACGGTTCGTTTAGCTTTATATATTGCTCCGGGTGGGCGTTGTATTGGTTTTTCGGAAGTGTTAGCCCTGTAAGAGAAAAATTTAAATGGTTGGGAAAGGACATGGGATGTAGAAATATTTTTTTCACATTTAATTTCCTTGTAAAAACAGTTAAATCAATAGGGATTTTCGTACGGATAAGTACCCAATGAACGGTTCGTTTAGCTTTATATATTGGTCCGGGTGGGCGTTGTATTGGTTTTTCGGAAGTGTTAGCCCTGTAAGAGAAAAATTTAAATGGTTGGGAAAGGCCATGGGATGTAGAAATATTTTTTTCACATTTTATTTCCTTGTAAAAACAGGTAAATCTATAGGGATTTTCGTACGGATAACTACCCAGTGAACGGTTCGTTTAGCTTTATATATTGATCCGGGTGGGCGTTGTATTGGTTTTTCGGAAGTGTTAGCCCTGTAAGAGAAAAATTTAAATGGTTGGGAAAGGCCATGGGATGTAGAAATATTTTTTTCACATTTTATTTCCTTGTAAAAACAGGTAAATCAATAGGGATTTTCGTACATATAAGTACCCAGTGAACGGTTCGTTTAGCTTTATATATTGGTCCGGGTGGGCGTTGTATTGGTTTTTCGGAAGTGTTAGCCCTGTAAGAGAAAAATTTAAATGGTTGGGAAAGGCCATGGGATGTAGAAATATTTTTTTCACATTTTATTTCCTTGTAAAAACAGGTAAATCAATAGGGATTTTCGTACATATAAGTACCCAGTGAACGGTTCGTTTAGCTTTATATATTGGTCCGGGTGGGCGTTGTATTGGTTTTTCGGAAGTGTTAGCCCTGTAAGAGAAAAATTTAAATGGTTGGGAAAGGCCATGGGATGTAGAAATATTTTTTTCACATTTTATTTCCTTGTAAAAACAGGTAAATCAATAGGGATTTTCGTACATATAAGTACCCAGTGGACGGTTCGTTTAGCTTTATATATTGCTCCGGGTGGGCGTTGTATTGGTTTTTCGGAAGTGTTAGCCCTGTAAGAGAAAAATTTAAATGGTTGGGAAAGGACATGGGATGTAGAAATATTTTTTTCACATTTAATTTCCTTGTAAAAACAGGTAAATCAATAGGGATTTTCGTACGTATAAGTACCCAGTGAACGGCTCATTTAGCTTTATATATTGTTCCGGGTGGGCGTTGTATTGGTTTTTCGGAAGTGATAGACCTGTAAGAGAAAAATTTAAATGGTTGGGAAAGGCCATGGGATGCAGAAATATTTTTTTCACATTTTATTTCCTTGTAAAAACAGGTAAATCAACAGGGATTTTCGTACGGATATGTACCCAGTGAACGGTTCGTTTAGCTTTATATATTGATCCGGGTGGGCGTTTTATTGGTTTTTCGGAAGTGTTAGCCCTGTAAGAGAAAAATTTAAATGGTTGGGAAAGGCCATGGGATGTAGAAATATTTTTTTCACATTTTATTTCCTTGTAAAAACAGGTAAATCAATAGGGATTTTCGTACGGATAAGTACCCAGTGAACGGCTCGTTTAGCTTTATATATTGTTCCGGATGGGCGTTGTATTGGTTTTTCGGAAGCGATAGACCTGTAAGAGAACAATTTAAATGGTTGGGAATGCCATGGGATGCAGAAATATTTTTTTCACATTTTATTTCCTTGTAAAAACAGGTAAATCAATAGGGATTTTCGTACGTATAAGTACCCAGTGAACGGCTCGTTTAGCTTTATATATTGGTCCGGGTGGGCGTTGTATTGGTTTTTCGGAAGTGTTAGCCCTGTAAGAGAAAAATTTAAATGGTTGGGAAAGGCCATGGGATGTAGAAATATTTTTTTCACATTTTATATCCTTGTAAAAACAGGTAAATCAATAGGGATTTTCGTACGGATAAGTACCCAATGAACGGTTCGTTTAGCTTTATATATTGGTCCGGGTGGGCGTTGTATTGGTTTTTCGGAAGTGTTAGCCCTATAAGAGAAAAATTTAAATGGTTGGGAAAGGCCATGGGATGTAGAAATATTTTTTTCACATTTTATTTCCTTGTAAAAACAGGTAAATCAATAGGGATTTTCGTACATATAAGTACCCAGTGAACGGTTCGTTTAGCTTTATATATTGCTCCGGGTGGGCGTTGTATTGGTTTTTCGGAAGTGTTAGCCCTGTAAGAGAAAAATTTAAATGGTTGGGAAAGGACATGGGATGTAGAAATATTTTTTTCACATTTAATTTCCTTGTAAAAACAGGTAAATCAATAGGGATTTTCGTACGGATAAGTACCCAATGAACGGTTCGTTTAGCTTTATATATTGGTCCGGGTGGGCGTTGTATTGGTTTTTCGGAAGTGTTAGCCCTGTAAGAGAAAAATTTAAATGGTTGGGAAAGGCCATGGGATGTAGAAATATTTTTTTCACATTTTATTTCCTTGTAAAAACAGGTAAATCTATAGGGATTTTCGTACGGATAACTACCCAGTGAACGGTTCGTTAGCTTTATATATTGCTCCGGGTGGGCGTTGTATTGGTTTTTCGGAAGTGTTAGCCCTGTAAGAGAAAAATTTAAATGGTTGGGAAAGGACATGGGATGTAGAAATATTTTTTTCACATTTAATTTCCTTGTAAAAACAGGTAAATCAATAGGGATTTTCGTACGGATAAGTAACCAATGAACGGTTCGTTTAGCTTTATATATTGGTCCGGGTGGGCGTTGTATTGGTTTTTCGGAAGTGTTAGCCCTGTAAGAGAAAAATTTAAATGGTTGGGAAAGGCCATGGGATGTAGAAATATTTTTTTCACATTTTATTTCCTTGTAAAAACAGGTAAATCTATAGGGATTTTCGTACGGATAACTACCCAGTGAACGGTTCGTTTAGCTTTATATATTGATCCGGGTGGGCGTTGTATTGGTTTTTCGGAAGTGTTAGCCCTGTAAGAGAAAAATTTAAATGGTTGGGAAAGGCCATGGGATGTAGAAATATTTTTTTCACATTTTATTTCCTTGTAAAAACAGGTAAATCAATAGGGATTTTCGTACATATAAGTACCCAGTGGACGGTTCGTTTAGCTTTATATATTGCTCCGGGTGGGCGTTGTATTGGTTTTTCGGAAGTGTTAGCCCTGTAAGAGAAAAATTTAAATGGTTGGGAAAGGACATGGATGTAGAAATATTTTTTTCACATTTAATTTCCTTGTAAAAACAGGTAAATCAATAGGGATTTTCGTACGGATAAGTACCCAATGAACGGATCGTTTAGCTTTATATATTGGTCCGGGTGGGCGTTGTATTGGTTTTTCGGAAGTGTTAGCCCTGTAAGAGAAAAATTTAAATGGTTGGGAAAGGCCATGGGATGTAGAAATATTTTTTTCACATTTTATTTCCTTGTAAAAACAGGTAAATCAATAGGGATTTTCGTACATATAAGTACCCAGTGAACGGTTCGTTTAGCTTTATATATTGGTCCGGGTGGGCGTTGTATTGGTTTTTCGGAAGTGTTAGCCCTGTAAGAGAAAAATTTAAATGGTTGGGAAAGGCCATGGGATGTAGAAATATTTTTTTCACATTTTATTTCCTTGTAAAAACAGGTAAATCAATAGGGATTTTCGTACATATAAGTACCCAGTGGACGGTTCGTTTAGCTTTATATATTGCTCCGGGTGGGCGTTGTATTGGTTTTTCGGAAGTGTTAGCCCTGTAAGAGAAAAATTTAAATGGTTGGGAAAGGACATGGGATGTAGAAATATTTTTTTCACATTTAATTTCCTTGTAAAAACAGGTAAATCAATAGGGATTTTCGTACGGATAAGTACCCAATGAACGGTTTGTTTAGCTTTATATATTGGTCCGGGTTAGCGTTGTATTGGTTTTTCGGAAGTGTTAGCCCTGTAAGAGAAAAATTTAAATGGTTGGGAAAGGCCATGGGATGTAGAAATATTTTTTTCACATTTTATTTCCTTGTAAAAACAGGTAAATCTATAGGGATTTTCGTACGGATAACTACCCAGTGAACGGTTCGTTTAGCTTTATATATTGATCCGGGTGGGCGTTGTATTGGTTTTTCGGAAGTGTTAGCCCTGTAAGAGAAAAATTTAAATGGTTGGGAAAGGCCATGGGATGTAGAAATATTTTTTTCACATTTTATTTCCTTGTAAAAACAGGTAAATCAATAGGGATTTTCGTACGTATAAGTACCCAGTGAACGGCTCGTTTAGCTTTATATATTGTTCCGGATGGGCGTTGTATTGGTTTTTCGGAAGCGATAGACCTGTAAGAGAACAATTTAAATGGTTGGGAAAGGCCATGGGATGCAGAAATATTTTTTTCACATTTTATTTCCTTGTAAAAACAGGTAAATCAACAGGGATTTTCGTACGGATAAGTACCCAGTGAACGGTTCGTTTAGCTTTATATATTGATCCGGGTGGGCGTTTTATTGGTTTTTCGGAAGTGTTAGCCCTGTAAGAGAAAAATTTAAATGGTTGGGAAAGGCCATGGGATGTAGAAATATTTTTTTCACATTTTATTTCCTTGTAAAAACAGGTAAATCAATAGGGATTTTCGTACGGATAAGTACCCAGTGAACGGCTCGTTTAGCTTTATATATTGTTCCGGATGGGCGTTGTATTGGTTTTTCGGAAGCGATAGACCTGTAAGAGAACAATTTAAATGGTTGGGAAATGCCATGGGATGCAGAAATATTTTTTTCACATTTTATTTCCTTGTAAAAAAAGGTAAATCAATAGGGATTTTCGTACGTATAAGTACCCAGTGAACGGCTCGTTTAGCTTTATATATTGGTCCGGGTGGGCGTTGTATTGGTTTTTCGGAAGTGTTAGCCCTGTAAGAGAAAAATTTAAATGGTTGGGAAAGGCCATGGGATGTAGAAATATTTTTTTCACATTTTATTTCCTTGTAAAAACAGGTAAATCTATAGGGATTTTCGTACGGATAACTACCCAGTGAACGGTTCGTTTAGCTTTATATATTGCTCCGGGTGGGCGTTGTATTGGTTTTTCGGAAGTGTTAGCCCTGTAAGAGAAAAATTTAAATGGTTGGGAAAGGACATGGGATGTAGAAATATTTTTTTCACATTTAATTTCCTTGTAAAAACAGGTAAA